>NC_057794.1:193775661-194401670 GCF_018294505.1 Triticum aestivum
TTTCCGCGTTCTCAGATTCTACCCTTTCAACGTTTCTTATATTCCCGGAGATCCGTAACTCCGATTGGGCTGAAATTTTAACACGATCTCTATCCGGATATTAGCTTTCTTGCAGCGAAAGAAGGGCATCAACCGCCTTACGGGGTGGCCACGAGGGTCAGGGCCGCGCCCCCCTGCCTCGTGGCCCCCTCGGGCATCGTCTCACGTGGATTTTTCTTCCCAAAAACCATATATATTCAAAAAAAAATCTCCGCCAGTTTTTATCCCGTTTGGACTCCGTTTGATATGGATATTCTTCCAAAAAAAAAACATGCAACAAACAGGAACTGGCACTGGGCACTGGATCAATATGTTAGTCCCCAAAATAGTATAAAACGTTGCCAAAAGTATATGAAATTTGTAGAATATTAGCATGGAACAATCAAAAATTATAGATACGACGGAGACATATCAGCATCCCCAAGCTTAATTCCTGCTCGTCCTCGAGTAGGTAAATGATAAAAAAGATAATTTTTGATGTGGAATGCTACCTAGCATAATTTTGATCACATATCTAATCATGGCATGAATATTAAGATACGAGTGATTCAAAGCAATAGTCTATCATTTGACATAAAAACAATAATACTTCAAGCCTACTAATAAAGCAATCATGTGTTTGCAAAATAACATGGCCAACAAAGATATCCCTACAAAATCATATAGTCTGGCTATGCTCTATCTTCACCACACAAAATATTCACATCATGCACAACCCCGATGACAAGCCAAGCAATTGTTTCATACTTTTGACGTTCTCAAACCTTTTCAACTTTCACGCAATACATGAGCGTGATCCATGGACATAGCACTATAGGTGGAATAGAATGGTGGTTGTGGAGAAGACAAAAAGGAGAAGATAGTCTCACATCAACTAGGCGTATCAACGGGCTATGGAGATGCCCATCAATAGATATCAATGTGAGTGACTAGGGATTGCCATGCAACGGATGCACTAGAGCTATAAGTGTATGAAAGCTCAAACTGAAACTAAGTGGCTGTGCATCCAAGTTGCTTGCTCATGAAGACCTCGCGCATTTGAGAAAGCCCATCATCGGAATATACAAGCCAAGTTCTATAATGAAAATTCTCACTAGTATATGAAAGTGATAACTCAAGAGACTCTCTATATGAAGAACATGGTGCTACTTTGAAGCACAAGTGTGGTAAAAGGATAGTAACATTGCCCCTTCTCTCTTTTTATCTCATTTTTTTCTTTTTTGGGCCTTTCTTTTTATTTTTTTTATTTTTTCCGTCCGGAGTCTCATCCTGACTTGTGGGGGAATCATAGTCTCCATCATCCTTTCCTCACTGGGACAATGCTCTAATAATGATGATCATCACACTTTTATTTACTTACAACTCAATATTACAACTCAATATCTAGAACAAAGACACGACTCTATATGAATGCCTCCGGCGGTGTACCGGGATGTGCAATGATCTAGCGTAGCAATGACATCAAAAACGGACAAGCCATGAAAACATCATTCTAGCAATCTTACGATCATGCAAAGCAATATGACAATGAATGCTCAAGTCATGTATATGATGATGATGGAAGTTGCATGGCAATATATCTTGGAATGGCTATGGAAATGCCATGATAGGTAGGTATGGTGGCTGTTTTGAGGAAGGTATATGGTGGGTTTATGGTATCGGCGAAAGTTGCGCGATACTAGAGAGGCTAGCAATGGTGGAAGGGTGAGAGTGCGTATAATCCATGGACTCAACAATAGTCATAAAGAACTCACATACTTATTGCAAAAGTCTATTAGCTATCGAAACAAAGTACTACGCGCATGCTCCTAGGGGGGTAGATTGGTAGGAAAAGACCATCGCTCGTCCCCGGCCGCCACTCATAAGGAAGACAATAAATAAATAAATCATGCTCCGACTTCGTTACATAACGGTTCACCATACATGCATGTTACGGGAATCACAAACCTCAACACAAGTATTTCTACTAATACACAACTACCCACTAGCATGACTCTAATATCACCATCTTTATATCGCAAAACTATTGCAAGGAATCAAACATATCATATTCAGTGATCTACAAGTTTTATGTAGGATTTTATGACTAACCATGTGAATGACCACGCTCTAACAAATATAAGTGAAGCAAAAGAGCATTCTACAAATGGCGGTTGTCTAAGTGAAGAGAAACAGGCAATCCAAACTTCAAATGATATAAGTGAAGCACATGAAGCATTCTATAAAGCCATACACAAAAGATATAAGTGAAGTGCATAGAGCATTCTATAAATCAACCAAGGACTATCTCATACCAGCATGGTGCATAAAAGAAAAATGAAAACTAAATGCAAACGACGCTCCAAGATTGCACATATCACATGAACGAAACGAATCCGAAAACATACCGATACTTATTGAAGAAAGAGGGGATGCCTTCGGGGCATCCCCAAGCTTAGATGCTTGAGTCTCCTTGAATATTTACTTGGGTGCCTCGGGCATCCACAAGCTTGAGCTCGTGCCTCTCTTCCTTCTTCTTACATCGAGACCTTCTCGATCATCGAACACTTCATCCACACAAAACTTCAACAGAAAACTCGGTAAGATCCGTTAGTATAATAAAGCAAATCACTACTCTAAGTACTGTTGCAAACCAATTCATATTTTGTTTTGGCATTGTGTCTAATGTAGCATAACTTTTTCATGGCTTAATCCACTGATATAAATCGATAGTTTCATCAAAACGAGGAAACTATGCATCAAAAACAGAATCTGTCTAAAACAGAACAGTCTATAATAATCTGAACATTCACCATACCTCTGATACTTGCAAAATTCTACCAAAATTATGAACAATAAAAAATTTGTATAGAAAGACATTTCAAAAAGAATCAGAACCGTTTGACATTCCAGCTAAAAATGTAAAATCGCACACTACAGCCAAAGTTTCTGTCCTGCACCATACAAACCAACAAGCAAATGTAAACATCCTAAAGGCAAACATTGGCACATTATTTTTATAATACAATGGAATTGTACAAGGGGATAATTATTATTTTTGAATAGTTTCTGTAATCAAGATTCACAAAGTTGACGAGCATGAACAAAGTTCATGGAGCTCTCCCACTTCAACAATGCTTGTCTTTCTCACTTTCACTTTCCTTTTTGAAAAAGTTTTGGGTTCGCCTCTTTATTTTATTTTGTTTTTAAACTATATAAAAGCACTCAACAGAAATAAATGACTCTCTAAAACTTCCGGGTTGTCTCCCTGGCAGCGCTTTCTTTAAAGCCATTAAGCTAGGCATATAGTGCTCAAGTAGTGAATCCACCCGGATCCCAAGGTATATCAAAGCCAATTTTAATTAACAATGATTTGTAATTTAGTAGTGAGCACAAAGTAACATATATCATGTAACAACGAAGTCTAACTCTCTTCCTATGCATCAGCATGTCATAAAAGAACAATTCTTGCACACATAGTAAAGGCCAATGCATAGTATAAACAATTTCTTGCAATTTTATCACATTGGAAACATAGAGAGGTAGAGATATAGTTCCTCTCTCATAATAATTGCAAGTAGGAGCAGCAAGTACATGCATATTATATCTATCAAAATCATCATGTGCAACGCTAAAAGGCAACCCCTCAATATAATCCTTAATAAGTGCAAGCTTCTCCGATATAGTGTAATCGGGAGAATTCAAAAAGATAATAGGACTATCATGCGTGGGTGCAATAGAAACAATTTCATGTTTAACATAAGGAACTATAGCAAGTTCATCTCCATAAGCATAATTCATATTGGCATCTTGGCCACAAGCATAGAAGGCATCATTAAAAAGGGTTATTACAAAAGAATCAAAGGAATCATAGCAATTATCATAGCATTCATCCTTCGGTAAGCACGAAGGGAAATTAAACAATGTATGAGTTGAAGAGTTACTCTCATTAGAAGGTGGGCACGGGTGATCAATCCGCTCTTCCTCCTTTTGTTCTTCGCTCTCCTCCTCATCTTTTTCGTCTAATGAGCTCACAGTTTCATCAACTTCTTCTTCCATAGATTCCTGCAAAATATTAGTCTCTTCTTGGACAGTGGAGACTTTCTCAATAAGTGCATTAATATCGGAATTGTATTCATAATTCTCATAGCAATATTTAAGGATAGCTAAATTTTCAGGTCTATAAACCGAATCATCAAAATCTTCAAACTCTTTAAACATAGATTCAATTTCATAAGCACCCATAAAAGCACCAATTTCTTCTATTTGTTCCACATCATAGTAATCATATATACCATTAGCATATGAAGCTAAGGTTTTATTATCATTAAATTCGCATAAAAAGGAAAGGTGTGGAGCCTTCATCCTAGAGCAACAAGTATAATCATATGTCAAGCATAGTTGCCTAGCATACCAATTCAATATATGAATTTGATCCCATAATAGTTTCCCTTTTTGTGTCAAGCGATAATCCCTAAAGTATTCGCATTTATCCAACGTTACTCCCATTACATAATTGAATGGGGTTTTCTCAGGATTATTAAAGTAGTACATAATATCTTTCACATAACCAGCATCGAGGGTTTTAGGAGGTTCCTCATCTCCATGAGTAGCAAGTACACCTAATATTTTTGGTAATTTGTGTCGGCGTTCTAGGAACGGGGGTCCCCAGACTTGCCTGCCTGCGGCCTGCGGCGTGGCTCAAAGGGGGGCCCAGCGCGGCCCATCTTCACCAACACAAAACCAAGACCCTCGCGAGGGGCCAAGCCTCGCGGGGCGGACGACGCAGAGCTTCCTCAGGCACGGAGTCGTTAGGCTGGCTCACGAGGAGGCGGAGAGACCAAGGCGGGGTACCTCACGAGGTGCCCGTGACGCAAGCCATGACGACCAAGGGCGCCAGGCGGGTGCCAGCCCGCGCGGTGTCCTCCTTTCCTCTTTGGTGCAAAGGGGGCAAGCGCAGCTGCGGAGTACCGAGGCGTCAGGCAAGCGTTGCCATTTCGCTGCAACGAGACCAAGACCAGGAGGACTACGAGACGGAGGTCATCGTGGAGCCCGAGACGGCGTCATCACTAGAGCTTTGTGCAGGCGAATACTACTTTTGTCAGGATAGCTGATACTTGCTGTCCCCCTTCAAATTAGCCCGCCATTGTTGGCTCCCTTCCCGCTCGATATTTGGGAAGAGGACTAGGGCCTCTATAAATAGGACCAGCCACCCACAGAGCAAAGGGAGGTTTTGAAGGAAATGAGGGGTTCGAAGAAGGAGGCTCTTTAGAGAGAGGTTTCAATCAGAAAGAGAGAGAGAGAGAGAGAGAGAGAGAGAGAAAGGTGACTGAACTCCTCCCAGCAGTTCATCGCCCCAGCCAAGAACAGACCCTGGCGAGGCTGTTCTTCCTTGTATTGTTCGTCATCATCAGCCCAAGAGGCAATCCACCACACCACACACTGGAGTAGGGTATTACACCACAGCGGTGGCCCGAACTAGTATAAATCATGTGTCTCTTGTGTTGTTCTTTCCGTAGTTTAGATCCTAGCAAGGCGGAGGAGTGCAGGTAGGTAGGAGGCGAAATCTCCCCGGGCACCCCAGTGTTCGAACCTCAAGGGTCTGCCGGAACCCGAAATCCGACATTTGGCGCGCCAGGTAGGGGTGCGCCAGGATTCGTCTTCCACCACCCCGTTCTCCTCCGACCATCACGCCCTTGTCTGACGCTCGTCGGGCCCGTGCCGAGCGCCGAGCCGCACTCGCTTCCCGCTTCGCCCAGACGGCCCCTGTCGGCGGGCATCCTCGCCGTTCCCCGTCACCTGCCATCAATGCCGCCACCGGCCCGGCGGGGGATGAGCAGCAAGCATTGTCCCAGCATCCGTCCGTGCGGCAGGACGACCGCACCGCAACTCCCTCGCTCACCCCAGCTGGATCTTCGTCCCATGCGCTCCGCGCGCCCATGGAGGCTCGGGCTGCACTCATCGCGGCAAACGAGCTCCTGCGCTACCGTCCCGTCGACGACGTCTACGAAGAATGGCTCGATCGCGTCGCCAAGCTCGTCCGCGCCGCAGGGGGCTCTCCTGCGCCGTCCGTTCCGCTGCACCGCACCCCGCCCCGTGCGGACGATGAAGCTCCGGCGGCGCCCCGGCCGCCTCCTCCTCAGGACGGCGCCATGGCTCCAAGGCGCGTGGCCCCTGGGTGGAACCCGCTCCGTCAGGCGCCAGCGCGGCAAGAGCAGAGCTGTCAAGAAGTCCCTCGCCCGCAAGAAGCTGCCGGGGCGCTCCCTGCTCCAGCACGTCGCGACCATGCTCCTGCTCCCACGCGTCAAGACCTTGCGCTGCTCCCAGCTGCAGCGCGTGGGGACGTGCAAGACCAAGCTCCCCGTCATCCAAGGCCTCCCGTGGCCACAACAGGCTGCCGCGCCTTCACCGCCGAGCTACGCAGCGTCGCGTGGCCCGGCAAGTTCAAGGCGGACTTGCCTCCTCGCTACGACGGCGCGGCCGACCCTGCGGAGTTCCTCCAGCTCTACGAGCCGGGCATCGAAGCTGCCAATGGAGACGAGAAGGTCATGGCGAACTGGTTCCCCATGGCACTCAAGGACAGGGCCCGCACCTGGCTCCTGAACCTGGCTCCAGCCACAATCTCCTCCTGGGACGAGATGCGCACCCGCTTCATCGCCAACTTCCAAGGCACTCGCGACCGGCCACCCACCGTGAGCGACATGCGCCGCATCAAGCAACAGCCCGGGGAGACCCTGCAGAAGTACATCCAGTGCTTCAACAACACGCGCCTCAAGATTCCCAAGGTGACTGAGGAGGCCATCATCTCGGCCTTCTCCGACGGCGTGCGCGACGTCAAGATGAAGGAGGAGCTGGCGATGCATGAAGACCTGTGCACTTCCTTGGAGCTGTTCAACCTGGCAACCAAGTGCACCAGGGCTAAGGAAGGGCGTCTCTCCCTTCTCGAGCTGCCTGCCGCAGACCCAGAAGAGAAGAAGCCCAAGGCCAAGGATGTGAAGCGCAAGGGGGCTGCCGTGCTCGCGGCAGAACCAGACACCAAGCGGGGCAGAGATCAGCCCGAACCTTCCAAGGGCAGCCGGTACTATGTGTACCACGGCCTCCACACCCACAACACCAACGAATGTCAAGAGCTCCGAGCCGTGCGAGAAGGAAGGATCGGCCGTCGCCCTGACCGCGGTGACCGGGGCTACGGTCGAGGAGGAGGAAGGAACGCAGGACGCTGGGAAGACCATGGCCCACGCCAAGGGTGGCGCGATCAACCTCGCGAGGATCGCTGGCAAGACCCACCTCGCGAGGGAGGCTGGAGGGATCAGCCTTGCGAGGGAGACTGGAGGGATCAGCCTCGCGAGGATCGTCCGCAAGGCAACGCAAGCCTCCCACCGCTGCCGCCGCAGCCAAGGAGAAACGAGGACCGCCACCAGGACGAGGGGGCTGGGGGCTTCCAGGAGCCGCGCGCGATCGCATGCATCCTAGGAGGTGCACAAGCCCCAGCCTCTCAGCGCATCTTCAAGCAGTTCGCCCGCGAAGTGAATGCAGTCCTCCCCAGGCTCGAAGCCACGCGCCCTCTCAGGTGGTCGACGTGCGCCATCACGTTCAGTTCAGTAGATCAGCTCAAGTGTGCGGCTACATTCGGAGTTCTCCCGATGCTTTGCTCCCCGATCTTCAGCAACGTGGTGGTCACCAAGACCCTCATCGATGGCGGGGCAGGGCTCAACGTCTTGTCCGTGGAGACGTTCAACAACCTCCAAGTGCCCTACAGCCAGCTTCAGCCAACCAAGCCTTTCTCCGGTATCACCGATGGCTCCACAGTCCCGATTGGGAAGGTCCGCCTCCCTGTCACCTTCGGGGCACGCGACAACTACCGCACCGAGCTCATCGACTTCGACGTCACTCACATTCGCCTGCCGTACAACGCCATCCTTGGGTACCCAGTGCTGGTCAAGTTCATGGCCGTAACTCACCACGGCTACAACATCCTCAAGATGCCAGGAAGCGGCGGAGTCATCATGGTGCCCTGTGAAGAGAAGGACGCGGTGTGTTCCCTGGAACGAGCCTTTCAGACCGCGTCACTGGAAGACCCGGATCATGGAAGCAGGAGGCCTCCCGAGACCGCCCCTAAGAAGAAGAAGACATCGTCCGGCCCGACCACTCAGGAGGCAGGCCCCTCTGGGCCCGCGCCTGACCAGGGAGAACCTCCTTCCATCGCATAGGAAAGCGTGCCCGGCGCCCTCCTCAGGCAGGGCTCGGGGGCTCTCCCCTGGAGGGCCACCGACCTAGCTACGGTCACGAGGGAGGCGCTTGGGCACCACATGGAGGCGTGTTTCAAAGCACGTTTCCCTCAAGAAGGAGCAAGGCAAGGAGATCCAGACCCTCAGGAGTTCGTCAGCAAGGCCATTCAGGAGCTACAGGAGTCAAGAGTCATGAAAGGCGGCCGCCGCCTACCAGCAGTGGCTCCCCATCCAGGCGAGGATGGTGGGCTGCGCGTCTGCATCGACATACCAGGGCTCAACCGAGTCGCCTCTGGCCCTTGCGAGTGGGGTGCTGCGGAGGCCCACCCCACAGCTATGTTCGCATGCCTTACGGCTTGCCGAACGCGGCTAACACGTACCAGCGCCTCATGAGGGGCATCACGGAGGCACGAGAGGCCAGGCGTTCCGCAGCCCTGGCAGGGATGGAGATGGCCCGCGAGGAGCCGCCAGCATCTCCGGAGCCTCCCGAGGCCCCTGGGCCTAGGGGCTCATGAGGATCGGCTCTCGTAGCCCACCGAGCCTGCTACATCAATGCTCCTTCGTCCTCAACATCATCGGGTGACATCTTTCGAGTCTTATTTCCAGCTGGGAGCGCCCCCCCCCCCAGGGCTGCATTATTCCCAGGCCGCGTGGGTCCGTCCCTGCGGCATGTATCCCTTTTTTATTCCATGTTGTTAGCTTACCTTGTTGGGGGTGCCCCTCGGGCTGCATGATCCCCAAGCCGCTCGGGCCAGGCCCAGCGGCATGTATCCCATTTGCGTTTATTTCCGATTATGTGTTAGACCCACCATGCTCGATTATTTGATGTCATTCCACGGCACCTCTTCTTCTCCATGCCGACTACTTGCACGTTAAAGGGGGGGTACCTGAGCATCGCGACTGAGGGCTCTTACTGGCTCTCCAGCCCTCACCCTCTGGCCTTGTCCATGGCATCGCGACCTGGCATACCAGCGATGGCTGAGACCAGCTCGAGGGCCGGGACCCGAGGACGTAGAGTGCCGACATCTAACCAAATTTGTAGGGACATATCACAAGATAAGGCCCAGTGCCAGGCGCAACCCGCCTAGAGGTAGGGCCCCGTGAGTCCCGCGCTGGCTCACGGGTGCCCAGATACACCTCGCCAGGCCCTACCGTGCCAGCCACGTGTTAGGGCAGGGCTGTACACACCCCGGGGGCTCCTCCCGGAGGGGGCCCCCCTCCCACGTACCAGTGGAAGCACCATGCTCCGCGCTGGCTGACAACACTGCCGAGGAGCGGCTATGCCCGTACACATACGGTAGCGCTATGCTCCGCGCTGGTGATAAACAACTAAGGGTGGCCCCCGGGCCGCACCAACCTCAGGGAGCCCAGAGCTCAGTGTCTAGCCTCATCGTAACACCTCCCCTCGGGAGTGCCGCGCAAGGGGGCTGGGCACGGGGGCTGCGCCTGGGTCACACCCAGACGCACGCCGCCTAGCCAGGTCCCCCCGGGCCTGGTTCGTCGCGCATCTCTCCTCGAGCGGAGCCAAGGTATGAAGGCCGTTTGAGCGTCGCGACTGAGGAGCCTAACTGGTCACGTAGCCCCTCACTCCGTGGCCTCGTCCTGGTTTCCGGTCGGGACCAACGCTGGGTGAGGCACGCGCGCGGCCGGGCTCTGCAGATGTAGAACGATAGATCCACCCGCATCACACCTCGCTACTTGCTGTTCATGCACCAAGGGGGACTCCTGAGATCGCGACTCAGGAGCCTAACTTGTCACGTGGCCCCTCACTCCTTGGCCCCATCCTGGTTTCCGGTCGGGACCAATGCTGGGTGAGGCATGCGCGAGGCCGGGCTCTGCCGGCGTAGAACATAAGCAAGTGGGAAGGAAAGGCGCAAATTTCAAGGAATTCAAAAGCAAATATTACAGTCCACACTGTTATCTCAATGCCAAACGCAAGTTTAAACGCCTCCCTGAGGCATGATACATGTGCAGGAATTAAAGGCAGGACAGCAGCTGGTGGAGTAGGAGGAGATTGCGGCAGCGCGGCCACAACATCCTGAGGCGGAGTCTGCCGCGCCCCGACAGCTGTAGTGGTGGCGGCAGGCAAGAGCACCTCAGGAGCCACTTGGGCCGTGCGGACTGAGCTCGCCCCAGCCGGCTCAGTCAGGCCTCGCGAGGATGACTGGGCAGGAGAAGCTTGTGCGTCACGGTCACCCTCCTTCGCGGGCAGAAGCACTGCCACGGATGGAACCTCGGGAGCTCCCTTCGGCTTCTTTGCTGCGGGCACCAGCCAATCCAAGAGATGCGAACGTCAAGCCTTAGAAGCAGAGCAAGAGATAAAGACAAGAATCGAATGCTTACGGGTCGTTGCCAGTGAGCTCAAGTGGCCTCCAGCCAAATTTGAAGCCTGAAAGCCGGCTGGAAGGGTCAACCTCGGGAAGCTTGGAGGCGGAAGGTGCGTCTACGGTCCGCCCCGGGGCCGGGGCAGACCCGCGGGAGGTCAGCCCGGTCCTGTCCTTCTTCAGGATCGGGGGCGAGCTCCCGCCGTCCTGCTCGTCGTTGTCCTCGTCATCGTCTTCATCGTCATCCTCGTCGTCATCGCTCGGAGAGAGGCGGAGAACGCAAGACCTGCGCCGGGGGAGGGGAGCCCTCGACTCCCCGTCAGTCGCCTCGGAGTCAGGCCCTTTTCCCCGCTCCCCTCCTTCCTCCTCTTCTCTGGAGTCGTCGGAGGGCACGTCCACCGGTTCCACGGGAGTTTCCACGGGCACGGGCCCATCCCCGTTGAAGACGGGCATGGACTCCACTACCTGCTCCTAGTTGTCGCAGAGGAACAAGGGCGTAGGAGCGCCCGCCAACCTCGCCACATTGCCCCCGACCAGAGATTGGAGGACCGCAGCTAGATCTCCGTCGGCTAGGGCTGCGGGGCTCGGACGGGGCCTCCACATCGGAAGTGAGTACTGCCGAAGCAGAGCCAGCTGGTGCTCCAGTAATTCCCTCAGCAGCGAGGCGCCGGTCAGCTTCGCCGCCGCCATATTGGCTGGCCTCAGATCCGCGTCCATCTTCTCCAACATCAGCTTCGCGCGGGGGTCCGTGAGCTCCGCTCGACCCCAATCGCTGGAGCTCGTGGGCTGCTCCGTGGGCAAGATCAGCCGAGGGTGGATGCGCCCAGCATCCACCAAGACCCACTTGCTCCTGAAGCCCTCAATCCTTTTCCCGGGGTTCGAAATGGCAATGGTGCCACCGTACGCGATGAAGCTCACGCACGCGGAAGCAGTACCACGAGAGGTCCGGAGGTAGAAGTAGTGGCGCAGCAAGGCCACTGAGGGCTGCACCCCTACGTGAGCCTCGCAGTAATAGGCGAAGATTGCCAGGAAAAGGATGGAGTTGGGGTGGAGATGCAGGGCTTGCAGCTTATAGTGGCGGAGGACAGAGAAGAAGAACTTGTAGAAGGGAGGCACCAGGCCAGCAGCAATGGCACTTACGAAGAGCGGATAGAAGGTGCTCCCTTGACCCTTAGGGGTGGCGGAGCCGGCTTTGAACACCTTCGCCCCGTTGATTCCCACGCCGTCGCCATCCGGCGCAACAGGGCAAGGCTCGCCTCCGACACGTTTGGCGGGTCCAGGGCAGACGAGTACCAAGCTACGGCCGAGAGCTGATGAGGCGCCATGGCTTCCTAGGTCACACGGTCGGAGTGGATCTGGAAATTTTGGAGGAAGGAAGGAGAGACACAAGAAAGGGGATCTGAGCAGCAACCGGGGAAAGCAAGAAGCAAAGCCTAGGTGGATGCCGCTCCTTTATCAACTCGCGCAGTTGCTAAGGCGCCCACATCCAATCAAGCACCACGCGGCGCCCAAGGCCGCAGGCTGTTAGGGCCCGCGGCGCTTCGCTCTTGCCCTTCCGCCTCCCTGCACGGCCAAGTCCGGGCGCGCCTTGGGCCCGGGGGCTACTGTCGGTGTTTTGGGAACGGGGGTGCCCAGACTTGCCTGCTTGCGGCCTGCGACGTGGCTCAAAGGGGGGGCCCAGCGCGGCCCATCTTCACCAACACAAAACCAAGACCCTCGCGAGGGGCCAAGCCTCGCGGGGCGGACGACGCGGAGCTTCCTCAGGCACGGCCTCGTCAGGCTGGCTCACGTGGAGGCAGAGAGACCAAGGCAGGGTACCTCACGAGGTTCCCATGACGCAAGCCATGACGACCAAGGGCGCCAGGCGGGTGCCAGCCCACGCGGTGTCCTCCTTTCCTCTTTGGTGCAAAGGGGGCAAGCGCAGCCGCGGAGTACCGAGGCATCAGGCAAGGGTTGCCATTTCAGTGCAACGAGACCAAGACCAGGAGGACTACAAGACGGAGGTCATTGTGGAGCCCGAGACGGCATCATCACCAGAGCTTTGTGCAGGCAAAGACTTCTTTTGTCAGGATAGCTGATACTAGCTGTCCCCCTTCAAATTAGCCTGCCATTGTTGGCTCCCTTCCCGCTCGATATTTGGGAAGAGGACCAGGGCCTCTATAAATAGGACCAGCCACCCACAGAGCAAAGGGGGGTTTTGAAGGAAATGAGGGGTTCGAAGAAGGAGGCTCTTTAGAGAGAGGTTTCGATTAGAAAGAGAGAGAGAGAAAGGTGACTGAACTCCTCCCAGCAGTTCATCACCCCAGCCAAGAACAGACCCTTGCGAGGCTGTTCTTCCTTGTATTGTTCGTCATCATCAGCCCAAGAGGCAATCCACCACACCACACACTGGAGTAGGGTATTACACCACAACGGTGGCCCGAACCAGTATAAACCCTGTGTCTCTTGTGTTGTTCTTTTCGTAGTTTAGATCCTAGCAAGGCGGAGGAGTGCAGGTAGGTAGGAGGCCAAATCTCTGCGCGCACCCCAGTGTTCGAACCTCAAGGGTTTGCCGGAACCCGAAATCCGACAATTTGTGTTCCATATCCATAACTAAATATAGAGAACAACTAAGAACATCAAATAAAAGTTACTTAGTGATAAAGCAAACAAGCACACACGAGAATATTCACCCCATGCTATTTCTCCCCGGCAACGGCGCCAGAAAAAGGTCTTGATAACCCACAAGTATAGGGGATCGCAACATTTTTCGATAATTAAGAGTGTCGAACACAGCGAGGAGCTAAAGGTAGAACAAATATTCCCTCAAGTTCTATCGACCACCGATACAACTCTACGCACGCTTGACGTTCGCTTTACCTGGAACAAGTATGAAACTAGAAGTACTTTGTAGGTGTTTTTGGATAGGTTTGCAAGATAATAAAGAGCAAGTAAATAAAAAGTAGGGGCTGTTTAGATAAAGACACAACTAAGTTAGTTTTAGTAAAGAGCTTTTTGTTACGAGAAAGTTATTTGTCCCTAGGCAATTGATAACTAGACCGGTAATCATTATTGCAATTTTATATGAGGGAGAGGCATAAGCTAACATACTTTCTCTAATTGGATCATATGCACTTATGATTGGAACTCTAGCAAGCATACGCAACTACTAAAGATCATTAAGGTAAAACCCAACCATAGCATTAAAATATCAAGTCCTCTTTATCCCATACGCAACAACCCCCTTACTCGGGTTTGTGTTTCAGTCACTCACGCAACCCACTATAAGTGAATCATGAACGTATTGCAACACCCTACAGCGGGGATCCCACATGCTTGCGCGACACAGAGAGCACCATAGGACAGAACCAATAATAAAACATGCCACTCAAACCAATCTTGATCATCAAATAACCCATAGGACAAAACGGACCTACTAAAACAACATAGGATAGCCATACATCATTGGGAAATAATATATAGCGTTGAGCACCTTGTTTAAGTAGAGATTACAGCGGGTAAGAGAGAGGTTACACCGCTGCATAGAGGGGGGAAGAGTTGGTGATGATGGCGGTGAAGTTGTTGGTGAAGATTGCGGTGATGATGATGGCCCCCGGTGGCACTCCGGTGCCACCGGAAGCGAGGGAGAGAGAGAGCCCCCTCCTTCTTCTTCTTCCTTGACCTCCTCTCTAGATGGGAGAAGGGTTTCCCCTCTGGTCCATGGTCTCCATGGCGTGGGAGGGGCGAGAGCCCCCCCCCCCAAGATTGGATCTATCTCCCTGTCTCTCTCTGTTTCTGCATTCTCAGATTCTACCCTTTCACCGTTTCTTATATTTCCGGAGATCCGTAAATCCGATTGGGCTGAAATTTTAACATGATCTCTATCCGGATATTAGCTTTCTTGCAGCGAAAGAAGGGCATCAACCGACTTACGGGATGGCCATAAGGGTTAGGGGCGCGCCTGCCGCCTGCCTCGTGGCCCCCTCGGGCATCGTCTCGCGTTTATTTTTCTTCCCAAAATCATATGTATTCCAAAAAAATCCCCGTCAGTTTTTATCCCGTTTGGACTCCGTTTGATATGGATATTCTGCGAAACAAAAAACATGCAATAAACAGGAACTGGCACTAGGCACTGGATCCATATGTTAGTCCCCAAAATAGTACAAAAAGTTGCCAAAAGTATACGAAAGTTGTAGAATATTGGCATGGAACAATCAAACATTATAGATACGACGGAGACATATCACATAGCTGCTTCGGAAACAGCAAATGAAGGAGTCTAGATGAAGGAGTCCATATCCGATCTAGGTGTCATACCTAGTGCATCGGGTCCAATGAAAATCTTTTGTGACCATACTGGTGCAATTGCCTTGGCAAAGGAATCCAGATTTCACAAGAGAACCAAGCACGTCAAGAGACACTTCAATTTCATCTGCGATCAAGTCAACGAGGGAGACATAGAGATTTGCAAGATACATACGGATCTGAACATTGCATACCCGTTGATTAAGCCTCTCTCACGAGTAAAACATGATCATCACAAAGACTCCATGGGTGTTAGAATCATTACTGTGTAATCTAGATTATTAACTCTATGCAAGTAGGAGACTGAAGAAAATATGCCCTAGAGGCAATAATAAAGTTGTTATTTATGTTTCCTTATATCATGATAAATGTTTATTATTCATGCTAGAATTGTATTAACCGAAAACTTAGTACATGTGTGAATACATAGACAAACAGAGTGTCACTAGTATGCCTCTACTTAACTAGCTCGTTAATCAAAGATGGTTAAGTTTCCTAACCATAGACATGAGTTGTCATTTGATGAACGGGATCACATCATTAGAGAATGATGTGATCGACTTGACCCATCCGTTAGCTTAGCACTATGATCGTTTAGTTTATTGCTATTGCTTTCTCCATAACTTATACATGTTCCTATGACTATGAGATTATGCAACTCCTGAATATCGGAGGAACACTTAGTGTGCTATCAAACATCACAACATAACTAGCTGACTATAAAGATGCTCTACAAGTGTCTCCGATGGTGTTTGTTGAGTTGGCATAGATCAAGATTAGGATTTGTCACTCCGTGTATCGAAGAGGTATCTTTGGGCCCTCTCGGTAATGTACATCACCATAAGCCTTGCAAGCAATGTGACTAATGAGTTAGTTGCGGGATGATGCATTACGGAATAAGTAAAGAGACTTGCCTGTAATGAGATTGAACTAGGTATTGAGATACCGACAATCGAATCTCGGGCAAGTAAAATACCGATCACAAAGGGAACAACGTATGTTGTTATGCGGTTTGACCGATAAAGATCTTCGTAGAATATGTAGGAACCAATATGAGCATCCAGGTTCCGCTATTGGTTATTGACCGGAGATGAGTCTCGGTCATGTCTACATAGTTCTTGAACCCGTAGGGTCCGCACGCTTAACGTTCGATGACGATCGGTATTATGAGTTTATGTGTTTTGATGTACCGAAGGTAGTTCGGAGTCCCGGATGTGATCACGGACGTGATGAGGAGTATTGAAATGGTCGAGACATAAATATCAATATATTGGAAGGCTATGTTTGGACACCATAATGGTTCTGGATGAGTTCGGACATTTACGAGAGTATTGGGGGTTACCGGAACCCCCCGGGGAGTCAACGGGAGAGAGGAGGAGGCGGCCAGGTGGAGGGCGCCCCCCAAGCCCAATACGAATTGGGTGGGAGGCCGGCCCCCCTTTCCTTCCCTATCTCTCCCTCTTCCTTCTTCTCCTACTCCTACTAGGAAGGGGGGAAACCTACTCCTACTGGGAGTAGGACTCCCCCCCCTTGGGCGCGCCCTATGAGGGCCGGCCCTCCCCTCCTTCACTCTTTTATATACGGGGAAGGGGGCTCCCCATAGACACACAAGTTGATTGTTTAGGCATGTGCGGTGCCCCCCTCCACAGAATTCCACCTCGGTCATATCGTTGTAGTGCTTAGGCGAAGCCCTGCGTCAGTAACTTCATCATCACCGTCATCACGCTGTCATGCTGACGAAACTCTCCCTTGGCCTCAGCTGGATCAAGAGTACGAGGGATGTCACCGAGCTGAACGTGTGCAGATCGCGGAGGTGTCGTTTGTCTGGTACTTGATCGGTTGGATTGCAAAGACGTTCGACTACATCAACTGTGTTTCATAACGCTTCCGCTTTCGGTCTACGAGGGTACGTAGACATACTCTCCCCCTCTCGTTGATATGCATCTCCTAGATAGATCTTGCGTGATCGTAGGAAAAATTTTGAAATACTGCGTTTCCCAACAAAATACATAGGGGCTACTTATGAACACTACTAAAGTACACATCAATATCATATATACTTTTGTTCACTTTGCCATCCTTCTTATCCGCTAAGTATTTGGGGCAGTTCTGCTTCTAGTGACCATTTCCTTTGTAGTACAAGCACTCAGTTTCAGGCTTGGGTCTAGCTTTGGGCTTCTTCATGGGAGTGGAAACTTTCTTGCCATTCTTCTTGAAGTTCCCTTTCTTTCCCTTGCCCTTTTACTTGAAACTAGTGGTCTTGTCAACCATCAACATTTGATGCTTTTCTTGATTTCTACCTTCACCGATATCAGCATCACGAAGAGCTCGGGGATCGTTTTCGTCATCCCTTGCATATTATAGTTCACCATGAAATTCTAGTAACTTGGTGATAGTGACTAGAGAACTCTGTCAATCACTATCTTATCGGGAAGATTAACTCCCACTTGATGCAAGCGATAGTAGTACTCAGACATTTCTGACCACATGCTCACTGGTTGAGCTATTCTCCTCCATCTTGTAGGCAAAATACTTGTCAGAGGTCTCATACCTCTCGACTCGGGCATGAGTCTGAAATACCAATTTTAGCTCTTGGAACATCTTATATGCTCCATGGCATTTCAAAATGTTTTTGAAGTCCCGGTTCTAAGCCGTAAATCATGGTGCACTAAACTATCAAGCAGTCATCATACCGAGCTTGCCAAATGTTCATAACGTCTGCATCTGCTCCTGCAATAGGTCTGTCACCTAGCGGTGCATCAAGGACATAATTCTTCCGTGCATCAATGAGGATAGTGCTCAGATCACAGACCCAGTCCGCATCATTGCTACTATCATCTTTCAACTTATTTTTCTCTAGGAACATATCAAAAAATAAACGGGGAGCTACATCGCAAGCTATTGATCTACAACATAGATATGCAAATACTATCAGGACTAAGTTCATGATAAATTATAGTTCAATTAATCATATTACCTAAGAACTCGTGGTACATCCATTTTGCATCATGCTTTTATATCGATATTTATTGCATTATGGGTTGTTATTACACATTATGTCACAATACTTATGCCTATTCTCTCTTATTTTACAAGGTTTGCATGAAGAGGGGGAATGCCGGCAGCTGGAATTCTAGGCTGGAAAAGGAGAAAATATTAGATACCTATTCTGCACATCTCCAAAAGTCTTGAAACTTCACGGGAGCACGTTTCAGAATATATAAAAAATATTGGGGGAAAGAAGTTCCAGAGGGAGGCCACCCACCATCCATGAGGGTGGGCCCACGCCCTACCCCCTGGGCGCGCCGCCCTGTCTCGTGGGCCCCTGGTGGCCCTCTGAAGCCCATCTTATACTATATGAGGTCTTTCGTCCGAGAAAAAAATCATAAGCTACCTCACGGGACGAAACTCCGCCGCGACGAGGCGGAACCTTCGCGGAACTAATCTAGGGCTCCGGCGGAGCTGTTCTGCTGGGGAAACTTCCCTCCGGGAGGGGGAAATCATCACCATAGTCATCACCAATGATCCTCTCATTGGGAGGAGGTCAATCTCCATCAACATCTTCACCAGCACCATCTCATCTCAAACACTAGTTCATCTCTTCTATCCAATCTTTGTATCCAAACCTCAGATTGGTACCTGTGGGTTGCTAGTAGTGTTGATTACTCCTTGTAGTTGATGCTAGTTGGTTTACTTGGTGGAAGATCATATGTTCAGATCCATTATGCATATTAATACCCCTCTGATTATGAACATGAATATTCTTTGTGAGTAGTTACGTTTGTTCCTGAGTACATGGGAGAAGTCTTGCTATAAGTAGTCATGTGAATTTGGTATTCGTTTGATATTTTGATGAGATGTATGTTGTCATCCCTCTAGTGGTGTCATGTGAACGTCGACTACATGACACTTCACCATTGTTTGGGCCTAGAGGGAGGCATTGGGAAGTAATAAGTAGATGATGGGTTGCTAGAGAGACAGAAGCTTAAACCCTAGTTTATGTGTTGCTTCGTAAGGGGCTGATTTGGATCCATATGTTTCATGCTATGGTTAGGTTTACCTTAATACTTCCATTGTAGTTGTGGATGCTTGCAATGGGGGTTAATCATAAGTGGGATGCTTGTCCAAGTAAGGACAGTACCCAAGCACCGGTCCACCCACATATCAAATTATCAAAGTACCGAACGCGAATCATATGAACATGATGAAAATGAGCTTGACGATAATTCCCATGTGTCCTCGGGAGCGCTTTCCTTCATATAAGAGTTTGTCCAGGCTTGTCCTTTGCTACAAAAAGGATTGGGCCATCTTGCTGCACCTTATTTACTTTTATTACTTGCTACTCGTTACAAATTACCTTATCACAAAACTATCTGTTACCGATAATTTCAGTGCTTGTAGAGAGTACCTTACTAAAATCTGCTTATCATTTCCTTCTGCTCCTCGTTGGGTTTGACACTCTTACTTATCGAAAAGGCTACGATAGATCCTGATAGAGGCAAAGGTGTCCCGTCTTTCGATGAGATGATGGATATCGCTTTGGTGGCAGTCAACTTTGACGATCCGACTATGAACGTGCGAGGACGTCGCGCCTTAGCAATCGCTAAACCAACTCCGAGAGGTTATTGACCACGCCGGAGCACGATCAACCTGACCACGAGGGTCTGTTTCCTGCGAGCAAACAAAGAACAAGCAAGAAACTGAGATTGCAATCTGGATATTGCGAATATAAGATGAAAGCTTTATTGATCAAGGTGGGGTTCTGTGACGCCTTTGTCTGGTCGTTGAACACAAACGAAGTACGCGAAGTTGCAGCTATGGCGAACTTTTAATCTAAACAAAACCCAAAGTCTAAACAATGCCCTAAGGGCTGTATATATGGAGGAAGAGAGGGGAATTTCGTGGCCCTTGGTGGAGGGGTCCGAAATCAACCCTATCTCTTGTTTCCCCACACATACGGACTCTAAAAATAGCCTATACTTATGTATTTCGAAATTACATGGGCCTGGCCCAATAATAAGGTGACGCAGCACATAAAATAGCCTCGGGACGAAATTTATGAAGTGGCATCTTGTATATTTCGTCCAAGGCTTCATGCACCCATTATGGTGGCTTCAAAGTCCTGAAATCATCACTTGTAACTCCGTTCTTGTACCCCTTGCGCATGCCATCATCTCCATGCTTGTTCTTGCTCCAATGTTCATCCTTCTCCAAGCTAGGCCCTTCATTTGTAAGCAAAACAAATGTATCCAATTTAGGCAGCATCATATTCTCATGAACATTAGAATCATTACCAAGAAACGAAAGTACCTGGTAATTTAGTTGGCGTGCACGAGCTCTAGTAATTGGTCCAGTATGTATAGCAGCAGGGGCTGTGGGTGTAACAATTGTATTGATGTCCTCATCATCCTCCCCTTCTTGAAATGAATTCGTCCTCGACGGAAGTTCATCTTCCTCACCCAAATAAGGCTTCAAATCTGCAATGTTAAAAGTGGGACTAACCCCAAAATCTGCAGGCAGCTCAAGTTTATATGCATTATCATTTATTTTCTCTAACACCTTAAAGGGACCATCAGCACGTGGCATTAACTTTGATTTGCGCAAATCAGGAAATCTATCCTTACGCAAATGTAACCAAACAAGATCTCCAGGTGCAAACACAACATGTTTTCTACCCTTATCTCCAGCAAGTTTATATTTAGCATTCAAACGCTCAATGTTTTCCTTAGTTAACTCATGCATTTTTAAAATCAATTCAGCACGTTGTTTAGCATCAAAATTAACCTTCTCCAAAGATGGAAGAGGCAACAAATCAATAGGTGCACGAGGTAGGAACCCATACACAACTTCAAAAGGGCACATCTTAGTAGTAGAATGCAATGAACGATTATAAGCAAATTCAATATGAGGCAACCATTCCTCCCACATTTTCTTATTATTCTTCAAAACAGCCCTAAGCATAGTAGACAACGTTCTATTGACTACTTCAGTTTGTCCATCAGTTTGGGGGTGACAAGTAGTACTAAAAAGCAGTTTAGTCCCCAACTTAGCCCATAAACATCTCCAAAAGTGGCTAAGAAATTTAGTATCACGATCTGAAACAATAGTATTTGGCACACCATGCAAGCGAATAATTTCACGAAAGAACAAATCAGCAACATTAACAGCATCATCGCTTTTATGACATGGTATAAAGTGTGCCATTTTTGAGAATCTATCCACGACAACAAATATGCTATCCCTCACCTTCTTTGTTCGAGGTAAACCTAAAACAAAGTCCATAGATATATCCTCCCAAGGAACACTAGGTACAGGCAAAGGCATATATAAACCATGAGGATTGAGTCGTGACTTAGCTTTTTGACATGTAGTGCAGCGAGCAATAAAACGCTCAACATCCCATCTCATCTTTGGCCAAAAGAAATGTGTAGCAAGTACGTCCTCCGTCTTCTTCACGCCAAAGTGTCCCATTAATCCTCCTCCATGCGCCTCCTGCAACAACAAAAGACGAACGGAGCTAGCTGGAATGCATAGCTTGTTAGCACGAAACACAAATCCATCGTTAACAACAAACTTGTTCCACATTCTTCCTTCTTTACAATTCTAAATTACATCTTTAAAATCAGCATCATGCACATATTGATCTTTGATGGTCTCCAAACCAAATATTTTGAAGTCAAGTTGTGAAAGCATAGTATAGCGACGAGACAATGCATCAGCAATAACATTTTCTTTTCCCTTCTTGTGTTTAATGACATAAGGGAAAGTCTCAATGAATTCAACCCATTTAGCATGTCTACGATTCAGTTTAGCTTGACTTTTAATATGTTTCAAAGATTCATGATTAGAATGTATAACAAATTCTTTGGGCCATAAATAATGTTGCCATGTTTCTAAAGTCCGAACAAGAGCATATAATTCTTTATCATAAGTAGAATAATTCAGACTAGGCCCACTCAATTTTTCAGAAAAGTATGCAACAGGTTTGCCATCTTGTAATAACACACCTCCTAATCCAATTCCACTAGCATCACATTCAAGCTCAAAAGTCTTATTAAAATCAGGAAGTTGGAGTAAAGGAGCATGTGTCAACTTATCTTTCAATACTGTGAAGGCTTCTTCCTGTGCGGTACCCCAAAGAAAGGCACATCTTTCTTTGTAAGCTCATTGAGAGGTGCAGCAATGGTGCTGAAATCTCTCACAAAACGCCTATAGAATCCAGCGAGGCCAAGAAAACTCCTCACTTGTGTGACCGTTTTCGGCTGCGGCCAACTCTCAATAGCTTCAATCTTGGCTTTATCAACTTCAATTCCCTGTGGAGTAACAACATAGCCAAGAAAAGATACTCGGTCGGTGCAAAAGGTGCACTTCCCAAGGTTACCAAACAAACGTGCATCACGTAGAGCAATAAAAACATCACGTAAATGTTCCAAATGTTCTTCCAAAGATCTGCTATAAATCAATATGTCATCAAAGTAAACTACCACAAATCATCCAATGAAAGCACGTAAAACTTCGTTCATTAATCGCATGAAAGTACTAGGTGCATTAGTTAACCCAAAAGGCATGACTAACCACTCATATAATCCAAACTTAGTTTTAAATGTTGTTTTCCATTCATCTCCCAATTTCATACGAATTTGATGGTAGCCACTACGCAAATCAACTTTGGAGAATATTGTAGAGCCACTCAATTCATCAAGCATATCATCTAGCCTAGGAATAGGATGACGATAACGAATAGTAATATTATTAATGCCTCTACAATCAACACACATACGTGATGTACCATCCTTTTTTTGCACTAGAATAATAGGAACAGCACAAGGACTAAGGGATTCGCGTATATAACCTTTGTCGAGAAGCTCTTGTACTTGACGCATAATCTCCTTCGTCTCCTCTGGATTGGTACGGTATGGTGCACGGTTTGGCAGTGAAGCACCGGGAATTAAGTCAATCTGATGCTCAATCCCTCGAATAGGCGGTAATCCCGGTGGCACGTCTTGTGGAAAAACGTCAGCGAACTCCTGCAAAATGTTAGTGACAGCAGGAGGCAAAGAGGAAGGCACGTCCTCGAATGAAAATAATGCCTCTTTGCACACAAAAGCATAGCAAACAGATTTGCTGAAATCTAGCTCATCAATATCAGATTTGGTGGCAAATAAACATGCACTTTTCAATTTAATTTCAGAAGCAACACTAGATGGTTTATTGTTAGGCTTCATTTGTTGCTCAAATTCTTTTGCCACAATCTGATTTTCACTCTTATTCTTCTCTTGTTGTGCTTTATTAGCTCTATTAATATCATCTTTCAAAATGGAATCAGGAGTCATAGGAAGCAAAGTAATATTTTTATCCTTATGAATAAGAGTATAGTGATTGTTTCTACCATGGTGTACAGAATTTTTATCAAATTGCCATGGTCTACCAAGTAATAAGGAACATGCTTGCATAGGTACCACATCACAATCAACATAATCAGCATATGTAGAGATACTAAAATGCACACGAACAGTACGTGTTACCTTAACCTTGCCGCTGTTGTTGAACCATTGGATGTAGTAAGGATGTGGATGTGGTCTTGTGGTGAGAGAAAGCTTCTCCACCATCTCCATGCTAGCCAAGTTGTTGCAGCTCCCTCCGTCTATTATGACGCGCACAGAACGTTCCTTCACAACTCCCTTGGTATGGAACAAATTGTGCCTCTGATTTTGCTCAGCTTGTGTGACCTGCACACTCAAAACACGTTGAGCAACTAAACATTCATACCTGTCAGCGTCTTCAGGAGCCATGTATTGCGTCTCATGATCAGAATCATCTCCACCATGTTCTTCACATGTAATAAGAGCCAATGTCTCCTCATCATAGTCACTAGCGGACTCATATCCACCACCCTCGGTAGCAATCATCACACGCGGAGATTTGCATTCTCTCGCATAATGACCTCCTCCCTTACAACGACGACAAATAATATCACTTGTGTGCCCTGTTGATGCCCTGGAAGAAGAAGAACTCTGTGCAGGCCCGGCAGGTGCGCTCTTGGCAGATAATGGTGGTTGTTCCTGTTTTCTTGTATCACGGCTGTAGGAGGCACCTGATTGAGGTGTTGGTGCAGTTGAAGTAGAAGATGCACGCGGTGTCCATGATGAAGGTCGGCCTGCAGAAAAGTTAGTTCGCGCCAATGCTTGTCGATCCTGCACTTCACGTTCAGCTTTACAAGCAAGATGGAATAAACGAGTGATATTAGTATACTCCTTATAGTCTAGAATGGTCTGAATCTCTCTATTTAATCCACCCAGAAAACGTGCAAGCATAGCTTCATTCTCCTCAACCATACCACATCGAATCATGCCAGTTTGTAATTCCTGATAATATTCTTCTACAGAATTTTTTCCTTGTCTTAAACGCTGCAATTTTTGAAGCAATTCACGTTGATAATATGGTGGAACCCAATGCGTACGCATATCAGTTTTCAAAGCAGCCCAAGTAGTTGGAATAGGATATAATCTACAATGTTCAGACCACCAGACACATGCAAAACTAGTGAAAGCACAAACAGCAGCAGCAACCTGTCTCTCCTCGGGATATTGTAAACATGTAAAACGTTGTTCAGTTTCTAACTCCCAAGTAAGATATATATCAGGAACATATCTACCCTCAAATGGTGGAATATTCAATTTCAGTTTAGGAATATGGACACCATCTCGTACCTGAGGTGGTGGTGCAGGCCTACCATTACGAATATATACCTGAGGTCGACCTGCTGGTGGTGGTGCTGGTGGTTGCACGTAGTTCTGATTTTGAGCAACCTCATCCTCGTAATCTCCCACATAATCATCCTCCTCCGCATCAGCAGCAGGAGCCACAGAAGTATCAACAGCAGCACCAACAGTTTGGCCAAACGCAAGAGGAACATGGCTCGCTCGGCGGAGGTCTATTTCGCGACGTGGAGGTAGTCGTTGTTGTTGTTGTTGGAGAGGTGCGTTAGGTGCAGCGGGTGGTGGTGGTGGAAAACGCGCGAGCAATTCATTAAACTTGTTATCGAGCTTTGTTTCGAACGTCTTCTCCATGCCATCTATCTTCTCCATGGCCTCTTCAAATCTGTTTAGCACGTCTTGCACCTGTTCACTCATCATTTGCTGAAATTTATCATGCAAATCCTTATTCGTCATGTTCTCCCAGTTAGTCTCGTTGGCTTGTGATCATGGCATGGTTAGCAGCAATAGAAACACACAAGAATATGATCCTACAGACTACTAACAAGAGGTGGTGGTGGGTGTCACAAATCCTTCAAGCAAATCTCAAATTCTTACCAGTTCTTACCCAGCAGCAGGCGGTGATCGGCAACCGTTGTAGTCAAAAACTCTCAAAGCTTGGATAGAGCGATTACCAGGGAGAGTCAAACGCACGACGTAGATGTATGTGGAGCTGGGAAGGCTTATAATATGGTAGCAAAAAGGGTCAGCAATAATCAATTCAGAGATGCAAAGTTGAATAAACGCTCAACGACGGTACTGTGCTGGTCCTAGGCTAGACTGTGCTAGAGACGCGAGCCTCGAACACCAACAAAATCACGGCGCGGCACGTAAACAAGGGAAAAGCACACTCCGGAATTTTTTTTTCGCTTTTTTTTGCGCTCTTTTTTTTTGCGCTGCTTTTTTTTGCGAAAAATCACTATAATGGCGAGTGTCTCAAAACTCTTCCTAGCTCAAACTGACAGGATGGGCATGAAATTTTTTTCGACCAATTTTTTTTTGACTGCCCGGTCAAAAAAAACTTCCTATAATGGCACCTGTCTCAAAACACTCAGAAACACCTAAAAATAGGATAGCCAGAAAATTTTTCGAAAAATGCGTTTTCGAAAAATTTTGGGCCTAAACGGAGCGTGGTTTCCGGACTCTTTTTTTTTCCGAAACCTACTCCGGCAAGGAAACACGAATCGGAAACTAGATGGATCTCGAAAACACACCTAATATGCAAGGAACTCGGATTGGTGGTGGATATATGGTGGTGGTATATGGCAGCGGTGGTAATATATGGGTATGGATCGGTGGTGGTATATGGATACGGATTCGGAGCGGTGGTGCTAGGTGACAGGGGCGATGATGATGGTGCGGTGGCGGCGTGACAACTTATGACCAGAACTCGAAACTCTAAAAGACTAGACTCTAAGACCAGCAACTAGAACGACGATGCAACCGCAAATTCAACAAAGCAAAACCCTAAAAAGATTATGCAAAGGCTCAGATTGGTTCGGATATGATGAACTAACCCTAATTTTTTTTGTGGCTTTTTCGTGGACTATAGGTATGAAGAACAGACTCGATCTAAACTACGAAAAACTGTAAAATCTCACCGAGCAACCTGGAAATCTGATACTACTTGATAGAGGCAAAGGTGTCCCGTCTTTCGATGAGATGATGGATATCGCTTTGGTGGCAGTCGACTTTGACGATCTGACTACGAACGTGCGAGGACGTCGTGCCTTAGCAATCGCTAAACCAACTCCGAGAGGTTATTGACCACGCCGGAGCACGATCAACCTGGCCACGAGGGTCTGTTTCCTGCGAGCAAACGAAGAACAAGCAAGAAACTGAGATTGCAATCTGGATATTGCGAATATAAGATGAAAGCTTTATTGATCAAGGTGGGGTTCTGTGACGCCTTTGTCTGGTCGTTGAACACAAACGAAGTACGCGAAGTTGCAGCTATGGCGAACTTTTAATCTAAACAAAACCCAAAGTCTAAACGATGCCCTAAGGGCTGTATATATGGAGGAAGAGGGGGGAATTTCGTGGCCCTTGGTGGAGGGGTCCGAAATCAACCCTATCTCTTGTTTCCCCACACATACGGACTCTAAAAATAGCCTATACTTATGTATTTCGAAATTACATGGGCCTGGCCCAATAATAAGGTGACGCAGCACCTAGAATAGCCTCGGGACGAAATTTATGAAGTGGCATCTTGTATATTTCGTCCAAGGCTTCATGCACCCATTATGGTGGCTTCAAAGTCCTGAAATCATCACTTGTAACTCCGTTCTTGTTTCCCTTGCGCATGCCATCATCTCCATGCTTGTTCTTGCTCCAATGTTCATCCTTCTCCAAGCTAGGCCCTTCATTTGTAAGCTAAACAAATGATAGAGGCAAAGGTGTCCCGTCTTTCGATGAGATGGTGGATTTCGCTTTGGTGGAAGTCGACTTTGACGATCCGACTACGAACGTGCGAGGACGTCGCGCCTTAGCAATCGCTAAACCAACTCCGAGAGGTTATTGACCACGCCGGAGCACGATCAACCTGACCACGAGGGTCTGTTTCCTGCGAGCAAACGAAGAACAAGCAAGAAACTAAGATTGCAATCTGGATATTGCGAATATAAGATGAAAGCTTTATTGATCAAGGTGGGGTTCTGTGACGCCTTTGTCTGGTCGTTGAACACAAACGAAGTACGCGAAGTTGCAGCTATGGCGAACTTTTAATCTAAACAAAACCCAAAGTCTAAACGATGCCCTAAGGGCTGTATATATGGAGGAAGAGGGGGGAATTTCGTGGCCCTTGGTGGAGGGGTCGGAAATCAACCCTATCTCTTGTTTCCCCACACATACGGACTCTAAAAATAGCCTATACTTATGTATTTCGAAATTACATGGGCCTGGCCCAATAATAAGGTGACGCAGCACCTAAAATAGCCTCGGGACGAAATTTATGAAGTGGCATCTTGTATATTTCGTCCAAGGCTTCATGCACCCATTATGGTGGCTTCAAAGTCCTGAAATCATCACTTGTAACTCCGTTCTTGTTCCCCTTGCGCATGCCATCATCTCCATGCTTGTTCTTGCTCCAATGTTCATCCTTCTCCAAGCTAGGCCCTTCATTTGTAAGCAAAACAAATGTATCCAATTTAGGCAGCATCATATTCTCATGAACATTAGAATCATTACCAAGAAACGAAAGTACCTGGTAATTTAGTTGGCATGCACGAGCTCTAGTAATTGGTCCAGTATGTATAGCAGCAGGGGCTGTGGGTGTAACAATTGTATTGATGTCCTCATCTGATCCCCTACACTTGTAGGTCATAAACTCCCACTTAGATAGACATCCCTCTAGTCATCTAAATGATCACGTGATCCATATCAACTAAACCATATCCGATCATCACGTGAGATGGAGTAGTTTTCAATGGTGAACATCACTATGTTGATCATATCCACTATATGATTCACATTCGACCTTTCGGTCTCAGTGTTTTGAGGCCATATCTGCATATGCTAGGCTCGTCAAGTTTAACATGAGTATTCTGCATGTGCAAAACTGGCTTGCACCCATTGTATATGAACGTAGAGCTTATCACACCCGATCATCACATGGTGTCTCTGCACGAAGAACTATCGCAATGGTGCATACTCAGGGAGAACACTTATACCTTGAAATTTTAGTAAGGGATCATCTCATAATTCTACCGTCGTACTAAGAAAAATAAGATGCATAAAAGATAAACATCACATGCAATCAAAATATGTGACATGATATGGCCATCATCATCTTGTGCCTTTGATCTCCATCTCCAAAGTACCGTCATGATCTCCATTGTCACCGGCATGACACCAAGATCTCCATCATCTTGATCTCTATCAACGTGTTGTCACATGGTCATCTCGCCAACTATTGTTTTTGCAGCTATTGCTATCGCATAGCGATAAAGTAAAGCAATTATATGGCGCTTGCATCTTATGCAATAAAGAGATAACTATAAGGCTCCTGCCAGTTGCCGATAACTTTAATAAAACATGATCATCTCATACAACAATTTATATCTCATGACATCTTGACCATATCACATCACAACATGCCTTGCAGAAACAAGTTAGACATCCTCTACTTTGTTGTTGCAAGTTTTACGTGGCTACACAGGCTTCTAGCAAGAAACGTTCTTACCTACGCATCAAAATCACAATGATTTTTTGTCAAGTGTGCTGCTTTAACCTTCAACAAGGACCGGGCGTAGTCAAACTCGATTCAACTAAAGTTGTAGAAACAGATACTCGCCAGCCACCTATGTGCAAAGCACGTCGATAGAACCATTCTCATGAACGCGTTCATGTAATGT
This sequence comes from Triticum aestivum, assembly GCF_018294505.1. Lineage (NCBI taxonomy): Eukaryota > Viridiplantae > Streptophyta > Magnoliopsida > Poales > Poaceae > Triticum > Triticum aestivum. The sequence continues at coordinate 193,804,623 of NC_057794.1, forward strand.
CGGTCCAGGCCGCTTCGTCCAACAATACCGCCAAATCAAACTAAGACGTTGCTGGTAAGAAGTATGACTATTATCGCCCAGAACTCTTTGTGTTCTACTCGTGCATATAACATCTACGCATAGACCTGGCTCGGATGCCACTGATGGGGAACGCGGTATTTCAAAAAAAAATCCTATGATAACGCAAGATCTATCTAGGAGATACATAGCAACGAGAGGGGAGAGTGTGTCCACATACCCTCGTAGACCGAAAGCGGAAGCATTTAGTAACGCGGTTGATGTAGTCGAACGTCTTCACGATCCAACCGATCCAAGTACCGAACGTACGGCACCTCCGTGTTCAGCACACGTTCAGCTCGATGACGTCCCTCAAGCTCTTGATCCAGTTGAGGACGAGGGAGAGTTTTGTCAGCACGACGGCGTGGCGACGGTGATGATGAAGTTACCGGCGTAGGGCTTCGCCTAAGCACTACGACGATATGACCGAGGTGTGTAACTGTGGAGGCGGGCACTGCACACGGCTAAGACAAATCTTGGAGTGCCTTTGGGGTGCCCCCTGCCCACGTATATAAAGGAGGGAGGGAGATGCTGGCCCTCCTAGGGGCGCGCCAAGTGTAGGGAGTCCTACTAGGACTCCCAAGTCCTAGTAGGATTCCCTTCCCTTTTCGGAGTAGGAAAGAAGGAAAGGAGGGAGAAGGAAAGGAGGGTCGTGCCCCCACCCCTTGTCCAATTCAGTTTGGGCAGCGGGAGGCACGCGCCACCTGGTGGCCCTTCTTTCCTCTCTCCACTAAAGCCCAATAAGGCCCATTAACTTCCCCCGGTGAATTCCCGTAACTCTCCGGTACTCCGAAAAATACCTGAATCACTCGGGACCATTCCGACGTCCGAATATAGCCTTCCAATATATTGATCTTTACCTCTCGACCATTTCGAGACTCCTTGTCATGTCAGTGACCTCATCCGGAACTCCGAACAAACTTTGGTCATAAAATCACATAACTCATAATACAAATCATCATTGAACGTTAAGCGTGCAGACCCTACGGGTTTGAGAACTATGTAGACATGACCGAGACACATCTGCAGTCAATAACCAATAGCGGAACCTGGATGCCCATATTGGCTCCTACATATTCTATGAAGATTTTTATCGGTCAAACTGCATAACAACATACTTCATTCCCTTTGTCATCGGTATGTTACTTACCCGAAATTCGATCGTCAGTATCATCATACCTAGTTCAATCTCGTTACTAGCAAGTCTCTTTACTCATTTCGTAATGCATCATCCCGTAACTAACTCATTAGTCACATTTCTTGCAAGGCTTATAGTGATGTGCATTACTGAGAGGGCCCAGAGATACCTCTCCGATACACGGAGTGACAAATCCTAATCTCGATCTATGCCAACTCAACAAACACCATCGAAGACACCTGTAGAGCATCTTTATAATCACCTAGTTATGTTGTGACATTTGATAGAACACAAGGTGTTCCTCCGGTATTCGGGAGTTGCATAATCTCATAGTCAGAGGAATGTGTATAGGTCATGAAGAAAGCAATAGCAATAAAACTATACGGTCATTATGCTAAGCTAACGGATGGGTCTTGTCCATCACATCATTCTCTAATGATGTAATCCCATTCATCAAAAGACAACTCATGTCTATGGTTAGGAAACTTAACCATCTTTGATTAACGAGCTAGTCAAGTAGAGGCATACTAGGGATACTCTGTTTTGTCTATGTACTCACACATGTACTAAGTTTCCGGTTAATACAATTCTAGCATGAATAATAAAAATTTATCATGATATAAGGAAATATAAATAACAGCTTTATTATTGCCTCTAGGGCATATTTCCTTCAAGCAACTCATCATACAGCAGCAACACTGTGTAATTCATCATATACCAGCAGCAGCTCATAGCAATTCACCATGTAGCAGCAGCAGGAGCCGCTCATAGCAACTCATCATATAGCAGTAGTAGGAGCAGCTCATAGCAATTCATCATATAGCAGCAGCAGGAGAAGCTTATAGCAACTCATCATATAGCAGCAGCAGCTCATAGCAATTCATCATATAGCAGCAGTAGCTCATAGCAATTCATCATATAGCAGCAGCAAGAGCAGCTCATAGCAATGCGTCATATAGCAACTGCAGAATCAGCTCATAGCAATTCATCGTATAGCGGATCAGAATGAAAATTTGGCAAAAAAACCAGAGGAGATCCTCACCTTGTTGGATGAGCTCATCCTTCAACAACACCTCAAGGCCACGGCCTGGAAGGAGGGGAGGAGGAATGATGTGCCTTCTGCCGCAGTGTGGCATCGGCCATAGTTGTGTGGCGCTCGTCGCAGTAGTGCGTTGGATGGACCACAGTGGAGTAGCTGCTGGAGACCATGAGAATGAGGGGCGGCGCCAGAGGGAGGAGCGGCTGGGGAGATTTGGCCCTACCCGCTGGCCATGTAGCCTAGCTGGACAGAGCATCGTCAAGGACCATGCCAGATGGGACCAGTTGCGACGGCTCGATGGAGGAACCCTAGCGCTATAGGCAGGGGATCGAGGTAGAGGGAAAGGGGAGAGGAGATGCAAGTGGGCAGGGCAATGAACGCTTGTGTGTTTGTTTTTACTTGAGGGTCAGGTGTGACACGGGCATGAGCAGTGGCATTTTGAGTGTAATATAGGCAGACAACAGAATCATTTCACTATTTCCCTTCCCTTCAATTTTTAGTGAGCTTCTACCTGAAACACCCCCCTCCAAAGCGAAATAAGTTAAGCCCAATCCCATAACTCAAAAATGACTTCTTTACATCTTTTATGAATATCGATGCTTTCCGTGAATTTAGCACTAAATATGGACTTGACTCTGAGATAGTAGCTTCTTTTTGTGAATCCTTTGCTACTCATGTTGATCTCCCTAAGGAGAAGTGGTTTAAATATAATCCTCCCATTGAAGTAAAAGTAGTTGCACCTATTAAAGTTGAAGAAAAGACTATCACTTATGATGATCCTGTTGTTCCTGCTACTTATATTGAGAAGCCACATTTCCCTGTTAGAATAAAGGATTATGCTAAAGCTTCAACTATGGTTAACAAAAGTAATATTAAGACACCTAAACCCCTTGAGCAAATTAAAGTTGAACCTAGTATTGTTATGGTTAAAGATCTCTTGGCCGATAATATTGATGGGCATGTTATTTACTTCTGCATTGAAGCTGCTAGAATTGCTAGACCTGATGCTAAAAATAAACATAGACCTGTTGTAGGCATGCCTATTATTTCCGTTAAAATAGGAGATCATTGTTATCATGGCTTATGTGATATGGGTTCTAGTGCAAGTTGCCTTATACCAAGAAATTATGCATGATACTGCACCTGCTGAGATAGAAGAGATTGATGTTGCAATTAAGCTTGCCAATAGAGATACTATTTCACCAGTTGGGATTGTTGGAGATGTTGAAGTCTTGTGTGGGAAGTTAAATACCCTGCTGATTTTCTTGTTCTCGGTTCCCCACAAGATAGCTTTTGTCCTATTATATTTGGTAGACCCTTCTTGAATGCTGTTAATGCTAAGATAGACTGCAATAAGGATATTGTTTCTGTTGGTTTAGGGGATATGTCTCATGAGTTTAATTTTGCTAAATTTCGTAGACAACCCCATGATAAAGAATTGCCTAGTAAAGATGAAATTATTGTTCTTGCTTCTATTTTCGTGCCTCCTGCTGATCCTTTAGAACAATATTTGCTAGACCATGAAAATGATATGTTCATGAATGAAAGAAGGGAAATAGATGAAGTATTCTTTAAACAGGGACCTATTCTGAAACACAACTTGCCTATTGAAATCCTAGGGGATCCTCCTCCACCCAAGGGTGATCCCGCGTTTGAGCTTAAACCATTGCCTGATACTCTTAAATATGCTTATCTTGATGAAAAGAAGATATATCCTGTTATTATTAGTGCTAACCTTTCAGAGCATGAAGAAGAGAAATTATTGAAAACTCTGAAGAAGCACCATGCTCCTATTGGATATACTCGTGATGATCTTAAGGGCATTAGTCCTACTCTATGTCAACAGAAAATAAATTTGGAGAAAGACGCCAAACCAGTTATTGATCACCAACGACAGCTAAATCCTAAGATGAAAGAAGTGGTAAGAAAGGAAATATTAAAGCTCCTTGAGGTAGGTATAATTTATCCCGTTGCTGATAGTTAGTGGGTAAGCCCTATCCATTGTGTCCCCAAGAAGGGAGGTATTACTGTCGTTCCTAATGATAAAGATGAATTGATTCCACAAAGAATTATTGCAGGTTATAGGATGGTAATTGATTTCCACAAATTAAATAAAGAAACTAAAAAAGATCATTACCCTTTGCCTTTCATTGATCAAATGCTATAAAGATTATCCAAACATACACATTTTTTGCTTTCTAGATGGTTACTCTGGTTTCTCTCAAATACTTGTGTCAGCTGATGATCAAGAAAAGACTACTTTTACTTGCCCTTTCGGCACCTTTGCTTATAGACGTATGCCTTTTGGTTTATGTAATGCACCTGCTACCTTTCAAAGATGCATGATGGCTATATTCTCTGACTTTTGTGAAAAGATTTGTGAAGTTTTCATGGATGATTTCTCTTTTGATGGATCCTCTTTTGATGATTGCTTGAGCAACCTTGATCGAGTTTTGTAGAGATGTGAAGAAACTAACCTTGTCTTGAATTGGGAGAAGTGACACTTTATGGTTAATGAAGGTATTGTCTTGGGGCATAAAATTTCTGAAAGAGGTATTGAAGTTGACAAAGCTAAAGTTGATGCTATTGAAAATATGTCGTGCCCCAAGGACATCAAAGGTATAAGAAGTTTCCTTGGGCATGTCGGTTTTATAGGAGGTTCATTAAGGACTTCAAAAAAAATTCCCGGCCTCTGACTAACCTATTACAAAAAGATATTCCTTTTGTATTTGATGATGATTGTGTAGAAGCATTTGAAATACTTAAGAAAGCCTTGATTTCTGCACCTATTGTTCAGCCACCTGATTGGAATTTACCTTTTGAAATCATGTGTGATGCTAGTGACTATGTTGTAGCTGCTGTTCTAGGACAAAGAGTTGATAAAAAATTACATGTTATTCGATATGCTAGTAAAACTCTAGACAATGCCCAGAGAAATTATGCTACTACTGAAAAGCAATTCTTAGCAGTTGTATTTACTTGTGATAAGTTCAGACCTTACATTGTTGATTCTAATGTAACTATTCACACTGATCATGCTGCTATTAAATATCTTATGGAAAAGAAAGATGCTAAACCTAGACTTATTAGATGGGTTCTCCTGCTACAAGAATTTGATTTGCATATTATTGATAGAAAGGGAGCTGAGAATCCCATTGTAGACAACTTGTCTAGGTTAGAGAATGTTCTTGATGACCCACTACCTATTGATGATAGCTTCCCTAATGAACAATTAGTTGTCATAAATGCTTCTCGCACTGCTCCATGGTATGTTGATTATGCTAATTACATTGTTGCTAAATTTATACCACCTAGTTTCACATACCATCAAAATAAAAAGTTTTTCTATGATTTAAGACATTACTTCTGGGATGACCCACATCTTTATAAATAAGGAGTAGATGGTGTTATTAGACGTTGTGTACCTGAGCATGAACATGAACAGATCCTACGCAAGTGTCACTCTGAAGCTTATGGACGACACCATGCTGGAGATAGAACTGCACATAAGGTATTGCAATCCGGTTTTATTTGCCTACTCTCTTCAAGGATGCCCGTAAGTTTGTTTTGTCTTGTGATGAATGTCAAAGAATTGGTAATATTAGTAGACGTCAAGAAATGCCTATGAATTATTCACTTGTTATTGAACCATTTGATGTTTGGGGCTTTGATTATATGGGACATTTTCCTTCCTCTAATGGGTATACACATATTTTAGTTGTTGTTGATTACGTTACTAAGTGGGTATAAGCTATTCCAACTAGTAGTGCTGATCATAACACCTCTATTATGATGCTTAAAAAAGTTATTTTTCCGAGGTTTGGAGTCCCTAGATATTTAATGACTGATGGTGGTTAACATTTTATTCATGGTGCCTTTCGTAAAATGCTTGCTAAGTATGATGTTAATCACAGAATTGCATCTCCATATCATCCACAGTCTAGTGGTCAAGTAGAATTGAGTAACAGATAGCACAAATTAATTTTGCAAAAGACTGTTAATAGATCTAGAAAGAATTGGTCCAAGAAACTTGATGATGCATTATGGGCTTAAAGAACTACATACAAAAATCCTATGGGTATGTCTCCGTATAAAATGGTTTATGGTAAAGCATCTCACTTACCTCTTGAACTAGAACATAAGGAATATTGGGCCATTAAAGAGCTCAACTATGACTTCAAACTTGCCAGTGAGAAGAGGCCTTTTGACATCAGCTCACTTGATGAATGGAGAACCCAGGCTTATGAGAATGCCAAACTGTTTAAAGAAAAAGTTAAAAGATGGCATTATGAAAGGATACAAAAGCGTGAGTTTAATGTAGGTGATTATGTACTTTTATACAACTCTCGTTCAAGATTTTTTTCAGGCAAACTTCTCTCTAAATGGGAAGGTCCTTACGTTATCGAGGAGGTATATTGTTCTAGTGCCATAAAAATTAACAACTTCGAAGGCACAAATCCGAGGGTGGCGAACGGTCAAAGAATCAAACATTATATCTCAGGTAATCCTATAAGTGTTGAAATTAATATTATTGAAACCATAACCCCGGAGGAATACATAAGGGACACTTTCCGAAATGTTTCAGACTCCAAAAAGGAATAGGTACGTGGTACGGTAAGTAAACCGACTCCAAAACAGTTCTAATGGCAATTTTTCTCCGTTTTGGAATATTTAAGATAGGAAAAATAAGAAGCAGACCGGAAAGGACACGAGGCTTCCATGAGGGTGGAGGGCGCGCCCTACCCCCTGGGGGCGCCCCCCTGCCTCGTGGGCACCTCGTGCGCTCTCTGGACTCCGTTTTCTTGCACGATACTTCTTTTGGTCGGTAAAAATTCACTATATAATCTCCCGAAGGTTTTGACCACCGTATCACGCAAATATCTCCTGTCTTTGTTTCGAGCTGTTTTTCTGACAGATCTAGGTTGCCATGTCATCTTCAAGTACCCCCAAGGACAAGTTCTTTGAGAAGGTCATCAACCCCTACCTCACGGAGGTGCTGCAACACCCTCAAACCATTGAGATGCGTGAGGGGTTGTTGCACGTCCGCGATGTTGAGGGACCAAGGAGGACCGGAAGCACAGAGACAAGGCTCGAGGCATTAGAGCAACAAGTTTTCAAGTGTCAGGAGATGGTGGAGCGTGGACTCGAGTCCAATCACATAATGATCACGGAGTTCACCAACAACCACAAGCTAGACGCCAAGGACATTGGGGAGGCCATCTTCAAGCTTCACGAGAAAAATCGAGCGCCTCCAAGCCCAGATCTATGACCTGCAAAATGATAACCCACAAGTATAGGGGATCGCAACAGTTTTCGAGGGTAGAGTATTCAACCCAAATTTATTGATTCGACACGAGGGGAGCCAAAGAATACTCTCAAGTATTAGTAGTTGAGTTGTCAATTCAACCACACCTGCAAACTTAATATCTGCAGCAAAGTGTTTAGTAGCAAAGTAATATGATAGTAGTGGTAACGGTAGCAAAAGTTAATGATAGCAAAAGTAATGTTTTTGCTATCTTGTAGTGATGATAGCAATAGCAACGGAAAAGTAAATAAGCGAAGAACAATATATGGAAAGCTTGTAGGCAATGGATCAATGATGGAGAATTATGCCGGATGTGGTTCATCATGTAACAGTCATGACCTAGGGTGACATAGAACTAGCTCCAGTTCATCGATATAATGTAGGCATGTATTCCGAATATAGTCATACGTGCTTATGGAAAAGAACTTGCATGACATCTTTTGTCCTACCATCCCGTGGAAGCGGGGTCCTAACGGAAACTAAGGGATATTAAGGCATCCTTTTAATAGAGTACCGGAACAAAGCATTAGCACATAGTGAATACATGAACTCCTCAAACTACGGTCATCACCGGTAAGTATCCTGATTATTGTCACTTCGGGGTTAACGGATCATAACACATAATAGGTGACTATAGACTTGCAAGATAGGATCAAGAACTCTCGTATATTGATGAAAACATAATAGGTTCAGATCTGAAATCATGGCACTCGGGCCCTAGTGAAAAGCATTAAGCATAGCAAAGTCATAGCAACATCAATCTCAGAACATAGTGGATACTACGGATCAAACCATAACAAAACTAACTCGATTACATGATAGATCCCATCCAACCCATCACCGTCCAGCAAGCCTACGATTACTCATGCACGGCGGTGAGCATCATGAAATTGGTGATGGGGGATGGTTGATGATGACGATGGCGACGGATTCCCCTCTCCGGAGCCCCGAACGGACTCCAGATCAGCCCTCCTGAGAGGTTTTAGGGCTTGGCGGCGGCTCCGTATCGTAAAACGCGATGATTTGTTCTGCTTAATTTTTTTCTCCCTGAAAGCAAATATATAGAGTTGGGGTTGAGGTCGAAGGAGCTCCAGGGGGCCCACGAGGTAGGGGCGCACCCTAGGGGGCCAGGCGCGCCCCCACCCTCGTGGACAAGTGGTGGGCCCCCTGGTCTTCATCTTTTGCAGGTACTTTTTATATTTTCCGAATAGATGTTCCGTGAAGTTTCAGGTCATTCTGAGAACTTTTGTTTCTGCACATAAATAACACCATGGTAATTCTACTGAAAATAGCGTCAGTCTGGGTTAGTTCCATTCAAATCATGCAAGTTAGAGTCCAAAGGAAGGGTGAAAGTGTTTGGAAAAGTAGATACGATGGAGACATATCAACTCCCCCAAGCTTAAACCTTTGCTTGTCCTCAAGCAATTCAGTTGATAAACTGAAAGAGATAAAGAAAAACTTTTACAAACTCTGTTTGCTCTTGTTGTTGTAGATATGTAAAGCAAGCATTCAAGTTTTCAGCAAAGATTGTGACTAACCACATTCACAATAACGCTTAGGTCTCAAGCTTACTTATATCAATGGCATAATCAACTAGCGAGCAATAATAATAAATCTCGGATGACAACACTTTCTCAAAACAATCATAATATGATATAACAAGATGGTATCTCGCTAGCCCTTTCTGAGACCGCAAAACATAAATGCAGAGCACCTTTAAAGATCAAGGACTGACTAGACATTGTAATTCATGGTAAAAGAGATCCAGTCAAGTCATACTCAATGTAAACTAACAGTAATGAATGAAAATGACAGTAGTGCTCTCCAACTTGTGGTTTTTAATAAGATGATGATGACTCAACATAAAAGTAAATAGATAGGCCCTTCGCAGAGGGACGCAGGGATTTGTAGAGGTGCCAGAGCTTGGTTTTAAAATAGAGATGAATAATATTTTGAGCGATATACTTTCATTGTCAACATAACAACCAAGAGATAGCGATATCTTCCATGCTACACACATTATAGGTGGTTCCCAAACAGAATGGTAAAGTTCATACTCCCCCTCCACCAACAAGCATCAATCCATGGCTTGCTCGAAACAACGAGTGCCTCCAAGTAACAAGAGTCCCAGGGGAAGTTTTGTTTGCAATTATTTTGATTTAGTTTGCATAAAGCATGGGACTGGGCATCCTGGTGACCAGCCATTTTTCTCATGAGTGAGGAGCGGAGTCCACTCCTCTTGAGAATAACCTGCCTAACATGGAAGATACGGACAACCTTAGTTGATACATGAGCTATTCGAGCATAAAAAATAGGATATTTATTTGAAGGTTTAGAGTTTGGCACATACAAATTTACTTGGAACGGCAGGTAGATACCGCATATAGGAAGGTATAGTGGACTCATGTGGAATAACTTTGGGGTTTGTGGAGTTGGATGCACAAGCAGTATTCCCGCTTAGTATAGGTGAAGGCTAGCAAAAGACTGGGAAGCGACCAGCTAGAGAGAGACAACAGTCATGAACATGCATTAAAATTAATCAACACTGAATGCAAGCATGAGTAGGATATAATCCACCATGAACATAAATATCGTGAAGGCTATGTTGATTTTGTTTCAACTACATGCGTGAACATGTGCCAAGTCAAGTCACTTAAATCATTCAGAGGAGGATACCACCCTATCATACCACATCACAACCATTTTAATAGCATGTTGGCATGCAAGGTAAACCATTATAACTCATAGCTAATCAAGCATGGCACAAGAAACTATGATCTCTAGTTGTCATTGCAAACATGTTTATTCATAATAAGCTGAATTAGGAACGATGAACTAATCATATTTACAAAAACAAGAGAGGTCGAGTTCATACCAGCTTTTCTCATCTCAGTCAGTCCATCATATATCGTCATAATTGCCTTTCACTTGCACGACCGAATAGTGTGAATAATAATAATAGTGCACGTGCATTGGACTAAGCTGGAATCTGCAAGCATTCAATAAATAGGAGAAGACAAGGCAATATGGGCTCTTTTGTCAGATCAACAATTATGCATAAAAGAGCCACTTCAACAATTTAATCGTGGTCTTCTCCTATCGACCCCCGAAGAAAAGAAAAAGAAATAAAACTATTTACACGGGAAAGCTCCCAACAAGTAAAAGAAGAACAGGAAATCTTTTTGGGTTTTCTTTTTAATTAATACTACAAGCATGGAAAGTAAACTAATTAAAAGCTACAACTAAATTTTTTTCTTAAGGTTTATTAAACACACAAGAAGAAAGCATAAAAAGGAAATAAACTAGTGTGGATGATACAATGAAAAAGTATGAGCACCGACATCTAGCAATGAGTGTGTGAACATAAATGTAATGTCGGTGAGAAATACGTACTCCCCCAAGCTTAGGCTTTTGGCCTAAGTTGGTCTATGGCCACGGCTAGCCCGACGGATATCCATAATAGTAGTTGGGGTCGTAATGCGATGAAGAAGACTCTGACTGCCACTGGTTGGCAATCATCTCCGGATCCGAATGGTAATTAGACTGTCATGGAGGATCAACTTGTGGCTCCGACTCTAGCTCGGTGGCTGGTGCAGGGTTCCGGTAGGCGTGAATGTCCTCCGGCAAGACGAGGTACTGGCCTGCCGATAAATCAAACAAGGAAGGAGCAGGCAAGGTAATAGTCTCAGGATGATGTTTATCAAAGAACAATTTGTATTTAAGCTCCCCTTCCCTATTCTTTATAATGAAATCATGTGCTACCATACTCTTATAATCTAAATAAACACGAGGCAGCAATTTTTCTTCCTTCTCATAATTCCTAATAGGTGTGTTAAAATGTACAGCTAGGTGTGCAGCATAGATACCACCAAAGATGGGGCCCTTTGTACGGTTCAGACTCAACCGTTTAGCAATAATACCGCTCATACTCACGGAGTTATCACAGAATAACCCATGGAACAAAATAATAATATCAGGAACACTAAGGTTTCCACAGTTTCTGCGACCAATTAAGCAACGACTAGCAAATATTGCAAAGTAGCGTAAAACAGGAAAATGTATGCTAGTGATTCGTCCATCGGAAACCTTCCTCGTTTTCCCTACGGTGATGGTATCAATAAACCCATCTACATCGTCACGATGTGGTTCCTCTATTTTCCCTCGAAAGGGATCAATCAAACCCGACAAAAACCATAAAGTGACATCTTCTTAACCACATCATATAACTGAAACTCTACTGAAGGAGGTGATTCCCTAGGATAATAGTAGAAGTTTTGCACAAAAGTATTGGTGAGTAAGAGATACTGTTCGCGTTGGTCGTGGAGGAAGTCGGTGAGGCCTGCATTATTAGCAAATTCATAAAAATCCTCATAAATCCCGGTGGCTCTCAAGAAATCATCGGAGGGCCATTCACACGGCCTAACCTCCGCAGTGCGAGGCAAATTATATTTGGGCTTCTGTGCCTCTTCAATTTGCTTTTCCCTTGAGCTTCGGCTCGATGAGCCCCTCAAAAATCTCTTCATCATTTTCTGAAAAATTCTGAAATTTTTAGTAACTTCAAAAATAAAAGTGAACCAAACTCAATAATATTGATAGCAACTACTCATACAAGTGCCTAGAGCCTATATCATGCATCAAAACTACTTGGAACCATATAAATTTGACATGCAAGCTCAAGAACATGGTGACCTAGGCAGCACAAATTTGCAATGATTAAAGCACTAGAACAAAAACTAATTGGACCAATCAAGGAGTCACATACCAAGGAACAATCTCCCCAAGTAGTTTTGTGAGAGGTTCTTTGAGCAAGGAGATCGAAAATGGCAGCAAAACGAGCTTGGACTCGGGTTTGAGCTGGTTATTCGTGTTTGTGGGAGGAAGAAGGAATGTGTGGGTGAAAGGATAAGTGGAGGAGGCCCACCATGGGCCCACGAGGCAGGGGGCATGCCCAGGGGGTAGGGCGCGCCCCTGACCCTCGTGGCTAGGTGCTAGCTCCTCCTGCTGTGTTCTCAGTGCCAAATATTCTCAAATATTCCAAAAAATCATATTTAAATTTCAGGGCATTTGGAGAACTTTTATTTTCGGGGTATTTTTATATTGCACGGATAATTCAGATAACAGACAGAAAAATACTATTTTTATTTTATTTTATATAAATAACAGAAAGTAAAAGTGGGGTACAGAAGGTCATGCCTTCTAGTTTCACCCACCTCATGCTCATCAAAAGGAATCCACTAACAAGGTTGATCAAGTCTTATTAACGAACTCATTCCGAATAACATGGAACCGGAGAAATTTCAAATAACACTATGTTACTGTAACATCCCAAATTTTCAATTTGGAATGTTATACACTAGATCATCTTTGTATATCATATTATATTGCATTTTGGTTGATCCTAGAAATTTCACGCAACTCAAGGACCCTTAGAGAGAGTTGGGGATTTCGTTATTTTCATATTTGAGTTTTCTCAAATATTGAAAATAGGATCATTTAATTTTATTTATTTTATCTTCAATTATTCCTATTATAAAAATATGAGAGAGGGAATAAAATGACTTTCCCAAAATAAATAAATATTGAGGATTTAATAAAAAATAAAATAAGATTTTATTTTGGTTTTATTTGCTATTTTATTTGAATTTAGGAAAATGCGTGTTTTTCAAAATTGCATTTAGGCTCCAAATAAATGTTCAACCTGTGCGGCTTAATTTTAGAAGCCAGGGAAATTTTATTTCGGGATTTTTGGAGTCCGTCTAATATTCCTTTTGTTTGTTTTTCTACGCGTAATAATTTAAAAAAAAAGAGCGAACCGACTACGGGCCGGTTTCGGCCAGGACTCCCTGGCCGGGGCATTTATATAGCGCGACCCCGGGGCCCGACCAACCGAAAGCCGCCGCTGCCCCCAAACCCTAGCCCCAAGCCGCCCGCCGCCCAGTCGCTGCCGCCACCGGAGCTCCACCGCCGCCGACGAGGTCGATCTCGCCGCCGCCGGGGCTCCACCGCCGCCGACGAGGTCGATCTCGCCGCCGCCGGTTTTTTAGAAAACCATTGGTTTTCGCCGGTTTTCGACCGGTTTTTTTAGATCCGTTTTTTTAGATACATCATTTTTCGGTTAAATTTAATTAGCGAGCATTCGCTCATTCGTTCGTTCTAACGAACGTGTTCATCGTTTAGATCCAGATAACGAACGTTCATTCGTTAATCTGTTCATCGTTTTTCTTTTTCTCGGATTTATTCCTCGATTTTTCTGATCGCGATTCCTGATTCGATGTTCGTTTTAGTATAACTTTTCTCTCGTCTATCGGAATCAGGCGATTCAAGCACCTAGAGTTTCGTCCCGAAACCCTCTTTCCGTTTAACCAACTCAAACAAGTTTTTGCCTCTGTAAAATTTGACCTAGATCTAGAATAGTAAACGAAGTATGTTTATTTCACCGTATGTCTTTCATTGTTTCGTTCGATTTGATTCTTTTTGCCAACCGGAGTTCTTAAGTTGAACTTTCTGGTTAGATCTCTTATTTGAGTTTTACCTGTGCATTAGTTGAGTACTTATTGTATGCTTGTTTGTTTGCGATAGAGTACTCGGAGTGCGCCGCTTGCTACTTCGAATCGCTAGGTTTTGCGGATCATGAGCAAGGCAAGTAACACTTTGATCATACTTCCTATTACCCAGTTTTTATTGCATTAGATCAATCCTCACACATTGCATGATTAGGATCTAATTAAATTGTGGGTTTGGGAAGTAGATGAGGTAGTACCTATTACCTGTTAATATCAAACCTTTGGGAGTTACTTCAACGTTTACTTATTATGCCATGCTATGCTAGTAGATGTGGATTGGGTGAGTGTATCCATGACAGATGTGAGTTTGTTAAATTAATGGTTTATCTAAGGTGGCAACTTAAATACACATCTGGGTGGATTGAGGCACCTGGGTATTCCAGCGATTGCCTGTTTTTCTTTTGGACCGCCACCCAAGCTCAAAGGGATCATGAGATTATTCATACTAGAAACTTCCGTGTGCATCCACAAGCTACTATGGGCTCTAGCATAGTTGACTAAGTTGTGCGAACTCTTACAGTGGTAGACTATCAGATGTAGGGGAAAGTAGGTGTAACGGTCTACCCGTTCGTAAGGTGTGAGCGCTTCTGAAAAACTATGTCTCGGTCATCCGTTTCTCAAACACCATGTAGTGCGAGAATCCCAACGGAGGAGATCGAGTCTTGTGGGGAAAAGTGCGCAAACCTCTGCAGAGTGTATAAACTAATCATGGTTAGCCGTGTCCGTGGTTATGGACATCTTGAGTATCTATTACTTGGATTATCATGTGAATCTCATCATGTTACTCTAATTAATTTTGTTGGGTTTTGATGATGATGTTTAATTGGGATTGAGATGGTGTCTACACTCTCAATGTTTAACAACCACCATGATAGTTAAATAAAAATGTATTCCTTTGTAGTAGGGAAAAATTGGCTTTACGCAAAATTGTAACCATAGAGCTTTCCACCAGCCAAATATGCATGTAGTATAGCCTTATTCTTTCATTGCTCTCTATGTGTTACATTGCCAGCATATTCCATGTGTTGACCCGTTTCGGGCTGCAACGTTCATGTTGCAGACTTTTCAGACAACGAGTAAGGTGCCTTTAGGTCGTGGTTCTATACTCAGTGATGTCGTTGGAGTTGATGGACTCACTTACCTTCCAAGCCTTCCGCTGTTATCGTTATTAGATGGCCTTAAGCCATATTTACTGTAATAAGTTATCTTTTGAGACACTCGATGTAATAAGTGTGTGATTCCTACTCTGTTATAAATCCTTCAAGTACTGTGTGGTGTCAGCATTACTGATCCAGGGATGACACTGGAGCATAGAGATTGGACCGTTTGAGGTCTGGTCGCTACAAGATGGTATCAGAGCACATGCTGACTGTAGGACACGACCACTAAGATAAAGCCCTAGATCACTACTCACTCTTCCCATTCTGACTCCTCATATTTTCTACTCTTTTAGGATGGCAGATGCAAGTAACAAGTTTACACAACCGGATGAAGATACACCCTTTGGACGTCACTTGAAGGAAGTCACTAGATATCTGAACATCGGAGTACCAAGCTTCACCGGAACCTACAATGCCACTTTACCTAAAGAGGAGCGCTGGATGATTCAGGTTCAAGTTCCAGGAAGGACGTTCATGCCAGTCACTAAGCACATAGAGTTTTCCTTTGATGCACCAACCTGGAGTCTAGGAAAGAGCATGGCAGCTCACATCGCCATGGGATGCATTGGAGAAGTTTACCGCAAAGATCTCAAGGATACTATCTACCAGATTTGTGGGCGCCGAGATGAGCACTGGGAGATGATCGGCACCAGGAAGGATAGATCAATTGCAGCTTTTATCTAGGAGTTAAACCAGGACATTCGACATCAGGAGAACCAGATGTGTGCCGACATGATAGATCTGAAGAAGGCGAGGACAAGAATCAAGGAACTGGAGGAAGAGCTCAAGGCTACACATGAAGATTATGAAGAGGAAATCGAAGTATTAGTGGAGAAGAATGACGATCTGATCAAGAAGATCAGAATATTTATGGGAGGCCCTACACCAATAGAAGAAGACGAAGAACCCAAGGAGATTCGCCCGGAAGACTACATCATCATCGACGACACCGACTCGGATCCAGATGATAGCGATGATGACTATGTTGATGAAGCTAGAGTAGATATCATGGAGTCTGCAACCGAAGAATATTTCTAGTAGACCACCCCATCAGTAGTAGTAGTCCACCATGTAAATATAGTAGTCCGAGCACTTTTGTGATAGTTAGATCGATTGTATGCCTTGTTTGATTGAATGAAGTGAATTGTTTGCTTTTGCCTCATGTGCATATGGGTAGTGTTTTCTCTCTAGACCCCTCTCTATTCTTAAATCTCATCTTTTCTAAACCCTCAGATGCCTCCGAGACGTGACCCCGGATTTACCTTCCCACTGAAGCTCGCTCAGTTGATCCAGCAGCGGAACACGTTGATGCAGTTGCTAGTCCAGAATCAGAATCAGGGGAACAACAACAACAACCCACCACCACCTATTGATCACTTAGCCCGTTTTTTTAGGTTGAATCCATTGGTGTTCTCTAGTATCACCGAGCCTATAGTAGCAGATGATTGGCTCCACAAGACAGTAAGGGAGTTGACCACGACAAGATGCACAGATGCGGAAAAGGTGAAGTTTGCCGCACATCAGCTTGATGGACCCGTGGCATCATGGTGGGAGAATTTCACCGCCACTTTCCCTATCGACACTGTCACATGGGACCAGTTCCAGCAGGCTTTCCGTACTGCCCATGTTTCAGCAAGAGCTATGGCCATGAAGAAGTGTGAGTTTTGCAACCTGCGCCAAGGAGGACAGACAGTTGGCCAGTATGTGGAGGACTTTAGTAAGCTAGCACGTTATGCCCCAGATGACGTTGCTACGGATGCAGCTAAGCAGGAGAAGTTTCTGGAAGGACTGAATGATGAGTTGAGCATGCAGTTGATGGTAGCAACCTTCAACAAGTACCAGGAGTTGGTAGATCGCGCTCTTATGATTGAAGGGAAGCAGCAGCAGATTGAGAATCGCAAGAGGAAGTATGGACAAGGGAAGTACAATTCAGGAGCTCAGCAGAAGCCACGTTTTACCCCTAGACTGGGAGGACACTTTCAGCATACCCATGGAGGAGGTAGCTCGCACAATTATAATGGCCCCAAGAATGGTAATGGGAATGGAGGAAGCAACGGCCAGAACCGTACCAGCCCATCAACCCAAGCCAAAAGAGACCTGAGCCAAGTCACTTGCTTTAAGTGCTAGAAGACCGGACATTATGCCAATGAATGTCCTGAATCTTAGAATGGAAATGGCAATGGAAGCTCTGGGAAGAAGCCGAACCCTTTCAATAGGGGACAGGTGAACCACATTAATGCGGAGGAGGTTGAAGAGCAGACGGATGCAGTAATCGGTAAGTTTTTGGTTAAGTCATTTACTGCAATCGTGCTTTTCGATACTAGTGCATCGCATTCATACATATCAAGGGGATTTGTGGATAAGTATAACCTGCCCACTAAGGTTCTTAGAACACCCATGTTAGTAAGCTCACCAGGAGCGGAGTATATGGCTAGTAAGGGATGTTTTCAAGTGCCATTGAGTATAGGTAGGCATGTGTTTCCCTCGGATTTAATCATTTTGGAATCACAAGGTTTGGATGTAATTCTGGGTATGGATTGGCTATCGATGTATGGAGGGAACATCGATTGCGCCAGTAAGTCAATTTTGCTTACCACCCCAGAAGGGAGAAGGATCAAGTATGTATCCTGGCATGTGCCTAAAAGGACTCAAGTAAATTCGTTAACAGGAGTTGTGCAGGAGGAAGTACCAGTAGTGAAGGATTTCCCTGATGTATTTCCATAGGAGTTGCCAGGCATGCCACCGGATAGAGATATTGAGTTTTTGATTGAGCTTTTGCCACGCACAGAGCCAATATCTAAGAGACCATATAGGATGCCCGCAAAGGATTTGCAAGAGATTAAGAAGCGGATTAAGGAGTTACTGAATAAAGGATATATCCGCCCAAGTTCTTCGCCTTGGGGATCGCCAGTACTTCTAGTGGAGAAGAAGGATGGATCATTAAGGATGGTTGTTGATTATCGAGGATTGAATGAAGTAACAATCAAGAACAAGTACCCACTACCGATGATCAATGATCTATTTGATCGATTGCAAGGAGCTAAGGTATTTTCCAAGATCGATCCGCGATCAGGATACCATCAGTTGAAGATTCGAGAACAGGATATACCCAAGATGCCTTTTACCGCCAAGTATGGGCTGTACGAGTATACCGTTATGTCATTTGGTCTGACTAACGCACCTGCATATTTCATGAACATGATGAACAAAGTGTTTATGGAGTTTTTGGATAAGTTCATCTTAGTGTTCACTGATGATATCTTGGTTTACTCGGAAAAGAAGAGGAGCATAAGGAGAATTTGTGTTTGGTACTTGGTAAACTTAGAGAATATCGGTTATATGCCAAGTTTAGCAAATGTGAATTTTGGTTGGAGGAAGTTGGATTTCTCGGACACGCTATATCCGGAGAAGGTATAGCAGTAGATCCCACCAAGGTTGACACTATGACAAATTGGGAAGCGCCAACAACAGTTGGAGAGATCCGGAGTTTTCTTGGACTTGTAGGATACTACCGAAGATTCATTGAAAATTTCTCGAAGATTGCGAAGCCTATGACGGAGTTGTTGAAGAAGGATACCAAGTTCAAATGGACTGAGGAATGTGAGGCCAGTTTCCAGGAGTTGAAGAAACGTCTGTTTACATCACTAGTGTTGATTTTGCCAGATCAGAACAAGGATTATGAGGTGTATTGTGACGCTTCACGTCGAGGACTTGGAGCAGTTCTTATGCAGGAAGGAAGAGTTGTTTCATATGCCTCACGAAAGCTTAAGCCTCATGAGTTGAATTATGCTATGCATGATTTGGAGTTAGCAGCCGTAGTGCATGCATTGAAGACTTGGAGACATTTTCTCATTGGAAACCATTGTGAGGTGTACACGGATCACAAGAGTTTGAAGTACATTTTCACGCAGAAGGAGTTAAATCTCAGGCAAAGGAGATGGTTGGGGCTCATCAAGGATTATGATATGAGATTGCATTATCATCTCAAAAAGGCTAACGTAGTAGTCGATGCGCTGAGCCGTAAAAGTCATGTCAACACACTAATGACGGGAGATTTACCAAGGGAGTTAGCCGAAAATCTTCGTGAGCTATGTTTCGAGATAGTACCGAGAGGCTATGTAGCAGCATTGGTGATTCGGTCTACTTTGATGGATAAGATCAGAGAAGCTCAGAAGACTGACAAGGAGATTGCTTCTATTAAAGAGAAAATGAGCAAAGGAAAAGCTAAAGGATTTCGTGAGGATGAGCACGATACCTTATGGTTTGAAGACCGTGTTTATGTGCCCAATGACCCGGAGATCAGGAAGCTAATTCTGCAAGAGGCCCATGATTCACCATATTCAATTCACCCAGGAAATACCAAGATGTATTTGGATTTGAAGGATACTTTCTAGTCGACCGGAATGAAGAAGGATATTGCGGAGTATGTAGCAGTTTGTGATGTATGTCAGAGAGTAAAGGCAGAGCATCAGAAGCCAACAAGATTGTTACAGCCATTGCCAATACCCGAATGGAAGTGGGATAAGTTAGGCATGGATTTTATTACGGGATTACCCAGAACACGTTCAGGCTATGAATTGATTTGGGTTGTAGTCGATCGTTTGACAAAGGTAGCTCATTTCATCCCAGTGAAGACTACCTACACTAGTGCCAAGTTGGCAAAGATATACATGACCATGATCGTATGTCTGCATGGAGTTCCAAGGATCATTGTATCAGATAGAGGAACCCAATTTACCTCAAAGTTCTGGAATCAGTTGCATGAAACTTTGGGTACCAGGCTAGAGTTCAGTACCGCTTTCCATCCGCAGACAAATGGACAGACCGAGAGAGTCCATCAGATTTTGGAGGATATGCTGAGAGCTTATGCGCTAGATTATGGATCTAGTTGGGACGACAATTTGCCATACGCAGAGTTCTCTTATAACAACAGTTATCAATCTAGTTTGAAGATGGCCCCTTTCTAAGCCTTGTACGGAAGGAGGTGCGGGACCCCATTGTCGTGGGATGAATTTGGAGACCGACAGTTGTTTGGACAAGATTTGATTAAGGAGTCGGAACAGAAAGTGAAATTGATTCACGATAGGCTCAAGGTAGCCCAGTCCAGGCAGAAGAGCTACGCAGATCCTAAACGCAAGGAGACAGTTTACGAAGTCGGAGACCGAGTTTATCTTCGAGTATCTCCACTTCGAGGAGTTAAGCACTTTGGAGGTAAGGGAAAGTTAGCGCCACGTTTTGTAGGACCATACAAGGTTTTGGAGCGTATGGGAGAAGTAGCTTATAAGTTGGAATTGCCCGAAGGATTGTCCGGAGTTCACGACATGTTCCACATTTCACAGTTGAAGAAGTGCCACACGGAGATGGCTGATATACCGCTAAGAGATACAGTGCCACTGGAGGCGATTCAGTTGGCCAGTGATTTGACCTACGAGGAGAAACCAGTTAAGATTCTCGAATATGCCAGCCGAGTTCCCCGCAGCAAGGTTATCAAGTTTTGCAAAGTTCAGTGGAGCCACCACACGGAGGATGAAGCCACCTTAGAGCGAGAGGAAGATCTGTTGAAGGACCACCCTCACTTATTTTCTAGGGGTAGGTTTGTAACATCCCAAATTTTCAATTTGGAATGTTATACACTAGATCATCTTTGCATATCATATTTTATTGCATTTTGGTTGATCCTAGAAATTTCACGCAACTCAAGGACCCTCGGAGAGATTTGGGGATTTCGTTATTTTCATATTTGAGTTTTCACAAATTTTGAAAATAGGATCATTTGATTTTATTTATTTTATCTTCAATTATTTCTATTATAAAAATATGAGAGAGGGAATAAAATGACTTTCCCAAAATAAATAAATATTGAGGATTTAATAAAAAAATTCAAATAAGATTTTATTTTGGTTTTATTTGCTATTTTATTTGAATTTAGGAAAAATGCGTGTTTTTCAAAATTGCATTTCGGCCCCAAATAAATGTTCATCCTATGAGGCTTTATTTTAGAAGCCGGGGAAAACTTATTTCAGGATTTTTGGAGTCCGTTTAGTATTCCTTTTGTTTGTTTTTCTGTGCGTAATAATTTAAAAAAAAAGCGAACCGACTACGGGCCGGTTTCGGCCAGGACTCCCTCGCCGGGGCCTTTATATAGCGCGACCCCGGGGCCCGACCAGCCCAAAGCCGCCGCCGCCCCCAAACCCTGGCCCCAAGCCGCTCGCCGCCCCCAAACCCTAGCCCCCAGCCGCCCGCCGCCCCAGCCGGCGCCGCCACCGCTGTCGCGTCGCCGCCCCGCCGCCCGTCACCGGTTTTCTTTAGAAAATCGTTGGTTTTCGCCCATTTTCGTTCGGTTTTTTTAGATCCGTTTTTTAGATAGCGGTTTTTTCCGGTTTAGTTTAATTAGCGAGTGTTCGCTCGTTCATTCGTTCTAACGAACACGTTCATCGTTTAGAGCCAGATAACGAATGTTTGTTCGTTAATCTGTTCGTCGTTTTTCTTTTTCTCGGATTTATTCCGCGATTTTTCTGATCGCGTTTTCTGATCCGATGTTCGTTTTAGTATAACTTTTTGCTCTTCTATCGGAATCAGGCGATTCAAGCGCCTGGAGTTTCGTCTCGAAACCCTCTTTCCGTTTAACCAACTCAAACAAGTTTTTGCCTCTGTAAAATTTGACCTGGATCCAGAATAGTAAACGAAGTATGTTTCTTTCGCCGTATGTCTTTTGTTGTTTCGTTCGATTTGATTCTTTTTGCCAACCGGAGTTCTTAAGTTGAACTTTCTGGTTAGATCTCTTATTTGAGTTTTACCTGTGCATTAGTTGAGTACTTATTGTATGCTTGTTTGTTTGCGATAGAGTACCCGGAGTGCGCCGCTTGCTACTTCGAATCGCTAGGTTTTGCGGATCATGAGCAAGGCAAGTAACACTTTGATCATACTTCCTATTACCCAGTTTTTATTGCATTAGATCAATCCTCACACATTGCATGATTAGGATCTAATTAAATTGTGGGTTTGGGAAGTAGATGAGGTAGTACCTATTACCTGTTAATATCAAACCTTTGGGAGTTACTTCAACGTTTGCTTATTATGCCATGCTATGCTAGTAGACGTGGATTGGGTGAGTGTATCCATGACAGATGTGAGTTTGATAAATTAATGGTTTATCTAAGGTGGCAACTTAAATACACATCTTGGTGGATTGAGGCACCTGGGTATTCTAGTGATTGCCTGTTTTTCTTTTGGACCACCACCCAGGCTCAAAGGGATCATGAGATTATTCATACTAGAAACTTCCGTGTGCAGCCACAAGCTACTATGGGCTCTAGCATAGTTGACTAAGTTGTGCGAACTCTTACAGTGGTAGACTAGCAGATGTAGGGGAAAGTAGGTGTAACGGTCCACCCGTTCGTAAGGTGTGAGCGCTTTTGAAAAACTATGTCTCGGTCATCCGTTTCTCAAACACCATGTAGTGCGAGAATCCCAACGGAGGAGATCAAGTCTTGTGGGGAAAAGTGCGCAAACCTCTGCAGAGTGTATAAACTAATCATGGTTAGTCGTGTCCCCGGTTATGGACATCTTTAGTATCTAGTACTTGGATTATCATGTGAATCTCATCGTGTTACTCTAATTAATTTTGTTGGGTTTTGATGATGATGTTTAATTGGGATTGAGAGGGTGTCTACACTCCCAATGTTTAACAACCACCATGATAGTTAAATAAAAATGTATTCCTTTGTAGTAGGGAAAAATTGGCTTTACGCAAAATCGTAACCATAGAGCTTTCCACCAGCCAAATATGCATGTAGTATAGCCTTATTCTTTCATTGCTCTCTATGTGTTACATTGCCAGCATATTCCATGTGCTGACCCGTTTGGGGCTGCAACGTTCATGTTGCAGACTTTTCAGACGACGAGTAAGGTGCCTTTAGGTCGTGGTTCTATACTCAGTGATGCCGTTGGAGTTGATGGACTCACTTATCTTCCAAGCCTTCCGATGTTATCGTTATTAGATGGCCTTAAGCCATATTTACTGTAATAAGTTCTCTTTTGAGACACTCGATGTAATAAGTGTGTGATTGCTACTCTGTTATAAATCCTTCAAGTGTTGTGTGGTGTCAGCATTACTGATCCAGGGATGACACTGGAGCACAGAGATTGGAACATTTGAGGTCTGGTCGCTACAGTTACCTCAACGGGGATATGCACATCCCCAATAGTAAGAATAACATATTTCTTCTTGACAGTAGGAAGAGGAAATTGAAATCCTCCATATATAGTCGATGGAAATTTTCCAACAGAGTTGATACTATGAACTTGAGGTTGTTTCCTCGGAAAGTGTACCGTATGCTCATTACCATTAACATGAAAAGTGACATTGCCTTTAGTGCAATCAATAACAGCCCCTGCAGTATTTAAAAAGGGTCTTCCAAGAATAATAGACATATTATCGTCCTCGGGAATATCAAGAATAACAAAGTCCGTTAAAATAGTAACATTTGCAACTACAACAGGCACATCCTCACAAATACTGACAGGTATAGCAGTTGATTTATCTGCCATTTGCAAAGATATTTCAGTAGGTGTCAACTTATTCAAATCAAGTCTACGATATAAAGAGAGAGGCATAACACTAACACCTGCTCCAAGATCACATAAAGCAGTTTTAACATAGTTTCTTTTAATAGAGCATGGTATAGTTGGTACTCCTGGATGTCCAAGTTTCTTTGGTATTCCACCCTTAAAAGTATAATTAGCAAGCATGGTGGAAATTTCAGCTTCCGGTATCTTTCTTTTATTAGTAACAATATCATTCATATACTTAGCATAAGGATTCATTTTAAGCATATCAGTTAATCACATACGCAAAAAGATAGGTCTAATCATTTCAGCAAAGAGCTCAAAATCTTCATTATCCTTTTTCTTGGATGGTTTGGGAGGAAAAGGCATGGGTTTCTGAACCCATGGTTCTCTTTCTTTACCATGTTTCCTAGCAACAAAGTCTTTCTTATCATAACGTTGATTCTTTGATTGTGGGTTATCAAGATCAATAGCAAGTTCAATTTCTATATCATTATCATTACTAGGTTGAGCATCATCATGAACATTTTTATTAACATTATCACTAGTTTCAGGTTCATTACCAAATTGTGTTTCAGCATCAGAGATAGAAATATCATTTGGATTCTGAGTTGTTTCAGTAATAGGTTCATTAGAAGCATGCAAAGTCCTATCATTTTTCTTTTTCTTCCTTTTAGAAGAACTAGGTGCATCTACATTATTTCTCTAAGAATCTTGCTCAATTCTCTTAGGATGGCCTTCAGGATACAAAGGTTCCTGAGTCATTTTACCACCTCTAGTCATAACTCTGACAGTGTTGTCATTATTCTTACTATTCAATTCATTGAGCAAATCATTTTGAGCCTTAAGTACTTGTTGTACTTGAGTGGTAACCACAGAAGCATGTTTACTAATAAGTTTAAGTTCACCTTTATCATTAGCCATATAATCACCCAAGTGTTCAAGCATATTTGAATTGTATTTCAATTGTCTACCAAAATAAGCATTAAAATCTTCTTTCTTAGCCACAAATGTATCAAACTCATCTAAGCATGGGCTAGCAAACTTAGTAAATGGGATTTCAGCTTTGTCATATCTATAGAGAGAATTTACCTTTACTACCTGTGTCGGGTTATCAAGTCCTTGAGTTTCTTCAATAGGTAATGGATTAAGATCATATGTTTCTTCAACAGGCGGTAAATTAAGACCATGTATTTCTTCAATAGGAGGTAAATTATTAACATCTTCAACTTTAATACCTTTTTCTTTCATAGATTTCTTTGCCTCTTGCATATCTTCAGGACTGATAAATAGAATACCTCTCTTCTTCGGAGTTGGTTTAGGAATAGGCTCAGAAACTGGCTCAGGAGGTGTCCAATTATTTTCATTTGTCAACATATTATTTAATAGAATTTCAAGTTCATCCGGCGTTCTTTCCCTGAAAATAGAACCAGCATGGAAATATTTTTGGGTTTTCTTTTTAATTACTACTACAAGCATGGAAATTAAACTGATTAAAATTTACAACTATTTTTTTTTGGTTTTTCTTAAGGTTTATCAAACACCCAAGAAGAAAGCATAAAAAGGAAAATAAACTAGCATGGATGATACAATGAAAAAGTATGAGCACCGACATCTAGCAATGAGTGTGTGAACATAAATGTAATGTCGGTGGGAAATACGTACTCCCCCAAGCTTAGGCTTTTGGCCTAAGTTGGTCTATGGCCACGGCTGGCCTAGCGGATATCCATAATAGTAGCTAGGGTCGTACTGCGATGCAGCGGCTATCGCCTGCTGAGCTGCAACGTGGCAACAAGCGGCCTCCGCTCTCCTCTCGTACTCATCTGCCTCCTCTCTGGTAATAGTATATCTTCCTTTTGCCTGATAATCAAAGAAGGCAGGAGCAGGGAGAGTAATATGGAAAGCACGATGTCTGACAAAGATTATTCGATACCAGAGAGGTGATTCATTCCTCTCAACAAACTGGTGGTGAACCATAGCATTAAAATCTAGATAAGCAGGTGGTAATTCAATATCATCTTCGCGTATGGCTATACCAAGAAAATTAGTTATGCGGGTTGCATAAATTCCTCCAAAGAAATCTCCATCAAATCTATTAAGGTGCAACCTACGTGCAACAATGGCTGCCAAATTATAAGATTGGTCTCCTAACATAGCACTCCTAAGAATACTGAGATCAGGGACACACATGTGACATGCCTCATCTTTACCATTGATGCATCTACATATGAAGAGAGCAAAGTAATGTATGGCAGGAAAGTGAATGCTCCCTATGGTAGCTTGTGTAATATCTCTAGATTCTCCCACGGTTATGCTAGCAAGAAAATCTCTAAATTCAGATTTGCGAGGATCCCTTATACTACCCCATTGTGGAAGTTTGCATGCAGTGGTAAAATGCTCTAAGTCCATAGTGTAAGATTTATCATAAAGATCAAACAGGACAGTTGGAGAATTACGTGAAGTTGAAAATACAAACCTCCTCACAAAGGTACTGGTGAGGTTGTGAAACTGGCTGCACTTCTCTTCCTCGAAGCTCACAAGATCAGTGTTATGCAAATATGCGTTAAATTCTTCTTTAATTCCCGCTCGATCCATAAAGTTCTCAGAAGGCCATTCACAAGGACGCACTGGAGCGTTTCTTGGTAGCTCGTCATTAGCATCACGCATTGCAAGCCTAGGTCCTTGCTTCCTTGAAGAACCACCTTGGAACATTTTCCTAAGCATATTTCTTCCTCTGAAAAATTCTGAAAAAATTCTAGTAACTTCAAAATAAAAGTAAACAAAACTCAATAATATTGATAGCAACTACTCCTACTAGTGCCTAGGGCATATATCATGCATCAAAACTACTTTTGACCATATAAATTTGACATGCAAGCTCAAGAACAGGGTCACCTAAGCAGCAAAAATTTGCAATGAATAAAGCACTAGAACAAAAACTAATTGGACCAATGGAGGAGTCACATACCAAGGAACAATCTCCCCAAGCAGTTTTGTGAGAGGTGCTTTGAGCAAGGAGATCGAAAATGGCAGCAAAACGAGGTTGGACTCGGGTTTGAGCTGGATATTCGTGTTTGTGGGAGGAAGAAAAAGTGTATGGGTGAAAGAATAAGTGGAGGAGGGCCACCGTGGGCCCACGAGGTAGGGGGCGCGCCCAGGGGGGTAGGGCGCGCCCTCCACCCTCGTGGGCAGGTGGTTGGCCCCCTGTTGTGTTCTCAGTGCCAAATATTCTCAAATATTCTAGAAAAAATCATATTTAAATTTCAGGGCATTTGGAGAACTTTTATTTTCGAGGTATTTTTATATTGCACGGATAATGAGATAACAGATAGAAAAATATTTATTTTTATTTTATTTAATATAAATAACAGAAAGTAAAAGTGGGTTACAGAAGGTTGTGCCTTCTAGTTTCATCCATCTCATGGTCATCAAAAGGAATCCTCTAACAAGGTTGATCAAGTCTTGTTAACGAACTTATTCCGAATAACATGGAACCGGAGAAATTTCGAATAACACTATGTTACCTCAACGGGGATATGCACATCCCAAATAATAAGAATATCATATTTCTTCTTGACAGTATGAAGAGGAAATTCAAAACCTCCAAATATAATCGATGGAATTTTTCCAATAGAGTTGATACTATGAACTTGAGGTTGTTTCCTCGGAAAGTGTACCGTGTGCTCATTACCATTAACATGAAAAGTGACATTGTCGTTAGTGCAATCAATAACAGCCCCTGCAGTATTAAAAAAGGGTCTTCCAAGAATAATAGACATACTATCGTCCTCGGGAATATCAAGAATAACAAAGTCCGTTAAAATAGTAACATTTGCAACTACAACAGACACATCCTTACAAATACCGACAGGTATAGCAGTTGATTTATCAGCCATTTGCAAAGATATTTCAGTAGGTGTCAACTTATTCAAATCAAGTCTACGATATAAAGAGAGAGGCATAACACTAACACCGGCTCCAAGAACACATAAAGCAGTTTTAACATAATTTCTTTTAATGGAGCATGGTATAGTTGGTACACCGGGATCTCCTAGTTTCTTAGGTATTCCACCCTTAAAAGTATAATTAGCAAGCATGGTGGAAATTTCAGCTTCCGATATCTTTCTTTTATTTGTAATGATATCTTTCATGTACTTAGCATAAGGATTGGTTTTGAGCATATCAGTTAATTGCATACGCAAAAAGATAGGTCTAATCATTTCAGCAAAGTGCTCAAAATCCTCATCATCCTTTTTCTTGGATGGCTTGGGAGGAAAAGGCATGGGTTTCTGAACCCAAGGCTCTCTTTCTTTACCATGTTTCCTAGCAACAAAGTCTTTCTTATCATAACGTTGATTCTTTGATTGTGGGTTATCAAGATCAACATCAGGTTCAATTTCTACATCATTATCATTACTAGGTTGAGCATCATCATGAACATTATCAGTAACATTATTACTAGTTTCAGGTTCATTACCAGATTGTGTTTCAGCATCAGAAATAGAAATATCATTTGGATTCTCAGGTGTTTCAATAACAGGTTCACTAGAAGCATGCAAAGTCCTATCATTTTTCTTTTTCTTCCTTTTAGAAGTACTAGGTGTATCTATATTATTTCTCTAAGAATCTTGCTCAATTCTCTTAGGATGGCCTTCAGGATATAAAGGTTCCTGAGTCATTCTACCAGTTCTAGTAGCCATGCTAACAGCATTATCATTATTTTTATTATTCAATTCATTGAGCAAATCATTTTGAGCTTTAAGTACTTGTTCTACTTGAGTGGTAACCATAGAAGCATGTTTACTAATAAGTTTAAGTTCACCTTTAACATTAGCCATATAATCACCCAAGTGTTCAAGCATATTTGAATTGTATTTCAATTGTTTACCAAAATAAGCATTAAATTCTTCTTGCTTAGCCATAAATTTATCAAACTCATCTAAGCATGGGCTAGCAAACTTGGTAAATGAGATTTCAGCTTTATCATATCTATAGAGAGAATTTACCTTTACTACCTGTGTCGGGTTATCAAGACCATGAGTTTCTTCAATAGGTAATGTATTAAGATTATATGTTTCTTCAACAAGCGGTAAATTAATACCATGTATTTCTTCAATAGGTTGTAAATTCTTAACATGTTTAGCTTTAATACCTTTTTCTTTCATAGATTTCTTTGTCTCTTACATAACTTCAGGACTGAGAAATAGAATACCTCTCTTCTTCGGAGTTGGTTTAGGAATAGGCTCAGGAATTGGCTCCGGAGGTGTCCAATTATTTTCATTTGTCAACATATTGTTCAATAAAATTTCAGCTTCATCCGGTGTTCTTTCCCTGAAAACAGAACCAGCACAACTATCCAGGTAATCTCTAGAGGCATCGGTTAGTCCATTATAAAAGATATCAAGTATTTCATTTTTCTTAAGAGGATGATCAGGCAAAGCATTAAGTAACTTGAGAAGCCTCCCCCAAGCTTGTGGGAGACTCTCTTCTTCAATTTGCTCAAAATTATATATGTCCCTCAAAGCAGCTTGTTTCTTATGAGCAGGGAAATATTTAGCAGAGAAGTAAATAAATCATATCCTGGGGACTACGCACACAGCCAGGATCAAGAGAATTAAACCATATCTTAGCATCACCCTTTTATGAGAACGGAAATATTTTAAGGATATAAAAGTAATGAGTTCTCTCATCATTAGTGAACAGGGTAGCTATATCATTTAATTTAGTAAGATGTGCCACAACAGTTTCAGATTCATAGCCATGAAAAGGATCAAATTGAACCAAAGTAATTATATTAGGATCAACAGAGAATTCGTAATCCTTATCAGTAACACAGATAGGTGAAGTAGCAAAAGCAGGGTCAGGTTTCATTCTAGCATTAAGAGATTGTTGCCTCCATTTAGCTAATAACCTCTTGAGTTCGTATCTATCTTTGCAAGCTAAAATATCTAAAGAAGCTTCTTTATCAAAAACATAACCCTTAGGAATAACACGCAAGTCTTCATCATCACTTTCATTAGTATTATCAGATTCAATATTTTCACTCTCTCTAACCCTAGCAAGTTGTTCATCAAGAAATCACTAAGTGGCATAGTATTATCAAGCATTGAAGTAGTTTCATCATAAGTATCATGCATAGCAGAAGTGGCATCATCAATAACATGTGACATATCAGAACGAATAGCAGAAGCAGGTTTAGGTGTCACAAGCTTACTCAAAACAGAAGGTGAATCAAGTGCAGAGCTAGATGGCAGTTCCTTACCTCCCCTCGTAGTTGAGGGATAAATCTTGGTTGTTGGATCTCTCAAGTTCTTCATAATGATAAGCAGATATAAATCCCAAGTGACTCAAAGAATAGAGCTATGCTACCCGGCAACGGAGACAGAAAATAGTCTTGATAACCCACAAGTATAGGGGATCACAACAGTTTTCGAGGGTAGAGTATTCAACCCAAATTTATTGACTCGACACAAGGGGAGCCAAAGAATACTCTCAAGTATTAGCAGCTGAGTTGTCAATTCAACCACACCTGGAAACTTAATATCTGCAGCAAAGTGTTTAGTAGCAAAGTAATATGATAGTAGTGGTAACGGTAGCAAAAGGTAATGATAGCAAAAGTAATGTTTTTGGTATCTTGTAGTGATGATAGCAATGGCAACAGAAAAGTAAATAAGCGAAGAACAATATATGGAAAGCTCGTAGACAATGGATCAGTGATGACACAAAACTAGCTCCAGTTCATCGATGTAATGTAGGCATGTATTCCGAATATAGTCATACGTGCTTATGGAAAAGAACTTGCATGACATATTTTGTCCTACCCTCCCGTGGCAGCGGGGTCCTAACGGAAACTAAGGGATATTAAGGCCTCCTTTTAATAGAGTACCGGAACAAAGCATTAACACATAGTGAATACATGAACTCCTCAAACTACGGTCATCATCGGTAAGTATCTCGATTATTGTCACTTCGGGGTTAATGGATCATAACACATAATAGGTGAATATAGACTTGCAAGATAGGATCAAGAACTCTCATATATTGATGACAACATAATAGGTTCAGATCTGAAATCATGGCACTCGGGCCCTAGTGACAAGCATTAAGCATAGCAACGTCATAGCAACATCAATCTCAGAACATAGTGGATACTAGGGATCAAACCCTAATAAAACTAACTCGATTACATGATAGATCCCATCCAACCCATCACCGTCCAGCAAGCCTATGATGGAATTACTCACGCACGGCGGTGAGCATCATGAAATTGGTGATGGAGGATGGTTGATGATGATGATGGCGATGGATTCCCCTCTCCGGAGCCCCGAACGGGCTCCAGAACAGCCCTCCCGAGAGGTTTTAGGGCTTGGAGGTGGCTCCGTATCATAAAACACGATGATTTCTTCTCCTTGATTTTTTTTCTCCCCGAAAGCAAATATATAGAGTTGGGGTTGAGGTCGGAGGAGCTCCAGGGGGGCCACGAGGTTGGGGGCGCGCCCCCCACCCTCGTGGACAGGTGGTGGGCCCCCTGGTCTTCATCTTTTGCAGGTATTTTTTATATTTTCCGAATAGATGTTTCGTGAAGTTTCAGGTCATTCCGAGAACTTTTGTTTCTGCACATAAACAACACCATGGTAATTCTGCTGAAAACAGTGTCAGTCCGGATTAGTTCCATTCAAGTCATGCAAGTTAGAGTCCAAAACAAGGGAAAAAGTGTTTGGAAAAGTAGATACGACGGAGACGTATCACAAAACCAAAACTGTGAGTATGAATATAGATTCAAGAGGATGAGTTTGGCTGCAGATTTGACGATCCCGGAGACTCGATCATCCTTCTATGATGGTGATCCTATACCTTGGAAGATGTAAGACAAGCCTACACCATCAACAACTCCTTCATCACCACCTCTGAGGAAGGAAACATAAACACATGGGTATGGGCTCTCCCCTTGGCAACTGCCAAGCTTGGGGGAGTGCCCCGGTATCATATCACCGTCACTTTTCTCTTTATTGTTTTTCTTAGTTTGATCCTTTTGATAATATCTTGATCTAGTAGAATAAAGTTTTAGTATGATCTAGTTGTGAGTTTTGCTTTATGATCTTCATATGTAATCGAGTCCGTGAGCTATATATAATAAAGTTCAGTGTTGAATCAAGGGCTTGATTATTTTGCTATGATCTTGAGGGAATAAAATAAAAGAGAAGAAATAAAAAGAAATAAAGAGATCATATGGATCTTATGGAGAGTAATGAGCTCACATATAAGGAGTATGATGAATAAAAGTTGTTGAGAGTTGACAAACATAGTTTTGGTCATCGTTGCAATATAATAGGAAGTAATAAAGAAAGAGAGGTTCACATATAAATATACTATCTTGGACATCTTTTATAATTGTGAGCACTCATTAAAATATGACATGCTAAAGAGTTGATGTTGGACAAGGAAGACAACGTAATGGGTTATGTTTTCTTACATCTGAGATAAATTATATTGTCATGGATCATCCAACATGTTGATCTTGCCTTTCTCTCTCTTGCTAGGCAATTTCTTTGCACCATGTAGAGATACTACTTGTGCTTCCAAATATCCCTAAACCCATTTTTGCCATGAGAGTCCACCATATCTACCTATGGATTGAGTAAGATCCATCAAGTAAGTTGTCATCGGTGCAAGCAATAAAAAATGCTCTCTAAATATGTATGACTTATTAGTGTGAAGAAAATAAGCTTTATACAATCTTGTGATATGGAAGAAATAAAAGCGACGGATTGCATAATAAAGGTCCATATCACAAGTGGAAATATAAAGTGACGTTCTTTTGCATTAAGATTTTGTGCATCCAACCATAAAAGCGCATGACAACCTCTGCTTCCCTCTGCAAAGGGCCTATCTTTTATTCTTGTCTTATACTTCATGCAAAGAGTCATGGTGATTTTCACCTTTCCTTTTTACATATTATCCTTTGGCAAGCACAATGTGTTGGAAAGATCCTGATATATATATAGCTAATTGGATGTGAGTTTTCATGAACTATTATTGTTGACATTACCCTTGAGGTAAAACGTTGGGAGGCAAAACTATAAGCCCCTATCTTTCTCTGTGTCCGATTGAAACTTCATACCCATAAATATTGTGTGTGTTACCAATTGTGAAATACTAAATGATAGTTGAGTATGTGGACTTGCTAAAAAGCTCTTATATTGACTCTTTCCTATGTTATGATAAATTGCAATTACCTCAATAACTGAGATTAGAGTTTGTTGGTTCTCAATGAAGTTTACAATTCATACTTGAAATTGTGATTGAATTGTTACTTTAGCATAAGAGATCGTATGACAATATATATATATATGTTGCTTCTCTGAGAATGATCATGATGCCCTCATGTCCGTATTTTATTTTTATCGACACCTCTATCTCCAAACATGTGGACATATTTTTCGATTTCGGCTTTCACTTGAGGACAAGCGAGGTCTAAGCTTGGGGGAGTTGATAGGTCCATTTTGCATCATGCTTTTATATCGATATTTATTGCATTACGGGATGTTATTAAACATTATGTCACAATACTTATGCATATTCTCTCGTATTTTACAAGGTTTGCATGAAGAGGGGGAATGCCGGCAGCTGGAATTCTAGGCTGGAAAAGGAGCAAATATTAGAGACCTATTCTGCACATCTCCAAAGGTCCTGAAACTTCACGGGAGCATGTTTCAGAATATATAAAAAAGTATTAGGAGAAAGAAGTACCAGAGGGGGCCACCCACCGTCCATGAGGGTGGGGGCGCGCCCTACCCCCCTGGGCGTGCGCCCTACCTCGTGGGCCCCCTGGTGGCCCTTTGATGCCCATCTTCTGCTATATGAGGTCTTTCATCCGAGAAAAAAATCATAAGCTAGCTCACGGGATGAAACTCCGCCGCCACGAGGCAGAACCTTGGCGGAACCAATCTAGGGCTCTGGCGGAGCTGTTCTGCTGGGGAAACTTCCCTCCGGGAGGGGGAAATCATCACCATCGTCATCACCAACGATCCTCTCATCGGGAGGGGGTCAATCTCTATCAACATCTTCACCAGCACCATCTCATCTCAAACCCTAGTTCATCTCTTGTATCCAATCTTTGTATCCAAACCTCAGATTGGTGCTTGTGGGTTGCTAGTAGTGTTGATTACTCCTTGTAGTTGATGCTAGTTGGTTTATTTGATGGAAGATCATATGTTCAGATCCATTATGCATATTAATACCCCTCTAATTATGAACATGAATATGCTTTGTGACTAGTTACGTCTATTCCTGAGGACATGGGAGAAGTCTTGCTATAAGTAGTCATCTGAATTTGGTATTCGTTTGATTTTTTGATGAGATGTATGTTGTCATCCCTCTAGTGGTGTCATGTGAACGTCGACTACATGACACTTCACCATTGTTTGGGCCTAGAGGGAGGCATTGGGAAGTAATAAGTAGATGATGGGTTGCTAGAGTGACAGAAGCTTAAACCCTAGTTTATGTGTTGCTTCATAAGGGGCTGATTTGGATCCATATGTTTCATGCTATGGTTAGGTTTACCTTAATACTTCTATTGTAGTTCCGGATGCTTGCAATGGGGGTTAATCATAAGTGGGATGCTTGTCCAAGTAAGGACAATACCCAAGCACCAGTCCACCCACATATCAAAATATCAAAGTACCAAACGCGAATCATATGAACGTGATGAAAACTAGCTTGACGATAATTCCCATGTGTCATCGGGAGCGCCTTCCTTCATAAAAGAGTTTGTCCAGGCTTGTCCTTTTCTACAAAAAGGATTGGGCCATCTTGATGCACCTTATTTACTTTTATTACTTGCTACTCATTACAAATTACCTTATCACAAAACTATCTGTTACCGATAATTTCAGTGCTTGTAGAGAGTACCTTACTGAAAACTGCTTATCATTTCCTTCTGCTCCTCGTTGGGTTCGACACTCTTACTTATCAAAAAGGCTACGATAGATCCCCTACACTTGTGGGTCATCAACTCCCACTTAGATAGACATCCCTCTAGTCATCTAAATGATCACGTGATCCATATCAACTAAACCATGTCCGATCATCACGTGAGATGGAGTAGTTTTCAATGGTGAACATAACTATGTTGA
The DNA here is from genome assembly GCF_018294505.1 of Triticum aestivum. NCBI lineage: Eukaryota > Viridiplantae > Streptophyta > Magnoliopsida > Poales > Poaceae > Triticum > Triticum aestivum. The sequence goes on from NC_057794.1 coordinate 193,839,588, forward strand.
TCATATCCACTATATGATTCACGTTCGACCTTTCGGTCTCAGTGTTCGGAGGCCATATCTGCATATGCTAGGCTCGTCAAGTTTAACCCGAGTATTCTACACGTGCAAAACTGGCTTGCACCCATTGTTTGTGAACGTAGATCTTATCACACCCGATCATCACGTGGTGTCTTTGCACGAAGAGCTGTCGCAATGGTGCATACCCAGGGAGAACACGTATACCTTGAAATTTTAGTAAGGGATCATATCATAATGCTACCATCGTACTAAGCAAAATAAGATGCATAAAAGATAAACATAACATGCATTCAAAATATGTGACATGATATGGCCATCATCATCTCGTGCCTTAGATCTCCATCTCCAAAGTACCGTCATGATCTCCATTGTCACCGGCATGATACCATGATCTCCATCACCTTGATCTCTATCAACATGTCGTCACATGGTCATCTCACCAACTATTGGTTTTGCAACTATTGCTATCACATAGCGATAAAGTAAAGCAATTATATGGCGCTTGCATCTTATGCAATAAAGAGACAACCATAAGGCTCCTGCCAGTTGTCGATAACTTTAGCAAAACATGATCATCTCATACAACAATTTATATCTCATCACGTCTTGACCATATCACATCACAACATGCCTTGCAAAAACAAGTTAGACGTCCTCTACTTTGTTATTGCAAGTTTTACGTGGCTACACGGGCTTCTAGCAAGAATCGTTCTTACCTACGCATCAAAACCACAATGATTTTTCATCAAGTGTGTTGTTTTAACCTTTAACAAGGACCGGGCGTAGTCAAACTTGATTCAACTAAAGTTGTAGAAACAGACACCCGCCAGGCACCTGTGTGCAAAGCACGTCGGTAGAACCAGTCTCATGAACGCGGTCATGTAATGTCAGTCCAGGCAGATTCATCCAACAATACTGCCGAATCAAAGTAAGACGTTGCTTGTAAGCAGTATGAATATTATCGCCCAGAACTCTTTTTGTTCTACTTGTGCATATAACATCTACGCATAGACCTCGCTCGGATGCCACTGTTGGGGAACGCAGTATTTCAAAAACAATTACTACGATCACACAAGATCTATCTAGGAGATGCATAGCAACAAGAGGGGAGAGTGTGTCCACATACCCTTGTAGACCGAAAGTGGAAGCGTTTAGTAACGCGGTTGATGTAGTCGAACGTCTTCACGATCCAACTGATCCAAGTACTGAACATACGACACCTCTGTGTTCAGCACACGTTCAGCTCGGTGACGTCCCTCAAACTCTTGATCTAGTTGAGGACGAGGGAGAGTTCCGTCAGCACGACGGCGTGGTGACGGTGATGATGAAGTTACCGGCGCAGGGCTTCGCCTAAGCACTACGACGATATGACCGAGGTGTGTAACTGTGGAGGGGGGCACCGCACACGGCTAAGACAAATCTTGGAGTGCCTTTGGGGTGCCCCCTGCCCACATATATAAAGGAGGGAGGGAGATGTCGGCCCTCCTAGGGGCACGCAAAGTGTAGGGAGTCCTACTAGGACTCCCAAATCCTAGTAGGATTCCCTTTCCTTTTCGGAGTAGGAAAGAAGGAAAGGAGGGAGAAGGAAAGGGGGGCCGTGTCCCCACCCCTTGTCCAATTCGGTTTGGGCAGCGGGAGGCGCACGCCACCTTGTGGCCCTTCTTCCCTCTCTCCACTAAAGCCCAATAAGGCCCATTAACTTCCCCCGGCGAATTCCCGTAACTCTCCGGTACTCCGAAAAATACCCGAATCACTCGAGACCATTCCGACGTCCGAATATAGCCTTCCAATATATCAATCTTTACCTCTCGACCATTTCGAGACTCCTTGTCATGTCTGTGATCTCATCCGGAACTCTGAACAAACTTTGGTCATCAAATCACATAACTCATAATACAAATCGTCATCGAACGTTAAGCGTGCGGACCCTACGGGTTCGAGAACTATGTAGACATGACCAAGACACATTTGCAGTCAATAACCAATAGCGGAACCTGGATGCTCATATTGGCTCCTACATACTTCTTCCCCCGTATTCCCGTAACTCCCCGGTACTCCGAAAAAATACCCGAACCACTCGGAACCTTTCCGATGTCCGAATATAGTCGTCCAATATATCGATCTTTACGTCTCGACCATTTGAGACTCCTCCTCATGTCCCCGATCTCATCCGGGACTCCAAACTCCTTCGGTACATCAAATCTCATAATATAACTGTCATCAAAACCTTAAGCGTGCGGACCCTACGGGTTCGAGAGCAATGTAGACATGACCGAGACATGTCTCCGGTCAATAACCAATAGCGGAACCTGGATGCTCATATTGGCTCCCACATATTCTACGAAGATCTTTCTCGGTCAGACCGCATAACAACATACGTTGTTCCCTTTGTCATCGGTATGTTACATGCCCGAGATTCGATCGTCAGTATCATCATACCTAGTTCAATCTCGTTACTGGCAAGTCTCTTTACTCATTCGGTAATGCATCATCCCGTAACTAACTCATTAGTCACATTGCTTGCAAGGCTTATAGTGATGTGCATTACTGAGAGGGCCCAGAGATACCTCTCCGATACACGGAGTGACAAATCCTAATCTCGATCTATGCTAACTCAACAAACACCATCTAAGACACCTGTAGAGCATCTTTATAATCACCTAGTTACGTTGTGACGTTTGATAGAACACAAGGTGTTCCTCCGGTATTCGGGAGTTGCATAATCTCATAGTCAGAGGAATATGTATAAGTCATGAAGAAAGCAATAGCAATAAAACTATACGATCATTATGCTAAGCTAACGGATGGGTCTTGTCCATCACATCATTCTCTAATGATGTGATCCCATTCATCATATGAAAACTCATGTCTATGGTTAGGAAACTTAACCATCTTTGATTAACGAGCTAGTCAAGTAGAGGCATACTAGTGATACTCTGTTTTGTCTATGTATTCACACATGTACTAAGTTTCCGATTAATACAATTCTAGCATGAATAATAAACATTTATCATGATATAAGGAAATATAAATAACAGCTTTATTATTGCCTCTAGGGCATATTTCCTTCAAGCAACTCATCATACAACAGCAGCACTGTGTAATTCATCATATACCAGCAGCATCTCATAGCAATTCATCATATAGCAGCAGCAGGAGCCGCTCATAGCAATTCATCATATAGCAGCAGCAGGAGCAGCTCATAGCAATTCATTATATAGCAGCAGCAGGAGTAGCTTATAGCAACTCATCATATAGCAGCAGCAGCAGCTCATAGCAATTCATCATATAGAAGCAGTAGCTCATAGCAATTCATCATATAGCAGCAGCAGGAGCACCTCATAGCAATGCATCATATAGCAACTACAGAATCTGCTCATAGCAATTCATCGTATAGCATATCAGAATGAAAATTTGGCAAAAAATCAGAGGAGATCCTCACCTTATTGGATGAGCTCATCCTTTAACTGCACCTCAAGGCCACGACCTAGGAGGAGGGGAAGGGGAATGATGTGCCTTCTAACGCAGTGTGGCATTGGCTGTAGTTGTGTGGCGCCCGTCAGAGTAGTGCGTTGGATGGACCACAGTGGAGCAGCTGCTGGAGACCATGAGAATGAGGGGCGGCACCAGAGGGAGGAGCGGCTGGGGAGATTTGGCCCTACCCACTGGCCATGTAGCCTAGCTGGTCAGAGCTGAAGGAAATATGCCCTAAAGGCAATAATAAAGTTATTATTTATTTCCTTATTTCATGATAAATGTTTATTATTCATGCTAGAATTGTATTAAACGGAAACATAATACATGTGTCAATACATAGACAAATAGAGTGTCACTAGTATGCCTCTACTTGACTAGCTCGTTAATCAAAGATGGTTATGTTTCCTAACCATAGACAAAGAGTTGTTATTTGATTAACGGGATCACATCATTAGGAGAATGATGTGATTGACTTGACCCATTCCGTTAGCTTAGCATTCGATCGTTTAGTATGTTGCTATTGCTTTCTTCGTGACTTATACATGTTCATATGACTATGAGATTATGCAACTCCCGTTTGCCAGAGGAACACTTTGTGTGCTACCAAACGTCACAAGTAAGTGGGTGATTATAAAGGAGCTCTACAGGTGTCTCCAAAGGTAAATGTTGGGTTGGCGTATTTCGAGATTAGGATTTGTCACTCCAATTATCGGAGAGGTATCTCTGGGCCCTCTCGGTAATGCACATCACATAAGCCTTGCAAGCATTGCAACTAATGAGTTAGTTGCGAGATGATGTATTACGAAACGAGTAAAGAGACTTGCTGGTAACGAGATTGAACTAGGTATTGAGATACCGACGATCGAATCTCGGGTAAGTAACATACCGATGACAAAGGGAACAACGTATGTTGTTATGCGGTCTGACCGAGAAAGATCTTCGTAGAATATGTGGGAGCCAATATGAGCATCCAGGTTCCGCTATTGGTTATTGACCGGAGACGTGTCTCGGTCATGTCTACATTGTTCTCGAACCCATAGGGTCCGCACGCTTAAGGTTTCGATGACAGTTATATTATGAGTTTTGATGTACCGAAGGAGTTCGGAGTCCCGGATGAGATCGGGGACATGACGAGGAGTCTCAAAATGGTCGAGACGTAAAGATCGATATATTGGACGACTATATTCGGACATCGGAAAGGTTCCGAGTGGTTCGGGTATTTTTTCGGAGTACCGGGGAGTTACGGGAATACGGGGGAAGAAGTATATGGGCCTTATTGGGCTTTAGGGGAGAGGGAGAGGCAGGCCCCCCCCCCCCAAGGCCTAGTCCGACTTGGACTAGGGGAGGGGCTGCGCCCCCTCCTTCCTTCTCTTCCCTCTTCCCCTTCCTTGTCTCCTACTCCTATTACATGGAAGGACTCCTAGTTGGACTAGGAAAAGGGGAATCCTACTCCCGGTGGGAGTAGGACTCCCCTAGGGCGCGCCATAGAGAGGGCCGGCCTCCCCTCCTCCATTCCTTTCTATACGGGGGCAGGGGGCACCCCATAGACACACAAGTTGATCCTCGTGATCGTTTTCTTAGCCGTGTGCGGTGCCCCGTTCCACCATACTCCTCGACAATATTGTAGCGGTGCTTAGGCGAAGCCCTGCGACAGTAGAACATCAAGATCGTCACCACGCCGTCGTGCTGATGAAACTCTTCCCCGACACTTTGCTGGATCGGAGTCCGGGGATCGTCACCGAGCTGAACGTGTGCAGAACTCGGAGGTGCCGTGCGTTCGATACTTGGATCAGTCGTATTGGGAAGACGTATGACTACTTCCTCTACGTTGTGTCAACACTTCCGCTGTCGGTCTACAAAGGTACATAGATCACACTCTCCCCTCTCGTTGCTATGCATCACCATGATCTTGCGTGTGCGTAGGAAATTTTTGAAATTACTACGTTCTCCAACAGTGGCATCCGAGCCTAGGTTTTATGGTTTGATGTTATATGCACGAGTAGAACACAAGTGAGTTGTGGGCGATATAAGTCATACTGCTTACCAGCATGTCATACTTTGGTTCGGCGGTATTGTTGGATGAAGCGGCCCGGACCGACATTACGCGTACGCTTACGCGAGACTGGTTCTACCGCCGTGCTTTGCACACGGGTGGCTGGCGGTTGTCAGTTTCTCCAACTTTAGTTGAATAGAGTGTGGCTATGCCCGGTCCTTGCGAAGGTTAAAACAACACCAACTTGACAAACTATCATTGTGGTTTTTGATGTGTAGGTAAGATTGGTTCTTGCTTAAGCCCGTAGCAGCCACGTAAAACTTGCAACAAACAAAGTAGAGGACGTCTAACTTGTTTTTGCAGGGCATGTTGTGATGTGATATGGTCAAGGCATGATGCTAAATTTTTTTGTATGAGATGATCATGTTTTGTAACCAAGTTATCGGCAACTGGTAGGAGCCATATGGTTGTCGCTTTATTGTATGCAATGCAATCGCCCTGTAATGCTTTACTTTATCACTAAGCAGTAGCGATAGTCGTAGAAGCATAAGATTGGCGAGACGACAACAATGCTACGATGGAGATCAAGGTGTCGCGCCGGTGACGATGGTGATCATGACGGTGCTTCAGAGATGGAGATCACAAGCACAAGATGATGATGGCCATATCATATCACTTATATTGATTGCATGTGATGTTTATCTTTTATGCATCTTATCTTGCTTTGATTGACGGTAGCATTATAAGATGATCTCTCACTAAATTTCAAGATAAAAAGTGTTCTCCCTGAGTATGCACCGTTGCCAAAGTTCGTCGTGCCCAGACACCACGTGATGATCGGGTGTGATAAGCTCTACGTCCATCTACAACGGGTGCGAGCCAGTTTTGCACACGCAGAATACTCAGGTTAAACTTGACGAGCCTAGCATATGAAGATATGGCCTCGGAACACTGAGACCGAAAGGTCGAGCGTGAATCATATAGTAGATATGATCAACATAGCGATGTTCACCATTGAAAACTACTCCATTTCACGTGATGATCGGTTATGGTTTAGTTGATTTGGATCACGTGATCACTTAGATGATTAGAGGGATGTCTATCTAAGTGGGAGTTCTTAAGTAATATGATTAATGGAACTTAAATTTATCATGAACTTAGTCCTGGTAGTATTTTGCAAATTATGTTGTAGATCAATAGCTCGCGTTGTTGCTTCCCTGTGTTTATTTTGATATGTTCCTAGAGAAAATTGTGTTGAAAGATATGAGTAGCAATGATGCGGATTGGATCCGTGATCTAAGGTTTATCCTCATTGCTGCATAGAAGAATTATGTCCTTGATGCACTGCTAGGTGACAGGCCTATTGCAGGAGCAGATGCAGACGTTATGAATGTTTGGCTAGCTCAATATGATGACTACTTGATAGTTTAGTGCACCATGCTTAACGGCTTAGAATCGGGACTTCAAAGACATTTTGAACGTCATGAACCATATGAGATGTTCCAGGAGTTGAAGTTAATATTTCAAGCAAATACCCGAGTTGAGATATATGAAGTCTCCAACAAGTTCTATAGCTAAAAGATGGAGGAGAATCGCTCAACTAGTGAGCATATGCTCAGATTGTCTGGGTACTACAATCACTTGAATCAAGTGGGAGTTAATCTTCCAGATAAAATAGTGATTGACAGAATTCTCTAGTCACCATCACCAAGTTGGTAGAACTTTGTGATGAACTATGATTTGCAAGGGATAACGGAAACGATTCCCAAGCTCTTCGTAATGCTGAAATTGACGAAGGTAGAAATCGAGAAAAACATCAAGTGTTGATGGTAGACACGACCACTAGTTTCAAGAAAAGGGCAAAGGGAAAAAGGGGAACTTCAAGAAGAATAGCAAGCAAGTTGCTGCTCAAGTGAAGAAGCCCAAGTCTGGTCCTAAGCCTGAGACTGAGTGCTTCTACTGCAAAGGGACTGGTCACTGGAAGCAGAACTGCCCCAAGTATTTGGCGGATAAGAAGGATGGCAAAGTGAACATAAGTATATTTGATATACATGTTATTGATGTGTACTTTACTAGTGTTTATAGCAACCCCTCAGTATTTGATACTAGTTCAGTTGCTAAGATTAGTAAACTCGAAACGGGAGTTGTAGAATAAACAGAGACTACTTAAGGGTGAAGTGACGATGTGTGTTGGAAGTGGTTCCAAGATTGATATGATCATCATCGCACACTCCCTATAATTTCGGTATTAGTGTAGAACCTAAATAAGTGTTATTTGGTGTTAGCGTTGAGCATGAATATGATTTGATCATGTTTATTGTAATACGGTTATTCATTTAAGTAAGAGAATAAATCGTTGTTCTGTTTACATGAATAAAACCTTATATGGTTACACACCCAATGAAAATAGTACATTGGATCTCGATCATAGTGATACACATAATCATAATATTGAAACCAAAAGATGCAAAGTTAATAATGATAGTGCAACTTATTTGTGGCACTGCCGTTTAGGTCATATTGGTGTAAAGCGCATGAAGAAACTCCATGCTGATGGGCTTTTGGAATCACTTGATTATGAATCAGTTGATGCTTGCGAACCATGCCTCATGGGCAAGATGACTAAGACTCTGTTCTTCGGAACAATGGAGCGAGCAACAGATTTGTTGGAAATCATACATACTGATGTATGTGGTCCAATGAATATTGAGGCTCGCGACAGGTATCATTATTTTCTGATCTTCATAGATGATTTGAGCAGATATGAGTATATCTACTTGATGAAACATAAGTCTAAAACATTTGGAAAGTTCAAAGAATTTCAGAGTGAAGTGAAAAATCATCGTAGCAAGAAAATAAAGTTTCTACGATCTGATCGTAGAGAAGAGTATTTGAGTTACGAGTTTGGCCTTCAGTTAAAAACAATGTGAAATAGTTTCACTACTCACGGCACCTGGAACACCACAATGTAATGGTGTGTCCGAACGTCATAACCGTACTTTATTAGATATGGTGCGATCTATGATGTCTCTTACCGATCTACCACTATCGTTTTGGGGTTATGCATTAGAGACAGCTGCATTCACGTTAAATAGGGCACCATCTAAATCCGTTGAGACGACACCGTATGAACTATGGTTTGGCAAGAAACCTAAGTTGTCGTTTCTTAAAGTTTGAGGTTGCAATGCTTATGTGAAAAAGTTTCATCCTGATAAGCTCAAACCCAAATCGGAGAAATATGTCTTCATAGGATACCCAAAGGAGACTGTTGGGTACACCTTCTATCACAGATCCGAAGGCAAGACATTCGTTGCTAAGAATGGATCCTTTCTAGAGAAGGAGTTTCTCTTGAAAGAAGTGAGTGGGAGGAAAGTAGAAAACTTGATAAGGTAATTGTACCTTCTCCCTTATTGGAAAGTAGTTCACCATAGAAATCTGTTCTTGTGACTACTACACCAATTAGTGAGGAAGCTAATGATGATGATCATATAACTTCAGATCAAGTTACTACCGAATCTCGTAGGTAAACCAGAGTAAGATCCACACCAGAGTGGTACGGTAATCCTGTTCTGGAAATCATGCTACTAGATCATGATGAACCTACGAACTATGAAGAAGCGATGGTGAGCCCAGATTCCGCAAAATGGCTTGAAGCCATGAAATCTGAGATGGGATTCATGTATGAAAACAAAGTATGGACTTTGGTTGACTTGCCCATTGATCGGCAAGCAAATGAAAATAAATGGATCTTCAAGAGGAAGACGGACGCTGATAGTAGTGTTACTATCTACAAAGCTAGAATTCTCGAAAAAGGTTTTTGACAAGTTCAAGGTATTGACTATGATGAGAGTTTCTCACTTGTATCTATGCTTAAGTCTGTCCGAATCATGTTAGCAATTGCCGCATTTTATGAAATCTGGCAAATGGATAAATAAAACTGCATTCCTTAATGGATTTATTAAAGAAAAATTGTATATGATGCAACCAGAAGGTTTTGTCAATCCTAAAGGTACTAACAAAATATGCAAGCTCCAGCGATCCATCTATGGACTGGTGCAAGCATCTCGGAGTTGGAATATACGCTTTGATAAGTTGATCAAAGCATATAGTTTTATACAGACTTGCGGTGAAGCCTGTATTTACAAGAAAGTGAGTGGGAGCACTACAGCATTTCTGATAAGTATATGTGAAAGACATATTGTTGATTGGAGATAATGTAGAATTATTCTGCAAAGCATAAAGGAATATTTGAAAGGAATTTTTTCAAAGAAAGACCTCGGTGAAGCTGCTTACATATTGAGCATCAAGATCTATAGAGATAGATCAAGATGCTTGATAAGTTTTTCAATAAGTATATACCTTGACAAGATTTTGAAGTAGTTCAAAATGGAACAGTCAAAGAAGGAGTTCTTGCCTATGTTACAAAGGTGTGACGTTGAGTAAGACACAAAACCCGACCACGGCAGAAGATATATAGAGAGAATGAAAGTCATTCCCTATGCCTCAGCCATAGGTTCTATAAAGTATGCCATCCTGTGTACCAGACCTATTGTATACCCTGCCCTGATTTTGAGAAGGGAGTGCAATAGTGATCTAAGAGTAGATCACTGGACAGCAGTCAAAATTATCCTTAGTGGAATAAGGATATGTTTCTCAATTATGTACATGACAAAAAGGTTCGTCGTAAAGGGTTAGGTTGATGAAAATTTTGACACTGATCTAGATGACTCTAAGTCTCAATCTGGATACATATTGAAAGTGGGAGCAATTAGCTATAGTAGCTCCATGCAGAGCATTGTTAACATAGAAATTTGCAAAATACATACGGATCTAAATATGGCAGACCCGTTGACTAAACTTCTCTCACACGCAAAACATGATCACACCTTAGTACTCTTTGGGTGTTAATCACATTGCGATGTGAACTAGATTATTGACTCTAGTAAACCCTTTGAGTGTTGGTCACATAATGATGTGAACTATTGGTGTTAAATCACATGGCTATGTGAACTAGATTATTGACTCTAGTGCAAGTGGGAGACTGAAGAAATATGCCCTAGAGGCAATAATAAAGTTATTATTTATTTCCTTATTTCATGATAAATGTTTATTATTCATGCTAGAATTGTATTAAACGGAAACATAATACATGTGTGAATACATAGACAAACAGAGTGTCATGCCTCTACTTGACTAGCTCGTTAATCAAAGATGATTATGTTTCCTAACTGTAATGCCCTCGATGCGACTATATCTCCCACGTGTCAAGGCACGACTTAGAGGCATAATCGCATTGAAGGCATATGTCGCAAGTGAGGTAATCTTCACATAACCCATGTAATATAATAAGGGAAGAAATTACATAGTTGGCTTACAATCGCCACTTCACACAATTACATGAATAAAGCATTACAACAACCAAATACAATTAGGGGCCCGACTACGGAGCCAAAATAAAAGAAGAACCCCAAATGCGACAAAGGTCCCCGATCGACCCCAACTGGGATCCACTACTGATCAACTAGAACGAAACAACACAAAGAACAAGGTCTTCATCGAGCTCCTCCTGAGCTTGGTTGCGTCATCTGCACGGACTCATCGGCACCTGCAAGCTGGTTTTGGAAGTATCTGTGAGCCATGGGGACTCAGCAATCTCGCACCCTCGCGATCAAGACTATTTAAGCTTATGGGTAAGGTAAAGGTATGAGGTGGAGCTGCAGCAAGCGACTAGCATATATGGTGGCTAACATATGCAAAAGAGAGCAAGAAGAGAAGGCAACGCACGATCGATAAACTATGATCAAGAAGTGATCCTAGAACAACCTACGTCAAACATAACTCCAACAACCGTGTTCACTTCCCGGCCCCCATCGGAAAGAGACCATCACGGTTACACACGCGGTTGATTCATTTTAATTAAGGTCAAGCTTCAGGTTTTCTACAACCGGACATTAACAAATTCCCATCTGCCCATAACCGCGGGCACGGCTTTCGAAAGTTCAAATCCCTGCAGGGGTGTCCCAACTTAGCCCATCACAAGCTCTCACGGTCAACGAAGGAATAGACCTCCTCCCGAGACATTCCGATCAGACTCGGTATCCCGGTACAACAAGACATTTCGACAGGGTAAAACTAAACCAGCAACACCGCCCGATGTGCCGACATCCTGATGGGAGCTGCACATATCTTGTTCTCAGGGCAACACCGGATAAGCAATCCGTACAACTAAAACCAGCCCTCAAGTTTCCCCGAGGTGGCGCTGCAAGGGGCTCTAGTTTGGACCAACACTTAGACAAGCACTGGCCCGGGGGGGTTAAAATAAGATGACCCTCGGGATGCGCGACTCCCAAGGGAAAAAGGCTAGGTGGAGAATGATAAAACCAATGTTGGGCATTGCTGGAAAAGCTTTACTTAAGGCGAACTGTCAAGGGGTTCCCATAATAGCCCAACCGCGTGAGGAACGCAAAATCCGGGAACATAACACCGATATGACGGAAACTAGGGCGGCAAGAGTGGAACAAAACACCAGGCATAAGGCCGAGCCTTCCACCCTTTACCAAGTATATAGATGCATTAATTAAATAAGATATATCGTGATATCCCAACAAGTAAATAAATGTTCCAACAAGGAACGGCCTCCAATCTTCACCTGCAACTAGTAACGCTATAAGAGGGGCTGAGCAAAGCGGTAACATAGCCAATCAACGGTTTGCTAGGACATGGTGGGTTAGAGATTTGACATGGCAATTTGGGAGGCTGACAAGCAAATGGTAGGCATCATAGCATAGGCATAGCAAAAGAGCGAGCATCTAGCAAAGCAAAGATAGTAGTGATTTCGAGCGTATGATCATCTTGCCTGAGATCTCGCAAGGAAGAAGAACGAGTCCATGAAGAAGACAAATGGACGTAGACGAACGGTTCCTCACAAACTCGACGCTAACGGAACCAACCCGAAGAAGCAATACCGGAAAGAAGCAAACAATCATGGTAAACAACCAACACATAATCATGGCATGATGCACAATCAAGTATGATGCATGTCCGGTTTAAAGAGGCATGGCATGGCAAAGTGCACAAGCAATCCTACAAATTAAGTGGAGCTCAATATGCATCGGGATGCATATTGACAAAACACCACATCAATTATTTAGTTCTCTCTCGTTTATGTACCCCAACAATATTAAATGTTGATTAACATGGCAAGAGGGTGAAGCAAATGTAAACTACCTATCTAGTCAAGGTTAAATGAGGCCGGAAGCAACGAACAACAATTCCGGAAACTCCTCATATGCATATATTAGGTTTGGTACTGTTCTGTCCTAAACATTATTTTAGAGTTGTTAAACATGCAAGATGATTGCACCATGTTAACCTAGACATTTTTCTACCCCATTTACATATAAAGTTTATTTAAATCGGAGCTACGGTTATTTAGTTATGAATTAAATCATTTTAACATGGCATAGGAGCAAATTAATGCAAACAACATTTTTAACATTTCAATATAGATGAAAGTTGGATATTATTAATCTACAAAAAAATTCTGAGCAAGTTTCATATATAAAACATTTTAATCCGATGCACGGTTAGTGAGTTATTAAATGCATGAACCAGGGGGACTTTTCTGCAAAACTGGCAATCTCTGGATAAATAGGAAAAACCCAGGCGCTGAAAAAAAACATGACATGGGCCGAAATGGACTAGACCAACAGCAGGAAAAAAATAGATGGCGCTGGGGGCGGCTCACCCATGGGCTTCGGCCCGTTTGCAGAGAGGCCGGCAGGCCGAGCGAGGCCGGGCGATCTGGGCCTGGGGCAGAGGAGGTGGCCCACGCGGAAGGTCTCCCTCCTCCCGATCCCCACCTGGATCGGGGAGGTACGAGGCGGTGATTTCGGCTGCCGGCGCCGTTCGCCGGCGGGCAGCGGCAAGGAGGAGCGGAGGAGGCCGGCGAGGGCAGGGAACGCGCCGGGAGATGTGGGGACGGCCGGATCCGGTCGCTCCGGGCCCATTCCGGCCAGATCCGAGGCCGGGCGACCACGGGGTGGCGCCGGCGCAGCGAGGTGGAGGCGGGGCACTCCGGCGAGGGTGGACGTCGGCGACGCGCTCCGGGAGGCGGCGCGAGGCGACAAGCGAAGAGGCGGCTGTGCGGGAAACGGCGGCCCGGCTCGGGCCCGGGGAGGGCCGGATCTGGGCTCCTGCGGGCCCCGACGAAGTGGGGCGCGGGGAGGACATGTGGCGCGCGCGGGTTGGATGCGGGAGGCGGCGGCGATGACATGGCGGCCTCTCATTGGACGGGAGACGTGGCTGGACGGGGTGGACATGTCCGGCCGGTGGTGGGATGTCTTGTCCGGCGGCGCGAGGAGCAGGGCTAGGGTTCACCCGCGAAATGATCCGAAATTTCGGGGAGGGGTGCTCTTTTATAGGTAGAGGGAGCTAGGAGAGTCCAAATGAGGTGCGGTTTTCGGCCACGCGATCGTGATCGAACGCTCTAGATGATGGAGAGGGTTTAGGTGGGTTTTGGGCCAAATTGGAGAGGTGTTGGGCTGCAACACACACGAGGCCTTCTCGGTCCCTCGGTTAACCGTTGGAGTATCAAACGAAGTCCAAATGGTACGAAACTTGACAGGCGGTCTACCGGTAGTAAACCAAGGACGCTTGGCAATACTCGGTCTAATCCGGAAATGTTTAACCCCCACACAAGAAAGAAAGGTAGAAATGACCATCGGAGGAGAACGAAGCGCCGAAATGCAAAACGGACAACGGGGGAAAAGCTCGGATGCATGAGATGAACACGTATGCAAATGAAATGCACATGATGACATGATATGCAATGCATGACACGAAAGAAAATGACAACGCAACAACCGCAAATAACTGAACGACACCTGGCACATTGGTCTCGGGGCATTACAACACTCCACCACTACGAGAGGATCTCGTCCCGAGATCTAGAATGGCACTGGAGGGACAATGGCAGAGAAAAAGAAGAGGTAAAACTAAGTTGCTTCATTGACAAACGAGTGAAACCACGAACCTTGAAGAGGTTGAACAAATTCGAGAAAAGAATACAACGAAGGAGAACAAAGTCGAAAGCACTCCATTAGAAAGGAGGGACAAAGAACATTGCGAAAAAAAACCTTGAGGTTGAGGGGCAAGATATATATTGAAACCACTCCGGTTAAGACAAGATAGAGAAGGAATAAGACTGATATAATTTGGACAGCACTCTGGTTGAGAAGGGATGCAAAATTTGATAAGATGAGAGAGCTCGAAAGAAAACACGACACTCCGGTTGAATGGATAAGCAAAGAAAAGAATACTATCATGACAAAACAAGAAGATGGGTAGAAGAGAGCAACATCACAATGCCTCCGGAACAAAATAATAGAAGATAGATAATTGAGATAGGGGAATGGAGAAGAAAATGCCAACTTCTGCCACAAAAGAGCTTGAGAAGGCATCCTTAGGAGAAGGGTCGAATTGGGAATCCAACAACGAAAAGAGTAAGCTGGCAGTGGGCTTATGGAAGACATCTCAAAATTATGAGGAGAAATTCTGCCACTAACGAAACAATAAATTGGCTTGATATCAAGAAGGATACGAGAAACTATCGCACAGGGAGAATAAATCAAGAACTTGGATCATTTATAAGCACCATAGATAGCAACAATCCTTAGGGAAGGCTTTAGGTGAAATATAACCCAAGGTAACTCCAATGACGAGATTGAAGGATTTAAAATACCTCATTCTTAATAAGATGTGAATCATGAAACATGAACTCAAATTATCAAGAACGACATAATACCACCTCCAATGATACGGAAGAAAGAATTGCACTCCGGATATCAAGATGAAGAAAGCTTGAACTCCTTAGAAAAGAATGTCGAAGAAAACTTCGAGAAGGAATTAAATCCTTGATGAGCCACCATGAAGAAACTCTCGAAGAACTCCGGTAATAAAAGACTGATCAAACGAAAAGAAAGAGAAGTTGAAAACACAAGGTGAAGCCTTGCGATGATTAGATGGATCTTCGCGAAGAAATAATTGAAATAACTTTGAGCTCCGGAAAGAAAGATGGACAACTTGAATCGAGAATTTGATGAACCTCTGGAATAAGGAATTAAGTTTACTCGATGAGACAAGAATAAGAATTACATTATGCGTATCCTTCACCAATTAAATTGATGACAATCAACGGATTTGACATATTACTTATTCTCGTAGAAAAGATTAAGAGAGATATAACATAAACTTGAGAAAGGTCTTCAATGATCCACCGGTAGGATTGAAAATAATGAAAGAGTTGATATGATGACGAATGACGAGAACTCTTGCATGAACCACCGTAAGAATTGAAAACGATTGAAGAAAAGGTAAGGAAACACCGGGAAGAAGGAATTAAAGAACGAATGAAGATACTTGAGGGAATTTGATACATGAGAACGAAGAGATCACGAACTGATTAGAGATCACTTGCATTATGCACCGGTAGGATTTGGAGAACCATCACTGAAAGTTGTGAATGAATAACCCTGAATTGGTGAACTCCGGATAACAAACTGAGAAGACTCTTGAATTGCTTCGGATGGGTGAAAAGAATTTTCACAATCGAAAACAATTATGAGAGGATGGCAACAAGCTAGCACATGAGTCTTGAAGAGAATGGAGCAAGATTAAAGAGAAACTCTTCTTCGGTCTTCAACTTCCGAGAATGACGACGAGAAACACCACCAAAAATAATTTAGACACTCCGGGAGAATCAAAAGCGAAGAGGTTGAGCCAACTATGAAAAGAATTCGATAGATCTTGAAGAAAAGCATTTGACTGATGATAATTCATTCTTACGTCAAACTTTTGGAAAGAATTTGAGACTAACTCTGGGAGAATAAGAAGAGTCAGGTAAGATCCTGGGAAAAGACCTATGGGTTAGGGCCCACTTAAAAGAAACACCGTTGAATGATTACTTGAAAAAAAGAGATTGCACCGGTTGAATTAAATGACTTGAAAGAGATAACATCCTCGAAAGAGCTGGAACGATAGCAGAGTGGAAAACACGTATCTCCGAGATATCTTGAGCACTCTGGAGAAATTGAATAGCGAGAGGTGAATGAATATGAGGTGCCCCGGTATGAGAAGGTATTGAAATGAGGAAAAGATATGATCAACAAAGCTTGACTTGAAACCACCGGAGAAGAAAAAAACGAATAATGGTGAACTAGAAGAACAACTTCAAGGGAACCACTGGGTAAGAATAATGATAGAAAAGAATGGAGAGACTTCGCATCAATAAGATGGATACTTTATAAAGAAATCCGAGTCCTTGAAGAAACAAGGGTTGGGTGGGAGGGACAATAAAGACAACTTTGGATGGATGAAACGAACACCGTTGAGAAAGCTGAGATTGAAACTTGCTGATATTTAAATGATCGGATCCACTTGAAGAGAAACACTCCGGTAAAAAGGATTGACAAGACAATCTTGATGATCAAGAAGGATTGGTATCCACATCTAAGTATGAGAACACCATTTAGAGAAGGTATTGAATCAACATTTGACTTCGAAGCAACTCGAATACCACAACTCAAAACAAAACAAAGGATTGGCTTACGGAATAAGCCGGAACAAACATATGATAGAGATTTCGTCCGAAGTTTTCATGGTGGGGCCTACACGGGCTCGGTCGTACAGCACCATCATGTACAAGGCAGTGCACATGACATACGAAGCGTCCCCGAGTCGGCATAGCCAAGGACTCTTTAAGACACAATGAGACCACTGTAAAACCGACCGTGAATAGGCGGACCACTAGACGTCGAACCCCAATTTCATATCATACATCTGTTGGAAAGATATCCTAAGAGCTACTTGAATTCCCACCTATGAAACTCCCGAACCTTTCCGGTTATGCAATCAGGTGTTGGGGATACAGGGGAAGCATAATATCTCACCCAATCTAACAAATCCTACATCCAGCTGTATCCATCCTTCAACACATAACCAAGAAACCTTTGGAAATCATCTACCTCAACCTTCGAAAAGCATCCGTTATACAAGTTATGGCGATACTCCCGAACTCCCGCCCCAGTACTGGGTGGCGTCGAGGTTATCTCACCAACGAACTGCATAAAGGAGATTTTCGATGTCGGCGTACTAAACTCAGGTATTCCAGAGCTGCAACGATAAAATTATGACGACAACACCTCAGAGCTCAACTCCCCGGGACACTTCCACTAAACCCCTGACATGAGGCACCAAGACAATGTTCTCATCATAAAACCATAGGAACGATTCCAAGATACCCGCGTGATCCTAAAAAAAAATTTTAGTGAAATTTGAGAAGAGAAGAGTCAAAACTCTACGTCAGGATGCCTTACCAGAGCGATGAGGAGACTGGGAAGTAAAAAGAATTCCTAAACTCTCCGATATATAATTCCTAAAGACTCAAAACATAATCGATGCGACTATATCTCCCACGTATCGAGGCACGACTTAGAGGCATAATCGCATTGAAGGCATATGTCGCAAGTGAGGTAATCTTCACACAACCCATGTAATATAATAAGGGAAGAAATTACATAGTTGGCTTACAATCGCCACTTCACACAATTACATGAATAAAGCATTACAACAACCAAATACAATCAGGGACCCGACTATGGAGCCAAAATAAAAGAAGAACCCCAAATGCGACAAAGGTCCCCGATCGACCCCAACTGGGCTCCACTACTAATCAACTAGAACGAAACAACACAATGAACAAGGTCTTCATCGAGCTCCTCCTGAGCTTGGTTGCGTCATCTGCACGGACTCATCGGCACCTGCAAGCTGGTTTTGGAAGTATCTGTGAGCCACGGGGACTCAGCAATCTCGCACCCTCGCGATCAAGACTATTTAAGCTTATGGGTAAGGTAAAGGTATGAGGTGGAGCTGCAGCAAGCGACTAGCATATATGGTGGCTAACATACGCAAAAGAGAGCGAGAAGAGAAGGCAAAGCACGATCGATAAACTATGATCAAGAAGTGATCCTAGAACAACCTACGTCAAACATAACTCCAACAACCGTGTTCACTTCCCGGCCCCCACTGGAAAGAGACCATCACGGTTACACACGCGGTTGATTCATTTTAATTAAGGTCAAGTTTTAGGTTTTCTACAACCCGACATTAACAAATTCCCATCTGCCCATAACCGCGGGCACAGCTTTCGAAAGTTCAAATCCCTGCAGGGGTGTCCCAACTTAGCCCATCACAAGCTCTCACGGCCAACGAAGGAATAGACCTCCTCCCGAGACATTCCGATCAGACTCGGTATCCCGGTACAACAAGACATTTCGACAGGGTAAAACTAAACCAGCAACACCACCCGATGTGCCAACATCCTGATGGGAGCTGCACATATCTCGTTCTCAGGGCAACACCGGATAAGCAATCCGTACAACTAAAACCAGCCCTCGAGTTTCCCCGAGGTGGCGCTAGAAGGGGCTCTATTTTGGACCAACACTTAGACAAGCACAGGCCCGGGGGGGTTAAAATAAGATGACCCTCGGGATGCGTGACTCCCAAGGGAAAAAGGCTAGGTGGCGAATGATAAAACCAATGTTGGGCATTGCTGGAAAAGCTTTACTTAAGGCGAACTATCAAGGGGTTCCCATAATAGCCCAACCGCGTGAGGAACACAAAATCTGGGAACATAACACCGATATGACGGAAACTAGGGCGGCAAGAGTGGAACAAAACACCAGGCATAAGGCCAAGCCTTCCACCCTTTACCAAGTATATAGATGCATTAATTAAATAAGATATATCGTGATATCCCAACAAGTAAATAAATGTTCCAACAAGGAACGGCCTCCAGTCTTCACTTGCAACTAGTAACGCTATAAGAGGGGCTGAGCAAAGCGGTAACATAGCCAATCAACGGTTTGCTAGGACATGGTGGGTTAGAGATTTGACATGGCAATTTGGGAGGCTGACAAGCAAATGGTAGGCATCGTAGCATAGGCATAGCAAAAGAGCGAGCATCTAGCAAAGCAAAGATAGTAGTGATTTCGAGGGTATGATCATCTTGCCTGAGATCTCGCAAGGAAGAAGAACGAGTCCATGAAGAAGACAAACGGATTTAGACGAACGATTCCTCACAAACTCGACGTTAACGGAACCAACCCGAAGAAGCAACACCGGAAAGAAGCAAACAATCATGGTAAACAACCAACACATAATCATGGCATGATGCACAATCAAGTATGATGCATGTCCGGTTTAAAGAGGCATGGCATGGCAAAGTGCACAAGCAATCCTACAAATTAAGTGGAGCTCAATATGCATCGGGATGCATATTGACAAAACACCACATCAATTATTTAGTTCTCTCTCATTCATGTACCCCAACAATATTAAATGTTGATTAACATGGCAAGAGGGTGAAGCAAATGTAAACTACCTATCTAGTCAAGGTTAAATGAGGCCGGAAGCAACGAACAACAATTCCGGAAACTCCTCATATGCATATATTAGGTTTGGTACTGTTCTGTCCTAAACATTATTTTAGAGTTGTTAAACATGCAAGATGATTGCACCATGTTAACCTAGACATTTTTCTACCCCATTTACATATAAAGTTTATTTAAATCGGAGCTACGGTTATTTAGTTATGAATTAAATCATTTTAACATGGCATAGGAGCAAATTAATGCAAACAACATTTTTAACATCTCAACATAGATGAAAGTTGGATATTATTAATCTACACAAAATTCTGAGCAAGTTTCATATATAAAACATTTTAATCTGATGCACGGTTAGTGAGTTATTAAATGCATGAACCAGGGGGACTTTTCTGCAAAACTGGCAATCTCTGGATAAATAGGAAAAACCCAGGCGCTGAAAAAAAACATGACATGGGCCGAAATGGACTAGCCCAACAGCAGGAAAAAAACAGGTGGCGCTGGGGGCGGCTCACCCATGGGCTTCGGCCCGTTTGCAGAGAGGCCGGCAGGCCGAGCGAGGCCGGGCGATCTGGGCCTGGGGCGGAGGAGGTGGCCCACGCGGAAGGTCCTCCTCCTCCCGATCCCCACCTGGATCGGGGAGGTAGGAGGCGGCGATGTCGGCTGCCGGCGCCGTTCGTCGGCGGGCAGCAGCAAGGAGGAGCGGAGGAGGCCGGCGAGGGCAGGGAACGCGATGGGAGATGTGGGGACGGCCTGATCCGGTCGCTCCGGACCCATTCCGGCCAGATCCGGGGCCGGGCGACCACGGGGTGGCGCCGGCGTAGCGAGGTGGAGGCGGGGCACTCCGGTGAGGGTGGACGGCGGCGACGCGCTCCCGGAGGCGGCGCGAGGCGACGGGCGAAGAGGCAGTTGTGCGGGAAACGGCGGCCCGGCTCGGGCCCGGGGAGGGCCGGATCTGGGCTCCTGCGGGCCCCGACGAAGTGGGGCGCGGGGAGGACATGTGGCGCGCGCGGGTTGGATGCGGGAGGCGGCGGCGATGACATGGCGGCCTCTCATTGGACGGGCGACGTGGCTGGACGGGGTGGACATGTCCGGCCGGTGGTGGGATGTCTTGTCCGGCGGCGCGAGGAGCGGGGCTAGGGTTCATCCGCGAAATGATCCGAAATTTCGGGGAGGGGTGCTCTTTTATAGGTAGAGGGAGCTAGGAGAGTCCAAATGAGGTGCGGTTTTCGGCCACGCGATCGTGATCGAACGCTCTAGATGATGGAGAGGGTTTAGGTGGGTTTTGGGCCAAATTGGAGAGGTGTTGGGCTGCAACACACACGAGGCCTTCTCTGTCCCTCGGTTAACCGTTGGAGTATCAAACGAAGTCCAAATGGTACGAAACTTGACAGGCGGTCTACCGGTAGTAAACCAAGGCCGCTTGGCAATACTCGGTCCAATCCGGAAATGTTTAACCCCCACACAAGAAAGAAAGGTAGAAATGACCACCGGAGGAGAACGAAGCGCCGGAGTGCAAAACGGACAACGGGGAAAAAGCTCGGATGCATGAGACGAACACGTATGCAAATGAAATGCACATGATGAGATGATATGCAATGCATGACACGCAAGCAAATGACAATGCAACAACCGCGAATAAGTGAACGACACCTGGCACATCGGTCTCGGGGCGTTAAACTAACCATAGACAAAGAGTTGTTATTTGATTAACGGGATCACATCATTAGGAGAATGATGTGATTGACTTGATCCATTCCGTTAGCTTAGCACTCGATCGTTTAGTATGTTGCTATTGCTTTCTTCATGACTTATACATGTTCCTATGACTATGAGATTATGCAACTCCCGTTTGCCGGAGGAACACTTTGTGTGCTACCAAACGTCACAACGTAACTGGGTTATTATAAAGGAGCTCTACAGGTGTCTCCAAAGGTAAATGTTGGGTTGGCGTATTTCGAGATTAGGATTTGTCACTCCGATTGTCGGAGAGGTATCTCTCGGCCCTCTCGGTAATGCACATCACATAAGCATTGCAAGCATTGCAACTAATGAGTTAGTTGCGAGATGATGTATTACGAAACGAGTAAAGAGACTTGCCGGTAATGAGATTGAACTAGGTATTGAGATACCGACGATCGAATCTCGGGCAAGTAACATACCGATCACAAAGGGAACAACGTATGTTGTTATGCGGTCTGACTGATAAAGATCTTCGTAGAATATGTGGGAGCCAATATGAGCATCCAGGTTCCGCTATTGGTTATTGACCGGAGATGTGTATCGGTCATGTCTACATTGTTCTCGAACCCGTAGGGTCCGCACGCTTAAGGTTTCGATGATAGTTATATTATGAGTTTATGAGTTTTGATGTACCAAAGGAGTTCGGAGTCCCGTATGAGATCGGGGACATGACGAGGAGTCTTGAAATGGTCGAGACGTAAAGATCGATATATTGGACGACTATATTCGTACATCGGAAAGGTTCCGAGTGGTTCGGGTATTTTTTCGGAGTACCCGGGAGTTACGGGAATACGGGGGAAGAAGTATATGGGCCTTATTGGGCTTTAGGGGAGAGGGAGAGGCAGGCCGCACGCCCCCCCCAAGGCCTAGTCCGAATTGGACTAGGGGGAGGGGCTGCGCCCCCTCCTTCCTTCTCTTCCCTCTTCCCCTTCCTTGTCTCCTACTCCTATTACATGGAAGGACTCCTAGTTGGACTAGGAAAAGGGGAATCCTACTCCCGGTGGAAGTAGGACTCCCCTAGGGCGCGCCATAGAGAGGGCCGGCCCTCCCCTCCTCCACTCCTTTATATACGGGGGCAGGGGGCACCCCATAGACACACAAGTTGATCCTCGTGATCGTTTTCTTAGCCGTGTGCGGTGCCCCGTTCCACCATACTCCTCGATAATATTGTAGCGGTGCTTAGGCGAATCCCTGCGATGGTAGAACATGAAAATTGTCACCACGCCGTTGTGCTGACGGAACCCTTCCCCGACACTTTGCTGGATCGGAGTCCGGGGATCGTCATCGAGCTGAACGTGTGCAGAACTCAGAGGTGCCGTGCGTTCGGTACTTGGATCGGTCGGATCGGGAAGACGTACGACTACTTCCTCTACGTTGTGTCAACACTTCCGCTGTCGGTCTACAAGGGTACATAGATCACACTCTCCCCTCTCATTGCTATGCATCACCATGATCTTGCGTGTGCGTAGGAAATTTTTGAAATTACTACGTTCCCCAACAAGAGCGTGGTCAAGGACCAGGCCAGATGGGACCAGTGGCGACGGCTCTTGGAGGAACCCTAGCGCTACAGGCAGGGGATCGAGGTAGAGGGAAAGGGGATAGGAGATGCAAGCGGGCAGGGCAATGAACGCTTGTGTGTTTGTTTTTACTTGAGGGTCAGGTGTGACGCGGGCATGAGAAGTGGCATTTTGAGTGTAATATAGGTAGACAACAGAGTCATTTCACTATTCCCCTTCCCTTCAATTTTTAGTGAGCTTCTACCCGAAACACCCCCCTCCAAAGAGAAATAAGTTAAGCCCAAGCCCGTAACTCAAAAATGACTTCTTTACATCTTTTATGGCTTATTTTGACAATAAGCTCTGAAAAGGCGGAATAGAACTGGCCCTTAACCTGTAATTCAATTGTGCGTGCAAGGATGAATCACTCCTGCCTGCTATAGTGTACATTTAGGCATCATCATACATGGCATAACCTAATACATGTGCATTCCATTGTAGAATCTAGAATATGCAATTCTTATGTTAGTTCATACGTTGCACATGATGTTTAGATGCCCCTTAAATCTACTCGGTCAAGTCATGGTCTTTAAGCCTCCTTCTTTGCTTCTTTTCTTGATATGTAAGATTTGCTCACACATCTGTTCAATTGCTTGTTTGTATCAGCCAGCCATACTAGGACTATTTGCTTTGATTACTTGTTATTCTTGACCTAACACTCTAACAGAGCTTGTCAATGATTTAAACACTAAGGGCTGCTGTAGTGGGGGCTTGTCTAATTCATAGGTGACATAAAGGTTTGGATGTACACTAAATTAGGCTCTCCAAGAGTAACTGGAGATCCAATTCGAAGGTAAGCCTAGTTTTTACATAGTGCACACATAGTAAATGCTCATTTCATTATGTGCAAGAGATGTGGCATGTTTCATTATGTGGTGTTATTTTGTTATAATCTCATGCTTTTGTGTTGTTCACAGACTCGAAAGTATGCATATTTATCTTCCAAGGAGACGAGTAACTAGTTTATGTCACCTTGAAGAGGGGGTGCAATGAAGATAAGAATGAGGATTTCCATGTACAAGATGTTAGGAAGGAGCCTTGCAAGAGAAGGATGAGCAATGTTGAGCCTGTTCAACCAGTTAAGGTATGTCACTGTATCCAACTCAACAGTTCAATTGCTTGTTTGTTTCAAGCATAGTTAAATTGCTCTTTTCAATTGCTTTATTTCTCCTGAGTTAATGAGATGCCCAAACAATGATGCCCGATGTTGGGTACTTGTATAACTATTAGTTGACATAATTAAAGGCCTTACCATTTAATTACTCTGGTGAAGTGTGTCTGAAGCTTTAAAGTCTATTAACCAACTATTACTGCATGAGACTCGCAATCTAGTTTATACTAGGCTAATGATTGCATAGTTTTGCTTGTCGTAGTAGGTTTGTATGAATCCCTCTGATGTTCATTATGTTCCCTAAGACTTTAATTGAGCTACAGAATGGCCAACTACTTGCTTACTTATATGCAATGTGATGTCTAAATGTGTAACATGTTTGTGTTTTGGATTTGGCCCCAACATCATGCTCCTCTGGTGAACTAAGAGAGATTTTTGTATGCGGGCTGCACAGACTACCATTTTTATAATTTTTAAAATATCACCTGCTTATGCTTCATGACGTGTAACATTATAGTTAGTCATGTTTTGCCATGTACAAAATAGTATGTCTTGCTCGCTTCACTGTTGTAACTATATTTTTGCCCTAGTCATGCGTACTTACAGAAACATTTCAGGATGAAGTGACATCAACACAAAGATATGCGAGCAGTGCGGCATGTCCATTACCAAATGATTATGGATTGGAATTGGAATTTGCTGATGTTCTTGAGCATCAACTAGAGGTGGCAAGACAACGTGTACATGATTCTTAACATGCAATCAACAAGTTGAGACTAGACTTGCAGCTATTAGATGCAGGAGTCAAAAAATGAAACGAGACACTGAGGTAACCACAAAGGAATTGGAGATTTTGCAGACTGAAATTTGTGTTATCTGAATCCGGCCAATCCTATTTTCTGAAGATATTATAGTTCAAATAGTAAGTTCTATTGATGTGTGTCCATGATGTATGAGCTTTATTTGTCAAGTGTATGTAATTTGTTGTTTGTGTATGCTTTATTATCACTGGTGCCGAACTATAATGCCCAGTGGGTATATTCGGCTGTAATTTCTTTATTATATAATGTAGGATTATTCTACGTTTCTATGCCTTCGTCTTTTTATTGTATAGTGTATGTTTATTAGAGGCGATAGTATAGAGTAGGATAATTCTTGAATATGCTATATCGTTGAAACGGGGGCCAACACGCCCAAACATTTCCTGGACGCCATACAAACGAACAAACATGTGTAGTCAAAGCGGGACTTAATTGGGTTGGTCAAAATAATATTTAGTGGACCCCAAATGATGTGGCCCACCGTAACAACGGCTCTTAGCAGGCCGTTAACAGGCCAAAAGCTTGATAGGGCCGTATAAATGGAAATGACCCGCGGGCCTCTTGCAGGCCAAAATAAATGTCAATTTTGTCTCGGCCCTTTTACTTTACGTGCCAGTAAGAGGACGAAAGTGTTATGGGCCGCGCCGGGCTGAAATTTTGCCATGTGGAACATGGGCCCCTAATGGACCCAAAGTCAAAGGCCCAACTGTTATGCGGGCCGTTAACAGGCCGAAAGACAAAATGGCTAGGAATTGGCCCATTTACCGAATGGGCCGAGGACAGGCCAAAAGTCACAACAGCCTAGAATTGGCCCAACTGCAGAAGGGCCGAGAAAAGGCCGAAAGATGTTCCGGGCTGGAACTGACGATGGGCTGCTAATAGGCCGAAAGAAGCTCAGGTTGTAATTGGGCCCAAAGATGTAGCAGGCCGTTAATGGGTTGAAACTGATGATGGGCTAGAAATTGTTAAACCTAGAATGGGCCGATGGGTCGATTCTATGTAACTTGTATGGGTCGTGCTTGTGAATGGGCCTGACTCAAGTAGGCCGCTAATGGGTCGGCCCGCTTATTTTGACAAGCTCGGCCTTTTAACCTGAATGGGCCACTGTTGGGCTGAGACATGTGTCAGTGTATCATAGGCGTGTTCCGTCCATTCGCTCGATGAAAACTTTTTGAACGCCGGGCCGACACGTGGATCTGCCGATGAATGAGAATTTTACATGTGGAAAATCCCCATTAGTCTAGGTTGTTAACGGGTTATCGGTTCCAAAACAGAACCCAATAGCTTAACAGTGACCCGTTACGGTGGATGCCATGTGTCGGTTACCCTTGACGAAAGCACTTTTATGACGCGTGATTTATCGTCATGGAAGTGGACACTTCTGTGATGGTAATTTTGGTAATGTCATGGAACACTTCTACGACAGCACAGGTCTGACTATCTTGATTCTGTCATAAAATCGTCATGGATGTACATGCATGACAGAAAGCGTGACCTACTGTGACAAACACGTATCATCACGGAAGTGTATTTTTTTGTAGTGCATTGATCTCCTTCGTAACGTCGGGGTCGTCTCGCCAACTATTGCTAACACATAGCGATAAAGTAAAGCAATTACATGGCGCTTAAGTGATTGACACGCAGGTCATACAATAATTAAAGACAACCCTAAGGCTCATGTAGGTTTTCATACTCATCGACATGCAAGTCGTGAACTTATTACAAAACATGATCATCTCATACATCACATCATATCTTGACCATATCACATCACAACATGCCCTGCAAAAACAAGTTAGACATCCTCTACTTTGTTGTTGCAAGTTTTGTTGGGTTCTACGGTAGGGTGTGTCAACTGCAAATTAAAATTTTCCTACGTGCAGAACAACCAAGAACATGCTACGGGAGATGGATCACAGATCGTTACCACTAGACGCGTAGTTCCGTGTAGTGGAAGAAGAGTTGGGGCAACGCGTCCGCGTGAATCGTCTCCTCCTTGTCTGATCTCCCTCGAACAGCCGGTCGTCGGTTCCCACGTACAGGTTCGCTGGAGCGGCGCAAGTGCACCGCCTCTAACGGTATCCGCGCGTGCAGGAGGAACATCGTGCGGCGGACTTCTAGGTCCGATCACACAACCGGTGGCGAGTGGAGGTGTCTATTCGCAACACATGCAAACCCTAGTGACAGCGCCGAAGCGATCAGTCGCATGAGTGTGCCGCACCCCCACTTTATATAGGCATCTGTCGAGAGCTCAACACTTGGGCCTCACACTGACCCTAAAGCCCATAAGTCTACTCAGCCACAATCCGAATACAGCCCGGATCACATCCGACTAGTGTCCTCGGGTCCGACCTCGTAGGTTCCTTCCCTTAAGCGCGTGACCCCTTAGGTTCAAGCCGGCTTGGTCGCAGTTCAGATCACCTTCAGACTACATGGATGGTAGCGGCCTCTAGCAAGACGTGTCGACCACCAAGCAGACAATGAAGCTGGGTAGGCGAACATGTACATCACACTTCCATTCCTTTTGCCACACGATATATGTTGTCGGGCTCAAGGCGAGTCTGTCATCCTTGTGCTAGCCCGACCTCTTTCTCGTTCCAGTGATGCCGACCACAAACCAGATTATCTCATAATCCTTGTCGCATGGCCATGCTTATCCTAGTTGGATCACACAAAGGGCCCAGAGTATATCTCTCCTGATCGGAGGGGCAAATCCCATCTTGCTCGACCATGTCTCACAGCATGGGTCTGGACAAGCCCGACACCTACCTTTGTAACTATCCAGTCACGGAGTAGCGTTTGGTTGGCCCAAAGCAAGTCTGTTACCATCCCGAGTACATGCGCCAGCTCAGGTCTTAGGACATAGAACGTATGTTGTACTAGAGAGTCATAGATGACATATCATTGCGTCTCATAGTTGGGTCTGTCCGACTCGGACCTTATCTCAACTCTGATCTGACTACGTCGAATCCGACCAGATCCTTCCGAGTCCATATTATCCGGTTAGCATCCAATGCCCCATGGCTAGTGAGACCAAGCCATCGACCGTGTCATATGCTAGTCTAGTTGGCTGCATGTCCACACATCCCTTTCGACTAGGGACCTTTTAGGACAGTCATCATACAATGCATAGTCCCACAAACAAGTCACATACTTGCTAATACACATCACTGATAATGTCCAAGGACTATCTTTATTCATAAAGACATAGGAAATATCATCATACACGATTGCCTCTTGGGCATATCTCCAACAAGTTTTACGTGGCTGCTACGGGCAACTAGCTAGAACCGTTCTAACCTACGTAAAACCACAACGGTGATTCTCAAGTTTGTTGTTTTAACCTTCTGCAAGGACCGGGCATAATCAAATTCGATTCGACTAAAGTACAAGAAACTGACACCCGCCAGCCACCTTTATGCAAAACAAGTTGCATGTCAGTCGATGGAACCGGTCTCATGTGTGTGGACATGTAAGATTGGCCTGGGTCGCTTCATCCCACAATGTCGCCGAATCAAAATAAGACATTGGTGGTAAGCAGTATGACCATCATCGCCCACAACTCCTTTGTGTTCTACTCATGCATATTATCAATGCATAGACCTGGCCCGGATGCCACTTTTGGGGAACGTTGCATGGAAAACAAAAAGTTTCTACGCACACGCAAGATCTATCCATGGAGATGCATAGCTACGAGAGGGGGAGAGCATCTACACAACCTTGTAGATCGCTAAGCGTAAGCGTTTATCAACGCGGTTGATGTAGTCGTACACCTTCACGATCCGTCCCGGTCAAGTACTAAACATACGGCACCTCCGTGTTCAGCACACATTCAGCTCGATGACATCCTCGCCTTCTCAATCCAGCAAGAGAGGCAAAGTAGTAGATGAGTTACGGCAGCACGACGGCGAGGTGACGGTGGTGGTGAAACTATCTGCAAGGCTTCACCAAGCACAATAGAGGTGGACGGAGGAGGAACTAGAACTATAGGGAGACGGGGCGCCCAACACGGCTTGAGGATCGTGGTATGTCTTTCCCCTCTCCCTCCTCTCATATATATATAGGTGGAAGGGGAGACGAGGCAACCCTAGGGCATGCCCCAAGTGGCAGGCGGCTGCCCTAGGCATCTGCCTAGTCGCGCCCCTTCCATATCTGAACATGGGGGAAGGAAAGGGGGGTTGGCTGCCTTAGTGTAACACCCTCGATGCAACTATATCTCCCACGTGTCGAGGCACGACTTAGAGGCATAATCGCATTGAAGGCATATGTCGCAAGTTAGGCAATCTTCACAACATCCCATGTAATATAAATCATAAAGGGGAGATAACATAGTTGGCTTACACTCGCCACGTCAATCAAGTACATAAACAAACATTACATCATCCAAACACTCATGGCCCGACTATGGCGCCAAAATAAAAGATAACCCAACATGCGACACGGTCCCGATCACCCCCAACTGGGCGCCACTACTGATCATCAGGAAAGGAAACATAGTAACGTTGAGAGTCTTTGTCGAACTCCCACTTGAGCTCAAGCGCGTCTCCTGGAGCGGAATCATCAGGCCCTGCATCTGGTATAATAGTAATCTGTGAGCCACAGGGACTCAGCAATCTCGCACCCTCGTGATCAAGACTATTTAAGCTTATAGGTAAGGCAAGGTAAATTTATATGTGGAGCTGCAGCAAGCGACTAGCAAACTATGGTGGCTAACTTATTCGCAAAAGAGAGCGAGAAGAGGAGGCAAAGCGCGAGCGAGAAACTAGAGAACAACCTGCGCAAGCATTACTCCAACACCGTGTCCACTTCCCGGACTCCACCGAGAAGAGACCATCACGGTAACACACTCAATTGATTCATTTTAATTAAGTTAAGGTTAAAGTTATCTACAACCGTACATTAACAAATTCCCATCTGCCCATAACCGCGGGCACGACTTTCGAAAGTTCAAATCCCTGCAGGGGAGTCCCAACTTAGCCCATGACAAGCTCTCACGGTCAATGAAGGAATAGACCTCCTCCCAAGATGTTCCGATCAGACTCGGTATCTCGGTTCTTCAAGACACTTCGACAGGTTAAAACAAGACCAGCAACACCGCCCGAATGTGCCAACAAATCCCGATAGGAGCTGCACATATCTCTTTCTCAGGGCACAATCGGATAAGCAATCCGTACAACTAAAACCAGCCCTCAAGTTTCCCCGAGGTGGCGCTGCAAGGGGCTCTAGGTAGGACCAACACTCAAAGGAGCACTGGCCCGGGGCGGTTTAATATAAGATGACCCTCGGGCTCCGGAAACCCAAGGGAAAAAGAGGCTAGGTGGCAAATGGTAAAACCAAGGTTGGGCATTGCTGGAAAAGCTTTAATCAAGGTGAACTATTAAGGGGTTCCCATTATAACCCAACCGCGTAAGGAACGCAAAATCCGGGAACATAACACCGATATGACGGAAACTAGGGCGGCAAGAGTGGAACAAAACACTAGGCGAGAGGCTGAGCCTTCCACCCTTTACCAAGTATATAAATGCATTAAGATAACATGGCAATATAATGATATCCCAATAAGTAAATAAATGTTCCAACAAGGAACGGCCTCCAATCTTCACCTGCAACTAGCAACGTTATAAGAGGGGCTGAGCAAAGCGGTAACATAGCCAATCAACGGTTTGCTAGCACATGGTGGGTTAGAGGTTTGACATGGCAATTTGGGAGGCTTGAAAGCAAGTGGTAGGCATCGTAGCATTGGCATAGCAAAAGAGCGAGCAAACTAGCATAGAAAAGATAGTAGTGATTTCGAGGGTATGATCATCTTGCCTGCAAAGTTGTCAGAGTTGACTGGATCCTCGAAAGCAAACTCAACGGGATCCTCGTTAGCGAACTCGTCTCCCGGCTCTACCCAAACAAGACAAACAAGCAACAAGGACACAAATCAACCACGTGCAACTCAAACAACATGATGCAAAGATGGTATGCTATGCGGGATGCGATGCGGGATGCATATGCAAGATTTGACAAGGGATGCATGACCCTGGCCGCAACATGGGAATCCAAGTGTGCCACTGGAAAGATGAGACGAAATCGCTTGAAAACGATATAAAGGACGCCGGAATCGGAGTTACGGTTTGGAAATGGCAAGCAATTCAAATATGACACTGGTCTGCGATTACAGCAAGTAGCCATCTAAATGCAACGAAATGAACATGCTACAGCACCCAAACATGGCAACAAAATACATGGCAGGGATGCATTCGTGATGCTTAACAAAAGTCTAGCACTGAGATACGGCCAATTGATCCATTAACAGGTTCAAACAAGCATGGCAAAAATGCATATGGTAAACAGATTTCAGACTTAGTGAAATTAACACTTGTCTGGAATCTCAGATCAGGTAGCACTCTTCGAAGCAACAGAACTACATGTTACAGGGCCTGAACATGGCAAAGTAAAGCATGGCATGGAGCTACTCAAAGAGCTTAACAAAAGTCCCTTAGTGACCTTGAGCCAAAAGGGATCAGAAAATACAATTGCAAGCATGTCAACATAGCAAAACATAATCAGATCACAGACTTCGTGAAAAACTGGCACATGCTGAAACATATCTCAAGTAGTCATGTTTACGAGCTCGATGCACTCAATATGGAGCAAGTCATGATAAGCTAAGCATACACCCATCAAGAATATACAAAGTGCAATCTAGACATGGCAAGAACAATAGCATAGCATGCACGGATCAACTACAACATCATCGGCAAAATTGCAAACAAGTTGACAATGTGCCCAGATTCACAAAGTAGCAAAAGTAGAGCTCGATTGGCTCAATCTAGGGTGCTCCATAATTGCAAACAAGGACATGGATGGATAGAGCACAACAAGATTAATAAAACATCCTTACTGATCATCCTCAAAAGAGGCACGGATCACTAGTAAACAACATGAACATATGGCATCATGAGATAAACAGATCAAGGACTTAGTGGAAATGCTAAGTCCCTGAAATCAGAATTACCACGTGCACCACTTTGCAAGCTTGTGCTAGTCACCACACATATCACAAAAATACATGGGTTGCACCTCTGGAAAGATGACAAAGCCCTTAACAAAACATATGTAGAGCTCAGGGGCATATCATGCACACATTAATCATGGCAAAAATGACAAAAAGCTAAATGGAGTAGCAGATCTGACAATTATCTCAAGTAGCCCTCTTCTAACAGCATTTCGGGCATCAAGATGAACTCAAATTAAAATGATGCAATGGAATGGAATGATGTACTCTCTGAGGTGAACATTTTGATATGCTATATGTCCAAAACGGAGTTACGGATGCAAAGTTACGGCACGATGAACAGGAGCATATGGATCTTAGATTTGAGGACTTAGGGAACAAATCCGAAGTCAACCTAGGTTTTACTGTAGCGCCGGATCTAGATCAAGCGGGCACGCGAACCGAGGTGGACAGGGAGCTCGCCGGAGCTTCTCGCCGGAGTAGGAGGGAGAGGCCGGCCGGGACATGCCGGAGATGGGGAGGAGTAGGGCCGGCGCAGCGTTTGGCGGCGACGGATGAGGGCGGCGGTGTGGCGGCAGACTCCGGGCGGCGAGGCGCGGCTCCGGCCGGCCGACGTCGAGCGGCGCGCGGCGGCTCCGTTCGCTGGAGCGAAAGAAGGCGGCGGCGGGGCGAACGCGGCGGCGGGGTCAGGCGCGGTGCGCCGCGGGAGGCAACGGGCCTCGGGGGCCCTCCCTGGGCCTCCCGGGCCGGCGATGTGGGGCGAGGCGGCGAGTGAGTGAGGAGGCGACACGTGGCGGCGGCGGGGTCGATCCGGACGTGTCCGTCGGTGGCAGACTTGTCCAGCGGCGCGGGATGACGAGTGGATCTAGGGTTTTCGGGGGGGAAGGAGAAGGAAATTTTCGGGGGATCTTTAAATAGGCATAGGAGGAGCTAGGAGAGTCCAAATGAGGTGCGGTTTTCGGCCACGCGATCGTGATCGAACGCTCTAGATGATGGAGAGGGCTTTGGTGGGTTTTTGGGCCAAATTGGAGGGGTGTTGGGCTGCAACACACACGAGGCCTTTTCGGTCCCTCGGTTAACCGTTGGAGCATCAAACGAAGTCCAAATGATATGAAACTTGACAGGCGGTCTACCGGTAGTAAACCAAGGCCGCTTGGCAAGTCTCTGTCCAATCCGGAAATGTTTAATCCCCACACACGAAAGAAAAGTAGAAATGGCCACCGGAGGAGAATGAAGCGCCGGAATGCAAAACGGACAACGGGGAAAATGCTCGAATACTTGAGACGAACACGTATGCAAATGTAATGCACATGATGACATGATATGAGATGCATGACAACGACAACAACACACGGAGACAAAAACCCGAACCCGAGAAAATAAAATAACTTAAATCCGAAAGGCAAGAGTTGGAGTACAAATTGGGAAAGTTACATCCGGGGTGTTACACTTAGGCCGCCTCCCACTTCGTTCCCTCCTTCCTTGGCGTGTGGGCAGGGGTGTTGGAGCATGCCATCCCCCTTTGTGGGCTGGTGTGCTCTCTCCTTTTGGCCCATAAGGCCCACCACTTAACGATGGCCTTCCGGAACCCCTTCCGACACTCGATAAATACCTGGTACTTCCCGAAACCTTTCTGGTGAACAAATACTATCATCCTATATATCAATCTTTACCTCCGGACCATTCCAAAGCTCCTCGTCATGTATGTGATCTCATCCGGGACTCCGAACAACATTCGGTCACTATTTCACACAACTCATATAATATTATAGCTTCAACGAACGTTAAGCGTGCTAACCCTACGGGTTCGAGAATGATGTAGTAATGACCGAGATGCCTCTCCGGTCAATAGCCAATAGTGGGACCTAGCGTTGGGGAACGCAGTAATTTCAGAAAAATTCCTACGCACACGCAAGATCATGGTGATGCATAGCAATGAGGGGGAGAGTATTGTCTACGTACCCTCTTGGACCGTAAGCGGAAGCGTTATGACAACGCGGTTGATGTAGTCGTACGTCCTCACGATCGACCGATCCTAGTACCGAAAGTACGACACCTCCGTGATCTGCACACGTTCGGCTCGGTGATGTCCCACAAACTCACGATCCAGCAGAGTGTCGAGGGAGAGCTTCGTCAGCACGACGGCGTGATGATGGTGATGATGATGCTACCGGAACAGGGCTTTGCCTAAGCACCGCTACGATATGACCGAGGTGGATTATGGTGGAGAGGGGCACCGCACACGGCTAAGAGATCAATTATCAACTTGTGTGTCTATGGGGTGAACCCTGGCCACGTATATAAAGGATGGAGGAAGGAGGAGGCCGGCCCTCATAGGGCGCGCCCAAAGTGTGGAGTCCTACTAGGAATCCCTAGTCCTAGTAGGATTCCACCTCCCACATGGAATAGGAAAAAGGGAAGGGAGAAGGAGAAAGAAGGAAGGGGGCGCCCCCTTTCCCTAGTCCAATTCAGACCAGTCCATGGGGAAGGGGTGCGGCCACCTTGAGGCCTTTTTCTCCTTTCCCGTATGGCCCATTAAGGCCCAATACGAATTCCCATAACTCTCCGGTACTCCGAAAAATACCTAAATCACTCGGAACCTTTCCAATGTCCGAATATAGCCTTCCAATATATCGATCTTTACGTCTCGGCCATTTCGAGACTCCTCTTCATGTCCCCGATATCATCCAGGACTCCGAACAAACTTCGGTCATCAAATCACATAACTCATAATACAAATCTTCATAGAACGTTAAGCATGTGAACCATACGGGTTCGAGAACTATGTAGACATGACCGAGACTCATCTCCAATCAATAACCAATAGCGGAACCTAGATGCTCATATTGGTTCCTACATATTCTATGAAGATCTTTATCGGTCAAACCGCATAACAATATACTTTGTTCCCTTTGTCATCGGTATGTTACTTGCCCGAGATTCGATCGTTGGTATCTCAATACCTAGTTCAATCTCGTTACCGGCAAGTATCTTTACTTGTTCCGTAATACATCATCCCATAACTAATTCATTAGTCATATTGCTTGCCAGGCTTATAGTGATGTGCATTACCGAGAGGGCCCAGAGATACCTCTCAGATACTCGGAGTGACAAATCATAATCTTGATCTATGCCAACTCAACAAACACCATCGGAGACACCTGTAGAGCATCTTTATAATCACCCAGTTATGTTGTGACATTTGATAGCACACAAGGTGTTCCTCCGGTATTCAGGAGTTGCATAATATCATAGTCTAAGGAACATGTATAAGTCATGAAGAAAGTAGTAGCAATGAAACTGTAACGGTCATCGTGCTAAGCTAACAGAATGGGTCAAGTCAATCACATCA
Organism: Triticum aestivum; assembly: GCF_018294505.1. Classification (NCBI taxonomy): domain Eukaryota; kingdom Viridiplantae; phylum Streptophyta; class Magnoliopsida; order Poales; family Poaceae; genus Triticum; species Triticum aestivum. Next base: position 193,875,106 of record NC_057794.1, read on the forward strand.
TTCTCCAATGATGTGATCCCGTTAATCAAATGACAACTCATGTCTATGGCTAGGAAACTTAACCATCTTTGATTCAACGAGCTAGTCAAGTAGAGGCATACTAGTGACACTCTGTTTGTCTATGTATTCACACATGTACTAAGTTTCTGGTTAATACAATTCTAGCATGAATAATAAACATTTATCGTGATATAAGGAAATAAATAATAACTTTATTATTGCCTCTAGGGCATATTTCCTTCAGTCTCCCACTTGCACTAGAGTCAATAATCTAGTTCACATTTTTATGTGATTAATTCACATCTCCATGTGACTAATACCCAAAGGGTTTACTAGAGTCAATAATCTAGTTCACATCGCTATGTGATTAAAACCCAAATAGTGATCATGTTTTGCTTGTGAGAGAAATTTAGTCAACGGGTCTGCCACATTCAGAGTCATATGTATTTTGCAAATTTTCTATGTCTACAATGCTTTGCACGGAGCTACTCTAGCTAATTGCTCCCACTTTTGATATTTATCTAAATCGAGACTTAGAGTCATCCAGATCGGTGTCAAAGCTTGCATCGACGTAACTCTTTACGACAAACTCTTTGTCACCTCCATAACCGAGAAACATTTCCTTATTCCACTAAGGATATTTTTGACCGTTGTTCAGTGATCCAATCCTGGATCACTATTGTACCCTCTTGCCAAACTTATGTTGAGGTACACAATAGGTCGGGTACACAGCATAGCATACTTTATAGAACCTATGACTGAGTCATAGGGAATGACTTTTCATTCTCTTTCTATTTTCTACCATGGTCGGGTTTTGAGTCTTTGCTCAACTTCACACCTTTCAACATAGGCAAGAACTCCTTCTTTGACTTTTCCATTTTGAACTACTTCAAAATCTTATCAACGCATGTTCTCATTGAAAATATATCAAGCGTCTTGATATATCTCTATAGATCTTGATGATCAATATGTAAGTAGCTTCATCAAGGTCTTTCTTTAAAAAACTCCTTTATGCTTTCCAGAAAATTCTATGTTATTTCCGATCAACGATATGTCATTCACATATACTTATCAGAAATGTTGTAGTGCTCCCACTCACTTTCTTGTAAATACAGGCTTCACCGCAAGTCTGTATAAAACCATATGATTTGATCACTTTATCAAAGCATATATTCCAACTCCGAGATGCTTGCACTAGTCCATAGATGGATCACTGGAGCTTGCTCACTTTGTTAGCACCTTTAGGATCGACAAAACCTTCTGGTTGCATCATATACAACTCTTCTTTAAGAAATCCATTAAGGAATGCAGTTTTGACATCCATTTGCCAGATTTCATAAAATGTGGCAACTGCTAACATGATTCGGATAGACTTTTAAGCATCGATACGAGTGAGAAAAACTCATCGTAGTCAACTCTTTGAATTTGTCAAAAACATTTTGCGACAATTCGAGATTTGTAGATAGTAACACTACTGTCAGCGTCCGTCTTCCAATTGAAGATCCATTTATTCTAAATGACTCACCGATCATCGGGCAAGTCAATCAAAGTCCATACTTTGTTCTCATACATGGATCCCATCTCAGATTTCATGGCCTCAAGCCATTTTTCGGAATCTGGGCTCATCATCGCTTCCTCATAGTTTGTAGGTTTGTCATGGTCTAGTAACATGACTTCCAGAAAGGATTACTGTACCACTCTAGTGCAGACCATACTTTGGTTGACCTACGAGGTTCGGTAGTGACTTGATCTGAAGTTTCATGATCATCATCATTAACTTCCTCACTAATCGGTGTAGGCATCACTGGAACTGATTTCTGTGATGAACTACTTTCCAATTTGGGAGAAGGTAGAATTACCTTATCAAGTTCTACTTCCCTCCCACTCACTTCTTTTGAGAGAAACTCCTTCTCTAGAAAGGATCCATTCTTAGCAACGAATATCTTGCCTTCGGATATGTGATAGAAGGTGTACCCAACAGTTACTTTTGGGTATCCTATGAAGACGCATTTCTCCGATATGGGTTTGAGATTATCAGGATGAAACCTTTTCACATAAGCATCGCAACCCCAAACTTTACGAAACGATAGCTTAGGTTTCTTGCTAAACCATAATTCATATGGTGTCATCTCAACGGATTTAGATGGTGCCCTTTTTAATGTGAATGCAGTTGTCTCTAATGCATAATCCCCAAACTATAGAGGTAAATCAGTAAGAGACATCATAGATCGCACCATATCTAATAAAGTACGATTATGGTGTTCGGACACACCATTACGCTGTGGTGTTCTGGGTCGCGTGAGTTGCGAAACTATTCCACATTGTTTCAAATGAGGACCAAACTCGTAACTCAAATATTCATCTCCATGATCAGATCGTAGAAACTTTATTTTCTTGTTACGATGATTTTCCACTTCACTCTGAAATTCTTTGAACTTTTGAAATGTTTCAGACTTATGTTTCAACAAGTAGATATACCCATATTTGCTCAAATTATCTGTGAAGGTCAGAAAATAACGATACCCGCCATGAGCCTCAACACTTGTCAGATCACATACATCAGTATGTATTATTTCCAATAAGTCAGTTGCTCACTCCATTGTTCTGGAGAACGGAGTCTTAGTCATCTTGCCCATGAGGCATGGTTCGCAAGCATCAAGTGATTCATAATCAAGTGATTCCAAAAGTCCATCAGCCTAGAGTTTCTTCATGCGCTTTACACCAATATGACTTAACGCCACTGCCACAAATAAGTTGCACTATCATTGTTAACTTTGCATCTTTTGGCTTCAATATTTTGAATATGTGTATTACTACGATCGAGATTCAATAAACCATTTATATTGAGTGTATGACCATAGAAGGTTTTATTCATGTAAATAGAACAACAATTATTCTTTGACTTAAATGAATAACTGTATTGCAATAAACATGATCCAATCATATTTATGCTCAACGCAAACACCAAATAACATTTATTTTAGGTTCAACACCAATCCTGAAGGCAAAGGGAGTGTGCGATGGTGATCTTATCAACTTTGGAATCACTTCCAACTCTCATCATCACCTCACCCTTAACTAGTCTCTATTTATTTTGCAACTTCCGTTTCGAGTTACTACTCATAGCAACTGAACCAGTATCAAATACTGAGGGGCTGCTATAAACACTAGTAAAGTACACATCAATAACATGTATATCAAATATACTTTTGTTCACTTTGCCATCCTTCTTATCCGCCAAGTATCTATGGCAGTTCCACTTCCAGTGACCATTTCCTTTGCAGTAGAAGCACTCAATTTCAGGCTTGGGTCTATCTTTGGGCTTCTTCATGGGAGTGGCAACTTGCTTGCCATTCTTCTTGAAGTTCCCTTTCTTTCCCTTGCCCTTTTTCTTGAAACTAGTGGTTTTGTCAACCATCAATATTTGATGCTTTTCTTGATTTCTACCTTCGTCGATTTCAGCATCACGAAGAGCTCGGGAATCGTTTTCGTCATCCCTTGCATATTATAGTTCATCACTAAGTTCTACTAACTTGGTGACAGTTTCTAGAGAACTTTGTCAATTACTATCTTATCTGGAAGATTAACACCCACTTGATTCAAGCAATTGTAGTATCCAGACAATCTGAGCACATGCTCACTGGTTTAGCTATTCTCCTCCATCTTGTAGGCAAAGTACTGTCAGAGGTCTCCTACCTCTCAACACGGGTTTGAGTATGAAATACCAATTTCAACTCTTAGAACATCTTATATGCTCTGTGGCGTTCAAAAACATTTTTGAAGTCCCGGTTCTAAGCCGTAAAGCATGGTGCACTAAACTATCAAGAGTCATCATACCGAGCTTTGCCAACGTTCATAACGTCTACATCTTCTCCTGCAATAGGTCCGTCACCTAGCGGTGCATCAAGGACATAATTCTTCTGTGCAGCAATGAGGATAATCCTCAGATCAAGGACCAAGTCCGCATATTGCTACTATTATCTTTCAACTTCTTTTTCTCTAGGAACATATCAAAAAAATAAACGGGGAGCTACATCGCAAGCTATTAATCTACAACATGGATATGCAAATACTATCAGGACTAAGTTCATGATAAATTAAAGTTCAATTAATCATATTACTTAAGAACTCCCACTTAGATAGACATCCCTCTAGTCATCTAAATGATCACGTGATCCAAATCAACTAAACCATGTCCGATCATCACGTGAGATGGAGTAGTTTTCAATGGTGAACATCACTATGTTGATCATATCTACTATATGATTCACGCTCGACTTTTCGGTGTTCGGTGTTCCGAGGCCATATCTGCATATGCTAGGCTCGTCAAGTTTAACCCGAGTATTACGCGTGTGCAAAACTAGCTTGCACCCGTTGTATGTGAACGTATAGCTTATCACACCCGATCATCACGTGGTGTCTCAGCACGACGAACTGTCGCAACGGTGCATACTCAGGGAGAACACTTATACCTTGAAATTTAGTGAGAGATCATCTTATAATGCTACCGCCGAACTAAGAAAAATAAGATACATAAAGGATAAACATCACATGCAATCAAAATATGTGACACGATATGGCCATCATCATCTTGTGCCTTTGATCTCCATCTCCAAAACACCGTCATGATCTCTATCGTCACCGGCATGACGCCATGATCTCCATCATCTTGATCTCTATCAATGTGTCGTCACATGGTCGTCTCACCAACTATTGCTTTTACAACTATTGTTATCGCATAGCGATAAAGTAAAGCAATTATATGGCGCTTGCATCTTATGCAATAAAGAGACAACCATAAGGCTCCTGCCAGTTGCCGATAACTTTAACAAAACATGATCATCTCATACAACAATTTATATCTCATCACGTCTTGACCATATCACTTCACAACATGCCCTGCAAAAACAAGTTAGACGCCCTCTACTTTATTGTTGCAAGTTTTACGTGGCTGCTACGGGCTGAGCAAGAACCGTTCTTACCTACGCATCAAAAACCATAACGTCGTATAGTGATTGCTTTTTGATCTTCAGAAAGAACCATGTTCATTGAATCCAATTCAACTGAAGCTGGAGAAACAGACACCCACTAGCCACCTGTGTGCGAAGCACGTCGGTAGAACCAGTCTCGCGTAAGCGTACGCGTAATGTCGGTCTGGGTCGCTTCATCCAACAATGCTGCTGAATCAACTAGTGACGGCAAGCAATATGTATATACCCACGCCCACAACTCCTGTGTGTTCTACTCGTGCATATAACATCTACGCATAGACCTGGCTCTGATACCACTGTTTGGGGAACACAATAATTTCAAAAAAAAATCCTACGCACAGCAAGATCATGGTGATGCATAGAAACGAGAGGGGAGAGTATTGTCTACGTACCCTCGTAGACCGTAAGTAGAAGCGTTATGACAACGCGATTGATGTAGTCGTATGTCTTCACGATCGAGCGGTCCTAGTACCGAAAGTACGGCACCTCCGCGATCTGCACACGTTCGGCTCGGTGACGTCCCACGAACTCACGATCCAGCAAAGAGTCGAGGGAGAGCTTCGTCAGCACGATGGCGTTATGACGGTGATGATGATGCTTCTGGAACAGGGCTTCGCCTAAGCACCGCTACGATATGACCGAGGTGGATTATGGTGAAGGGGGCACCACACACGGCTAAGAGATCAATGATCAACTTGTGTGTCTATGGGGTGCCCCCTGGCCACGTATATAAAGGATGGAGGGAGGAGGAGGCCGACCCTCATAGGGCGCGCCCAAAGTGTGGAGTCCTACTAGGACTCCCTAGTCCTAGTAGGATTCCACCTCCCACATGGAATAGGAAAAATGGAAGGGAGAAGGAGAAAGAAGGAAGGGGACGCCCCTTTCCCTAGTCCAATTCAGACCAGTCCATGGGGAAGGGGCGCGGCCACCCTTGAGGCCTTTTTCTCCTTTCCCGTATGGCCCATTAAGACCCAATACGAATTCCCATAACTCTCCGGTACTCCGAAAAATACGCGAATCACTCGGAACCTTTCCGATGTCCGAATATAGCCTTCCAATATATCGATCTTTATGTCTCGACCATTTCGAGACTCCTCATCATGTCCCCGATCTCATCTAGGACTCCGGACAAACTTCCGTCATCAAATCACATAACTCATAATACAAATCGTCACAGAATGTTAAGTGTGCGGACCCTACGGGTTCGAGAACTATGTAGACATGACCGAGACTCATCTCCAGTCAATAACCAATAGCGGAACCTAGATGCCAACATTGGTTCCTACATATTCTACGAAGATCTTTATCGGTCAAACCGCATAACGATATACTTTGTTCCCTTTGTCATTGGTATGTTACTTGCCCGAGATTCGATCGTCGATATCTCAATACCTAGTTCAATCTCGTTACCGGCAAGTCTCTTTACTCGTTCCGTAATGCATCATCCCGTAACTAACTCATTAGTCACATTGCTTGCAAGGCTTATAGTGACGTGCATTACCGAGAGGGCCCAGAGATACCTCTCCGATACTCGGAGTGACAAATCCTAATCTTGATCTATGCCAACTCAACAAACACCATCGGAGACACCTGTAGAGCATCTTTATAATCACCCAGTTATGTTGTGACGTTCGATAGCACACAAGGTGTTCCTCCGGTATTCGGGAGTTGCATAATCTCATAGTATGAGGAACATGTATAAGTCATGAAGAAAGCAGTAGCAATGAAACTATAATGATCATCGTGCTAAGCTTATGGAATGGTTCAATTCAATCACATCATTCTCCAATGATGTGATCCCATTAATCAAATGACAACTCATGTCTATGGTCAGTAAACTTAACCATCTTTGATTCAACGAGCTAGTCAAGTAGAGGCATACTAGTGACACTCTGTTTGTCTATGTATTCACACATGTACTAATTTTCCGGTTAATACAATTCTAGCATGAATAATAAACATTTATCATGATATAAGGAAATAAATAATAACTTTATTATTACCTCTAGGGCATATTTCCTTCACCTAGATGCTCATATTGGTTCCTACATATCCTACGAAGATCTTTATCGGTCGAACCTTTATGACAACATACATAGTTACCTTTGTCTGTCGGTATGTTACTTGCCCGAGATTCGATCATCGGCATCTCCATACCTAGTTCAATCTCATTATCGGCAAGTCTCTTTACTCGTTCCGTAATACACCATCTTGCAACTAACTCCTTAGTCATTTTTCTTGCAAGCTTCTTGTGATGTTGTATTACCGAGAGGGCCCAGAGATACCTCTCCGATACACCGACTGACAAATCCCAATCTCAATCCATGCCAACTCAACAGACACCTTCGGAGATACCTATAGAGCATCTTTATGATCTCCCAGTTACGTTGTGATGTTTGATAGCATACAAGGTATTCCTCTGGTATACGGGAGTTGCATGATCTCGTGGTCGAAGGAATATGTATTTGACATTAAGAAAGTAGTAGCAATAAACTGGACAATCATATGCTAAGCTAACGGATGGGTCTTGTCCATTACATCATTATCCTAATGATGTGATCCCGTTATCAAGTGACAACACATGTCTATGGTTAGGAAACCTTAACCATCTCTTGATCAACGAGCTAGTCTAGTAGAGGCTTACTAGGGACACGGTATTTGTTTATGTATCCACACATGTATTTAAGTTTCCGGTTAATACAATTCTAGCATGAATAATAAACCTTTATCATGATTAAGGAAATATAATAATAACCGCTTTATTATTGCCTCTAGGGCATATTTCCAATAGATATTGCAGTGCATTCTAGAAACGGAAAGTCATGTCATATGCACATGTATAACATATAAACTCAGCAGGTGCAATTTCATCAAATTAGAAGAAATACAAGCTAGACATTGATACGTCTCCAACGTATCTATAATTTTTTATTGTTCCATGCTATTATATTATCTGTTTTGGATGTCAATGGGCTTTATTTTGCACTTTTATATTATTTTTGGGACTAACCTACTAACCCAAGGCCCAGTGCAAATTGCTGTTTTTTTGCCTATTTCAGTGCTTCGCAGAAAAGGAAGATCAAACGGAATCCAAACGGAATAAAACCTTCAGGAGAGTTATTTTTGGAACAAACGTGATCTAGGGGACTTGGAGTGGACGTAAAGCAACCAACGAGGAGGCCACGAGGCAGGGGGCACGCCTACCCCCTGGGCATGCCCTCCCCCCTTGTGGGCCCCTCGTGGCTCCACCGACCTACTTCTTCCTCGTATATATGTTCATATACCCCAAAAAGATCCAGGAGCACCACGAAACCCTATTTCCACCACCGCAACCTTCTGTACCCAAGAGATCCCATCTTGGGACCTTTTCCAGAGCTCCGCCAGAGGGAGAATCGATCACGGAGGGCCTCTACATCAACTCCATGGCCCCTCCGATGATGTGTGAGTAGTTTACTTCAGACCTTCGGGTCCATAGCTATTAGCTAGATGGCTTCTTCTCTCTCTTTGAATCTCAATACAAAGTTCTCCTCGATCTTCTTGGAGATCTATTCGATGTAACTCTTTTTGTGGTGTGTTTGTCCAAATCCGGTGAATTGTGGGTTTGTCAAGAAGTTCTTAGCTTTGGGTTCAATCTTGCTGTGCTCGATCCCAGTGACAGAAAGGGAAACGACACGTATTGTATTGTTGCCATCGAGGATAAAAAGATGGGGTTTATATAATATTGCTTGAGTTTATCCCTCTACATCATGTCATCTTACCTAATGTGTTACTCTGTTCTTATGAACTTAATAGTAGTAGATGCAGGCAGGAGTCGGTCTACTTGTCACGGACGCGATGCCTATATACATGACCATGCCTAGATATTCTCATAATTATTCTCTTTTCTATCAATTGCTCGACAGCAATTTGTTCACCCACCATAATACTTATGCTATCTTGAGAGAAGCCACTAGTGAAACCTATGGCCCCCAGGTCTATTCTCCATTATATTAATCTCCCGTCAACAAGTTATTTCTGGCACCATTTATTTTGCAATCTTTACTTTCAATCTATGTCATAAAAATACCAAAAGTATTTATCTTATCATTATTATCTCTATCAGATCTCACTCTCGTAAGTGACCGTGAAGGGATTGATAACCCCTTTATCACGTTGGTTGCAAGGTTATTTTTTGTTTGTGTATGTACGAGGGACTTGCGTGTAGTCTCCTACTAGATTGATACCTTGGTTCTCAAAAACTGAGGGAAATACTTATGCTACTTTGCTGCATCACCCTTTCCTCTTCAAGGGAAAACCAACGCAGTGCTCAAGAGGTAGCAAGAAGGATTTCTGGCACCTTTGCCGGGGAGATCTATGCACAAGTCAAGACATACCAAGTACCCATCACAAACTCTTATCCCTCGCATTACATTATTTGTCATTTGCCTCTCGTTTTCCTCTCCCCCACTTCACCCTTGCCGTTTTATTCGCCCTCTTTTTCCGTCCCCTTTGCCTCTTTTTTTGTTTGCCTCTTGCTTGCTTGTGTGTTGGATTGTTTGTCACGATGGCTCAAGATAATACTAAATTGTCTGATTTCTCCAATACCAACAATAATGATTTTATTAGCACTCCGATTGCTCCTCTTACCGATGTTGAATCTTGTGAGATTAATGTCGCTTTGCTGAATCTTGTTATGAAAGATCCGTTTTCCGGCCTTCCTAGTGAAGATGCCGCTACCCATATAAACAACTTTGTTGATTTGTGTGATATGCAAAAGAGGAAAGATGTGGTTAATGATATTGTTAAATTGAAGCTATTCCCATTTTTGCTTAGAGATCGTGCTAAAACTTGGTTTTCGTCTTTGCCTAAAAATAGTATTGATTCATGGAATAAGTGCAAAGATGCTTTTATCTCTAAGTATTTTCCTCCCGCTAAGATCATAACTCTTAGAAACGATATCATGAATTTTAAGCAACTTGATCATGAACATGTTGCACAAGCTTGGGAGAGGATGAAATTAATTATACGTAATTGCCCTACACATGGTTTGAATCTTTGGATGATTATAAAAAAAAATTATGCCGGATTGAATTTTGCTTCTAGAAATCTTTTAGATTTGGCCGCGGGAGGCACTTTTATGGAAATCACTTTAGGAGAAGCTACTAAACTCCTAGATAATAATGGTTAATTATTCTCAATGGCACACTGAAAGATCTACTAGTAAAAAGGTCCATGCAATAGAAGAAATTAATGTTTTGAGTGGAAAGATGGATGAACTTATGATTTTTTTTTCTAATAAGAGTGTTTCTTCTGATCCTAATGATATTCCTTTGTCTACTTTGATTGAGAATAATAATGAATCTATAGATGTGAATTTTGTTGGTAGGGACAATTTTGGTAATAACGCATATAGAGGTAATTTTAATCCTAGGACGTTTCCTAGTAATTCCTATAATAATTATGGTGATTCCTACAACAATTCTTATGGAAATTATAATAAGATGCCCTCTTATTTTGAATCTAATATTAAAGAATTTATTAGTTCACAAAAGAGTTTCAATGCTTTTATTGAAAAAATTGTCAAAGATTGATTAGTTGGCTAGGAACGTGGATAGAATTTCTCTTGATGTTGATTCTTTGAAACTTAGATCTATTCCACCTAAGCATGATATCAATGGGTCTCTCAAAGCTATGAGAATTTCCATTGATGAGTGCAAAGAAAGAACCGCTAGGATGCGTGCTAAAAAAAGATTGCTTTGTGAAAGCGTGTTCTTCTAGTTTCCATGATAATAATGATGAAGATCTAAAAGTTATTGATGTGTCTCCTATTAAATATATTTTTTTCAATATGAATCTTGATAATGATGGGACTGGAGATGAGTCAACTTTAGTTAGAACGCGTCCTAGTGATTCGGAGTTTTTAGATCCTGATGCAAAAATTGATAAAAGTGGGATGGGAGAGGTCAAAACTTTACATAGCAATGAACCCACTATATTGGATTCTAAGGAATTTAATTATGATAACTGTTCTTTGATAGATTGTATTTCCTTGTTGCAATCCATGCTAAATTCTTCGCATGCTTATAGTCAAAATAAAGCTTTCACTAAACATATCGTTGATGCTTTAATGCAATCTTATGAAGAAAAGCTTGAATTGGAAGTTTATATCCCTAGAAAACTTTATGATGAGTGGGAACCTACTATTAAAAATAAAATTAAAGATCATGAATGCTATGCATTGTGTGATTTGGGTGCTAGTGTTTCCACGATTCCTAAAACCTTGTCTGATTTGCTAGGTTTCCGTGAATTTGATGATTGTTCTTTAAACTTGCATCTTGCGGATTCCACCGTTAATAAACCTATGGGAAGAATTAATGATGTTCTTATTGTTGCAAATAGGAATTATGTGCCCGTGGATTTCATTGTTCTTGATATTGCTTGCAATCCTACATGTCCTATTATTATTGGTAGGCCTTTCCTTAGAACGATTGGTGCAATTATTGATATAAAGGAAGGGAATATTAGATTCCAATTTATATTAAGGAAGTGCATGGAACACTTTCCTAAAAATAAAATTAAATTATCTTATTAATCTATTATGAGAGCTACTTATGGATTGCATACTAAAGATGATAATACCTAGACCTATCCTTGCTTTTATGCCTAGCTAGGGGCGTTAAACGATAGCGCTTGTTGGGAGGCAACCCAATTTTATTTTTGTTCCTTGCTTTTTGATTCTGTTTAGTAATAAATAATTCATCTAGCCTCTGTTTAGATGTGTTTTTATGCTTTTAATTAGTGTTTGCGCCAAGTAGAACCTTTGGGAAGACTTGGGGAAGGTCTTTGCGATCTTGCTGTAAAAAACAGAAACTTTAGCGCTCACGGGATTAGCTGCCATTTTTTACTGAAGCGTGATATTTAGTTAATTATTTTTGCAGATGAATAATAGATAAATTACTCACGTCCAGAAATTTATTTTATAATTTTTTGGGTTCCATAAGTATTATAAACCTACATATAACTACAGACTGTTCTGTTTTTGACAGATTCTGTTTTTCGTGTGTTGTTTGCTTATTTTGATGAATCTATGGCTAGTATTTGAGTGTATGAACCATAGAGAAGTTGGAATACAGTAGGTTTAACACCAATATAAATAAATAATGAGTTAATTACAGTACCTTAAGTGGTGGTTTGTTTGTTTTTACTAACGGAGCTCATGAGATTTTCTGTTTAAGTTTTGTGTTGTGAAGTTTTCAAATTTTGGGTAAAGATTTGATGGATTATGGAACAAGGGGTGGCAAGAGCCTAAGCTTGTGGATGCCCAAGAAACCCCAAGGTAAAATTCAAGGAAAACCAAAAGCCTAAGCTTGGGGATGCCCCAGAAGGCATCCCCTCTTTCATCTTCTTCTATCGGTAACTTTACTTGAGGCTATGTTTTTATTCACCACATGATATGTGTTTTGCTTGGAGCGTCTTGTATGTTTTGAGTCTTTGATTTTTAGTTTACCACAATCATCCTTGCTGTACACACCTTTTGGGAGAGACACACATGAATCGGAATTTATTAGAATAATCTAGAGACACACATGAATCAGAATTTATTAGAATAATCTATGTGCTTCACTTATATCTTTTGAGCTAGATAATTTTGCTCTAGTGATTCGCTTATATCTTTTAGAGCACGGTGGTGGTTTTATTTTATAGAAATTATTTATCTCTCATGCTTCACTTATATTATTTCGAGAGTTCTTTAGAACAGCATGGTAATTTTCTTTGGTTATGAATTTAGTCCTAATATGATAGGCATCCAAGATCGGTATAATAAAAACTTTCATAAAAAGTGCATTGAGTACTAGGAGAAGTTTGCTACTTGATAATTGTTTTGATATATAAAGGTGGTAATATTAGATTGTGCTAGTTGAGTAGTTATGAATTTTAGAAATACTTGTGTCGAAGTTTGCAAGTCCCGTAGCATGCACGTCTGGTGACCGTTGTGTAACAAATTTGAAACATGAGGTGTTATTTTATTGTCTTCCTTATGAGTGGCAGTCGGGGACGAGCGATGGTCTTTTCCTACCAATCTATCCCCCTAGGAGCATGCGCGTAATGCTTGGTTTTTGATGACTTGTAGATTTTTGCAATGAGTATGTGAGTTCTTTATGACTAATGTTGAGTCCATGGATTATACGCACTCTGACCCTTCCATCATTGCTAGCCTCTTCGGTACCATGCATTGCCCTTTCTCACCTTGAGAGTTGGTGCAAACTTCGCCGGTGCATCCAAACCCCGTGATATGATACGCTCTGTGACACATAAACCTCCTTATATCTTCCTCAAAACAGCCAGCATACCTACCTATTATGGCATTTCCATAGCCATTCCGAGATATATTGCCATGCAACTTTCCACTGTTCCATTTATCATGACACACATCATCATTGTCATATTGCCTTGCATGATCATGTAGTTGACATCGTATTTGTGGCAAAGCCACCATTCATAATTTTTCATACATGTCACTCTTGATTCATTGCCCTTCCCGGTACTCTGTCGGAGGCATTTATATAGAGTCATACTTTGTTCTACTATCGAGTTTTAATCATTGAGTTGTAAATAAATATAAGTGTGATGATCATCATTAATAGAGCATTGTCCCAAATAAAAAAAGGCCCAAAAATAAATAAAAAGGGGCAATGCTACTATCCTTTTTTCCACACTTGTGCTTCAAAGTAGCACCATGGTCTTTATGATAGAGAGTCTCTTGTTTTGTCACTTTCATATACTAGTGGGAATTTTTCATTATAGAACTTGTCTTGTATATTCCAGCAATGGGCTTCCTCAAATGCCCTAGGTCTTCGTGAGCAAGCAAGTTGGATGCACACCCACTTAGTTCCTTTTGTTGATCTTTCATACATTTATAGCTCTAGTGCATCTGTTGAATGGCAATCCCTACTCCTTGCATTGACATCAATTGATGGGCATCTCCCTATCCCATTTATTAGCCGCGTCGATGTGAGACTTTCTCTTTTTTTGTCTTCTCCACATAACCCCCATCATCGTATTCTATTCCACCCATAGTGCTATATCCATGGCTCACGCTCATGTATTGCGTGAAAGTTGAAAAAAGTTTGAGATTACTAAAGTGTGAAACAATTGATTGGCTTGTCATCGGGGTTGTGCATGATGAGAGCATTCTTGTGTGATGAAAATGGCGCATGACCAAACTATATGATTTTGTAGGGATGAACATTCTTTTGCCATGTTATTTTGAGAAGACATAATTGCTTAGTTAGTATGCTTGAAGTATTATTATTTTTATGTCAATATTAGACTTTTGTCTTGAATCTTTTTGATCTGAATATTCATGCCACAATAAAGAAAATTACATTAAGAATTATGCTAGGTAGCATTCCACATGAAAAATTCTGTTTTTATCATTTATCTACTCAAGGACGAGCAGGAATTAAGCTTGGGGTTGCTTGATACGTCTCCAACGTATCTATAATTTTTGATTGTTCCATTCTATTATATTATCTGTTTTGGATGTTAATGGCTTTATTTTACACTTTTATATTATTTTGGGGACTAACCTACTAACCCAAGGCCCAGTGCAAATTGCTGTTTTTTTGCCTATTTAGTGTTTCGTAGAAAAGGAATATCAAACGGAATAAAACCTTTGGGAGATTTATTTTTGGAACAAACGTGATCCAGGGGACTTGGAGTGGACGTCAAGCAACCAACAAGGAGGCCACGAGGCAGGGGGCGCGCCTACCCCCTGGGCGCGCCCTCCCCCTCGTGGGCCCCTCATGGCTCCACCGACCTACTTCTTCCTCCTATATATGTTCATATACCCCGAAAACATCCAGGAGCACCACAAAACCCTATTTCCACCGCCGCAACCTTTTGTACCCAAGAGATCCCATCTTGGGACCTTTTCCGGAGCTCCGCCGGAGGGGGAATTGATCACGGAGGGCCTCTACATCAACTCCATGGCCCCTCTAATGATGTGTGAGTAGTTTACTTCAGACCTTCGGGTCCATAGCTATTATCTAGATGGATTCTTCTCTCTCTTTGAATCTCAATACAAAGTTCTCCTCGATCTTCTTGGAGGTCTATTCGATGTAACTCTTTTTGCGGTGTGTTTGTCGAGATCCGATGAATTTTGGGTTTATGATCAAGTCTATCTATGAACAATATTTGATTCTTCTCTAAAATCTTTTATGTATGATTTGTTATCTTTGCAAGTCTCTTCGAATTATCAGTTTGGTTTGGCCTACTAGATTGATCTTTCTTGCAATGGGAGAAGTGCTTAGCTTTGGGTTCAATCTTGCTGTGCTCGATCCCAGTGACAGAAAGGGAAACGACACGTATTGTATTGTTTCCATCGAGGATAAAAAGATTGGGTTTATATCATATTTTTTGAGTTTATCCCTCTACATCATGTCATCTTACCTAATGTGTTACTCTGTTCTTATGAACTATAGGTTGGTTATTAGTTAATTTTCTATAATTACTAAGTTTTTTCTTAAAAAAAGAAAAAATAACGAGTCACACACTAAGCATAGCAATTATATTAAATGATTTATCAATTTTCATTAAATCTTATAGAAAGAGGTATAATTTCTTCTTTTGCAGGGATTTCAGGAAAAAAGTCTCTTGTCATTTTTTATTCTATCAATGGACAGAATCCGAAGACAAGATTATATTTGGTGTCAGCCTATAGGTTTTCTGGTTTTTTTAATTCCTTCTTTGGCAGAATGTGAAAGATTACCCTTTGATTTACCAAAAGCATAGGAAGAATTAGTAGCAGGTTACCAAACTGAGTATTCCGGTATCAAATATGGTTTATTTTATCTTGTTTCTTACCTAAATTTATTAGTTTCTTCTTTATTTGTAACAGTTCTCTACTTGGGCGGGTGAAATTTATCTATTCCCTATATATCCTTTTTTGAATTTTTTTCAAATGAATAAAGCAGTTGGTTCTTTCTAATATTTTAGATAGAAGAAATGTTAATACTCTAGATGCATGCTGGATAGCCGTCGATGTGTGGAGTAATAGTAGTAGATGCAGGCAGGAGTCGGTCTACTTGTCACGGACGTGATACCTATATACATGATCATGCCTAGATATTCTCATAATTATTTTCTTTTCTATCAATTGCTCGACAGTAATTTGTTCACCCACCGTAATACTTATGCTATCTTGAGAGAAGCCACTAGTGAAACTTATGGCCCCCGGGTCTATTCTCCATTATATTAATCTCCCGTCAACAAGTTATTTCTGGCACCGATTATTTTGCAATCTTTACTTTCAATCTATATCATAAAAATACCAAAAATATTTATCTTATCATTATTATCTCTATCAGATCTCACTCTCGTAAGTGACCGTGAAGGGATTGACAACCCCTTTATCGCGTTCGTTGCGAGGTTCTTATTTGTTTGTGTAGATACAAGGGACTTGTGTGTAGTCTCCTACTGGAATGATACCTTGGTTCTTAAAAACTGAGGGAAATACTTACGCTACTTTGTTGCATCACCCTTTCCTCTTCAAGGGAAAACCAACGCGGTGCTCAAGAGGTAGCAGACACCATATGCAACATGCAACCAATTATCACACTATCAACTTAGAGCAAGCACCTGCGATGGTGGAGTAGGGGTGATGAACTCATCATATAGACTTGGAACTTCAACTACAGTATCACTAGAAGTGGAAAATCTAGAGAGACTCCGTTTGTGTTGGTCCAGAGGACCGCCAACATCCCCTAACTTACTATTTTCCTTCCTCTTTTTTGATATTGCCTTCTGAAGTCAAAACCACAAGAAAAGGAATAAAATTAGCTCTGCATAACTCGTTGATGCATGATACAGACAAGCACTACTTTGATGTGAGGCAACTTCATGGTAGGAGGTTGGAATATATATGAAAAAAGGAGAAGATTGCATATCCGCATCTATGATTGGAGGATGGAATATGTATGAAAAACAGTAAGCCAAAGGCATTTCAATAAAATTAGAAGAAATGAAAGCTAGGCACCATATGAACATGCAACAAATATCACTCTAACAGGTAAAAAGTGTCTCATCATAAGTGCAATTTAAACATATTAGAAGCAGTACAAGATAGAAGACAATGCAATATGTAACCTATATCACACACCCAAGTTGAATGTGTATTATGGTAAGTGATTGTTATAGGATACACAATAGTACTTTGGTGTAAGAACATGGTGTGATGGAAAGATTTAGTATGTTCTAGAAACAGGAACACTTGTCATATTGACAGATATAATGTGTAAGCTAAGGAGATGCAATTCAACAATACTAGAAGCAATACAAACTAGACATCATACGAAACATGCAACCGCATAGAACTGACATCCAGTCTAGCACCGATGAATTGACATTTGAGACATTTCTAGCGAGATGCAGGGTTGCATAGAACTAAAGAATTAGCTATTCATTCCAGTCACATATATCAACACAAAAAGTGAGGAGTCCAGCTTTGTGAAGAACATTCAATACTGGTTGAAAGCATGGAATGGACTCCACATCCACATGAGGAATTTGATGGTGCTGAAAGACTTTGTCCCTGTCAAACAGAACTGAGGAATAAAAATTCATTTGACTTGCAGTCCAAAACCTCTTGCGCCTTAGTCTTGCTGAGTCATAAGGATTTTCATCAGTGAAGAAATGATGCTCAGCAAAGAAATCAGCATTCTTGAATTTTGGCCACTTTGTGCCAGAATGAGGATTTTGAAGCTTGGGCTGAAGATTTGCAGTAGTAGGCACAACCTCTTGAGTCACAACTTCTGGTATAGCAGATTGAGGAATTGAATCAGTAGTTTCATCAGCAGTCTGGTTCTCCATTTCTTCAGTTGTTGTAGCTGGAATTTCTTCAGGGATGGACTGGAGAGAAGTTTGACGTCCTTCTCACCTTGTTAATATTTCTTCAGTCTGCATAGGGGACTGAGGAATTTGATGGAGAGGTGTGGTGAGTGGGGAATTCGGGTGAAGATTTTCCCAATAATCATCATTCAACACAGGAGTTGTAGATCCAATGTCCACATCTTCGTCAATTTCTTCAATGCACGCCTCTTCAGCAGTGAACTGAGGCACAGGCGATGATACCAGTGGAGTTGAAGCAGTAGCTTCCACTTCAATTTCTTCATCCAACTGCTCTGAGGAAGCAATAGAAGGATTTTCTTCATCAATGTCATCATCAGGAATGACATATTCTTCGCCAAATGGAACTAGTTCCTTTGATGGCACAATAGAGATTGGAACAGCATCAATTGGTTCACTGAAGGAGCTCATCAAAGTCCTCACTTTCTTCAGAGCTGAGGACTCCATAGAGGTTGATGCTTTCCCCTTCTTCGCGGCTTCCTTCTCTGCACCCTTGTTTTCTTCACTTCTGATACAGAAGGAAGGGTGGTTTTCTTCATCTTTGAAGATGTTGCAGGAGAAGCAGATGAAGATGGTGCATTTTCTTCAGGCACGACTGATGCAGTCACCCTTGCATTCTCAGTTTCTTCAAACATAGCAGATTCTTCAGCTGGCCTGGGTTGTTCTTCAGGCGCAACATTGGTGGTTGCCCTGGCATTGTCTTCAGGAGCAGGAATTTCTTCAGCTGCCCTGGTAGCTTCTTCAGCGGCCTGAGTTTCTTTAGCTGCTCTTTCATTTTCTTCAACAGACTAAACGGAAGCTTCAGCCTAAGGAATTTGTTATTGCGATGGAGCTGCAACATTTGCCTTGAGGTCCTTGGCAATCTTGACAAATCTGACCTTCGCTCCTAGCCAATCAGCATGGTATTAGTCAAATTAATCACTAAGGTCTTCAATTTCCTTCTGAATAGTGAAAAGTTCTTCAGGAGCCAGAGGAAGAACATTGTTACTCAGAAATCGCTCCTTCTTGTACTGGTCCTTCTTGACGCGCCTGGCCTTCTCAAATTTCCATTTTTCTTCGCCTATGAAGGCATTCAACATGTGACTTTGACCAGGGGTCAGATTCAGGTCAGGGAGTGGGTGTTTGGATCCTTGTGCCATATGTCAATGAAATTGAGGATCTTCTTCGGATTCAGCATAAGAGGCACAGAGCTACCTTTGACTCTTGCAGCCCTTTGCAGTCTGTCTCTAATGATTTCAGCAAGTTCTTCATCATCAGCTTCATCATCATCATATGGAACATGGAAAGCCACTTGCTTCTTATGAGGACTTGGCCTCTTTCCATGTCCAACAGTGCACTTGACCTTCAGCGAAGATGGGCCACTTGAGGATTGTGGTTGAGATGAGGAAGATGCAGATGCCCCTGAGGCAATTGAAAATCAAGCAGTCCACTGACACGTTGCAAGATGCACCGGTGTTGAGGACTTGGTGGCAGCAACGGAGGATTTTGTAGCAAGTGAGGGAATTTGCGCTGCCCTTGAGGAAGTTGCTTGAGGAATTTTTCCCTGAGGGATTTGTTGTTGAGGAATTTGGCCGTGACGGCATTGAGCTTGAAGGCTTTGTCTTCACAGCTGATTTCTTCAAGATGTCCTTCTTTGGTGCAGCTCTACTGGCAGAGGCCTCAGCAGCAGCAGCTTGAGTGTCTTCATTGAATTTCATCACTACTTCTGCGGCAACTTTCCGAAGCTTGGCTTGGCGCTTGGCCCATTCCTTCAGAAATTCCTCACCACGCCTGATGCTGGTAGGATCAACATGTTGGCTAGCAGCTAGAGGTGGTCTTGAGCAAGGAGGGTTTACGAAGTAGATTGTTGAATAATAAACACCTTTTAAGTATTTTATGAAAATAATAAGAATCAAAGTAGGGCAGTAAAATCATATTTTAATTACCCTTGATGAAGAACACGACGAACTTGGAGTGGAGATGGAGAAGTTCGGCAGTCTAGATCTCCCACACCCTAACTTGGTGGTGGGAGACAGCTACGGCGGCGACGGAGTGAAGATTTCCACGACCGGCATGAGTACGACGACGACGAGGTCGAGGGCGTGAATCTCTTCCTCACCGGCGATGACGGGGTGTAGTGGTGGTGCTAGGTCAGAACTCGGGCGAGGAGAGATGAGGTCGAGCGGAGGAAATGAGGTCTAAGGAGGGAAGGGGTATTTATAGCCGTAGTGAAAACTGTTCGCCCGAAGATTTTGGATGAGCATGCCCCTGACCCTTGCTATCCTAATGACATGTTTCACCCACGTACTGAGAGGTGGAGATTGTGGGTGAGTATTTTAATCCATCATGGGATGCGAAACGGTTAGAGCGGCAACAGCCAAAAATTGGATAGGAAAATTTTTAATGTTTCGTTCGCAAATTCTTCAGTTGTCAAGGACACGGTGAAGACTTTGAACGGGTTTCAAATAAAACGTACATGAAGAATTTGTGAACAGACTGGGTTGAGTTTAGCATAGAGGGGGAACGGGTCCGATCACATTCACTTAGAGGAAAAATCAACTTGAAGAATTAGCAATAAGTGAATACTGTTGAGGACAAAGAAAAACTCAAAGATATATATAGTCAATGAGAAACACTGTCGAAAAGTTGAAGAAATTGCAAACTTGAGGAATTTGAAAAATTGAAGAATTTACAAAATGAAGAAAAACTCAATTTTGAAGATTTTCAACTTTTGTTGGTGGCGTGACCCACCGTATAAGAATGATGATTTCAGACACCGCGTACAATTGTCGTATGGCTCTGAGAATCAAATTCTTCATTAATTTCTTCACACTTAGAGGGTTAGTCTTCATTGATTGAAGAAAAAACGTTACTTCATGTGTTGCACATCTAAGTCATCAATTTTGCGTAAGTGTTAGGATGTGTGTCCTTTCAAGGAACATTCGAAGATTCTATGATATTTAGCTCACACCGCAACTTGCTAAATCTCTTTTCATTCAAGGACTTTGTGAAGATATCTACCAGCTGTTATTCAGTCTTCACGTGGTCGATGGAGATGTCTCCCTTCAACACATGATCACGAAGAAAATGATGACGAATCTGGATGTGCTTAGCCTTCGAGTATTTAACTGGGTTGTGAGCTATCTTGATGGCACTCTCGTTTTCGCAGTAGAGAGGCACGTTCTTCATGTTGATGCCATAGTCCACAGCAATTGAGCACAGCAAGAACCAGCAGCAATATACTCAGCTTCAGTAGTAGACAGTGATACGCAGTTTTTCTTCTTCAAGGACCAACATACAAAGGATCATCCGAGGAAATGGCATGTGTCTGATGTTGACTTGCGATCCACTCAATCACCAGCATAGTCAGAGTCAGAATATCTAATGAGATCAAAAGTCGAGCCCTTGGGATACCATAATCCAAGTGTTGGAGTGTGAGCTAGATATCGGCGAATATATTTCACAGCCTTATGGTGTGATTCCTTTGGTGTAGCTTGAAAACGGGCACACATGCAAACACTAAGCATAATATCTGGCCTAGATGCACATAGATACAATAAAGAGCCAATCATGGAGTGGTATACCTTTTGATCGAAGTCTTTACCATTTTCATCGGTCCATAGATGGCCATTTGTGGACATAGGAATTTTGACGCCTTTGCAATCTTGCATGCCAAATTTTCTCAGGACATCCTTGAGGTATTTCTCTTGAGATATGAAGATGTCATTGCGTTGTTGACGAATTTGAAGACCACTAGGCCATTTTTCTCTTGCTTGTTGTGGTAGATCCATTTGGTACCTATGATGTTGTGCTTGTGAGGATCTGGCCGCTTGACAAGTTCCCACATATTGTTGAGCTCGAATTGATGCAATTCCTCTTACATAGCTTGAATCCACTCGGGCTCCAGAAATGCTTCATCAACTTTGGTAGGCTCTGTGATAGATATGAAAGCGAAGTTCCCACAAATGTTAGACAAATGTGAAGCTTTTGAGCGTATGAGAGGACCTGGTGCATTGATGTCATCGAGGATTTTGTCAATCTGCACTTCATTTGCCACGCGAGAATGGGCAGGTTGACAATTTTGATTGGCCTGAGCATTTTCTTCAGAGTCATTTTCCTCAGGTGCACCAGCATGATTGTCCTCATGATCTGGAATAACTTCTTCAGAAGGTTCTTCAGTGGGTATGACATCCTCAGTGGCCTTGAACTTGATGGATTCCTCAGGTGACATTTCATCTAGCACAGGAGGTAGGTGCTCTCTTTGCGAGCCGTTAGTTTCATCGAACCGCACATCTACAGTTCCAACAACCTTGTTGTGATAGG
Organism: Triticum aestivum; assembly: GCF_018294505.1. Classification (NCBI taxonomy): domain Eukaryota; kingdom Viridiplantae; phylum Streptophyta; class Magnoliopsida; order Poales; family Poaceae; genus Triticum; species Triticum aestivum. The sequence continues at coordinate 193,897,284 of NC_057794.1, forward strand.
TGTTGAAGACTCTGTAGGTGTACGAGTCCTTTTTGTAACCAAGCATAAAACCCTCATGTGCTTTCGGTGCAAATTTAGAATTGTGATGAGGATCTCTAATCCAACATTTAGCACCGAAGACTTTGAAATAACTCACATTGGGTTTCTTGCCAGTGAGTTCATATGAGGTCTTTTTGAAAAAATTGTGAAGATATACCATGTTGATGATGTGGTATGCAGTATCAATAGCCTCAGGCTAGAAGCGACGAGGCGTCTTGTATTCATCAAGCATAGTGTGTGACATCTCAACAAGAGTCCTGTTCTTGCGCTCCACGACGCCATTCTACTGAGGAGTGTATGGGGCAGATAACTCATGAGTAATACCAATTTCATCAAGATAGTCATCCAGATTAGTGTTCTTGAACTCAGTCCCATTGTCACTCCGGATATGCTTGATCTTCACACCAAAATTCTTCGAGGCCCTTGAGGAAAATCATTTGAAGACTTCCTGCACTTCAATTTTGCACATGATGATATGCACCTAGGTGTAACGAGAATAATCATCAACAATAACAAAGCCATATAGAGATGTTGCATTTGTTAGTGTGGCATAATGAGTAGGGACAAATAGGTCCATGTGAAGCAATTCAAAAGGACGAGTGCTAGTCATGATAGTCTTCGAGGGATGCTTGGATCTGGTCATCTTTACAGCCTCACAAGCCCTGCAAAGGTGGTCTTTGAGCAATTTGACACCCTCCATGCCAATGACGTGCTTCTTCTTCACAAGCGTGTGCAAGTTCCTCATGCCAGCATGACCGAGTCGATGATGCCATAGCCAGCCTTCTGAAGCTTTTGTAAGTAGACATGTGGCAGGTTGTGGTCCTGCAGAGAAATCAACGATATACAAGTATCCTCTCCTAAAGCCTTTGGATACTTCAGATTTGTCATATTCCATGAGTACTATGCAACGATATTTGCCAAAGATGACAACCATATCAAGATCACAAAGCATTGAGACAGACATGAGGTTGAATCCGTCGGACTCGACAATCATGACTTTGTCCATGTGTCGATCCTTTGAGATTGCAACCCTACCTAGACCCAATACCTTGCTTTTTCCTTTATTAGCGTAGGTGATATGCTTCAGATGCGATGGAGATAAAGTAGAGTCCATCAATAAGTTCTTGTCATCGGTCATGTGATTTGTACATCCACTGTCAAGGACCCACTCAGTAGCTTTGAGAGATTCATCATGCAGATGAATTAGTGCATCTTACGAACTCATATACTTCATAGTGAAGAATATGACATCAAATTCATCGGATGGAATTTCATCAAGTGGTGCAATAGATACAGCAGTATAAGGACGTGAGAAATGAGTAATTCATTTCTTCATGATTAGCTTGCGTTCTTTCGAGCACTCTCAGGTCTCCGGCAAATTCTTCAGACGTTCAAGTTTGTCTGGAGACATGTCCTTGCATAAGAGATTAGTTCTTTTTCTTCACCACCCACACCTGGAGGGGTGGCAAAGAGTTCATCATTCTGCGAGCTCCATAAGAGAATGGTGGCATTGAAGCCCGTGCACTTAGTTTCACATAAGAGGGGTTAGAGTATGCATATGAGTAAGCAGAGAAATTCTTTGAGGACTTATGAACATAATGATTTGAAGAATAATGCACATATTCATAACTCTTAGATTTTCCCTGCGGAACAGATGCATTAGCACGATGATGTTCATATGGGGAATTTGATCCATATGAGGACTTTGGTCCATATGAAGAATTTGATCTAGGTTCCTATTCTTCACAGGTGGTGTCATGAGGACATTCACCTGAAGACTTTCAAGGCACCTTTTGGGAACCCAGATTTTCTTCATAGGGGGACCGTTCCTACAGTTAGTTCCAACATATCTAGCAAATACTTCACCATTCTGATTTTTGAACAGCTTATAGTTGGAGTCAAATGACTTATTAGATGAATATGAAGATTCACATGTAAAGTGAGATAAAGTAGATGGATCTACGGGAGGTCCTTTCGCAGCAACCTATGAGGTTTTGGGATACTACTCAGGTTTCCAGTAGGTCCCATCAGCATTGAGTTTCCTCTCAAAGGCAATACCCTCTTTCCTAGGTTCCTATTCAAGATCTGCTTTTTAGCACATCACAAAGAGCTTGATGCCCTTTGAGGCTTTTGTACATGCCTGTCACATACGATTCCTTCAACCCTGCATTTTTTCAGTGATACTAGTGGTATCCTTAGATGAGGAATTTGTGACCACAGAAATAGTTGAAGAATTTGCAGCAATAGAAGCATTTGAACTTTCAGGTGAAGAATTAGCAGATTCACATTCAATGCATTTCAAACATGGTGGAATGAATTCACCCCGAGCAGAACTGATATGTTAAGCAAGTAAGGAATCATTTTCCCTTTGAAGATCATCACGAATCACCCTTAGTTTCTCAAGATCTTGTTTTCTTTGAAGAAATTCATAAGAAAGCTTCTCATGATCGGCTAAGAGTGTTCCATGATGACCTTGAAGGTTATCAAACTTAGACTATAGTCATTGAAGATTGTCAGTCAGAGTTTGAGTTCGATTCATTTCCTCACCCAACAGGTCATCACTTTTATCTAGCAAATTTTGAACCCTTTCCGAAGCTTTTTGTTGTTTCATGGCAATATTAGCGAGCTTGGAATAGCTAGGTTTGAGGTTTTAAATAGATTCATCTTCACTCAATTCAGAGGAGGGATATTTGAGTACCATGGCACATTTTGCCATGAAGCAATAGGTGGGAGCAAATTCATCGTCGCGATCATCAGCGGAGTTGGAGTTGTCATGTTCCTCAATGTTGAAGATGGACTTGCTGACGAAAGCAATAGCGAGAGCTAGGCTCGCCACAGCAGAGTCTGACTCCTCAGATTCCTCCCCTTCCTCATTTTCCGCAGATTTAGCTTCAGAGTCCATTTCCTTGCCAATGAATGCCCAAGCCTGTCTGAAACAGCTCTTCTCGCGAGATGAAGATTTTGAGGATTTTGATGATGAGGACTTTGAAGATTTCTTCTTTTTCTTCAAGTCATCTAAACTGTCATCCTTGTACTTCTTCTTCTTTGATTCCTTCTCCCACTGAGGACAATCAGCAATGAAGTGACCAGACTTCTTGCATTTGGGACAAGTCCTCTTCTTGCAGCCACGGATGAGAAATCTGATCTCATGTCATCACCTCTTGAAGATTTTCCAAAATGGCCACGCCTTGAGAACTTCTAAAATTTCCTCACGAGCATTGCTAGCTCCTGGCTTAGTTCCGATCCTCAGGATCACCAAGGCTGCTGTCAAAATCTTCCTCTTGAGATGAGGAAATTGCCTTGGCCTTCAGTGCCCGTGATCTTCCATAGCTTGGCCCGTAGACGTCTCTCTACTCAGCTTGTTGGAACTCATGAGTATTCAGTCTCTCAAGGATATCAGCGGGATCTAGTGACTTGTAGTCTCCACGTTCTTGAATCATCAGTGCTAGTGTATCGAATGAGGAATCAAGTGATCTCAGCAATTTCTTTACCACCTCGTGGTCGGTGATGTCAGTGGCACCAAGTGCTTGAAGCTCATTGGAGATGTCAGTGAGGCAATCGAAGGTTTGCTGAACATTTTCGTTGTCGAGTCTTTTGAAGCGTTGAAGAGATTGCGAAGAACGTCAACTTGAGAATCATGTTGGGTTGAGATTCCTTTGTTGACCTTGGACAGCCTATCCCAGATAAGCTTTGCAGACTCCAAAGCACTCACTCTGCCGCACTGTCCTTTGCTCAGATGTCCACATATGATATTCTTCGCTTAAGAGTCGAGTTGCTTGAATCTCTTCACATCAGCAGCATTTACGGAAAGAGTGATGGAGGGAACGCCATTTTTCACAACGTACCAGAGATCGTTGTCAATTGTCTCAAGATGCATGCACATCTTTTTCTTCCAGTAGGGGTAGTACGTCCCATCGAAGGTAGAACACCCAGCCGAGACCTGGTCATGCATGTAGTCGACATAACTAAAACTCTAGGTGGTTCGACCAAAATCACACAGAACAAGGGAGTACCTTGCTCTGATACCAATTGAAAGTGTGTTATGTCAACTACAGGGGTGAATAGATGATTTTTACAAATTCGTCACTGAGAAAATACAACTTGAGGAATTTTCTAAGTGACGAACTACAAGCAGCGAAATAAGTACTCAGTTGCATGCATAACAAGACAGTAGCATAGTCATCATGATGAAATGAAACATACAAAGAGCACAAGTAGCATGCAAACAGGATAAGCAGGCAGAAGACAAGATGACTGAAGAAATAGGATCGAAGAAACTGAGAAAGTATTCAGTCAAAATCTTCAAACAATAACAATCAATTTCCTCAACACATAAGCGAGGAAATCAAAGGGTTGAGGAAATAGGACCAGTAGCTCGGTGAAGACAGTGATTTGGTAGACCAGTTCCAACTTTTGTGACAGTTGTACGTCTGGTTAGAGTGGCTTGGTATTTAAACCAAAAGACACACAGTCCCGGGACACACGGTCCTTATCGTATTCTCCTTGAGCTAAGGTCACACAAACCTTGCCCAATCACTCGTGGTAAGTCTTTAAGGTGACTTCCAAACCTTCACAGACTTGGTCACCCGGCGATCCACAATTCCTCTTGGATGGTCTAGACCATGACGCCTAACCATCTAGAAGATGCACAGTCTTCAAAGATAACAAGCGTCGGTTCCACACAGTAACAATCTCTTCAGTGATGCTCAATAACTTTGGATTGAAGGTGTCGGGGTTTTGGATTTTTCCTCACTGATGATTTTCTCTCAAAGTCCTCGGAGGATGGGATGCTCTAAATGACAAGTGTTAGTTTCTCTCGGAGCAGCCAACCAGCTAGTGGTTGAGGGGGCGGCTATTTATAGACAGGGAGGTACCCGACATGATAATACATAAATGCCCCTAATGATATGACCGTTATGTGGATAAGATATTTGGGACAGTTGGTGCTAACCACAACAACGGTCGGAAATTTGAGCTCTCAAATTTCTTAGGGCTATCATGTTCCTCACTATAGGCAATCCGCACTAGCGAATTCCTAACTCCTCAGTCAGAACAAATTCCTCAGAGACCAGAAGATCTTCGTCTCTGTCACTAAAGAATTGACTAAACTACATGAGATTTCCAAAGGATTCACTCGAAGGATTGGGTATGTGTAGGCTTTGAGATGAGCATCACTTGGAAAAAAAATTCCTTAGTATTACCTCGACCCCCTTTAACACTACGGTGTTTCCTATGACTCAAAAGAAAGGAAAATGAAACTACGAAAACTAAAGTCTTCACGCTTCATAGTCCTCGCATCAATATCAATATCTTCAAGGTCACACCAATTTCCTCATTTTCAAAGTCTTCAAGTGAAGACATTCAATTTTAGGGGTCGACTTTCTTAGAATATATCAAATTCCTCATAGACTTATAAGACCTGTGTACACTCACAAACACATTAGTCCCTTATCCTATAAGTCTTCAATACACCAAAATGACTAAGGGGCACTAGATGCACTTACAAGAACACACCATGACATACATTAAAGAACCAACATCACTGGAATATGGAACTCTTGACATGTACTCAAACTCTTCATCATTACTAGGACAATGAGAAGATGATAATTTGAAATGAGGAGTAATGGGAGTGCCTACTGACTTAGCATCATGCATATTAAACCGATGAATAAGTTTCTTAATGTAACTCTGCTGACTAAGAAATAACAAACCAGAATTTCTGTCCCTCATAATCTCCATACCTAGAATTTTTTTAGCAGCACCAAGATCCTTCATCTCAAACTCACTACTTAACTGTGCCTTTAAAGTAGTGGTATCTTTCTTGTCCTTGACAGCAATCACCATATCATCAACATATAACAGCAAGTATATAGGTGATCCATCAACAAATTTAATGTAAACACAACTATCATATGTAGACCTCTTAAATCCATGTGCTATCATAAATGAATTAAACCTTTTATACCACTATCTCCGAGACTGTTTCAAACCATATAGGGACCTCTTTAACTTGCAAAAAAAATTCTTCTTACACTACTGCAGGATGTTCTAATGCGACACTACGATCAGAGACTCTTCGAGAAACTGTGTGCGATGTAATAATCGCAAACGGTGGTGTATGAAAATCGTCAAAAAGGGTGAAAACGTTTGTGATGGAGGGTGCATCAAACACGGTTCAGATTTTAGTTGCGTGTGTGATGAAGGGCATATGGCTCGGTTCAATTAACTGTTTGCGATGCGGAGGAACAAAAGAAACAGGCAGCCAGATGAAGGCGCGTGCGATACACAGCATATGGTTCACTCGGATGAACTGTTTGTGACTAGGCAACACAAAAGAAATGGGCAGCTAGATGAAGGTGTGTGCGATGTATAGCATACAGTTCACTCGGATGAACTATTTGTGATTAGGCAACACAAAAGAAATGGTCAGCCAGATCAAGGTGTGTGCGATATACAGCATGCGGTTCACTCGGATGAACTGTTTGTGTTGACACAAGAGAACCGAAACGGTTCAACTTAACAAGACGTGTGTGTTGTGCGATGGGATTGCATGCAGTTCACTCGGCCCTTGTCGTCAGTGTGTGACCTCTGTGGCAACCGTTCGCTCCCCAGACGCCTCTTCGTGTACCGTGGCAATCGTCCACTGGCTCTTTGCCTTTCTCTCTCGATTTAGAACTGATGTCGCACGCTAGCTCTTGCTCCCTCCTCCATTTTCCTTCACCCTTCCTTCTGCCATTGTTTGATCATCTTCTCCATGGACGGAACAAGCCGGAAACGGCCCCGTTATTCTTGCCCCTATCTGAATGATGACACGGTGGAGGAACTCATTGATCGGTGCGATGTCATCACCTCGGCTAGCATGGCAGGTTCATTCAAGACCATTCTCGACTCATCTAATAACATCATTACAAGGAACCCAAGGGTCCAGGAGCGGTTTGTTCTCCCCTATCTTCTTCGACGTGACCCTGCTAACTAGCGCGGGGACGAATGAAGCCTCGCCTTGTGTAAGTTGATGTCGCTTGATAATGATATGTATGATCTTAAGATGCCATCGCTTGAGGGTAAGGGTTGGGCAGGTGCAAATGGAGATTGGGTTGTTTATATTGGGTACAACTGCGAGTGGGAACTTGTGAATGTGTACACTCGTCGCCGGGTTCCGCTTCGAAAAATCTCAGACGTCTGCCCAGAGGTTGAGTACACCGGTATTCTACGTGAGTTCAAATATGATCATGCTGACTGTCGTCTACGGAAGAGAGCAATTTGTCGAGTTCCCAACCGCTCTTGGGGTTACAGGAATGCTTATGTTGTCGCTTTCTTCGACAAGCTTGTTGTCGTCCTTCATGGTTCGACTCGATGGATATTGCTCAAAAATCAGTTTCTATACACGGATGAGTATTGTGATGCAATTCAATACGGGGGTCTTGTGTTTGTTGCCACCACTCGTGGCACTATTTTTGCATGGAATCCTCATGATTTCGGTACGTTTGTCTTCCACCGTAATTATAATTGTTTCATCCCATGCATGCGGGTTAGCTAGTTTCCCTTTACTAATTAACCTTCTTGTGTTTCCAAGGTCCTATGAACATTCCACCACCTATACTTGAAAATTTTATTCACGAGCATGAGGACGAGTAGGACCCATATACTCAGTGGCGCCTGACAACTTATTCCGATGGATCACCTCTTCTTATTTGTATATGGGGCACTGCTGATGTTACTAAGGAAGCAGGTGTTGTCTCGTATGGTCGCACTCTCTGGACCTATTCCAACATCCGTTGCAGGGTATTCGGGATGGATACTAATGTACTAGAGCCAACACCTTCTCCCTGGTTCAGTATTGAAACTCTTGGAGGAAACTCGCTCTTCCTTGGACAAAACTATCCAATGATGGTGGAAGGTGATCCAACTGCTGTTAACACAACGTTACTACCATTTATGAGAGGAAACTGTATCTATACCTTGGACATTACTATGCTTCCCTACCGTCCCAATATGGGTCCTGACATAGGCCGCTTCAGCCTCGTTGATCAGTCATGCGTTGGTCTCGAGATTGAAAGTAGCTGGCCCTTCCCAGAGAATCACTTCTGGTTCAAAGCAAGTGTTTCCAACGCCAAGGAGTGGTTGAGCTGAAGTTCATTTCATCATTTTGTTATTTGTTGTGTGAGAAAAACTTTACTAGAATGTTTTGTTGGAAATGATCTGTAATCCAACATGTATCCTTGTTGTCGTTGTGGGTTGATGACTTGTTGTATGTAATCAATGGTACATTTGCATACGCGTCCATGAACTCACGCCTGCTAGTGGTGTCCATATGAACAGTGCTAGTGATTTTAGTTGCAAAAATTAGATAGTGCTAATGATTTGTAGCTGCATATTTTGACAAATCGCAGTGTCACAAGGTTGACAAATGGCAATGTTACTAGATAAACAAATGTCAATCTTTCCAGTTTGAGAAATGACAACATACCCAAAATGACAGATATGCAAATCTTACCAAATTGTTTGTATGTGGTTGCACACGGGTCATGCAAAACAACCGTTTGTGTTGAAGGGATGCAGAAATCTTGCTTAACACATTTTCCCTTGGCTTCCTGGGGAAGCTGTCGGTTTGCATACGGGTGTTCTAACTAAAATGTTTGTGATGAGTGTTTTATATTTAAAAATCGTTGACATTTTTTTCAAAAGAAAATCATTTGATAAGTCTGTTCATTAAGAGAGAAAAACGCAAGTTCGTTCAAACCATATCTTTCATTCAGTCACACTGCGAATTTATATTCACATGATCGAGAACTCGAGATACAGTATTAAACACAAAAAACCTATTTTCCGGCGGCGGTGGAGGCAGCATGCCGCATCGTCGTTGTCGTTGTCGTCCTCCGGCACGCCGTCATTGAAGTATTCAAGGCAGCACAAAATGTTCTTCACTTGTAAATCAAACATCATGTCATCGCGCGAACGACGGGCGGGGCGCGGGAGGACGACAACTGGTGCCGCTGAGAGGTAGCGGTTGACGGCAGCATCCCATGCCACTGAGAGGGGGGCGCGCACAGGCACGGGCGCGGCGGGTGTAGCCAAATGCACGAGGACCAGCACCGCGGTGGGTGGAGGGGTGCGCACGGGCGCGGTGGGGTGCAGCCAAACGCACGGGGGCCGGCACCACGATGGGTGGAGGGGCGAGCACGGGCACGGGCATGGGCGCTGGCGCTGGCATGTACACGAGCACGCGCGGGTCCGCGGAGACCTCGCTGACGCCCGCGGCTTCTAGCTCGGCGATAGTGCTTGGCGACCAGCCCGTCAATGCTATGGGGATGGTCGCTGGCGCGGGTGCGGGGATGGGAGATAGGATGGGAGCGGGGGCAGCAACCGCCGCAGCCAGCTAGTTCTGGGCCATGTCCATGAGGCCCCATTCCTCCTTATTTTCTATCTCCTCCTGCTCAGATTCGACTTCACCAAACTTGAAGACTAGTCGCAGATGATCATTCTGCGCCATGGCGGTGGAGGTCTACGGGGGGTGGGAGGCGAACAGTAAGGCCGCCCATATTAAACAGCGTCTCAGGCGCCATTAATGGAGAGGAAGGCGGGCAGCCATGGAAGTCAAAGGGCTCGCTTCCCAGTGAGCCTGCGCAGCGTACAGCTCGCACGCTTCCTGGTGAGTGATAACCCACAAGTATAGGGGATCGCAACAGTTTTCGAGGGTAGAGTATTCAACCCAAATTTGTTGATTCGACACAAGGGGAGCCAAAGAATATTCTCAAGTATTAACAGTTGAATTGTCAATTCAACCGCACCTGAAAGACTTAATATCTGCAGCAAAGTATTTAGTAGCAAAGTAATATGGAAGTAACGGTAACAGTGGCAAAAGTAATAGTATTGGTTTTGTACTGATTGTAACAGTGGCAACGGAAAAGTAACTAAGCAAAGATCAATATGTGAAAAGCTCATAGCCATTGGATCGGTGATGGATAATTATGCCGGATGTGATTCCTCATGCAATAGTTATAACATAGGGTGACACAGAACTAGCCCCAGTTCATCAATGTAATGTAGGCATGTATTCCGAATATAGTCATGCGTGCTTATGTAAAAGAACTTGCATGACATCTTTTGTCCTACACTCCTGTGGCAACGGGGTCCTATTCGAAACTAAGGGATATTAAGGCCTCCTTTTAATAGAGTACCGGAACAAAGCATTAACACTTAGTGAATACATGAACTCCTCAAACTATAGTCATCCCCAGAAGTGGTCCCGGTTATTGTCACTTCGGGGTTACCGGATCAGAACACATAGTAGGTGACGCTTGACTTGCAAAATAGGATCAAGAACTCACATATATTCATGAAAATATAATAGGTTCAAATCTGAAATCATGGCACTCGGGCCCTAGTGACAAGCATTAAGCATAGCAAAGTCATAGCAACATCAATCTCAGAACATAATGGATACTAGGGATCAAACCCTAACAAAGCTAACTCGATTACATGATAAATCTCATCCAACCCATCACCGTCCAGAAATCCTACGATGGAATTACTCACACACGGCGGTGAGCATCATGAAATTGGTGATGGAGGAAGGTTGATGATGATGATGGCGATGGATTCCCCTCTTCGGAGCCCCGAACGGACTCCAGATCAGCCCTCCTAAGAGAGATTAGGGCTTGGCGGCGGCTCCATATCGCAAAACGCGATGAATCCTTCTCCTTTATTTTTCTTCTCCCCGCACGTGAATATATAGAGTTGGAGTTGAGGTCGGTGGAGCATCAGGGGGCGCACAAGATAGGGGGGTGCGCCCCAGGGGGATGGTCGCGCCCCCACCCTCGTGGACAGGTGTGGGCCCCCTGACATTGATTATTTCGTCAGTATTTTTTATATATTCCAAAAATATTCTCCGTGAAGTTTCAGTTCATTCCGAGAACTTTTGTTTCTGCACAAAAATAACACCATGGCAATTCTGCTGAAAACAGCGCCAGTTCGAGTTAGTTCCATTCAAATCATGCAAGTTAGAGTCCAAAACAAGGTCAAAGGTGTTTGGAAAAGTAGATACGATGGAGACGTATCAGCTCCCCCAAGCTTAAACCTTTGCTTGTCCTCAAGCAATTCAGTTGAGAAACTGAAAGTGATAAAGAAAAACTTTTACAAACTCTGTTCGATCTTGTTGTTGTAAATATGTAAAGCCAGCATTCAAGTTTTCAGCAAAGATTGTGAACTAACCATATTCACAATAACATTTAGGTCTCATGTTTGCTCATATCAATGGCATAATCAACTAGCGAGCAATAATAGTAAATCTCGGATGACAACACTTTCTCAAAACAATCATAATATGATATAACAAGATGGCATCTCGCTATCCCTTTCTGAGACCGCAAAACATAAATGCAGAGCACCTCTAAAGATCAAGGACTGACTAAACATTGTAATTCATGGTAAAAGAGATCCAGCCATAGTCATACTCAATATAAACAAACAGTAATGCATGCAAATGATAGCAGTGCTCTCCAACAAGTGCTTTTTAATAAGAGGATGATAACTCAACATAAAAGTAAATAGATAGGCCCTTCGCAGAGGGAAGCAGGGATTTGTAGAGGTGCCAGAGCTCGATTTTTGAATAGAGATAAATAATATTTTGAGTGGCATACTTTCATTGTCAACATAACAACCGAGAGATCTCGATATCTTCCATGCTACACACATTATAGGTGGTTCCCAAACAGAATGGTAAAGTTTATACTCCCTCACCACCAACAAACATCAATCCATGGCTTGTCCGAAACAACGGGTGCCTCCAACTAACAACAATCCTAGGGGAGTTTTGTTTGCAATTATTTTAATTTAAGCATGGGACTGGGCATCCCGGTTACCAGCCATTTTCTCGTGAGTGAGGAGCAGAGTCCACTCCTCTTGAGAAGAACCCGCCTAGCATGGAAGATATAGATAGCCTAGTTGATACATGAGCTATTCGAGCATACAAAACAGTATTTCATTTGAAGGTTTAGAGTTTGGCACATACATATTTACTTGGAACGACAGGTAGATACCGCATATAGGAAGGTATGGTGGACTCATATGGAATAACTTTTGGGTTTATGGAAGTGGATGCACAAGCAGTATTCCCACTTAGTACAAGTGAAGGCTAGAAAGAGACTGGGAAGCGACCAGCTAGAGAGCGACAACAGTCATGAACATGCATTAAAATTAATCAACACTGAGTGCAAGCATGAGTAGGATATAATTCACCATGAACATAAATATCGTGGATGCTATGTTGATTTTGTTTCAACTACATGCATGAACATGTGCCAAGTCAAGCCACTTGAATCGTTCAAAGGAGGATACCACCCTATCATACCACATCAAAACCATTTTAATAGCATGTTGGCACGCAAGGTAAACCATTACAAACTCCTAGCTAATTAAGCATGGCATGAGCAACTATAATCTCATGCTGAATCAGGAATGATGAGTTAATCATATTTACAAAAACAAGATAGGTCGAGTTCATACCAGCTTCTTTCATCTCAATCAGTTCATCATATATCGTCATTATTGCCTTTCACTTGCACGACTGAACAGTGTGGATAATAATAATAGTGCACGTGCATTGGACTAAGCTGGAATCTACAAGCATTCAATACACAGGAGAAGACAAGGTAATATGGGCTCTTTGTTAGATCAACAATGATGCATATGAGAGCCACTCAACATTTTCATCATGGTCTTCTCCTCTCGACCCCCAAAGAAATAAAAGAAACAAATCTATTTACACGGGAAAGCTCCCAACAAGCAAAAGAAGAAAGGGAAATCTTTTTGGGTTTTCTTTTTAATTACTACTACTACAGGCATGGAAAGTAAACTAGCTAAAAGCTACAACTAATTGTTTTGGTTTTCTTAAGGTTTTTCAAACACACAAGAAGAATGCTAGAAAAGAAAATAAACTAGCATGGATATTACAATGAAAAAGGTATGAGCACCGACAACTGGCATGAGTGTGTGTGAGCATGAATGTAATGTCGGTGAGAGATACGTACTCCCCCAAGCTTAGGATTTTGGCCTAAGTTGGTCTATGGCCATGGCTCAAAGCTGCCCTCTCCTTTGTACGGAGGAGTATCCTCTGGGTGCCACTGGTTGGCGATCTCCTCCGGATCCCACTAATAAACAGACTGACGGTAAGGATCAAGTGGTGGCCCCGGCTCAGGCTCTGGAGCTGATGTCAGGCTCCAGTATGCATGAACGGCCTCCGGCAACACGAGGTACATGCCTGAAAATATATTAAACAAAGAGGGAGCAGGCAAGGTAATAATCTCATAGTAGTTTTTATCAAATATCAATTTATACTTAAGCATCTTCTTCTTATCTTTAACAATAAAATCATGTGCTACCATACTCTTATAATCTAGAAAAATAGGGGGCAGCAACTTTTCCTCTTTCTCATAATGCCTAATAGGTATCCTAAAGTGTGCAGCAAGGCGTGAAGCAAAGATGCCTCCGAAGATGGGACTCTTTGTACGGTTCAGATTCAACTGTTTAGCAACAGTAGCACCTAAACTGAAAGTGGTATCATGAAACAAAGCATGGCGCAAAATAACAATATCAGGGGCACTAAGGTTTCCACTGTTCCCGCGACCAATTAAGCATCTACTAGCAAATATTGCAAAGTAACGTAGAACAGGAAAATGTATGCTAGTGATTCTTGCATTGGAAACCTTCCTTATTTCCCCAACAGCAATCATATCAATAAACCCCTCCACATCATTACGATGTGGTTCCTCTATGCTGCCCGCAAAGGGTATCTTACAGACCCGACAAAACTCATATAGTGAAATATCCTTAACCTCGTCATATAAATGAAATTCCACTGAAGGTGGTGATTTCTTAGCATGAAAGTAAAAATTTTGCACGAAAATATTAGTGAGGAGGAGATACTGTTCACGCTGGTCGCGGAGGAAGTCGATGAGGCCTGCATTCTCAGCCAACTAATAAAAATCTTCATAAATCTCGGCTTCTCTCAAGAACTCATCACAAGGCCATTCACACGGCCGAACCTCCACAGTGCAAGGGAGATTATATTTGGGCTTCTTATTCTCTTCACTTTGCTTATCCTTCGAGCTTCGGCTCGAAGAGCCCCTCAACAATCTCTTCATCATTTTCTTTCTCTGAAAAATTTCTGAAATTCTTAGTGACTCAAAATAAAAGTGAACCAAACTCAACAAGATTGATAGCAACTACTCCTACAAGTGCCTAGAGGTCATATCATGCATTAAAACTATTTTTGACCACATAAATTTGACATGCAAGCTCAAGAACAGGGTCACCTAAGCAGCAAAAATTTGCAATAAATAAAGCACTAGAATAAAAACTAATTGGACCATTGGAGGAGTCACATACCGAAGAACAATCCCCCAAAGCAGTTTTGTGAATGGAGCTTTGAGCAAGGAGATCGAAAATGGCAGCAAGATAAGCTAGAACTCGGGTTTGAGCTGGTGGATGATTTTTCTGGAGGAAGATGAAGTGTGTGGGTGCAAGAATAAGTGGAGGGGACCCACGTGGGGTCCATGAGGCAGGGGCGCGCCCCCGGGGTGGGCGCGCCCTAGACCCTCGTGGCCAGGTGGTGAGGCCCCTTGTGTGTTCTCAGTGCCAATAATTCTTAAATATTCTAGAAAAAATCATATAAAATTTTCAGGGCATTTGGAGAACTTTTATTTTCAGGGTATTTTTTATTGCGAGGATAATTCAGAAAACAAACAGAAAATACTACTTTTGCTTTATTTAATCTAAATAAAAGAAAGTAAAAGGAGGGTACAGAGAGTTGTGCTTTCTAACTTCATCCATCTCATGCTCATCAAAAGGAATCCACTAACAAGGTTGATTAACTCTTGTTAACAAACTCTTTTCGAATAACATGAAAGCGGAGAATTTTCGAATAACACTAGGATACCTCAACGGGTATATGCACATCCCCAACAATAAGAATATCATATTTCTTCTTGACAGTAGGAAGAGGAAATTCAAAACCTCCAATAGTAATCATTGAAGTTTTTCCAATAGAATTAATACTGTGGACTTGAGGTTGTTTCCTCGAAAAGTGTACCGTATGCTCATTACCATTAACATGAAAAGTGACATTGCCTTTGTTGCAATCAATAACAGCCCCTGCAGTATTCAAAAAGGGTCAACCAAGAATAATAGACATACTATCGTCCTCGGGAATATCAAGAATAACAAAGTCTGTTAAAATAGTAATGTTTGCAACCACAACAGGCACATCCTCACAAATACCGATAGGTATAGCAGTTGATTTATCAGCCATTTGCAGAGATATTTCAGTAGGTGTCACCTTATTCAAATCAAGTCTACGATATAAAGAGAGAGGCATAACACTAACACCAGCTCCAAGATCACATAAAGCAGTTTTAACATAGTTTCTTTTAATGGAGCATGGTATAGTTGGTACTCCGGGATCTCCTAGTTTCTTTGGTATTCCACCCTTAAAAGTATAATTAGCAAGCATGGTGGAAATTTCAGCTTCTGGTATCTTTCTTTTATTTGTGACAATATCTTTCATATACTTAGCATAAGGATTCATTTTAAGCATATCTGTCAAACGCATACGCAAAAAGATAGGTCTAATCATTTCAGCAAAGCGCTCAAAATCCTCATCATCCTTTTTCTTGGATGGTTTAGGAGGAAAAGGAATGGGTTTCTGAACCCATGGTTCTCTTTCTTTACCGTGCTTCCTAGCAACGAAGTCTCTTTTATCATAATATTGATTCTTTGGTTGTGGGTTATCAAGATCAACAGCAGGTTCAATCTCTACAGCATTGTCATTGCAAGGTTGAGCATCAACATGAACATCATCATTAACATTATCATTAGGTTCATGTTCATTACCAGATTGTGTTTCAACATCAGAAATAGAAATATTATTGGGATTCTCAGGTGTGTCAACAATAGGTTCACTAGAAGCATGCAAAGTCCTATCATTTTTCATTTTATTCCTTTTAGAAGAACTAGGTGCATCAATATTAGTTCTCTGAGAATCTTGCTCAATTCTCTTAGGGTGGCCCTCAGGATACAAAGGTTCCTGAGTCATTTTACCCCCTCTAGTCACAACTCTAACAGTATTATCATTTTTCTTATTATCTAATTCATTGAGCAAATCATTCTGAGCTTTAAGTACTTGTTCTACTTGAGTGGTAACCATAGAAGCATGTTTACTAATAAGTTTAAGTTCACATTTAACTCTAGACATATAATCACTCAAGTGTTCAATCATATAAGCATTACGTTTCAATTGTCTACCAACATAAGCATTGAAGTTTTCTTGTTTAACAATAAAATTATCAAACTCATCCAAGCATTGGCTAGCAGACTTATTACGAGGAATATCACCTTCATCAAATCTATAGAGAGAATTTACCTTTACTACCTGTGTCGGGTTATCAAGACCATGTATTTCTTCAATAGGTGGTAAATTCTTAACATCTTCAGCTTTAATACCTTTTTCTTTCATAGATTTCTTTGCCTCTTGCATATCTTCAGGACTGAGAAATAGAATACCCCTTTTCTTTGGAGTTGGCTTAGGAGTTGGTTCAGGAAGTGTCCAATCATTTTCATTACTCAACATATTATTCAATAGCAATTCAGCTTGATCAATAGTTCTTTCCCTGAAAACACAACCAGCACAACTATCCAGGTGGTCTCTGGAAGCATCAGTTAGTCCATTATAAAAGATATCAAGTATTTCATTTTTCTTGAGAGGATGATCAGGCAAAGCATTAAGTAATCGGAGAAGCCTCCCCCAAGCTTGTGGGAGACTCTCTTCTTCAATTTGCACAAAATTATATATTTCCCTTAAGGCAGCTTGTTTCTTATGAGCGGGGAAATATTTAGCAGAGAAGTAATAAATCATATCCTGGGGACTACGCACACAACCAGGATCAAGAGAATTAAACCATGTTTTAGCATCACCCTTTAATGAGAACGGAAACAACTTAAGGATAAAGTAATAGCGAGTTTTCTCATCATTAGTGAACAGGGTGGCTATATCATTTAATTTAGTAAGATGTGCCACAACAGTTTCAGATTCATAGCCATAAAAAGGATCAGATTCAACCAAAGTAATTAACTCAGGATCGACAGAGAAATCATAATCCTTATCGGAAATACAGATAGGTGAAGTAGCAAAAGCAGGGTCATATTTCATTCTAGCATTCAAAGACTTTTCTTTCAGCTTAGCTAACAGTTTCTTAAGATCATATCTATCATTGCAAGCTAAAAAGTCTCTAGCAGTTTCTTCATCCATAACATAACCCTCAAGCACGATAGGCAATTCATATCTAGGGGGAGAATCTTCATCATCACTTTCATCAATATTATCAGTTTCAATAATTTCATTCTCTCTAACCCTAGCAAGTTTTTCATCAAGAAATTCACCTAGTGGCACAGTATTATCAAGCATAGAAGTAGTTTCATCATAAGCATCATGCGAAGCAGAAGTGGCATCATCAATAACATGCGACATATCAGAATGAATAGCAGGTGTAGGTGTCGCAAGTTTACTCAAAACAGAAAGTGAATCAAGTGCAGAGCTAGATGGCAGTTCCTTACCTCCCCTCGTAGTTGAGGGAAAAATCTTGGTTCTTTCATCTTTCAAGTTCCTCATAGTGATCAACAGATATAAATCCCAAGTGACTCAAAGAATAGAGCTATGCTCCCCGGCAACAACGCCAGAAAATAGTCTTGATAATCCACAAGTATAGGGGATCACAACATTTTTCATGGGTAGAGTATTCAGCCCAAATTTGTTGATTCGACACAAGGGGAGCCAAAAAATATTCTCAAGTATTAATTGTTGAGTTGTCAATTCAACGGCACCTGAAAGACTTAATATCTGCAGCAAAGTATTTTGTAGGAAGTAATATCGAAGTAACGGTGACAGTGGCAAAAGTAATAGTATTGATTTTATACTGATTGTAACAGTGGCAATGGAAAAATAACTAAGCAAAGATCAATATGTAAAAAGCTCGTAGGCATTGGATCGGTGAAGGATAATTATGTCGAATACGGTTCCTCGTGCAACAGTTATAACATAGGGTGACATAGAACTAGCTCCAGTTCATCAATGTAATGTAGGCATGTATTCCGAATATAGTCATACGTGCTTATGGAAAAGAACTTGCATGACATCTTTTGTCCTACCCTCCCATGGCAGCGGGGTCCTATTGGAAACTAAGGGATATTAAAGCCTCCTTTTAATAGAGTACCGGAACAAAGCATTATTAGTCAATACATGAACTCCTCAAACCATAGTCATCACCGGGAGTGGTCCACTTTGGGGTTACCGGATCATAACACATAGTAGGTGACTATTGACTTGCAAAATAGGATCAAGAACTCACATATATTCATGAAAACATAATAGGTTCAGATCTGAAATCATGGCACCCGTGCCCTAGTGACAAGCATTAAGCATAGCAAAGTCATAGCAACATCAATCTCAGAACATAATGGATACTAGGGATCAAACCCTCACAAAACTAACTCGATTACATGATAAATATCATCCAACCCATCACCGTCCAGCAAGCCTACGATGGTATTACTCGCGCACGGCGGTGAGCATCATGAAATTGGT
The DNA here is from genome assembly GCF_018294505.1 of Triticum aestivum. Classification (NCBI taxonomy): domain Eukaryota; kingdom Viridiplantae; phylum Streptophyta; class Magnoliopsida; order Poales; family Poaceae; genus Triticum; species Triticum aestivum. Next base: position 193,915,960 of record NC_057794.1, read on the forward strand.
GATGGAGGAAGGTTGATGATGATGATGATGGCGATGGATTCCCCTCTCTAGAGCCCCGAACGGAGTCCAGATCAGCCCTCCCAAGAGAGATTAGGGCTTGCCGGCGGCTTTGTATCGTAAAACGTGATGAATCCTTCTCCTTAATTTTTTCCTCCCCGAACATGAATATATAGAGTTGGAGTTGAGGGCGGTGGAACAATAGGGGGCCCACAAGACAGGGGGGCGCACCCCTACCCTCATGGACAGGGTGTGGGCCCCCTGACGTTGATTCTTTCATCAGTATTTTTTATATATTCCAAAAATATTCTCTGTGAAGTTTCAAGTCATTCCGAGAACTTTTGTTTCTACAAAAAAATAACACCATGGCAATTCTGCTGAAAACAGCGTCAGTCCGGGTTAGTTCCATTCAAATCATGCAAGTTAGAGTCGAAAACAAGGTCAAAAGTGTTTGGAAAAGTATATACGATGGAGACGTATCAGTGAGCTTGCGCATCGGAGGATAGCTTGCACGCCTCTCGGTCAGCCTGCGCACCGGACTGCGCTCGCACGCCTCCCGTTCAGTCAAGGTCAAGCAGTTGTCCGCACGGCACCTCCTACAGCCATTAAAACCAAGACACGTGGCGTCACGTGAATGGTTAACAGAACGCACACGGTTTGAATTATACAAACGTTTGAGATATTAAAGTGGCAGCTATTTTTTCAAAATGCCTTTGTTGGCTATCATTATTCGACTGCGCCTTCTCTCAAAATGGACACGAAAATACCACATCATGTCGGGTGCCATTGCATAATAGCATGTCAAGTTTCATGAATTCCAGATGAGTTTTGGATTTACTAGGATTTAAAACCCAGGCATCTCATTGTTTTGTCGGTAGTCAACGGTGTCCTGGTGTTTGAAATTCATTCTCATTTCTTGCATGGGACCTAAGCATACACCCAAGGACACATATTTGATTTTTCAACCAATTTATATGCACTGGAACATGTGCATGTAGTTCAAATTTGAATTATGCACATAAATGCATGGAAAACATAGTTAATCAATAAAATGGCCAAAAGAACGCCAAAAAATCACAAAAATTGACACAACACTCATGTTGTTCTATGTTGACACGAGAAAAAATTTGGAAGCAATAAGAGGCAGTGGATATCGTTTCGTCCCCAAAGGTGAGACGTTTCCTACCGAAACCATGATGCTTGTTGTGAAAAGCTCTAGTTTGTGAGAAGCATATCCCCAAACCTGCTCCAAACGGGACAAAAATTTTACCACGGCATGTTAATGCCGCTCCATGAAATCATGTCAAGTTTCATGAATTTCAGACGAGTTTTGGATTTACTAGAATTTAAAAATAAGGCATCTCAATGTTTTGCCGGCAATCAACGGTGCTCTGGTGTTTGAAATTCATTCCCATTTTTTGCATGGGACCTAAGCATGCACCCAAGGACACAGATTTGATTTTCAACCAATTTATATGCACTAGAGCATGTGCATGTAGTTCAAATTTGAATTGTGCACATAAATGCATTGAAAACTCAGTTAATGTATAAAAATGTCCAATCGAACCCCGAAAAATCCCAAAAATTGACACAACACTCCTGTTGTTCTATGTTGACACTAGAAAAAATTTAAAAGCAATAAGAGGCAATGGATATCGTTTTGTCCCCAAAGGTGGGACGTTCCCTATCGAAACCATCATGCTTGTTGTGAGAAGCTCTGGTTTGTGAGAAGCATATACCCGAACTTGCTCCAAATGGGGACAAATTTTTTAACACGACATGTTGGTGCCGCTCCATGATAGCATGCCAAGTTTCATGAATTTCAGACGAGTTTTGGATTTACTAGAATTAAAAACCAGGCATCTCAACATTTTGCCGCAATCAACAGCGTCCTGGTGTTTGAATTTCATTCCCATCTCTTGCATGGGACCTAGAAATTCACCCAAGGACACAGATTAGATTTTTCAACCAACCTTAGTGCATTGGAGCATGTGCTTGTAGTTCAAATTTGAAGTATGCACATAAATGCCTAGAAAACCCAGCTAATGCATAAAAAAGGCCAAACGAACCCCAAATATTCCAAGATTGAACACAACACTCTTATTGTTCTATGTTGACACTAGAAAATTTTTGAAAGCAATAAGAGGCAATGGATATCTCCCCGTCCCCAAAGGTGGTACGTTCCCTATCGAAACCATCATGCTTGTTGTGAGAAACTCTGTTTTGTGAGAAGCTTATACCCAAACTTGCCCCAAATGGGACAAAATTTTCACCACGACATGTTGATGCCGCTCCATAATAGCAATGCCAAGTTTCATGAATTTCAGACGAGTTTTGGATTTACTAGAATTTAAAAACGAGGTATCTCAATGTTTTGCCGACAATCAACAGTGCCCTGGTGTTTCAAATTCATTCTCATCTCTTGCATGGGACCTAGAAATTCATCCAAGGACAAACATGTGATTTTTCAACCAACTTTAGTGCATTGGAGCATGTGCTTGTAGTTCAAATTTGAATTATGCACATAAAATGCCTAGAAAACCCAGTTAATGTATAAAAAGGCCAAACAAACCCCGAAAAATTCATTCCCATTTCTTCCATGGGACCTAAGCATGCACTGAAGGACACAGATTTGATTTTTCAACCAATTTGTATGCACCGGAGCATGTGCATGTAGTTTAATTTTGAATTGTGCACCTGAAATGGCTAGAAAACCAGCTTAATGTATGAAATGTCCAAACGAACCCTGAATAACTCCAATTCTTTTACGACACACATACAGTTGCATGCACTGCAGATAAAAGGTCTACAATTCAAACACTGTCCAGTGCCGTTGTGACCCCATTTTGTAATTCAAATCAAGTAGATCCCACACAATTTATTCTCACCAACCGTGTGAGATGTAGTACAAAATATCTTGGAGCACCGTCGGTGTATAGTACGCCTATGGCTTACGCGATAAGGTGCATCGGCTACAGTCCACAGCCGGCGTGTCAAGCACACTAGCTTGCTCCCCCAAAACTCTCGCCTCTGCATCCCTCGCAATCTCAGAAATATCTACCGCCAGGAAGGTTTTAATATTTGATAGCACACGATTAGTATGTGCGGATGTCTGTTACTCCCGCTCTGCTTCAGTCCCTTGATTCAAATTTTCAGTAGCCCCGGCATTTTACTCCCGCCTCTGCATCCCTCCCAATCTCAAAAAAGTCTGCTCGCCCTTGATCCAAATTTTTAGTAGCCCCGCCTTGTTACTCCCGCCTAGTAAAATTTTCAGTTGCCGCAGTATTTCCTCAAACACAACCTCCGCTCACACAGACACACACAACCCTCGAAACCATTGGTAGGTCGCCGCCATCGCCGGCGCCTCCATCCTCAACCTCTGCATGTGTGCCGGGGAGCTCGAGTAGCCACTGGCCAAAAAGAGGTATCGCGGCCTTTTCGCCCGACGCTGGTGAGGTGGTTGTCGAGGTGTCCCCGTCGTCCTCCGTGGGCCCGATCCGCCGTCGCCGGTTCCCCGATCCGCCCGCCGCCACGCCCCTACGCCGGTTCAAGGACTTCCCCGTCCTCCCCCGGACCCGGCAGCCGATGAAGTCCTACCTCGGGGTCCGGCAGCGGCGGTGGGGGACGTGAGTCGCCGAGATTACAGATCGAGAGACCCACACCCGCTAGTGGCTCGGTAGCTTCCACACAGCAGAGCTCGCGGCCATGGAGTACGACCACTGGTAGGTCCGCTACCACGGGGCGACGGCTAGGCTCAATTTCCCCTTCGGCACACGTCCGGTCCACCTCGTTCCACCAAAGCCAGGGCTGGTGAGCTCGATATGGCGCGGGAGGACCGCGAGCCGTGGGAGCGTCTCGAGGCCGAGGCCGCCGACAAGGCCTACATGCAAGAGCTCCGCTGGCAGCACCCGGAGCTCGTGGAGGCGGAGCGGGCGATCTTTGCCGGCGCGAAGGGTGGCGAGGTTATCGTGCTATCCTCCGATGACGAGGTCAAAGGCGGCAAGGACGGCGACGCGGAGGGCGGCGAGGTTATCGCACTCTCCTCTGATGACGAGGTCGAAGGCGGCAGCAATGGCGGCGCGGAGGGCGTCAAGGTGGGCCCCGAGGATGAGGAGATCGACGTCGACGAGTGGAGGAGTGCCTTCCCCAACGACCCTGATGACTGTACTGGCCCGGACCCGGCTCGCGGCACACCGTACATGGCGAGGAAGGATTGGCTCGACCTCTACTTTGACCAAAAGTAGTCTAGCTTAGTTTAAATTTATGTTTTATGTTCGGTTATGCAAAACTATCTATGTTTATGTTTGAATGCATGCTACTTTCGGTTGAACCTGCTTTGAACTTGATCAAATTGATGTTTACAACCTTAAGTTTAGGGGATCGACTAGAAAAGGCCAAAAATTGCTGGAGTATATAGATATCCACTAAGGGTTTTAGTCCTTAACTTTTTAAGGATCGCTTAGAGATGTCCTTATGACTTGTTTATTTCAGATCTTCACAATGTGATGCTCTATATGTGCAACTATTTGTTGTGCAGTTCAATTTCATCAATAACAGTTTCAACAATACCACTATGAATTACGATATTTGGTTGATGTTAAGGATATTGCAGTTAACATACCTTTTCATTTTTCAATTGTTGTTTAGGAACATGCATTGTATTGAATGACTAAATATGCAATCCCAGGCTACATAGCAAGTGTTACCTTAATGTTCTGATGATGTCTAGATATACATGTAATAAAATTTTATATAATGGGATGGATGGAGTGTTGTACTACATCATTTTTTAGTTGTTGTTTAGCTTCTAATATTAACTTGGTGCTTTTAGGTACATATATCATTACCAAAGATCCACACTTCGACCCTTTCTGCGTATGGGCAATGAGATATTCATGAACCAGCATCAAGGGAGGAAACTGATAAAGATTGTTATTAAAATGGGTCAAAAGATGTCAATCGAACTATTTGTTTACACTTTATGCAAGATAACAGTGAACTGTGGGATGGTAAGTAAGAACCCTGTAGCCTTCTTTTTACTGTCCGTAATGAGTTGTGTTAGATGACAATATCTGAATCTTTTTTTCTTTTGTTGTGGATTCTGAAGCAGTTTACTCAAGATTACCTCTCAAACTACATGATTAGCGGTCGGACATCATAAGGGGTTAGACTAGAGTCCTGCATGCCTTCTGCATCCAGGAGAGCACAATAGGGCCATTCCGCTTCACCTTGTTCAGCAACTGAAATGTCTATCGCCTCTTTCTTTACCATCTGTAACAAGTATAGAACCCTGGTGCATCATTCTTTAGTTGGTGTTTCTGTAATTCTTAAACATATGTACCTGTTCGAATAATGCATTGGTTCTTTGAACCTGGTGGATATGAATAAAGCTATAGCCTACTTTAAAGTTTAAATTAGGTACAATTTTAAATAGCAGCAATTAAATTAGGGCGAAATTATGTTGTGCAGGTCATTGCGGCACACACGGTTGGTAAAATTCAAACGTTTGCGATATACACCATAATCCAAGACTGTTCATAGAGAGGAAACGTGTGCAAGCATGCACACAGTTGCCGTTTACAAAGCGTGTGTGATGTCAGACACTATCACATACGGTGCAGAAAAACTAAATGTGTGTGATTGTCTACATATCATACACGGTTTATAATCATGAATTGTTTGTGATATGCTAGGCATCGTAAATCACCCGTGCCTAGAATCTACCTAGAAAACTGTCGTGCCTGGAATCTGCCTAGTTTTAGGCAGAACCACAAAACTCCGACTGCGAAGGCAATGCGAGCGCAAACGAGTGGCAAGGATGAAGCGTTTGGGATACTCAAGATATCGAAAACGATTATACATGGACAACTGTATGCATCAAGGCTCCCTATCCTCGACGATTTCTGGATCGTGTGGGAAGAAACCCCCTATCGCCCACACTCACTTGGAGACGGTTCCATATGCCAACCAACCACATGAAGTTTTAACTCCGTTATTTGCACGAGAAGTCAATGCTACTGCATCCAAACGCATTGACATTTCTCAGAAGGACGAGGTGTGCAACCAGACACATCCAAGAACAAGCGGCCAGTTCACACCATCCAGACTACAATGTACACACCTGTATATTCTTGACTACTACTTCCTGCTAAACTAGAATCACGTCACGCTAGCATGCCAGGAACTAAACCCCGAATCGAGGTTGCCAACTTGGCCCACAACCAGCCCTACAACTCTTGGTCAGCAAGGAGCGCAAGATCTAGAGGTTTCATCAGTTGAGAACCAGCTTCATAATCAGATCGTTCCAGGCGTCGATGGGCCCTGGCACGCACCAATGCAGGCAATCATTCTGAACGGATGAGCCATCCTTGTTGCCCTGTGCAAATGGATGGAACATCCTGTAAGGACCAGCATGGCCGTCAGGTCTCATGGACGAAATGCTGTAAGTGTCCAAGAGCTTCAGTTTCACCACATCCCTTGAGCTATTGGCCGCTGCTACGGCCTTGTTGAACTCCTCAAGCTCAATCCCCCTCATGACATGTTCCATGTATTTCCCACCGTACTCTCCCTTCTTGTAAGGCAATACCCTGTTGCACGTTCCGCCGCTGAACCACTCGCCGTTCTCAAAGTGATCAGGCGCCCAGGTCCTGAAGAGAACAACTGGCTTATGGTGTGCCGAGGAGATGAATTTGAGTACCTCTTGTAAAGTCCTGCGATACAAGTGCTCAAACCCGACTTCAGTTAGGTTCTTGTCCTGGCAATGATGACAGCCTAACACCTTATCACTCTCCCAGTAGACCGCAGTCTTAAGAAACCATTGTCCACCGGCAATCACAACATAGTCAAACCTCTCGTACTGACTTATCCAGGTTGGTTCAAGTATGTCAAGGTGAAGCTGGATCTCGGAAGTGGACTCGCCATTCTCATTTTCAAAAACCTCTGATTTGACGAGGAAGGGAGCCCAAACGAGGGACACAGTGAAGTTGTATGATTGGAAGTGCCATCTCCTATTTTTGAATTCTTTATCATGGTAGACCTCAACAGGTTCGTCAGCCTAAATAAACAGCAAGCAGGTCCAATAATAAGGATACTATACCACTACAAATGCAAGGTATAGAGGGGAGAGGCATGTTACATAAGTAATGCATTGTTGTTCTAACCCAACTAGAAGTACATTTAAATAGTGCACACAATTTATAAATATGAGAAGAAAAAAACACCACTTTTGATCCTAAACTACTGGCTTCATTCACATTCCTCTTCAAACAATTTTTGGGCTCATTTGAATACATAAACTATCAATATGTCAGCCTATGTGTGTAAAATTGGTTACAAAATATGACTCCAATCTGTGCAAAAATAAAGTAAATATATTACATTTTTTTGCACAGATAAATGACCATATACTTTCAAACAAAGAATTACATGCATAAACCTCACGTCACAACCTACATACAAGATTCTCTTCAGATATTTTCAAAATTTCAGAAGCTATTCTTGCATTATAGAAACTGGCCAGGGGTGAACTGCTCTGGATACTAGTGGATACAATAGTTTAGGGGGTTACGTATCTTAGCATAATTCAGTGCACGCTCCTCCAATTGTAGTATCTCCTAATGAGGAGAAACAAAATTTCCTTTTAGGGCATTTAAACGTAAAAAATAAGAAAATACAGATACGAGCATGATGCTTCAAGTAAGCATTAACAGCAGCACTTCAGTATGACAAACTGATAATTAAAAGGAGGAGTCATGTAATGTGGTATAATTTACCTTAGACAGAAGGCATATCAAGGACTGAACTTGGTTACGAAGAATGGAGTCACCGATAAGGCCCCATGCTTTGTTCCTCATAGCACCTAGAAATCTAATTTCATCAAACGGTGGCAAATCACATTCATAAGGTTTCCACCTCCAGTGAAGATATCCAGTGTCTGGTCTACCATTCATCATACAATTTTGGTGATCATCAATAAATCGACAACTTGAATTTGTATAGGCTGGGCCAGAGGGATTTGGTAGCCATTCTCCATTGAAAAGGTCACATTTTCCTATGCAAGTAGTATCCACGTCAGATTCTGGAAATCAGAAAAATACAGAAATAAGCAATTCAGCTTAAAACGTTTTTTTCTTCTTTCAGATTTCCACGAGAGTAAATCCTTAGGTAAAAGAGTAGTGAGGTGGGTGCATTCAGGTAACAGAAACTGGGAACTGCTCCACTGAGTCATTAATCTTGTCCATTTTGCGAAAACATGAAAACATGGCAATAGAAGGCACCTGGTACTAACTGCCCCTGATTCTCTAGGCTATGCTTTGCTTTTATTTTCCAAAAGGATAAAAAATAAATCGCTACCCCTGATTCTCTCTCTGTTGCGGCAAGAAAATTATTGGATCTGAAAATGATTGCTGCCAAATTCCTTATAGAAAGTTAGAAACTAAAAGATTTGATCTGAAATTCACCAAAATTGCTCTTCCTGAAGACCACCCGTGGAACTTGCCCATACATCAGGACGCAAGGCCACATGCTCATCGTGGCACAGCATCTTCATAGTGGCAAGGTTGTCTTGATGTGCTGGTGAAGGTCATCACATGCAGGTGAGAGTCTATGAATGCTCATGAAAGGTTATCGTCCATGCGCTCATGAAGGTCACCTTCATCCTTGCTACAGCATTCTGCACTTGCTCCGCTTTTTGTCACCAACATGAAGGTCAATTGCTTGCTGCACTAATTGTCTCAAACGGTCTAGCCACAAAGAAATGTTACCAGCAATGTCCATTGTTAAACGTGATATGCTAGGCGCATTGGTCCCACCTGGGCCGAACTAGGTTGGTTAGAGATAGAGTTGGCAATATTCTTGTAACCTCTTTTCATCTCTATCTTCTCTCTTTGCTTGGTTCTCAAGATGTAATCTAAACAGACTGTATGCATATCTCAGGGATGAGCCCCTGCCTAAAAAACACGGAACCGTCGCCACCAACGAGGTACGACGTTCATCGCTCGTTTACATGGTATCAGAGCCTCCTCCATCCACTACATCTAGAGAAAAACCCATCTCCATCGCCAGCCATGTCGTCCTCCTCAAGCATCGGTCAGTCCTCCCTCCCTGGGCAGGTCACGGAGAAGCTGACCCGCACCAACTACGTGTTGTGGCATGCGCAGGTGACACCGCAGCTGAGGGGAACTGGTTTCTTCGGCTACGTCAACGAGACCATGCCGGAGCCCGCCAAGTTCCTCGCCACGAAGGACAAGGACGGGAAAGATGAACAGACGCCGAATCCACTTCGCGTGATCTGGTTCAAAGAAGGACAGCAGGTACTTGGATACTTGCTAAACAATCTCACCAAGGAAGTCCTTGTGCAGGTCACATCCATAGCTATGCCGTATGAACTGTGGGCTGCTCTTGCGCATATGTTCTCGTCGCAGTCCAGAGCCCGCGTCAACAACATCCGCGCCACACTCTCCACGGCGCAAAAGGGCACGCAAACAGTGGCGGCGTACTTTTCTCACATGCGATCTCTCGCAGATGAGCTTGCAGCCGCGGGAAAGCCGATCGATGATGATGAACTGGCCTCCTACATCACCGCCGGCCTCGACATGGAGTATCAGCCTCTCATCTCCGCCAACGACGCCCGCACCAAGCCCATCAGCCTCGACGACCTCTTCGCTCAGATGAGCAGCTTTGATCAGCGCCTTGCCCTCTACAACGGGGCAGGCTCTGGTGGAGGCTTCAAGTCTTCTGCCAACGCAGCCGTCCGCGGCCGTGGAGGTGGCGGCTCTCACTACCGCGGGCGCAACAAGGGCAAGCCATCGGGCGGAGGCAACAGCAGCGGTGGCAACTCCTCCAACAGCGGCGGCGGCGGGCGGCCCTTCTACAACAGCAACAGGGGCCGCCGCAACTCCTCTGGCAAGCCTGGCGCGGGACCAGATGTTACGCGCTGCCAAATCTATGGCAAGCCAGGCCACACAGCAAGGGATTGCTGGTACCGTTTTGAGGAAGATGAAGAATCTTCCCAAGATGAGAAAATTGCAGCAGCGGCAGAAGGCTCCTACAGCGTCGATACCAACTGGTATGTGGACAGCGGCACGACAAACCACATTACCGGCGAGCTGGAGAAGGTGACCGTACGTGAAAAGTACCGTGGACAGGACCAAGTTCACACTGCCAATGGAGAAGGTATGAGAATTAGTCATATTGGTCATTCAGTATTTAAAACTCCGCATAGAAAAATCCATCTTAGAAGAATTCTGCATATTCCTAGTGCCTCGAAAAATCTCCTTTCCGTTCATCGCATTGCCCTTGATAACCATGTCTTTCTTGAATTTCACTCGTTTTTCTTTTTGATCAAGGATCAGGTCACGAAGAAAATCCTATATCGAGGTAGATGCGTTCGAGGGCTTTACCCGTTGATTCCGGAGCTTAGGAGATTGAATAAACAAGCCTATGGTGTCACCAAAGTTTCATCAACACGGTGCATGATAGATTAGGGCATGCATGTTTTTCTTTGATCAATCAAGTGCTTAGGAAAAATAAGCTCCCTTTTGTTGGTGAGCGTAGTTGTGAAACAATTTGTGATTCATGTCAACGTGCTAAGAGTCATCTGTTACCTTATCCTGTGTCTACAAGTGTTTCTACCAAACCTCTTCAGCTTATATTTTCTGATGTTTGGGGGCCTGCCCCTACTTTGGTTGGAAGACACTCTTATTACGTTAGTTTTATCGATGACTACAGCAAATACACATGGATCTATCTTCTTAAGAAACGATCTGATGTGTTTCAAGTGTTTCACAACTTTCAAGCACTCGTAGAAAGAAAATTTGATTGCAAAATTCTAGCTCTCCAATCTGAATGGGGAGGAGAATACAGAAACCTAAAAACTCATTCTTCCAACAAATTGGCATATCTCACCATGTGTCTTGTCCTCATGCTCATCAGCAGAATGGTTCTGCTGAGCGTAAGCATAGGCACATAGTTGAAGTGGGTCTTGCCTTGCTTGCTGCTGCATCCATGCCACTAAAGTTCTAGGATGAAGCGTTTCTCACCGCTGTTCATCTTATTAACATATTGCCTAGTCGGGTCATCAACAATGAAACTCCGGTAAAACGCTTGCTTCACACCAAACCCGACTATACTTCCTTACGAGTATTCGGGTGTGCCTGTTGGCCCAACCTTCGCCCGTACAATAATCGCAAGCTCATGTTTAGATCCAAACAATGTGTTTTTCTGGGTTACAGTCCACAACCCAAAGGTGTAAAATGCCTGGATGTGTCTACCGGACGCGTATACATCTCCCGTGACTCAAGATGGCAATGGGGCCCCGAAACCCGCGTCCCCACGGGTTTTTACCCTATTAGGGGACGGGGATGGGCGTCTTTTTAACCCCGCGGGGCCGTTGTTGGGTAAAATATAAAACCCGACACATTTCACGGGTTCAAACCCGTTTCAACAATACCCGTTTCAACAATGTCAAAAAATGTCTTACATTTTGAGACAGAGGGAGTAACTTTTTTGGTGCCCACAAACATATACCCATTTCCTTATAAATATTTTCTAAAAAATGAATAGCAAAGGAGCTGCTAACATTTAATCAAAGAAGTCAACAAGTAGCAATTTTGTCTTAACAATTGATCTGTGTCGAAGCTCGTAATCTTTTTTTATGGGTGTAGCGAAGCAAAGCTTTTAGTATAATTGTATAGAATTTCATTCCCGTACTTTTTAACTCAAGTACATCCCATGGCAGTATCTGAATTCTCGGTATTTTACATAAATATTTATCCACTAGACGGGATTAAACCACCGGTCTTGTGTCTTACTTTCTATCCCATGCAAAAGCACGCCTTAAAACCAAAATGTAGAATTCAAGTTGGCAATTGCCCATGGAAAACAAAACAAATACAACTGTCGTTATAACGGCTCCTATGCTCATAAATAAAGGTTCAATGTTTCCAAACATGGAGGATAAATAAAAGATCAACTTTTTATACTAGAAAGTACATACATCAAGTCAAAATGTTCGAAACTGCTCCATTTTGTTCTCAGTCCCGTTTCGAGCTTCCCATAGAACCGCGGGAAAACAACACTTACCTAAAAAATTATAGGGCAAACACCGATTTCCCCAGCATTCAAGATGCAACAAAACAATCAGACTGCAAATGTGCAATCCCTATTCCTCTGCAATCACCAAATATGTTTCTGAACCTTACTAGTCTTATTAAGACCACAACAGGCGTTCAGGAACGATAGAGTAAAATTCCTATTTCACGGAACCAAAACATAAGTTCCAAGTTCCAACCTTGAACTCAAGAAAATACGGCGCAATTTCCAACAAACAAAAAATCACCAAAAACTGCAGGCGAGACAAAATGAGAAACAATTCGCCCTCACTAAAACCCCCGACAAGATAAGCCTAAACCCTACGAATCTCTGAACTTTCTTACTCAACTGAAATTAGAACTGGCAGAGAAATCCCGTACCTTCCTTGATATCCGGCGACAGAGACGAAGAGGAAGAGAAGGAGCAGAGCAGACGGAAGGCGACGCCGGCGAAGAGGATCCACCCGATGGCCTTGAGCCCTCCCAATCCCCATCCCCCTCCGCCTCCCTTGCGAGATCGAGGAGAGAACGGCAACGCCGCCCACGGCGACCACCTCGGGCCCAAGCCCATGGGGTGCTACCGTGCTAGGATAATACTACTAGGATAGGATGGGCCCCAGCTCGAGTGCCTGTGCGTGCGAGCCGAGCCGAGCAGGGTAGGAGAAGAGGAGAGGAAGGAGCCACTTTTTTTTGGGAGACACTGGGACTGCGAGTTGACGACATCTGACCCTCTCGGTCCTCTTTTTTGTTTTTTTAGGAGTTCTGACCCTCTCGGTCTGGGCGTGTGAGAGTCCCATTGTGGGGCCTGCCACCATTCTCAGCCTCTTCCGTCGCCTCCTCTTCCTGACCGGGCCTCGTGGCCCGTCATCTTAATTCCTACTCCTTTCATTTTAAAGTATAGTTCGTCCGTTCCTAAAAAAAATATAATACGTTTGTGCTTTTCGAGATTCAACTTTAATCATAAATTTAACCAAGAAAATTGACTGGCAAAAAAAAATTATATAATTAATAACTTTTTTGAATACGAATTCATTGGTATAACTTGTGCTCCCGCCGCAGTCGATCTTGTTAGTTAAATTTATGATCAAAGTTAAAGCACGGAAATAGAGTAAGCACTACATAGCACCTATTTGGCGCTTTATTTTTTTCTTTTTCGAGAATCACCTATTTGGCGCTTCAGCGCCCATTATAGGTCAGTTTACAAATGGGCGCACACCCTCCTGCGAGCTGGACAGGCCCATCTAATTTTTTCTGGTTGTTAAATCGCAAAAAACTATGAGCAGCCACATTCTTTTCATGTGACTACTTACCTCTTTTCCAACTGTGTCTAAAGAAAAACCTTTTTTCAACGTTTTCTTCTTTCTTCTTGCCTTTTTTTTTCTTTTCCCTTTTCAATCTTTCTTTTTCAATTTTCCTGTTCCTTTTCTCATTTTTCGTATGGTTTTGTTCAGTTTTTTTCTTTTTCTTCCTTATTCTTATTCTTATTCTTATTATCTTCATTTTGTGTCATTTTTCTTTTGATAAATGCATGAACTTTTTTAATTTGTAATTTTTGGTAACTAAAAGAACTTTTTTTTAAATCCATCACCTTTTTTTCAGAATCGATTTAAAAAAATTATCTAACCTTTTTCAATCTTTATCTTTACCTATTAATAAAGCATGCATTGCTTTCATCAGGTTCACCGTCACGGTGTTTTTATGAAAAATCCATATTCAAGGTGGTACTAATTTTTAGCTTCGGTAATTTTCGGTTTCATCCGCTTTGTCCAGTCTACAGCTACATCTTCCTGTACATCCTAAATCTGCTTTGTCCAGTCTGCAAACGAAGCGGCCCATATGTTCTTTGCCGCTGCACGCCTTCCAGCCCGTCGTTGTACGCTAAAGTTTTGTACATCGCTGGCCCGCATCAGCTAAAAACCTAGCTCGCTTTCTTTCACCGTATGTAGCTGCGTTGAGACTCTTTCTTCCATCACATAATCCCACCTCGCTACTTTACATCTGATCTCACCATTTCATATATGTACGCCCTAGAAAATCAACAGGCTGTCTCCAAAATCAAGAAGGAAATGAAGCAATTAAGTCTTGTGCATATTCATACACCCTTGAGAATCAACAATGCCCCCTTGAAATTGGGAAGGGAATATGAATGGAACGAAGCAGCCTCCAGAAATATTAGGAAGGGAACGAACCCTCGGAAATTAAAAAGGGAATGACGAAATTATCTTCCCAACTCAGATTTGCCCCCCACACACACACACACCGTGAGGGGGCATGACTCATGAGAGAGATGGAGCGGCTAGCAGGCGGTTGGTTGTTTACGGCAGATTTTTTTAAACTTAAAAAAAGGAAGACATGATACATTTAGGTGCGTGTGATTATCTATAATTAAGAATGAATTTAAACTGTACAATATGGTTTTAGATTAGTATAAGGTTAGTGGTCACTGTATGTTGCAACTAGTGACTACATACGGAGTAAAATGAGTGAATCTATACTCAAAAATATATCTACATACATCTGTATGTTGTAGTCCATTTGAAATGGCTAAAAAAGACTTATATTTAGGAACGGGGGAGTATTTTTTTTACCCAGTACAGAGACGCTCATATATATGCACATGCATTCATTCATATAAACACACATACACATCTTATCCCTACTAGCAAAAGGGCTCGTGCGTTGCAACGGGAGAAAGAAAACATTATACGCCCTAGAAAAATATCCAATGGGCTACATTGCAACATATAAAAGATAAGTAATCAATGTTTCAATGTTTTAAATAGCGGGCTATGAAAAATAGCGACAGGCCTCCAAATCAGCTATAGCGGGCTATTTGTGAAGGCGGCCATTTAGCGGCACCCTGCTAAAAAAGCTATAGCGGGCTATAGCGGAGCTATAAGCGGATATTTAAAACTATGTAATTAATATGTTCTTGTATCCTGAAACTCGACTTGGCGAAGGCTTTCGACACCATCCAGCATGAACCGATGATTGAGATCATGCAACATATGGGATTCAATGAGAAGTGGTTGGGGTGGATCAAATGTATCTTTTCCTCCGGAAGCTCTTCGGTGTTGCTTAATGGAACCCCAGGGGAACAGTTTGATTGCCTTTGTGGGGTCCGGCAGGGAGATCCATTGTCGCCGTTGATCTTTGTTCTCGCAGCGGACCTATTACAGTCAGCGATGACAGTCGGTTTGGTTTGCTGCAGTTACCCTTGCCCACTTCCGACAGTAACTATCCAGTAATTCAGTATGCAGATGACACGATCGATGTGTTCCCTACTTGTATCTCACAAGCGCAAGTATTGAAATCTATACTGGTTGACTACGCGAAGTCGGTGGGCCTAAAGATCAACTTTCACAAGTCAACTTTGGTTCCCATCAATTCTGATCCGGTGCTGGCGGAGGAAATTGCAGTCATTTTTGGCTGCTCTATTGGCAACATGCCGTTTACGTACTTGGGCCTGCCCATGGGCACCACGCGCCCGAGTGTGACTGACCTGATGCCGCTGGTCACCTCAGTTCAGAGGAAGGTACCTGCTGCAGCCTCACTTTTGGACTATGGTTCCAAGTTAACGTTGCTCAATTCTGTGGTCACCTCTTTGGCTATCTATGCCATGTGCTCCATCAAGATAAACCCAAAGATAATTGAGCACCTTGATAAACTGCGTAGATCATGTCTTTGGGTGAGAAAGTCAGACGATGGGGTTAAGGGAAGCTCGCTGGCAGCTTGGGATATGGTGTGCAAACCCAAAAGCAAGGGAGGGCTGGGGATCGTTGATGTGACGCCCTCGATTCAATCGTACACTAATCATACGCGTAAATGTGTACGATCAAGATCAAGGACTCGCGGGAAGATATCACAACACAACTCTAGACACAAATTAAAATAATACAAGCTTTATATTACAAGCCAGGGGCCTCGAGGGCTCGAATACACAAGAGTCAGCGGAAGCAAGAATATCTGAGTACGGACATGAGTTAGACAAGTTTTGCCTTAAGAAGGCTAGCACAAAAGCAACATTGATCGAAAAGGCAAGGCCTCCTGCCTGGGAGCCTCCTAACTACTCCAAGTCATCAACGGCCGTCACGTAGTAGTAGGAACCCTCGGGGTAGCAGTAGTCATCAGTGGTGTCGTCTGGCTCCTGGGATCCGTCATCTGGTCGCAACAAACGGGTATGGGGGAAAATAGGTAGCAAAGCAGCCGTGAGTACTCATCCAAATTACTCGCAAGACTTACATCAGATCTAAACTAAATATGCATATGTATCAAAGGAATGGGTTGTATTTGTGGACTAAACTGCAGAATGCCAGAAGGGAAGGGGGAAGCCTAGCCTATCAAAGACTAGCATCTTCTGGAACCCACCATCTTGCAGCAACAGGAGGGAGTAGAGTAGCATAAAGTAAAGTAGTAGAAGTGTTATCAACCTCGGCCAGAGATCCTTTCTCGGCTCCCTGCGAGAAAGCAATCCCAGAGCCATACTATGCATTTCTCATCACGATCCAATTCTCATCACCATCCAATTCTCATCACTTATCCAGTTCTAGTTGTATCGATCGGGATACAACTCCAAGTGTCCGTTACCGTAGGACAGGCTATCGATAGATTTTTTTCTTTCCTACAGGGGTGCACCAACTTACCCACCACGCTCGATTAACTCCGGCCAGACACACTTTCCTGGGTCATGCCCGACCTCGGCCAAACAATACGCCGCAACCCGACCTAGGCTTAATAGAGAGGTCAGCACGCCGGACTAAGCCTATGCCCCCAGGGGTCATGGGCCATCTCCCCGGGAACTCCTGCATGTTGCGTACGCGGCCGGTGAGCAGACCTAGCTACCTCCTTCAACAAGGCAGGAGCTTACGCAGTCCAACCCGGCACGCGCCGCTCAGTCGCTGGCGTCTATTAAGCTTCGGCTGATGTATACGACGCAGAACGCCCATACAATGCCCACATGATGGTTAGTGCTATCAGGCCAGAGGCCCCTCGGATCAAATATCCAAATCATAGTGGATTAGGAGCACGCGGTAACAAGCAGAGACTCACGATCGATGTGACCCCGTCGCACCGTCTCGAGTACTTGCGGCAAGGGCTAAGAATGCCCGGCCACGCCTCGTAAGTATCTCGCGGGCACCTTCCAGGTCAACCCGACTCCACATCACTCGCTATTAAGCTCGTGCGGGTACCCCTTAGGGCCGACCCGTCGTTAGTAACATGGCTCAGTGCAAAGTCATAGTAACCATAGTAACTGTGTGTCTAACACCAAGGGGGAAAACCCCGATGAATCGCCCCCCGGTGAATTCCACTCGATGTAACCATCAAGGTGAACGTAAGAGGATCCACCCTCGAGGTTCACGCTTGAGGGGTTGCACGACAGAGCCGTATCGAGAGTGGTTAAGGAGGAAATCACCCTCGATGACCACGACCGGATAGCTACACTACAGAGGTCTCATCAGGAGTGATGTAAGAGGTTTCACCCTCGGCACTTGATGGTAGCTCTACAGATTTGTACAACTAAGGGGGGTGATGTGCGGTGTCGGGGCCTGGACGTCGATCACGTTGATCGAGTCATCGAACATAAAGCGGGGCAACTGGGACAAGGTGGGGGTCATTGATGGATCACTAACCAACCTATACTAAGCAGTTTAGGATAAGCGGGTAAGGTATGAAAGCAGGTAACAAAAACAGGCTATGCATCAGAGTAGGACCATATAGAAAGCAATAGCAGTTCTAATGCAAGCATGAGAGGGGAGGAAATGGGCGATATCAGAATGCTCAAGGGGGGTCTGCTTGCCTGGAAGCTCTGCTGAAAAAGAAGTGTCGTCGTCGACGTAGTCGATCACAGGGGCATCAGCAGCGGTCTCGAGGTCTACCGGAGAGAAGAGGGGGAAGACACAGTAAATACAAAGCGAACAAATGCATGAAAAGACAACAAGTGGCACTAGGGGTGTTCTAACGCGGTGCTACACGATACTGGCGAAGGGGGAATTCAGCCGGGAATGTTTTCCCGAAATTTGGCATTTTTTGGACAGATGAAATGAAGGGGGAAAGTTGCATGTTCGCTATGCTAGGGGCATGTGGCGGACGAACGGACAGCGTATTCAGATTCGTCTCGTCGTTCTGAGCAACTTTCATGTATAAAACTTTTTCATCCGAGTTACAGATTAATTTCTATGCTTTTTTTAAAGATTTAAAAGATTTACTAAAATTATTATTAATTCGAAAATAAATGCTAAAATGCTAGATGCACCCATCTCTGCGTACACAGAAGTGTACCAGAGGCTGACAGGTGGGCCAGGGGGTCCGAGTTGACCAGTCAACGTTTGACTGGTCAACAGGGGTGGGGCCCCCTGTCATTGACTGTTTGAACTAAATACATGTTTAATTAACTAACTAGGTAATTAGGTTAATTAGATTAATTTAATTAATTCTAATTAAACTTAATTAAACCAATTTAATTAGTCAATTAATTAACTATATATATATATATATTTAATCAAAAAAAATTTGGCGTGGGGAACATATGCCAGTGGGCCACCGGGGCCAAGCGGGCGGTGCTAACGGGTGCATCGGCGCCTGATGGGCGCGTGCAAGGCGAAACACGCCCGGGCGCATGGCGAGGCCGCCGTGGCACGGTGGGGTGCCAGAGGCCGGCGAGGTAGGGGGAAGGACCGGCCAGCGCCAGCAAGCGGCAGCGCCGGGCCGACCACGCGATAGGGGAAGAGGCCCTGGGCGCGGGCATGGCCAGCCAAGCGCGAGGGGGGCAAGCGGGCGTGGCTTGGGTGTCGCGGGGAGGCCGGAGAGCTGCAGCAGGGGGGAGCAGCGAGCACTGTGGAGCAGCGCGGCGGGCGGGCACGGGCGGCAGGCGACGGCGCTAGGCAAGCGAGCGGCACAAGCGGGGTACGACAGCTGCTGCAGCAGCATCCAATGGGCGGAGTCGGTGCGGGGTAGGGGCGGCGGTCAGCGGGCAAGCGCGGCCAGGCGAGCGGCAGGGCACGGGCGACTCCGACGGAGCTCGCGCGGGCGGCGTGGCTGGGATGCACGCCGTCGAGTGCGGTGGTGGGCGCATGCAATAGCAGCCGCGTCACAAGCAGAGCAGCGCAGTAATGGGGGCAGCAACGTGTGGCATCACGACGGGCACGGCGCGAAGGCGCGACGGGATGGCTAGTAGCGACGCGTGCGGTGAGGCGACCTACGGCGACCGGAGCACAGGGGAACGGAGCGAGGGCGAACGAGGCCTCACCGGGGCCCTGTAGTTGTGCAAAACTCGGCTCGGGAAGGAGCGGGGGAGGCGATCGGCGACGTTGGTCAGCGAGGCGAGGCAGAGGCCTCCCGCAGGCAATGCACGACGAAGGAAGAGCGAGGAGGCAACGGCGGGAAGGAGGTCCGGCGACGGGGCGGCCCGACGTGGAGTTGGGGACGCGTCCGACGACGACGATTGGCGTCGGGGCACTGGGTTTGGCCCGATCTAGATCGGATCGGGAGGGGAGAGGGAGATATTTGTGCGAGGGGGAGGGTCACGTCGTTCTTATCCCCTCCATGGAAACGCCGACGACATGGTGTGGCGGGGACGCGTGGGAGGAGCCCCGGTCGGATGAACAGGGAAGGAGGACGACGACCGTGGAGGTGGGCTGCGGGGTTGGGCCGGGATGGGCCGTGCCCGGCTGCCAGCTGGACTGAGAGGCCTGGGGGGGGTCTGCCTTTCTCTTTTTTTTCTTTAAAAAAGCAGAGATAGAAAAATGACTATTTAGGGTAACCAAAAGAGTTGAGAAAAATATGGGACTTAGCCTATTAAATAGTTTACATTTTTAGGCAGTGCCACAAAAAGGTTTGGAGGCCATAGGAATCCATTTGCATTTTTCACACATAAAATAGCACTTTAAAATGCTGAAATTGCATTGTAATAATTGCTACAGTCCATCTTAGCTCTTAGGTGTTGTTGTTTTCCTTAACAATTAAATGTTATGGAATTTTGGCTAAATGATGAACTATTTTGCAGCAACTTTGGTGCAACTCCATTTTCACTTGCAAAATAGAATTTCTTTTCAAAGTGGAATTTCAAATGATATTTGAATTGAAGTTGATCAAGCACTGTTTAGCAAAACAATCTGCTTTGATCACAGTGGCTTACTGTAGCATGACACTGGGGGTGTTACAAATCTCCTCCACTAAAAAAAATCTCGTCCCGAGATTTAAGGGGGGTGGAGTAAGGGGGAAGACTCAGGAAGGATGGAGCTCAACACAAGATAGGTACCTGGGGGTACCTAAGTGAGCGTGGCATAGAGGCATCTCTCGAGTTGAAATTTAAGAAAGACATCGAGAGCAAAGCAAGAAGGTGCAATAAGAAGTTTCAAGCGGGTAGGCAGTCGTTCGTTGCCTGAAACAGAGGGTGAAAGGGTTTCAGAGCAATGAGAATAAGTATTGCGTCTGATATCAGAACAGATCACAAGGAAGGTGGCTCATGAATTACATAGGAAGCCAAGCGCGAGGGATAACTTTGAAAACAAGGAGAGTCAGGTTTCGATCCTGTGGAACTGTGGGTTATGGGCCCACCATCTGGGTTAAAGGTAGAAAGGGGCTGACATTTTGCACGGTTATGATAGCAAGGCATGTCAGAGGATAGTATGCCAGTTATGTTGGCAACAACGTTGGTACCAAGGGCGAGGGATGAAGAGAACCATTTTCCTGTTCGTTGAACGAGGCGGGCCAATAGGCAAAGTTCTCATCCATCGGTGGCTACCGGAATGTCAACAACAATAGTAACAGGGTCTTTACTGACAGAGTTGTACATTGAGGTGTTTACATAAGTAGGGAAATATTATTGCTTAGATCTCATAAACCACAAGAAAGGTTAAACAAAACAATGGAAAAGAAAAGGTGATCATTAGATTAATCAGAACATTGGAAAGGAAAAAATGTGTTTACACACAAGGATTGGGAGTATATCCTTCCAAGGGGAACCGGAGCAGGATATACAAGATATGACATTAAGTTCAAAAGCATTTAGATGAAGGGGGCGAGGGAAGAATCATGATATTACCCATACAACGGTGTTTGGATAATAGATCAAGAAACAATTGACAATGTGCTTCCAATGTTCTTGTTGATATTCGGAATACCTCAGTCATGCTTCGAGGTAGCATTAACATTGTGTTCCAAGTAGGGGTTGGAGTTGAAGATCACAAGAAAAACTCAAGGAACAATTACAGGAATAGCAAGGAGTGCAAGGTATAACCAAGACATGATCAAAAATGTGTTCGAAAGAAGACAAGGGGTTGTCAATGATAATTCAAATCATTGAAGGTCAAGGATGGTATTTCTCACCATGAATTCAATTGTCATCTCAACAGAAGTCAAAATGTTGACGTTGATCACGACGCATTTGTCGAGAGGCTTTATGAAGATGCCATCGAGCAGCAACGACATCAAGCAAAATGAATGATGAAGCAAAGGCTATTGGAACCACGTATATGACACAAGCTCGGATTCAAGCTTGTTGTTCAAGGCGAAAAGATATGATGAGGAAGATCGATGTAAGCTTAGCTCATCGTCGGTTTGTGCTCGGGAAAGAAGGACCAGGTAGCACAGTTAAAATTTAGCATGATAGGGATATATCCGATCTGGCTAGGAATGACTGGAAGGATTATTAAACTCATAAGCAACGGAAATATCTTAGAGTTATTGAATCGGAGTGCGTAATCGATTCACTTATCTGTGTTATCGGCTGACAAACAACCCAGAACCCATGAAGTGACAAAGACAGGGGTAAGGTAGCACTCCATCAAAAGTTCATAAGATGTAGTGCAATGACATGATATCCTCGGAATACCAGAGGTAATACTCGAAGGTAGATCATAATAGAGGTTTGGCAGGCGTATTGTCCTGCAGAAGACAAGTGATTTAACTTGTCCAAGAAATGGGACCAAAGGAGAACAATCATGGTCCGAACGACGGTCGCGAATGATCAATTCACCGATACCAGATGATATTATATCAAGGAAATAGTTATTATTATAAGAAGCTTACATGATAAGCTCCACATCGGGTCCATGGGCATGAACACAAAGTTCAAGGTCGACTCCCACTTCTTCAATGCATAACCTTTCATTCACTTCTTGTTTTCGATGAAGTCGTGGTGTTGAAATTATATCTGGCAAAATGCCAGAAGAGTATGACTCCTGAAAACTCTCGGGTTCACACGGATTAGGGATGGCATAGGTTCAACCCATAGGGGCATCTTAGGAACATATACCACAAACTCCAAGAGTAAATAACACAAGCTCGAAAGGTAGAGCATGTTTGACAAAAGCAGAGGATACAAATTGTCAAAGACATTATGTATCCTGGGAATAACTCACAAGAATTTTGAATGTTAAGGATACTATCGGATAATAACCCAGCAATGGGCCTGCCGTCCAAAATGGAGCTGATGTGAGTATCGGTACTCAATCAGAGGAAGAAAGAATGCAAAGGCATCGGATTGTAGAACATCTGAATAATTCAATGCTTAGATAACAAAGGAATTATGATTTCCAAAACGAAGGATCAGAAGCAGATGCTCTGATCCAAGATGGATAAGTAGAATAGACCTAGGGGCACAATCGATGACAAATAGATTGGCCGAGAACCAACTCATGTTCAAAATGACGTCTGCGCCGGAAAGATAATTTAGAAGGATCAACTGATGATCACGTGCTTTCACACACATGTTGAATCGATAGGATCAAAATGATGGTGTCAAAGGATACTAAAATTAATATTGCTACACATATGGAAAGCATCCACAATGCAAGCAGACAAGTATTTGCAGAGTAATAGTTTGAAGAGGATTCTCAGAAGGTCGGATAGTATTTACAAGTATTTTAAAAAGCATATGAACAACTGGGCATGAGCGGAACCCGGTTAAGTGAATTATCCTTAGTGCAAAAAGAAGCTACAAAGCAGAAGGCACAAGGATTCTCGGAACAACGGAGAGTACATCTTGAAATAACAGGAGCAACTGGGTATGAAGGTACAAATGGCAAGGATGTTATTCACGGGGATTATCGAAGGTCAGGAACTGCAAGGTAGTGGACACAGGGTCTCGAGAAACATCAAGGAGTATCTGCAGAATCTTCTGGCCAAGCAAGCGATCATCGGTAATGTCGGGGCTCTCCAAGAGGAAGTGGGTACGAGAACCTAATGTCAGAGTTAGTAAAATGTTTAACCTAAATAGACGAGAGATCAGAGTCCCAGAGTATAGACGTGGAATAAAAGATCCTAATACCACCAAATGGCGACATGGGCTCGTAAGACACACAACCAATGTTAGCAAAAGTTTTTCAGTGACTAGACTCAACTTCGGCCAAGGAGTAGGAAAGGGGGCTACCTACAGGCAGTCGACTCTGATACCAACTTGTGGCACCCTCGATTCAATCGTACACTAATCATACACGTAAATGTGTACGATCAAGATCAAGGACTCACGGGAAGATATCACAACACAACTCTAGACACAAATTAAAATAATACAAGCTTTATATTACAAGCCAAGGGCCTCGAGGGCTCGAATACATAAGCTCGAATACACAAGAGTCAGCGGAAGCAAGAATATCTGAGTACAGACATGAGTTAGACAAGTTTTGCCTTAAGAAGGCTAGCACAAAAGCAACATTGATCGAAAAAGCAAGGCCTCCTGCCTGGGAGCCTCCTAACTACTCCAAGTCGTCAACGGCCGTCACGTAGTAGTATGCACCCTCGGGGTAGCAGTAGTCATCACTGGTGTCGTCTGGCTCCTGGGATCCGTCATCTGGTCGCAACAAACGGGTATGGGGGAAAATAGGTAGCAAAGCAGCCGTGAGTACTCATCCAAAGTACTCGCAAGACTTACATCAGATCTAAACTAAATATGCATATGTATCAAAGGAATGGGTTGTATCTGTGGGCTAAACTACAGAATGCCAGAAGGGAAGGGGAAAGCCTAGCCTATCGAAGACTAGCATCTTCTGGAACCCACCATCTTGCAGCAACAGGAGGGAGTAGAGTAGCATAAAGTAAAGTAGTAGAAGTGTTATCAACCTCGGCCAGAGATCCTTTCTCGACTCCCTGCGAGAAAGCAATCCCAGAGCCATACTATGCATTTCTCATCATGATCCAATTCTCATCACCATCCAATTCTCATCACAAGTATCCAGTTCTAGTTGTATCGATCGGGATACAACTCCAAGTGTCCGTTACCGTAGGACAGGCTATTGATAGATGTTTTCTTCCCTACAGGGGTGCACCAACTTACCCACCATGCTAGATTAACTTCGGTCGGACACACTTTCCTGGGTCATGCCCGGCCTCGGCCAAACAATATGCCGCAACCCAACCTAGGCTTAATAGAGAGGTCAGCACGTCGGACTAAGCCTATGCCCCCAGGGGTCATGGGCCATCTCCCCGGGAACTCCTGCACGTTGCGTACGCGGCCGGTGAGCAGACCTAGCTACCTCCTTCAACAAGGCAGGAGCTTACGCAGTCCAACCCGGCGCGCGCCGCTCAATCGCTAGCGTCTATTAAGCTTCGGCTGATGTATACGACGCAGAACGCCCATACAATGCCCACGTGATGGTTAATGCTATCAGGCCAAAGGCCCCTCGGGTCAAATATCCAAATCATAGTGGATTAGGAGCACGCGGTAACGAGCAGAGACTCACGATCGATGTGACCCCGTCGCCCCATCTCGAGTACTTGCGGCAAGGGCTAAGAATGCCCAGCCACACCTCGTAAGTATCTCGCGGGCACCTTCCAGGTCAACCCGACTCCACATCACTTGCTATTAAGCTCGCGCGGGTACCCCTTAGGGCCGACCCGTCTTTAGTAACATGGCTCAGTGCAAAGTCATAGTAACCATAGTAACTGTGTGTCTAACACCAAGGGGAAAAAACCCCGAGGAATCACCCCCCGGTGAATTCCACTCGATGTAACCATCAAGGTGAACGTAAGAGGATCCACCCTCGAGGTTCACGCTTGAGGGGTTGCACGACAGAGCCGTATCGGGAGTGGTTAAGGAGGAAATCACCCTCGATGACCACGATCGTATAGCTACACTACAGAGGTCTCATCAGGAGTGATGTAAGAGGTTTCACCCTCGGCACTCGATGGTAGCTCTACAGAGTCGTACAACTAAGTGGGGTGATGTGCGGTGTCGGGGCCTGGACGTCGATCACGTTGATCGAGTCATCGAACATAAAGCGAGGCAACTGGGACAAGGTGGGGGTCACTGATGGATCACTAGCCAACCTATACTAAGCAGTTTAGGATAAGCAGGTAAGTTATGAAAGTAGGTAACAAAAACAGGTTATGCATCAGAGGAGGACCATATAGAAAGCAGTAGCAGTTCTAATGCAAGCATGAGAGGGAAGGAAATGGGCAATATCGGAATGCTCAAGGGGTGTTTGCTTGCCTGGAAGCTCTGCTGAAAAAGAAGTGTCGTCGTCGACGTAGTCGATCACAGGGGCATCAGCAGCGGTCTCGAGGTCTACCGGAGAGAAGAGGGGGAAGACACAGTAAATACAAAGCGAACAGATGCATGACAAGAAAACAAGCGACACTAGGGGTGTTCTAACGCGGTGCTACACGATACTGGCGAAGGGGGAATTCAGCCGGGAATGTTTTCCCGAAATTTGGCATTTTTTGGACAGATGAAATGAAGGGGGAAAGTTGCATGTTCGCTATGCTAGGGGCATTTGGCGGACGAACGGACTACGTATTCGGATTCGTCTCGTCGTTCTAAGCAACTTTCATGTATAAAACTTTTTCATCCGAGTTACAGATTAATTTCTATGCTTTTTTAAAGATTTAAAAGATTTACTAAAATTATTATTAATTCGAAAATAAATGCTAAAATGCTAGATGCACCCATCTCTGTGTACACAGAAGTGTACCAGAGGCTGACAGGTGGGCCAGGGGGTCCCAGTTGACCAGTCAACGTTTGATTGGTCAACAGGGGTGGGGCCCCCTGTCATTGACTGTTTGAACTAAATACATGTTTAATTAACTAACTAGGTAATTAGGTTAGTTAAGCAGGTTAATTAGATTAATTTAATTAATTCTGATTAAACTTAATTAAACCAATTTAATTAAGTTAATTAATTAACTAAATATATTTTTTAATCAATTTTTTTTGGCGTAGGGCACATATGCCAGTGGGCCACTGGGGCTAAGCGGGCGGTGCTAACGGGTGCATCGGCGCCCGATGGGCGCGTGCAAGGCGAAACATGTCCGGGCGCATGGCGAGGCCGCCGTGGCGCGGCGGGGCGCCAGAGGCCGGTGAGGTAGGGGGAAGGACCGACCAGCGCTGGCGAGCGGCGGCGCCGGGCCGACCACGCGACATGGGAAGAGGCCCGGCCCCCGGCGCGGCCATGGCCAGCCAGGCACGAGGGGGGCAAGCGGGCGTGGCTTGGGTGTCGCGGGGAGGCCAGAGAGCTGCAGCAGGGGGGAGCAGCGAGCGCTGTGGAGCAGCGCGGCGGGCGGGCACGAGCGGCGGGCTTCGGTGCTAGGCGAGCGAGCGGCGCAAGCGGGGTAAGGCAGCTGCTGCTGCAGCAGCCAATGGGCGGAGTCGGCGCGGGGTAGGGGCGGCGGTCAGCGGACGAGCGTGTCCAGGCAAGCGGCAGGGCGCGGGCGGCTCCGACAGGGCTCGCGCGGGCGGCGTGGCTAGGATGCATGCCGTCGAGTGCGGCGGTGGGCGCACGCAATAGCAGCCGCGTCGCAAGCAGAGCAGCGCAGCAATGGGTGCAGCAACGCGTGGCATCGCGACGGGCGCCCGTCGCGAAGGCACGGCGGGATGGCTGGTAGCGACACGTGCGGTGAGGATATGATTTCAATGATGCTCACATAAAGGATAAGAATTGAAACATAAAGAGAGCATCATGAAGAATATGACTAGCACATTTAAGCGTAACCCACTTCCTATACATAGGGATTTTGTGAGCAAACAACTTATGGGAACAATAATCAACTAGCATAGGAGAGCAAAACAAGCATAGCTTCAAAACTTTAAGCACATAGAGAGGAAACTTGATATTATTGCAATTCCTACGAGCATATGTTCCTCCCTCATAATAATTTTCAGTAGCATCATGAATGAATTCAACAATATAACCAGCACCTAAAGCATTCTTTTCATGATCTACAAGCATAGAAAATTTACTACTCTCCACATAAGCAAGATTCTTCTCCTTCAGAATAGTGGGAGTATCATAAGAGACTTGAATACTATAAATTGTTTCCACATTAAAAGAGTAATGTTCAGAAAAAGGGTAATTATAATCATGACAATTTTTATAAATATAATCATCACTACTTTTTATAGCATATGTATCATCACAATAATTATCATAAGTAGCAACTTTGTTCTCATCATAATCGATTGAAACCTCTTCCAAGATAGTGGAATCATTACTAAATAAAGACATGACCTCTCCAAATCCACTTTCATCAATATAATCATCATAAGTAGGAGGCATGCTATCATTATAACAAATTTTCATATCAAAACTTGGGAGACTACAAATATCATCTTCATTAAACGTAGCATCCCCAAGCTTGGGACAAACATTAATTGCAGCAAATATATTCTCAAACATCATCTTCATCAAACATAGCATCCCAAAGCTTGGGCCTTTTCATATCATAAGCATAATCACTCTCATCATTAATAGTATGGATAGCACCAATAGTATAGCAATTATCATATTCTTCCAAGCAAGTGCCAAAAAGATTTTCAAGATCATAAGAAGTATCATTTTCTTCCACAATTATATTTTCATGAGGCACAATAGTAATAGGAGCAGCATTATTTGGGGGAGATATCTTTTTAACTCTCTTCCTTTTTCTTTTCTTCTTCACCACATCATGTGTGGGTTCAATCCTCTTTTTGGAGCTCCTTATTGATGAGATTGGTTGAATAGGAGGCTCTTCCTCATTACCTGATTCATCATAAGAAATAATAGGAGGGTATTGGGAAGTCTCTTCCCTTCCATTAGTATTCTCTTCATCTTCTATTTCTTTTCTTTTCTTTATGTAGTTGGCAATATAAGGATTTTCAATACAATTCACCGCATAATACATATAAATTTCCTCTAGATCACAGCCAAGAAGTTTATCACGGGCAAATACTGGAAGATAGCTAGTTATAAGTTTCATTTCTTTGTAACCCATAAGCAAACTAAGTTCATTATAATGTGCAAGAGAAATCAAGTCATCACAATTTTTGGAAACGATTAGATCATGAAACAATTTGCATCGGATGGTTAAATGACCACGTTCATTGCAAAGCTCGCAAGTATGGCTAAGAAAATTTAAATTTTCAGCACAAACATCTAGCCTTTCTTGCAACAATTTAGTTTCTAAGTACTTATGCCTCTTGCAAAATCTATCTTCCCTAATTGGTGTGTACTTGCAAACCCAATTCACTCCACAAAAATTGACATGTTTATAGGAGACATTTTCATCATAACTAGTGCAATCATCATTAGTACCATGGATATTTAAAGGGTTCATACTAACAACATTGCAATCATGCTCATCATTCAAAGATTTAGTGCCAAACATTTTAACGCATTCTTCTTCTAATACTTTGGCACAATTTTCCTTTCCATCATACTCACGAAAGATATTAAAAAGATGAAGCGTATGAGGCAAACTCAATTCCATATTTTTTGTAGTTTTATTTTTTAAACTAAACTAGTGATAAAACAAGAAACTAAAAGACTTGATTGCAAGATCTAAAGATATACCTTCAAGCACTCACCTCCCCGGCAACGGCTCCAGAAAAGAGCTTGATGTCTACTACAGAACATTCGTCTTGTAGACGTTGTTGGGCCTCCAAGTGCCGAGGTTTGTAGGACAGTAGCAAATTTCCCTCAAGTGGATGACCTAAGGTTTATCAATCCGTAGGAGGCATATGATGAAGATGGTCTCTCTCAAGCAACCCTGCAACCAAATAAAAAAGAGTCTCTTGTGTCCCCAACACACCCAATACAATGGTAAATTGTATAGGTGCACTAGTTCGGTGAAGAGATGGTGATACAAGTGCAATATGGATAGTAGATATAGGTTTTTGTAATCTGAAAATATAAAAACAACAAGGTAACTAAGATAAAAGTGAGCACAAACGGTATTGCAATGCTTTGAAACAAGGCCTAGGGTCCATACTTTCACTAGCGCAAGTTCTCTCAACAATAATAACATAATTGGATCATATAACTATCCGTCAACATGCAACAAAGAGTCACTCCAAAGCCACTAATAGCGGATAACAAACGAAGAGATTATGGTAGGGTACGAAACCACCTCAAAGTTATTCTTTCCAATCAATCCGTTGGGATATTCCTATAAGTGTCACAAACAGCCCTAGAGTTTGTACTAGAATAACACCTTAAGACACAAATCAACCAAAACCCTAATGTCACCTAGATACTCCAATGTCACCTCAAGTATTCATGGGTATGATTATATGATATGCATCACACAATCTTAGATTCATCTATTCAACCAACACAAAGAACTTCAAAGAGTGCCCCAAAGATTCTACCGAAGAGTCAAGACAAAAACGTGTGCCAACCCCTATGCATAGGTTCATGGGCGGAACCCGCAAGTTGATCACCGAAACATACATCAAGTGGATCAATAGAATACCCCATTGTCACCACTGGTATCCCACACAAGACATACATCAAGTGTTCTCAAATCCTTAAAGACTCAATCCGATAAGATAACTTCAAAGGGAAAACTCAATCCACTACAAGAGGGAGAAACATCATAGG
This sequence comes from Triticum aestivum, assembly GCF_018294505.1. Classification (NCBI taxonomy): domain Eukaryota; kingdom Viridiplantae; phylum Streptophyta; class Magnoliopsida; order Poales; family Poaceae; genus Triticum; species Triticum aestivum. Next base: position 193,945,838 of record NC_057794.1, read on the forward strand.
ATCCAAATATAATATCAAAGCTCGCGATACATCAAGATCGTGCCATCTCAAGAACACGAGAGAGAGAGAGAGATCAAACACATAGCTACTGGTATATACCCTCAGCCCTGAGGGAGAACTACTCCCTCCTCGTCATGGAGAGCATCAGGATGATGAAGATGGCCACCGGAGAGGGATTCCCCCCTCCGGCAGGGTGCCGGAATGGGTCTAGATTGGTTTTCGGTGGCTACGGAGGCTTCTGGCGGCGGAACTCCCGATCTATTCTGCTCCCCAAAGTTTTTAGGGTATATGGGTATATATAGGAGGAAGAAGTACGTCGGTGGACCTCCGGGTTGTCCACGAGGCAGGGGGCACCCCCCCACCCTCGTGGGCAGCCCGGGACTCTCCTGGTCCAACTCCGATACTCCGTGGGCTTCTTCTGGTCCAAAAATAAGTTCCGTGAAGTTTCAGGTCAATTCAACTCCGTTTGATTTTCCTTTTCTGTGATACTCTAAAACAAGGAAAAAATAGAAACTGGCACTGGGCTCTAGGTTAATAGGTTAGTCCTAAAAATCATATAAAATAGCATATAAATGCATATAAAACAACCAAGGTTGATAATATAATAGCACGGAATAATAAAAAATTATAGATACGTTGGAGACGTATCATCGTCTCGCCAATTATTGCTTCTACGACTATTGCTTCCGCTTAGTGATAAAGTAAAGCAATTACATGGTGATTGCATTTCATACAATAAAGCGACAACCATAGGGCTCCTGCCAGTTGCCGATAACTGTGTTACAAAACATGATCATCTCATACAACAATTTATATAATCACGTCTTGACCATATCACATCACAACATGCCATGCAAAAACAAGTTAGATGTCCTCTACTTTGTTGTTGCAAGTTTACGTGGCTGCTACAGGCTTAGCAAGAACCGTTCTTACCTACGCATCAAAAACCACAATGCGGTATAGTGATTGCTTTTCGATCTTCAGAAAGAACCCTGTTAATTGAATCCTATTCAACTAAAGTTGGAGAAACTGACACCCACTAGCCACCTATGTGTGAAGCACGTCAGTAGAACCAGTCTCGCGTAAGCGTACACATAATGTTGGTCTGAGCCGCTTCATCCAACAATACCGCTGAATCAAGAATCAACTAGTGATGGCAAGCAATATGTATATACCCACGCCCAGAACTCCTTTGTGTTCTACTCGTGCATATAACATCTACACATAGACCTGGCTCTGATACCACTGTTGGGGAACGCAGTAATTTCAAAAAAAATCCTACGCACACGCAAGATCCATCTAGGTGATGCATAGCAACGAGAGGGGGAGAGTATGTCTACATACCCTCATAGACCGAAAGCGTAAGCGTTATGAAACGCGGTTGATGTAGTCGAACGTCTTCGCAATCCAACCGATCAAGTACCGAATGCACATCACCTCCGCGATCTACACACGTTCAGCTCAGTGACGTCCCTCGTACTCTTGCAGTTGAGGCCGAGGGAGAGTTTCGTCAGCACGATGGTGATGATGAAGTTACCGACGCAGGGCTTCGCCTAAGCACTACAACGATATGACCGAGGTGGAAATCTGTGGAGGGGGGCTCCGCACACGGGTAAAACAACTGTTAAATTGTGTGCTCTAGGGTGCCCCCTGCCACCGTATATAAAGGAGCAAGGGGGAGGCGGGCTGGCCCTCATGGGGAGCGCCCCCAAGTAGGATTCTCCTATTCCTAGTAGGTTTCCAACAAGGAAAGAGAGGGGGAAGGAAGGAGAGGGAGAGAGGGAGAAGGAAAGGGAGGAGGGCACCGCCCCCTCCTAGTCCAAGTTGGACTCCTCAAGGGAGGGGGGCGGCCAGCCCTAGGCCCTCTTGTCTCTCTCTCACAAGGCCCATGTTGGCCCATTAGTTCCCCCGATGGTTCCGATAACCCTTCCGGCACTCCGATATATATCCGGTGACCCCAGAACTCATCCGGTGTCCGAATATAGTCATCCAATATATCAATCTTTATGTCTCGACCATTTTGAGACTCTTCGTCATGTCCGTGATCACATCCGGGAATCCGAACAACTTTAGGTACATCGAAACACATAAACTCATAATACCGATCGTCATCGAACATTAAGCGTGCGGACCCTACGGGTTCGAGAACTATGCAGACATGACCGAGACTCATCTCCGGTCAATAACCAATAGAGGAACCAGGATGCTCATATTGGCTCCCACATATTATACGAAGATCTTTATCAGTCAAATCGCATAACAACATACGTTGTTCCCATTGTCACCGGTATGTTACTTATCCGACATTCGATTGTCGGTATCTCAATACCTAGTTCAATCTCGTTACCAGCAAGTCTCTTTACTCGTTCCGTAATGCATCATCTCACAACTAACTCATTACTCACATTGCTTGCAAGGCTTATAGTGATATGCATTACCGAGAGTGCCCAGGGATACCTCTCCGATACACAGAGTGACAAATCCTAATCTTGATCTATGCCAACTCAACAAACACCATCGGAGACACCTGTAGAGCATCTTTATAGTCACCCAGTTACGTTGTGATGTTTGATAGCACACTGAGTGTTCCTTCGGTATTCGGGAGTTGCATAATCTCATAGTCATAGGGAACATGTATAAGTTATGAAGAAAGCAATAGAAATAAACTAAACGATCATAGTGCTAAGCTAACGGATGGGTCAAGTCAATCACATCATTCTCTAATGATGTGATCTCGTTCATCAAATGAGAATTCATGTCTATGGTTAGGAAACTTAACCATCTTTGATTAACGAGCTAGTCAAGTAGAGGCATACAAGTTACACTCTGTTTGTCTATGTATTCACACACGTACTAAGTTTCCGGTTAATACAATTCTAGCATGAATAATAAACATTTATCATGATATATGGAAATATAAATAACAACTTTATTATTGCCTCTAGGGCATATTTCCCTAACTTCCACGATCCCTTTTGGAGGCCTTTTCCCGTACTCTACCAGAGGGGGAATCGATCACGGAGGGCTTCTACATCAGCCTTGCTCCTCCTCCGATGATGTGTGAGTAGTTTACCACAGACCTATGCTACCTCTTGAGCATGTGTTAGTTTTCCCTTGGAGAGGAAAGGGTGATGCAGTAAAGTAGCATAAGTATTTCCCTTAGTTTTTGAGAACCAAGGTATCAATCCAGTAGGAGATAACATGCAAGTCACCTAGTACCTGCACAAACAATCAAGAACTTGCAACCAATGCGATAAAGGGGTTGTCAATCCCTTCACGGTCACTCGCAAAAGTGAGATTTGATAAAGATAGTAAGATCAATATTTTTGGTATTTTTGTTGTATAGATTGGAAAGTAAAGATTGCAAAATAGTAAACGAGATGCAATGTAAATAAAAAGAGATGCAATATAATAAGAAAGAGACCTATGGGCCATAGGTTTCACTAGTGGCTTCTCTCATGATATCATGTATTACGATGGGTGAACAAATTACTACCGAGCAATTGATAGAAGAGGACATAGTTATGAGAATATCTAGGCAATGATTATGAATATAGGCATCACGTCCGTGTTATGTAGACTGAAACGATTCTACATTTACTACTATTACTCCACACATCGACCGCTATCTAGCATGCATCTAGAGTATTAAGTTCATAAGAAAAGAGTAATGCATTAAGCAAGATGACATGATGTAGAGGGATAAACTCAAGCAATATGATATGAACCCCATCTTTTTATCCTCGATGGCAACAATACAATACATGCCTTGCTGCCCCTACTGTTACTGGGAAAGGACACCGCAAGATTGAACCCAAAGCTAATCACTTCTCCCATTGCAAGAAAGATCAATCTAGTAGGCCAAACTAAACCGATAATTCGAAGAGACTTGCAAAGATATCAAATCATGCATATAAGAATTTGGAGAAGAAACAAATATTATTCATAGATAAACTTGATCATAAATCCACAATTCATTGGATTTCGGCAAACACACCGCAAAGAGTATTACATTGAATAGATCTCCAAGAACATCGAGGAGAACTTTTTATAGAGAACCAAAGAGAGAGAAGAAGCCATCTAGCTAATAACTATGGACCCGAAGGTCTATGGTAAACTACTCACACATCATTGGAGAGGCTATGGTGCTGATGTAGAAGCCCTCCATGATCGATTCCCCCTCCGGCAGATCGTCAGAAAAGGCCCCAGATGGGATCTCATGGATACAGAAGGTTGCGGCGGTGGAAAAGTGGTTTCGTGGTTCCCCCTGATGTTTTTAGGGTATAAGAGTATATATAGGCGAAAGAACTACGTCGGTGGAGCTCCATGGGGCCCATGAGGGTGGGGGCGCACCCTCCTGTCTCGTGGCCGCCTCGCGGACTTCCAGACTTCCACTCCAAGTCTCCTGGATTGCGTTTGTTCCAAGAAAGATCCACGCGAAGGTTTCATTCCGTTTGGATTCCGTTTGATATTCCTTTTCTGCAAAACACTAAAATAGGCAAAAAAACAGAAACTGGCACTAGGCCTCCGGTTAATAGGTTAGTCCCAAAAATAATATAAAAGAGCATATTAAAGCCCATTAAACATCCAAAACAGATAATATAATAGCATGGAACAATAAAAAATTATAGATACGTTGGAGACGTATCAAGCATCCCCAAGCTTAATTCCTGCTCGTCCTCGTGTAGGTAAATGATAAAAACAGAATTTTTGATGTGGAATGCTACCTAACATAATTTTCAATGTAATTTCCTTTATGGTGGCATGAATGTTCAGATCCGAAAGATTCAAGACAAAAGTTTAACATTAACATAAAAATATTAATACTTCAAGCATACTAACCAAGAAATTATGTCTTCTCAAAATAACATAGCCAAATAAAGCTCATCCCTACAAAATCATATAGTTTGGCTATGATTCATTTTCATCACACAAAATGCTCCAATCATGCACAACCTCAATGACAAGCCAAGCAATTGTTTCATACTTTAGTATTCTCAAACTTTTTCAACTTTCACGCAATATATGAGCGCGAACCATGGACATAACACTATTGGTGGAATAGAATGGTGGTTGTGGAGAAGACAAAAAAGGAAGATAGTCTCACATCAACTAGGCATATCAATTGGCTTTGGATATGCCCATCAATAGATATCAATGTGAGTGAGTAGGGATTGCCATGCAACGGATGCACTAGAGCTATAAGTGTATGAAAGCTCAACAAAAGTAACTAAGTGGGTGTGCATCCAACTTGCTTGCTCACGAAGACCTAGGGCAATTTGAGGAAGCCCATCATTGGAATAAACAAGCCAAGTTCTATAATGAAAAATTCCCACTAGTATATGAAAGTGACAACATAAGAGACTCTCTATCATGAAGATCATGGTGCTACTTTGAAGCACAAGTGTGGAAAAAAGGATAGTAACATTGCCCCTTCTCTCTTTTTCTCTCATTTTTTTGTTTGGGCCTTCTCCTTTTTATGGAATCTTTTTTTTCGTCCGGAGTCTCATCCCGACTTGTGGGGGAATCATAGTCTCCATCATCCTTTCCTCACATGGGACAATGCTCTAATAATGAAGATCACCACACTTTTATTTACTTACAACTCAAGAATTACAACTCGATACTTAGAACAAAATATGACTCTATGTAAATGCCTCCGATGGTGTACCAGGATGTGCAATGGATCAAGAGTGACATGTATGAAAAATTATGAATGGTGGATATGCCATAAATACGATGTCAACTACATGATCATGCAAAGCAATATGACAATGATGAAGCGTACCATAATAAACGGAACAGTGGAAAGTTGCATGGCAATATATCTCAGAATGGCTATGGAAATGCCATGATAGGTAGGTATGGTGGCTGTTTTGAGGAAGGTATATGGTGGGTTTATGATACCAGCGAAAGGTGCGCGGTATTAGAGAGGCTAGCAATGGTGGAAGGGTGAGAGTGCGTATAATCCATGGACTCAACATTAGTCATAAAGAACTCACATACTTATTGCAAAAATCTATTAGTTATCAAAATAAAGTACTACGCGCATGCTCCTAGGGGGATAGATTGGTAGGAAAAGACCATCACTCGTCCCCGACCGCCACTCATAAGGAAGGCAGTCAAAGAAACACCTCATGCTTCAAATTTGTCACACAACGATTACCATACGTGCATGCTACGGGACATGCAAACCTCAACACAAGTATTTATCAATTTCTCAATTACTCAAGTAGCATGACTCTAATATTACCATCTTCATATCTCAAAACAATCATCAAGTATCAAATTTCTCATAGTATTCATCACACTCTATATGAGAGTTCTTATTATACCCATCTTGAATGCCCATCATATTAGGACTAATTTTATAAACAAAGAAAATTACCATGCTGTTCTAAAAGACTCTCAAAATAATATAAGTGAATCATGAGAGATCAATAATTTCTATAAAATAAAACCACCACCATGCTCTAAAAAGATATAAGTGAAGCACTAGAGCAAAATTATCTAGCTCAAAAGATATAAGTGAATCACATAGAGTATTCTAATAAATTCTGATTTATGTGTGTCTCTCCCAAAATGTGTGTATAACAAGGATGATTGTGGTAAACTAAAAATCAAAGACTTGAATCATACAAGACGCTCCAAGCAAAACACATATCATGTGGTGAATAAAAATATAGCCTCAAGTAAAGTTACCGATAAACGAAGACTAAAGAGGGGATGCCTTCCGGGGCATCCCCAAGCTTAGGCTTTTGGTTTTCCTTGAATTTTACCTTGGGGTGCCTTGGGCATCCCCAAGCTTACGCTCTTGCCACTCCTTATTCCAAAATCCATCAAATCCTTACCCAAAAACTTGAAAACTTCACAACACAAAACTTAACAGAAAATCTCATGAGCTCCGTTAGTATATGAAAACAAACCACCACTTTAATGTACTATAATTAACTCCTCCTTTATTTATATTGGTGTTAAACCTATTGTATTCCAACTTCTCTATGGTTCATACCCCCCATACTACCCATAGATTCATCAAAATAAGCAAACAACACATGAAAAATAGAATCTGTCAAAACAGAACAGTCTGTAGCAATCTAGAGGTGTCGAATACTTATGTAACTCCAATTTTTCTGAAAAATTAGGACGACCTAAATAATTTGCATACTGATCTACTTCAGTTGGAATTGGAATTTTATCGCTCTCTTCTAAAAAATTAAAATTATTTTCGTGAGCGCATACTTTCTGTTTTTATCAGCAAGATCAAACAACAATCACCCAAGAAGATCCTAAAGGCTTTACTTGGCAAAAACACAAATTAAAACATAAAAAACACAATCATAACAGAGGCTATATAAATTATTTATTACTAAGCTGGAACAAAAAGTAAAGAACAAAAATAAAATTGGGTTGCCTCCCAACAAGCGTTATTGTTTAACGCCCCTAGCTAGGCATAAAAGCAACAATAGATCTAGGTATTGTCATCTTTGGTATGCAATCCATAAGTGGCTCTCATAATTGATTCATAAGGCAATTTAATTTTATTTCTAGGAAAGTGTTCCATGCCTTTCCTTAACGGAAATTGAAATCTAATATTTCCTTCTTTCATGTCAATAATTGCACCAATCGTTCTAAGGAAAGGTCTACCAAGAATAATAGGACATGTAGGATTGCAATTTATATCAAGAACGACGAAATTTACGGGCACATAATTCCTATTTGCAACAATAAGAACATCATTAATCCTTCACATAGGTTTCTTAATGGTGGAATCCACAAGGTGCAAATTTAAAGAACAATCATCAAATTCACGGAAACCTAACACATCACACAAAGTTTTTGGAATCGTGAAAACACTAGCACCCAAATCACACAAAGCATAGCATTCATAATCTTTAATATTAATTTTAATAGTAGGTTCCCACTCATCATAAATTTTTCTAGGAATAGAAACTTCTAGTTCAAGCTTTTCTTCATAGGATTGCATTAAAGCATTAATGATATGATTAGTAAAAGCTTTATTTTGATTATAAGCATGAGGGGAATTTAACACGGATTGAAATACAATCTATCAAAGAGCAATTATCATAATTAAATTGCTTGAAATAAAAAATAGTGGGTTCATTGCTATGTAAAGTTTTGACCTCTTCAATCCCACTTTTATTATTTTAGCATCAAGATCTAAAAACTCTGAATCATTGGGAAGCCTTTTAACTAAAGTTGAGTCATCTCCAATCCCATATCAAGATTCATATTGGAAAACAAAGATTTAATAGGAGACACATCAATCACTTTTAGATCTTCATCATTATTATCATGAAAACTAGAAGAACACGCTTTCACAAAGCAATATTTTAGCACGCATCCTAGCGGTTCTTTCCTTGCACTCATCAATGGAAATTCTCATGGCTTTGAGAGACTCATTGATGTCATGCTTAGGTGGAATAGATATAAGTTTCAAAGAATCAACATCAAGAGAAATTCTATCCACGTTCCTAGCCAACTCATCAACCAAAGCATTGAAATTCTTTTGCGAACTCATAAATTCTTTAACACTAGTCTCAAAATCAGATGGCATCTTATTAAAATTTCCATGAGAGTTGTTGTAGGAATTACCATAATTATTAGAGGAATTATTAGGAAACGCCTAGAATTAAAGTTTCCTCTATATGCGTTGTTACCAAAATTGTTCCTACCAACAAAATTCACATCCGTAGATTCATTATTATTCTCAATAAAAGTGGACAAAGGCATATCATTAGGATTAGAAGAAGCACTCTTATTAGCAAACGATTTCATAAGTTCATCCATCTTTCCACTCAAAACATTAATCTCTTCAATCACATGAACTTTTTTACTAGTGGATCTTTCGGTGTGCCATTGAGAATAATTAAGCATAATATTATCTAGGAGTTTAGTAGCTTCTCCTAAAGTGATTTCCATAAAAGAGTCTCCTGCGGCCGAATCTAAAAGATTTCTAGAAGCAAAATTCAATCTGGCATAAAACTTTTGTATAATCATCCATAAATTCAAACCATGTGTAGGGCAATTACGTATCATTAATTTCATCCTCTCCTAAGCTTGTGCAACATGCTCATGATGAAGTTTCTTAAAATTCATAATATAGTTTCTAAGAGAGATGATCTTAGCAGGAGGAAAATACTTAAGAGATAAAAGCATCTTTGCACTTATTCCATGAATCAATACTATTTTTAGGCAAAAAAGAGAACCAAGTTTTAGCACGATCTCTAAGAGAAAACGGAAATAGCTTCAATTTAACAACAATGTAATGCGAGGGAGAAGAGTTTATGATGGGTACTTGGTATGTCTTGACTTGAGTGTAGATCTCCCCGGCAACGGTGCCAGAAATCCTTCTTGCTACCTCTTGAGCATGCGTTGGTTTTCCCTTGGAGAGGAAATGGTGATGCAGCAAAGTAGTGTAAGTATTTCCCTCAGTTTTTGAGAACCAAGGTATCAATCCAGTAGGAGATAACACGCAAGTCACCTAGTACCTGAACAAACAATCAAGAACCTTGCAACCAACACGATAAAGGGGTTGTCAATCCCTTCACGCTCACTCACAAAAGTGAGATCTGATAAAGATAGTAAGATCAATATTTTTGGTATTTTTGTTGTATAGATTGGAAAGTAAAGATTGCAAAATAGTAAATGAGATGCGATGTAAATAAAAATAGATGCAATATAATAAGAAAGAGACCCGTGGGCCATAGGTTTCACTAGTGGCTTCTCTCATGATAGCTTGTATTACGGTGGGTGAACAAATTACTGTCGAGCAATTTATAGAAGAGCACATAGTTATGAGAATATCTAGGCAAGGATTATGAATATATGCATCACGTCCGTGTTAAGTAGACCGAAACGATTCTGCATCTACTAATATTACCCCACACATCGGCCGCTATCCACCATGCATCTAGAGTATTAAGTCCATAAGAACAGAGTAATGCATTAAGCAAGATGACATTATGTAGAGGGATAAACTCAAGAAATATGATATAAACCCCATCTTTTTATCCTCGATGGCAACAATACAATACGTTCCTTGCTGCCCCTACTGTCACTGGGAAAGGACACCGCAAGATTGAACCCAAAGCTAAGCACTTCTCCCATTGCAAGAAAGATCAATGTAGTAGGCCAAACTTAACCGATAATTTGAAGAGACTTGCAAAGATATCAAATCATGCATATAAGAATTCAGAGAAGAACCAAATATTATTCATAGATAAACTTGATCATAAATCCACAATTCACCGGATCTCGGCAAACACACCACAAAAAGTATTACATCGAATAGATCTCGAAGAACATCGAGGAGAACTTTGTATTGAGAACCAAAGAGAGAGAAGAAGCCATCTAGCTAATAACTATGGACCCGAAGGTCTGTGGTAAACTACTCACGCATCATTGAAGAGGCTATGGTGTTCATGTAGAAGCCCTCCATGATCGATTCCCCCTCTGGCAGATCGCCGGAAAAGGCCCCAGATGGGATCTCACGGGTACATAAGGTTGCGGTGGTGGAAAAGTGTTTTCGTGGATCCCCTGATGTTTTTAGGGTATAAAAGTATATATAGGCAAAAGAAGTACGTCAGTGGAGCTCCGTGGGGTCCATGAGGGTGGGGGGTGCGCCTACCCCCCTGGGCGCGCCCTCCTGCCTCGTGGCCGCCTCGCGGACTTCCAGACTTCCACTCCAAGTCTCCTGGATTGCCTTTGTTCCAATAAAGATCCACGCGAAGGTTTCGTTCCGTTTGGATTCCATTTGATATTCCTTTTCTGCGAAACACTAAAATAGGCAAAAAAACAGAAACTGGCACCGGGCCTCCGGTTAATAGGTTAGTCCCAAAAATAATATAAAAGAGAATATTAAAGCCCATTAAACATCCAAAACAGATAATATAATAGCATGGAACAGGAAAAAACTATAGATACGTTGGAGATGTATCAACCTACGGGTACATGGTGATTAGCTAGGTGGCTTCTTCTCTCTCTCCTTGATCTTCAATACAATGTTCTCTTCAGAGATCGATCCGATGTAATCTTCTTTTGCGGTGTGTTTGTTGGGATCCAATGAATTTTGGGTTTATGATCAGATTATCTACTGAAAGTAATTAAGATTTTTCAAAACTTTCTTATGCATGATTATTATAGCTTTGTATTTCTCTCTGATCTATTCATTTGGTTTGGCCAACTAGATTGATTTATCTTCAGTGGGAGAGGTGCTTTGTAGTGGGTTCAATCTTATTCTGTCCTCACCTCGTAACAGAAGGGGTAGCAAGGCACATATTTGTATTGTTGCCACTAAGGTTAAAGCGATAGGTGTAATCATATTGCTTGGTTTTATTCTGTCTACATTACGTCATCTTGCTTAAAGCGTTACTCTATTTTTCATGAACTTAATACCATAAATACATGCTGGATAGCGGTCGTGGTGGAGTATAGTCGTAGATGCAGGCAGGAGTCGGTCTACTTGTCACAAACGTAATTCCTATATACATGATCATTTCCATGAATAACGTCATAACTATGCACTTTTCTATCAACAGGCCAACAATAATTTGTCTACCCACCACATGCTATTTTTATGAGAGAGAAGCCTCTAGTGAAAAATATGGCCCCAGATCTGTTTTAATCATACTACAAAAACCAAAAATACCTTGTTGCAATTTTATTTCTTTTTAGTATTTACTTTGCAATTTATCTATCTACCTATACCAGATTTTATCATTGCAACTAACGAGTACAAGGGGATTGACAACCCTCTTGCCCGCGTTGGGTGCAAGTATTTGCTCTTGTGTGTGTAGGTACTGTTTACTAGGCATTTGTGTGGTTCTCCTATTGGTTCGATAACCTTGGTTCTCACTGAGGGAAATACTAACCACTATTATATTGCTTCATCCTTCCTCTTTGGGGAAAATCCCAACACAACTCACAAGTAGCAGAGGCCAAACGTCATCGTCTACAGGAGGCGGAGGCAGAGTATGCAGCGGAAGTCAATGAGATGCTCGGGTATATGGATGAGGAGGAGCCGGAGCCCTCCTACGCGCCCATCTACTCGGCGCCCGACATGGACGTCGTAGACATCTCTGACAATGAAGCATACTTAGGCTAGCATGATGTGCGTAGTACATAGGATTTCTTTTGCATGGTTTGTATGGATCTAGGGGATGAAATATGAGAGACTCGGATACATTTTTATGCTAAGGTATTCACTTTAGAGGGCTCACAGGAGACAGACCGATTGTTGCAACATATTGAACAAATGGTTTCGATGGAGATGAACATAACACTAACGGTAGTGGTCATGGATGTAGAGATTGAAAAGGCCCTTTTACAGATGGGCCTGATAAAATCGTCTGGGCCGGATGGGCTACCAATGATGTTCTATGAAAGCCACTATCCTTTGGTACAAGATGAGGTGTGTAGAACAGTATAAGACTTTCTATCAGGGGTCAAATAATTTTATGATATCATTATAGTGATGATTCCCAAAGTCGGCTCATCAGAGTTGCTTTCCTAGTTCCGCCCTATAAGCCCATGTAATGTCTTGTATAAGATTGTAGCAAAGATTTTGACCAACAAATTAAAGCATGTGCTTCCCATTATGATTTCAGAAGAGCAAGGTGCTTTCATTTCGGGCAGGCTAATAATAGATAATGTCATTGTAGCATGTGAGTGTGTCCATGCGATCAGAACAAGAACCGAAAGAAGCCCATGTGTGCGTTTAAGTTGAACATGATTAAGGCTTACGATAGGGTGGAATGGATATTTCTAGAAAAATGTTGGCAAGGTTTGGTTTTTCTCAGGCTTGGAGTGATATGGTGATGCAATGTGTGACTTCAGCCCGGTTCTATGTCAAGCTAAATGGTGGACTCTCAAACTCCTTTCTACTTTCAAGAGGACTTCGACAGGGTGATCCGCTATACCCATAACTTTTGTTTTGTTTTGTGTAGAGGGCTTTTCGGCGTTACTCAAGAATGCTCAAGTAGAGAATAATATCAAGGGGGTTTCCATTGGGAGCATTTGCCCCACTGTGACCCACCTGTTATTTGCAGATGATAGTGTGGTGTTTTGGAGGGTTCAACTGGCAATTTGGAGACTCTGAAATCCATTCTTCATGATTATGAAGTAGGCTCAGGGCAGAAAGTTAACCTTCAGAAATCATCTATATTTTTTGGGAAGTGAAGCAAGGAGGACAAACTAGGATTAAAAAATGTGATTGGGATTACCTCGGAGGCTTTAAGAGAAAGGTACCTTGGGCTACCCACAGTGGTAGGTAGGTCCAAGGAGGGCAGTTTAAACATGTAAGGGAGATTTCTAGAGGAAAGGTAGGTGAATGGAAGGGACAAGGGCTCACCAAGGTGGCTAAACAAGTGCTCGTCAAATCGGTGCTCCTGTCGAAACCAACTTATACCATGAGCTATTTTCAACTCATAAAGAAATTGTACCGGAACTGGACATCGATCTCTTCGAACTTCTGGTTGGGTGCATCGAATTGTGAAAGAAAGGTTCGCTGGGTGGCATGGGATAAGATGTGTACAAGAAAACGCGAGGGGGGGATAGGGTTCAGGGATTATGAAGCATTTAATCAAGCTTTTCTTGTAAAACATGCATGGAGGCTGCTACAAACCCCAAACTTATGTGCAAGAGTGCTAAAGTCTAGATAGTATAAGGAAGGTAATATTATGAATGCCACCTGCCCTCAAGGAGCTTCTTTCACATTTAGGAGCATCATATACGACAGAGACCTATTGAGTGAAGGGGTAGTTTGGCACATCAATGATGGTTCAAAAGTTAATATCCACCACGATAATTGTTGAGAAACATAGTAGAAAAAATGCACTATGATCACCCCGGAACAATATGAAGATGCATAAATGGTTTGGATCATGATCATTACCGACTCCGAGTAGAAACGGAAGTAGACGAGTCGGTGTAGATCATACGTGGAGTCCCTCGAATCATAAATGAACGATCCCGCGAACCGCCCACGAACAGTCTCTCGAACAGAAAACCAAAAGCATGGCATCTCTGCGAGTTGCAAGCCTATGACCTTCATGATCCGCCGGAGCTTCACTGTCCAGAGCTAATCATCGCTGGAGAATTAGAGGGAGGAGATTAGAACCACACTGGGCTTATGAGTATTAGAGAATCTAGGTCAAGCTTTAATTGATCAACTAGGACCAACTAGAACTAGAACTGCATAACTGGAGGAGGCTCCAAAACTTGTATTTTCAAAAGTACCCAAAGCCTGTAGTATATATAGGTTGGAGGGGAGAAGGGGCGCCACAAGGAGGGAAAGGACTCCGCTCCCCTTGCACCGACCAGTTCGGGAAGGAGGAGTCTTTCCCGACCCCAGTTTGGCCTCCCCACAAAGGAAAAGGGGCGCCTCACCTATTAGGCCTACTAGTAGAACGCTTGTGCGTTGCCACGGGCCAACAAATAAATCTATCACGAGCCACACAACTTCAGCTCTTCGATCATTGTGTTATTAATTTATTATGTTGTCACCCCACTCCAAATTCGTGTTCCTTCCAAGTTTATCAAATTGTTGAGTCCCATCATCCCTAACACACGGACGGACATATGACTATGAGCCGCTTGGTTTTAACTCTACATTGCCACCCAACTATTCGCATATGTCTTCTCTAAGTTCACCAAATTTCCACAGGCATTCCCATCGTCCTAACTTTGAAGTCCTGCAACATTCGTCACCCACTCTCTCCTAAAAGTTCTGACAAATTAAATAATTTTCGCATACAATTTTGCAATTTTATACATAAATAATCTGAAATTGCTCTCATTTTTCTTTTTTAAGCATCACATGAAGCTGACAGTTTCACTTGTACGAATCCTCCTACCTAAGAATCATAATCACCCAAACAAAGGAAAATAGCTTAAGTCCAAAATAGACTTAGGTGTATAACATGTAATCGCACCCCAACAACGCACTAGACAACTCCACCGCCTCCTAGAACGAGTCACAATAATTCAAGCAAAAAAAATTAAAGTCAAGTACCTCCAAAAACAACTAAAATAATCCAAAATAAGGTGGCCAATTGAGTCCGGCCTTCGTGCCGAGTCTTACTCTGCCACCGACTCCACATTGTCATAACCAACAACCAACTAAGGAGAAAAAAGTGATAGTCCTTGGGAGAAGAATGACGCGCAACGCATTTCCTCTAGTCTCGGTGGATCTTATGTACACGGGATCCTGTTGAAGAAAATATGCCCTAGAGGCAAAAATAAAGTTGTTATTTATATTTCCTTATATCATGATAAATGTTTATTATTCATGCTAGAATTTTATTGACCGGAAACTTAGTAGATGTGTGAATACATAGACAAACAAAGTGTCCCTAGTATGCCTCTACTTGACTAGCTTGTTAATCAAAGATGGTTAAGTTTCCTGACCATAGACATGTGCTATCATTTGATGAACGGGATCAAATCATTAGAGAATGATGTGATGGACAAGACCCATCCGTTAGCTTAGCATAATGATCGTTTAGGTTTATTGCTATTGCTTTCTTCATAACTTATACATGTTCCTCTAACTATGAGATTATGCAACTCCCGAATATCGGAGGAACACCTTGTGTGCTATCAAATGTCACAACATAACTGGGTGATTATAAAGATGCTCTACAGGTGTCTCCAATGGTGTTTGTTGAGTTGGCATAGATCGAGATTAGGATTTGTCACTCCAAGTATCGGAGAGGTATCTCTGGGCCCTCTCGGTAATACACATCACTATGAGCCTTGCAAGCAATGTGACTAATGAGTTAGTCACGGGATGATGTATTATGGAACGAGTAAAGACACTTGCCGGTAATGAGATTGAACTAGGTATGATGATACCGACGACCGAATCTCGGGCAAGTAACATACCAATGACAAAGGGAACAACGTATGTTGTTATGCGGTTTGACCGATAAAGATCTTCGTAGAATATGTAGGAGCCAATATGAGCATCCAGGTTCTGCAATTGGTTATTGACCGGAGATGTGTCTCGGTCATGTCTACATGGTTCTCGAACCTATAGTGTCCGCACACTTAGCGTTCGATGACGATTTGTATTATGAGTATGTGATTTGATGAACCAAACTTTGTTCGGAGCCTCGAATGTGATCACGGACATGATGAGGAGTCTCGAAATGGTCGAGACATAAATATTGATATATTGGAAGGTTATGTTTGGACACCGGAATGGTTTCGGAAAGGTTTGGGCATTTTCCGGAGAACCGGGGGTTACCGGAACCCCCCCCCGGGGATTTAATGGGCCTTCATGGGCCCTAGTGGAGAGAGGAGGCGGTGGACAGGTGGTGGCGCGCCCCCAGCCCAACCCGAATTGGACTAGGGTTGGTGGGGCCCTTTCCTTCTCTTCTCCTCCTCCTTCCCTCCTCCTAGTGGGAATAGGAAAGGGGGGGGGGACCAAATCCTACTTGGACCGGGAGTCCAAGTAGGACTCCCCCACATGGTGAGCCCCCCTGGGCCGGCCACCTCTTCTCCCCCTTTATATACGTGGGAGGGGGGCACCCCAAAGGCACACCAAGTCTTCTCTTAGCCTTGTGCGGTGCCCCCCTCCACAGTTACACACCTCGGTCATATCGTCATAGTGCTTAGGCGAAGCCCTGTGCCGGTAACTTCATCATCACCGTCGCCACGCTGTTGTGCTGACGGAACTCTCCCTCGACCTCAACTGGATCAAGAGTTTGAGGGACGTCATCGAGCTAAACGTGTGCTGAACGCGGAGGTGCCGTACATTCGATGCTTGGATCGGTTGGATCACGAAGATGTTCGACTACATCAACCGCGTTATTAAACGCTTCCGCTTTTTGTGTACAAGGGTACGTGGACACACTCTCCCCTCTCGTTGCTATGCATCTCCTAGATAGATCTTGCGTGATCGTAGGTAAATTTTTTGAAATACTACGGGCCCCAACAGTGGCATCAGAGCCAGGTCTATGGGCAGATGTTATATGCACGAGTAGAACACAAAGAATTGTGGGCGATAATGGTCATACTACTTACCAGCAATGTCTTACTTTGATTTGGCAGTATTGTTAGATGAAGCGGCCTGGACCGATATTACATGACCGCGTTCATGAGACTAGTTCTACAGACGTGCTTCGCACATAGGTGGCTGGTGGGTCTCTGTTTCTCCAACTTTAGTTGAATCGAGTTTGACTACGCCCGGTGCTTGTTGAAGGTTAAAACAACACACTTGACGAAAAATCTTTGTGGTTTTGATGCGTAGGTAAGAACAGTTCTTCCTAGAAGCCCGTAGCAGCCATGTAAAACTTGCAACAACAAAGTAGATGACGTCTAACTTGTTTTTGTAGGGCTTGTTGTGATGTGATATGGTCAATACGTGATGATATCTAAATTGTTGAATGAGATGATCATGTTTTGTACTAGTTATAGGCAACAGGCAGGAGCCATATGGTTGTCGCTTTATTGTATGAAATGCAATCGCCATGTAATTGCTTTACTTTATCACTAAGTGGTAGCACTAGTCGTAGAAGCAATAGTTGATGAGACGACAACGATGCTACGATGGAGATCAAGTTATCAAGCCGGTGACGATGGTGATCATGATAGTGCTTTGGAGATGGATATGAAAGGCACAAGATGATGATGGCCATATCATATCACTTATTTTGATTGCATGTGATGTTTATCCTTAATGCATCTTATTTTGCTTAGTACGACGATAGCATTATAAGATGATCTCTCACTAAATTTCAAGATATAAGTGTTCTCCTTGAGTATGCACCGTTGCTATAGTTCGTCGTGCCGAGACACCACATAATGATCGGGTGTGATAATCTCTACGTTCACATACAATGGGTGCAAGCAAATTTTGCACAAGCAGAATACTCAGGCTTGACGAGTGACGGTGTCCTGGACTAGGGGGTACTCACCACATCGTCTCCTGACCAGGTGGATCGGGCCGAGGACCCCCATGGCGGTTCACTCATGGGCCACTTCGGGCAGTCCATGCCGTATACGAGGAGTATTCCACAAGACTTAGTGATCAAGACAAGGACTCCTCTCCACCAACGTATTCGGCTAGGACTCTTGTTATCCTAGGCCTCTGGTGCATTATATAAGCCAAGGCCAAGCTAGTCGATAGATTATTATCATAGTCATATAGGCTAGACTTCTAGGGTTTAGCCATTATGATATCATGGTAAATCAACTCTTGTAATACTCATATTCATCAAGATCAATCAAGCAGGACGTAGGGTATTACCTCCATAGAGAAGGCCCGAACCCGGGTAAACATTGTGTCCCCTGTCTCCTATTACTTTCGACCTTAGACACACAGTTCGGGACCCCCTACCTGAGATCCGCTAGTTTTGACACCGACATTGATGCTTTCATTGAGAGTTCCGCTGTGTGATCGGCAAAGGAGCAATGGCTTGACTGCAGATCAACTGCGACGTCGGCATCTTCGTCGCCGGCTCGACTGGTCACCTTGGCTTGACCGAGGACTGCGCCCTACCTCCGATCGTCATGTTCAGATGAGGACCTTCATCAACATAAACTCTGATCTCTGTCAATATCATGTTGGAATCATCCATGGAGCTCGAGGGCTCAACGTCAACATTGCCCTCGGGCGACCGTGTTGTTTTTCTGGACAACGAACTTGTATCCGCTGCCACCGCCTCCTCGAGTGTCATTTTAACGATTGCTTCGGTGGAATTGCGCGGAATTGAGTCTACAACAACCCTAGAAAATCTCTTCAAGTTCCGATGGAGGAATCTCTAGCAATCTACGATATACCAGAGACCTGTCAGACGGGAATCTGTACGAGTTTAGGGCGTGATCATCAGATCCTAGCTCGGAGGTCCTTTGGAAGATCCAACCATTCATCTGCTGCAGAATTCCCATATCTACCACTCCTCAAAATTTCAGCTTGATCCGACCGTCCAAACTTCGGGAACCTTCCGATTAGTGCATCACTTTTCAAATCTGTTTTCTGCGTGAGAACGAATCCGACCCGAGTTCATCTTTTTTATGAACGGGATTTTGGACATCCTTTTTGAAGTAAGTTTTGTATGGGGTATTGTGTTTTGTTTCCAAACACATCCCGCTAAATTTAAAGTCTTTTCCAATATGATCTTCACCATCGCGTCGGTGTCAAACCAGCCCGACAACGTTGCTCTACGGTTGCCGACATGCGCTAGACACGTCGTCGCTTTGTTGAGCCGAGCTCAACTTCTTCAGATCATCATCTCTGCGAGCCGAACAAGAGTTCGACATCGCGAAGGATAAATCATCACCAACATCGCCGCCCCACAGACTACACGGAGCGGGCACACCGGCATCGCCGCACGACCACTTCATCAAGCCGGCATTGACCATGTCACGAGCAACGACCTGCATCGGCATGGCCGCACTATTGCTTCTTCAAGCCAATGTCCATCACGCCGACCTACTCCGACACCTCAGCTGGATCGGGGGCTCCGCTATTTTTTCGTCAACCTACTCCAGAGACTTTGGCGTCACCAGCCGACCAGCTTCGTTACGTTAGCTGGACCGGGGGCTTTGCCTCGGCGAGACAATCTTTGCAAACATCGCCATGCCGTCTGTGCAGTCCGTCGTGCTCTGATACCTCTTGATAGAGGCGGGGGTGTCCCGATCTTTCGATGAGATGATAACTATCGATTTGGTGAAGATGACTTTGACGATCCGACTACAAACGTGCACGACGTTGCGCCTTAGCAATCGCTAAACCAACTCCGAAAGGTTATTGACCACGCTGGAGCACAATCAACCTGACCACGAAGGTCTATTCCTGCAAGCAATCGAAGAACAAGCAAGAATATGATAAAAGCAATCTGAATATTGCGAGTATATATAAAGTATTGATAAAGGTGGGGATCCGTAAGCGGTCTTGGTCTGGTCGTTGGACACAAACGAAGTACACGAAGTTGCAATGGCTAACTTTTAACTAAACAAATCCCAAGGAAAAGCTACTAGATGGATCTACTTATATAGGAGCAAGGGGTGGTGGCCAAGGAGGTGGGAGGACGTCCCAAGGCAGCCTAAAACTAAATCTAGGTCGTACAAGGCCAATGGGCCCAAGTGGAGGTGATGTAACACCTTTGGACTTGTAGTTTGACTCGGATTCTGCTGCAGCATCAGATTGTTTCGTCCACAACTCAACGCTCCGGACGAATTTGAAGATGATTCCAATTCGGTTGGAAAGTGCACGAAATCTAGTTTCCAACAAAAAAAGAATCACCCAATTCGGAGTCCGTATGAAAAACTTGTGTGCGTTTTGAGTCAGGTATGTCTGTGCAGTCCGAATCTGAATCCAGAACGTGAGAGACTTGGACTCTATCTTCTCTTGGGCCAAGAGTGACGTGAGAGAACTTTTTGGACAGCAAATAAACATCTCTTTCTTCCTTATCTTCATATGTGGATTGTACAAATGTCCCATACACCTGCAATTAGACAAAACACAAAAGTGTGTGAAGTATTTTTGTTCTGGATAACATAAATAGATTATTGAATAGTTTGCACTAGAAATCACCTGACAAATATGCATATATGCAATATTTTTGGTCATATCCAAGGTAGTCATGTCCTCATCACCGTCACTTCCTCATCCATCAGGCAATGGGTGTGTGGATCGAGTCTCAATTTTGGGAGTAACCTTTCTTCGGATTGCTACAACAAATAAACCAGGTGCTATTAATCCTAGCAATTTTTGTTTGTTTGGGTTTATCTTTTCCAAAGAATTATTACTCTGGTTCGTTCCATCATCTGTACACAGGTCTATCAAATGGTGGCCACATTAATGATGGTCGCGTGGTGGTTCGGTCAGTTTCCGTACATAGTTCAGCGAACGCCGCATCCGGAGTTCGGACCGACCTGTGAATTCGGCTTTGCCATGCCTTTACTGCATCATGCCGACGCCCTGCATCGACATTGACTTTGGCGCCAGGCCACATATCTTTAAATAAATTATTTTTGCAAAAAGCAATTACGCAAGGAATTTATATATATTTATATTATTCGTTTTGGACCGCACTATTTTATGTGTGTAGGTGATCGACTTCGACTGTGTCATGTGGTCACTTCGGAAAGCCAACGTCATCATCCCAATTGGCATAAATCGGCTCGCATGATCATCTTGTTGGTTGAATGGCCATACCGACATGTTCGGTTGCCTCGGGGACTTCGGTATCATCAAGAGGGTCCTACCTCATCGGGTGTTTGGTGCACGGGCCATATTTATTTTATTACTCACTTTGTATGAATTATTAATCATGCAACCTTTTTTATTACTGTTATCTCCGACTTGCACTATCTTCTGTGCACAGGTAAATGATCCGGATTGGGCAGCGCTGTCACCTCGGCTAGACCGAGGGCTTCGTCATCACTTCATTAACCCATGCCGAGGACTTTGGCGTCACTCTGCCAGCGTGCATTGGCCGAGCCGTGTCACTACCTCGGAGTGCCGAACTCCTTGCTCAGACACCTCGGGCTTGGAGGCCGGGACCTCGGCCATGCCGAGGACTGTGAACCTTGTCGGATCTGTCATAGATCAATGGGTGTCTTCGTCCCGGCACAAGCCCGAATCGCGTCATCAACACCGATCACATTAACCAGCTAAGTCGCTTTCATGCTCAAAAACTTTCAGTTTTAAATTTTGTTCGGTTCGACCAAGCATTATACTTTTTGACAAAAAGTTGTTTGTGACAAAATTCCTTGTCAAAACTTTGTTTGTGACCCACAAACTCAAATACCCCGTTTATTTAGGGGCTTCCTTTATGAAGCCTTTCCTCTTGCATATGGTTATACTTGTATGGCTTCATTCCTTGTTCGTGTAAGTGTTTCACAAGCTGGGTTGCCTGGCTCCTGTGCTTACCCCTACGTTCCCGATTGTTCGGCTAGGCGGTAAAGGGAGCACCTCTGTGATTGTTACTACCGGGTCATCCGAGTTAGTACCTCAGACTGGGTGAAGCCGAAAGTTAGCGCTCCTATTGTTTTCAATCATGGTCGGCACACAACGGAACTCATGAGTACAAAAAATCTGTTGCACAAGTCTCATAGTAACAATGAGCAACCGAAGAAAGGTATCGGTGGGGGTACTATTTTCTTCGAAGATGCTTCTTACACTTCGTCAGTAATATAGCATAAGTTCCCTGAGCGCGCTTTGTCTGTTACAGCCTTATGGCCTGATTGCCTGGTTATCGGAAACATCGTCGATATTCTCGATAGGTGGAGTACATAACACTTTTCGGCCCTTGACCGAAGAGGGAGAAGCCGACTATCGGTTAAGACGCGTTTAAAGTTCAGGTGAACACATATATGATATAAGTACTTCAGTACATACAATCATTATACATAAAATTCTCTTACCCAAGTCACTTGGGGGCTGCTAAAATTTATATGAGTTGTTTTATAGTAAATGTGTTTTATTCTTGGTCATTGCAAAGTCTTTTTCTAAACTGACCTCGGAGAAGTACTCCGCCTTTGGGATAAGGAGCTTGAAGCCATAGGCGGACCCGCGTGAAGTCTCGAGATCGGATGTGGCATGTTAAAGCACGACAGAAGCACAATTTTTTTCCAATTTTCGGATTGGCACTGAACACTTGATCTTGTTCGGACGTCAAGTTTTTACTGATGGTTTTTGGTTTTCCAAGCTTATGGCACTTTTAAACTATTTGTGTGTTTCCAGCATAAGTCTCGCAGTGCAACGTCGGACACCTTTAGAGATTCGGCAAAAACATTCTCGGATATTGCTATATATGCATCGGTTTCAAATTATGTCTTCGGTCAAATAGTTGGGTTACCCGGCTCCTGTGCTTGCCTCCTACGTTATGCTTTGTTCAGCTAGGTGTGCAAAGGGAGAACCATAGAGATTGTGCTTCCAGCTGGCATGGTTAAGCACCTCAGTGGAGAAAGCCTAAAACTGACTGTCACAATAAGCGTAAACTGGTTAGCGATCTGATGACTATGTTAAATGATAGGCCGTTCATAACATTGGCCGAAGTGTTTACGGCTTGACCTCGGTTGTCGCCGAACACTAACCGGGGGCTCGTAGCCAGCTTCCCCAGTTTAAAGCTCCTATGACTAAGTGAAAGTTATAAAGCCCGCATATCTGATTGCCTCGTTTCCGCTAACACAACCGCCTTCAGGCACCGAGACGTCGGCTAAGGGTTGTCTTGTTATTGCGGTTGTCTTGTTATTGCGGAGACACCCTGCATAGTATCTACAAAGGGGTAGAAGCCGACAATGGGCCACTTTCAACTGATAAATGGTCGAAACGGAGTCAAAATAAACATATCATCGTCATTTGTATTTAATATACAAGGGCCGCCTTCTGTAATCATCGTTATAAAGCCATAAATATCCATCAATTTGACTTCAGATTTTTGCCAAGCCAGATTGCTAGCTCCTGTGCTTACCCCTACGATCCCGATTGTTCGGCTAGGCAACAAAGGGAGCACCTATGTGATTTTTACTACCTTGTCATCCGAGTTTGTACCTCAGACTGGGTGAAGCCGAAAGCTAGCGATCTTAAAGGATCAATTGGTCGGCAACGACGAAAGTGAAATTTTTGGTTCATTAATACCATAGAGTTCGGGAACTTTCCCCGAACTAAATCCTCAATTTTTTTCTCCCACATTGATTGGAGGTGAGATTTCATGATCATGATAAGCATGATAACCCAAAGAAAGGAACCGACAGGGGGACTATTTTCCTTGGAAGATGTTTCTTAATATAACACATCTCTACGTGTACCTTTGTTTATCAAACCGTATGACCAGATTACCTTGTTTGTCGTAAATATTTGCTCTCATGAAGGCTTTATAAAGAAGGACAAACACTCCCCGGCTGCTGGCCGAGGAGGTGGAAGCCGATGGTCGGTCAACAAAGTTTTGTACAATGCAGATCTGAGCATTAATATGTAAAATACTTGGATACATAGGATCATAAATTGCGAGTAAAGTCGACTTATTGCAGCTCATCTTTTAAATACCAAGCGAGCAACTTACATAAAGCTCTCCTAAATCCCAAGTAGCATCGATGTCCTATCTATTAAGCCCCTTGGGGCCAACCTTGGCGAGTCCAGCTTTCGCTGACTCTAGCTCCTTTAAGAGATCTTTATTCTCTTTTCGAGAAGTTTGTGTTAAACACAACAATTTTTTTTCACACGGATATCGACCCTTAATTCGGCCACCCGTGCCCACATTAAGGCTCGGGGGCTACTGGGGTTCGCGCTCATTATTTGTAAATATTAAAGGGGTACATCAATCCCCTGATCTAGTGTTGCCACCCGACTAATGTCTCGGGGGCTACTGCGTTGCCTGTTCAGTGCAGAAAATTCAAAGTGCTTAGTGTTCGGCTTGACCGAACTATGGGCAAACGTGTCTTCGAACAACAATAGGTACCATCTGGACCTATCTGGCGTCAAGCTGATATATTGCAACAACTTCTCAAAACCCTCTCTCAAGGACCCGTTCGCCAATCACTATTATCTCTAATATATTACACTGCGTTTCTATTCCTACGTATGCTGCCGAGCTAGGAGTTGATCCTCAGGCCGATTTCGCAAATTGACCTGAGTCTTAGGGGCTACCAGGATCAGCAGTTTTATGTTTTCCTTCAGGTGCACCTCGGGTTTAGACCCACACACACCTTGAGGGCTACTGAATATACATATACCAGCTATATATCTTGGTAGAGAGTAAATTGCACCAATCAAAAATATTCACAAAAATCAGCCCACGGTCGGGGTGGTGCACCACCTCAGAAGCAGTCCGGCATAAAGCTCGGGCGCCAGTGGCTGGCTCCATAGAGGGCATTTCCGGCATTAAGCTCGACTGAATTCGTTCAATCTTTTAAAAGACCGAGGTAGTTTACGACACCTCGGACGCTGACCATCGTTGGAGCTCGGAAGTGCTCCGGCATAAAGCCTGAATTCGAATGGCTTGTTCCATAGAGAACTTTTCAGCGTTAAACTTGGGTAACCTCCTTCAAACTTTTTCAAGCCAAGGTGATCTATGACACCTCAGATATAGTCCGGCGTTGGAGCTCGAATATAGTCCGGCGTTGGTGTTTGGCTGCAAAAGATATCTCGAATGTAGTCCGGCGTTTGAGCTCGGATGCAAGGGGACACCATCACACGGGAACAACTTCAAACCTGAGATGTGGCATAAAAAATAATCCTAAGGCATTGATAAAGTCCGAGAACTTAAAGGGGCTCCTCGGATACCTGATGTGTAAACCCTTCGGATTCACTTTGGCGATCCTCAAGATCGAACATGAGAAGATTTGTTGAACCAGTTTTTAAGACCGATGACCGAAGATGAAGAACAATTCTGAAGGATCGAGGAGCGTCCCCAACTTGAAGACCAGTTTAGGGGGCTACTGACGGTGTCCTAGACTAGGGGGTACTCGCCACATCGTCTCCCAACCAGGTGGATCGGGCCGAGGACCCCCATGGCGGTTCACTCATGGGCCACTTCGGTCAGCCAATGCCGCATACAAGGAGTATTCCACAAGACTTGGTGATCAAGACAAGGACTCCTCTCACCAATGTATTCGGCTAGGACTCTTGATCCTAGGCCTATGGTGCATTATATAAGCCAAGGCCAGGCTAGTCGATAGATTATTATCATAGTCATACAGGCTAGACCTCTAGGGTTTAGCCATTACGATCTCGTGGCAGATCAACTCTTGTAATACTCATATTCATGAAGACCAATCAAGCAGGACATAGGGTTTTACCTCCACAGAGAGGGTCCGAACCTGGGTAAACATCACGTCCCCTGTCTCTTGTTACCATCGACCTTAGATGCACAGTTCGGGACCCCCTACTCGAGATCCGCCGGTTTTGACACCGACAACGAGCCTAGCATATGCAGATATGGCCTTGGAACACTGAGACCGAAATGTCGAGCGTGAATCATATAGTAGATATGATCAACATAGTGATGTTCACCATTGAAAACTTCTCCATCTCACGTGATGATCGGACATGGTTTAGTTGATGTGGATCACGTGATCATTTAGATGACCAGAGGGATGTCTATCTAAGTGGGAGTTCTTAAGTAATATGATTAATTGAACTTTAATTTATCATGAACTTAGTACGTGATAGTATTTTGCATGTCTATGTTCTTGTAGATCAATGGCCCGTGCTACCGTTCCTTTGAATTTTAATGCGTTCCTAGAGAAAGCTAAGTTGAAAGATGATGGTACCAATTACACGGACTGGGTGCGTAACTTGAGGATTATCCTCATTGCTGCATAGAAGAATTATGTCCTGGAAGCACCGGTAGGTGCAAAACCCGCTGCAGGAGCTACTCGAGATGTTATGAACGTCTGGCAAAGCAAAGCTGATGATTACTCGATAGTTTAGTGTGCCATGCTTTACGGCTTAGAACCGGGACTTCAACGACATTTTGAACATCATGGAGCATATGAGATGTTCCAGGAGTTGAAGTTAATATTTCAAGAAAATGCCCGAATTGAGAGATATGCAGCCTCCAATAAGTTCTAGAGCTGCCAAATGGAGGTCAATAGTTCTGCCAGTGAACATATACTCAGAATGTCTGGGTACCACAACCACTTGACTCGATTGGGAGTTAATCTTCCTGATGATAGTGTCATTGACAGAGTTCTTCAATCACTGCCACCAAGCTACAAAAGCTTCATGATGAACTATAATATGCAGGGGATGGATAAGACAATTCTCGAGCTCTTCGTGATGCTAAAAGTTGCGGAGGTAGAAATCAAGAAGGAGCATCAAGTGTTGATGGTTAACAAGATCACTAGTTTCAAGAAGAAGGGCAAAGGGAAGAAAGGGAACTTCAATAAGAACGGCAAGAAAGTTGCTGCTCAAATGAAGAAGCCCAAGTTTGGACCTAAGCCTGAGACTGAGTGCTTCTACTGCAAAGGGATTGGTCACTGGAAGCGGAACTGCCCCAAGTATTTGGCGGATAAGATGGATGGCAAAGTGAAAGGTATATTTGATATACATGTTATTGATGTGTACCTTACTAATGCCCGTAGTAGCGCCTGGGTATTTGATGCTGGTTCTGTTGCTCATATTTGCAACTCGAAATAGGGGCTACGGATTAAACGAAGATTGGCTAAGGACAAGGTGACAACGCGCGTGGGAAATGGTTCCAAAGTCGACCTGATCGCCGTCGACATGCTACCTCAACATCTACCTTCGGGATTAGTTTTAGACCTGAATAATTGTTATTTGGTGCCAACGTTAAGCATGAACATTATATCTGGATCTTGTTTGATGCGACACGGTTATTCATTTAAATCATAAAATAATGGTTGTTCTATTTATATGAGTAATATCTTTTATGCTCATGCACCCTTGATGAGTGGTCTATTTTTATTGAATCTCGATAGTAGTGATACACATATTCATAGTATTGAAGCCAAAAGATACAAGTTTAATAATGATAGTGTAACTTATTTGTGGCACTGCCGTTTAGGTCATATTGGTGTAAAGCGCATGAAGAAACTCCATGCTGATGGACTTTTGGAATCACTTGATTATGAATCACTTGATGCTTGCGAACCATGCCTCATGGGCAGGATGACTAAGACTCCATTCTTCGAAACAATGGAGCGAGCAACAGACTTGTTGGAAATAATACATACTGATGTATGCTGTCCGATGGGTGTTGAGGCTCGCGACGGGTATCGTTATTTTTTGATCTTCACAGATGATTTGAGCATATATGGGTATATCTACTTGATGAAACATAAGTCTAAAACATTTGAAAAGTTCAAAGAATTTCAGAGTGAAGTAGAAAATCATCGTAACAAGAAAATAAAGTTTCTACGATCTGATCGTGGAGGTGAATATTTAAGTTATGAGTTTGTTCTTCAATTGAAACAATACGGAATAGTTTCGCAACTCACGCCACCTGGAACACAACATTGTAATGGTGTGTCCAAACGTCGTAACCACACTTTATTAGATATGGTGCGATCTATGATGTCTCTTATTGATTTACCGCTATCATTTTGGGCTTATGCTTTAGTGACGACTGCATTCATGTTAAATAGGGCACCATCTAAATCCGTTGAGACGACACCATATGAACCGTGATTTGGCAAGAAACCCAAGTTGTCGTTTCTTAAAGTTTGGGGCTGTGATGCTTATGTGAAAAAGCTTCAACATGATAAGCTCGAACCCAAATCAGAGAAATGTGTCTTCATAGGATACCCAAAGGAGACTGTTGGGTACACCTTCTATCACAGATCAGAAGGCAAGATGTTCGTTGCTAAGAATGGATCCTTTCTAGAGAAGGAGTTTCTCTTGAAAGAAGTGAGTGGGAGGAAAGTAGAACTTGATGAGGTAATTGTACCTACTCCCTTATTGGAAAGTAGTTCATCACAGAAATCAGTTCCAGTGATTCCTACACCAATTAGTGAGGAAGCTAATGATGATGGTCATGAAACTTCGGATCATGTTACTACTGAACCTCGTAGGTCAACTAGAGTAAGATCCGCACCAGAGTGGTACGGTAATCCTGTTTGGGAAGTCATGTTATTTGACCATGATGAACTTACGAACTATGAGGAAGCGATGATGAGCCCAGATTCCGTGAAATGGCTTGAGGCCATGAAATCTGAGATGGGATCCATGTATGAGAACAAAGTGTGGACTTTGGTTGACTTGCCCGATGATCGGCAAGCCATAGAGAATAAATAGACCTTCAAGAAGAAGACTGACGCTGACAGTAATGTTACTGTCTATAAAGCCCGACTTGTTCCGAAAGGTTTTTGACAAGTTGAAGGAGTTGACTATGATGAGACCTTCTCACCCGTAGCGATGCTTAAGTTAGTCCGAATCATGTTAGCAATTGCTGCATTTTATGATTATGAAATTTGGCAAATGGACGTCAAAACTGCATTCCTTAATGGACATCTTAAAGAAGAGTTGTATATGATGCAACCAGAAGGTTTTGTCGATCCAAAAGGTGCTAACAAAGTGTGCAAGCTCCAGCGATCCATTTATGGACTGGTGCAAGCCTCTCGGAGTTGGAATATACACTTTGATAGTGTGATCAAAGCATATGGTTTATACAGACTTTTGGAGAAGCCTGTATTTACAAGAAAGTGAGTGGGAGCTCTGTAGCATTTCTAATATTATATGTGGATGAAAAATTGTTGATTGGAAATAATACAGAATTTCTGTATAGCATAAAAGGATACTTGAATAAGATTTTTTCAATAAAAGACGTTGGTGAAGCTTCTTATATATTGGGCATCAAGATTGATAGAGATAGATCAAGACACTTAATTGGACTTCCACAAAGCACATACCTTGATAAAGTTTTGAAGAAGTTCAAAATGGATGAGTCAAAGAAAGGGTTCTTGCCTGTTACAAGGTGTAAAGTTGAGTCAGACTCAATGCCCGACCACTGCAGAAGATAGAGAGAAAATGAAAGTCATTCCCTATGGCTCAGCCCTAGGTTCTATCATGTATGCAATGTTGTGTACCAAACTTTATGTGTGCCTTGCTATAAGTTTAGCAGGGAGGTACCAAAGTAATCCAGGAGTGGATCACTGGACAGCGATCAAGAACATCCTGAAATACCTAAAAAGGACTAAGGATATGTTTCTTGTTTATGGAGGTGACAAAAAGCTCATCGTAAATTTTTACATCGATGCAAGCTTTGACACTGATCCAGATGACTCTAAGTCACAAACCGGATACGTATTTATATTGAATGGTGGAGCTGTCAGCTGGTGCAGTTCCAAGCAAAGCGCCGTGGCCGGATCTACGTGTGAAACGGAGTACATAGCTGCTTCGGAAGCAGCAAATGAAGGAGTCTGGATGAAGGAGTTCATATCCGATCTAGGTGTAATACCTAGTGCATCGGGTCTAATGAAAATATTTTGTGACAATACTGGTGCAATTGCCTTGGCAAAGGGCTCCATATTTCACAAGAGAACCAAGCACATCAAGAGACGCTTCAATTCCATCTACGATCAAGTCAAGGAGGGAGACATAGAGATTTGCAAGATACATACGGATCTGAACATTGCAGACCCGTTGACTAAGCCTCTCTCACGAGCAAAATATGATCAGCACCAAGACTCCATGGGTGTTAGAATCATTACTATGTAGTCTAGATTATTGACTCTAGTGCAAGTGGGAGACTGAAGGAAATATGCCCTAGAGGCAATAATAAAGTTGTTATTTATATTTCCTTATATCATGATAAATGTTTGTTATTCATGCTAGAATTGTATTAATCGGAAACTTAGTACATGTGTGAATACATAGAAAAATAGAGTGTCCCTAGTATGCCTCTACTTGACTAGCTCGTTAATCAAAGATGGTTAAGTTTCCTGACCATATACATGTGTTGTCATTTGATGAACATGATCACATAATTAGAGAATGATGTGATGGACAAGACCCATCCATTAGCTTAGCATAATGATCTTTTAGTTTTATTGCTATTGCTTTCTTCATGACTTATACACGTTCCGCTGACTATGAGATTATGCAACTCCTGAATACCGGAGGAACACCTTGTGTGCTATCAAACGTCACAACGTAACTGGTTGATTATGAAGATGTTCTACAGGTGTCTTTGATGGTGTTTGTTGAGTTGGCATAGATCGAGATTAGGATTTGTCACTCCAAGTATCAGAGAGGTATCTCTGGGCCCTCTCGGTAATACACATCACTATGAGCCTTGCAAGCAATGTGACTAATGAGTTAGTCACAGGATGATGTATTACAAAATGAGTAAAGAGACTTGCCGGTAACGAGATTGAACTAGGTATGATGATACCGACGATCAAATCTCGGGCAAGTAACATACCGGTGACAAAGGGAAGAACGTATGTTGTTATGTAGTTTGACAAATAAAGATCTTCGTAGAATATGTAGGAGCCAATATGAGCATCCAGGTTCCGCTATTGGTTATTGATGGGAGATGTGTCTCAGTCATGTCTACATAGTTCTCGCGCCCGTAGGGTCTGCACACTTAACGTTCGATGACGATTTGTATTATGAGTTATGTGGTTTGATGAATCGAAGTTTGTTCAGAGTCTCGGATGTGATCACAGACATGATGAGGAATCTCTAAATGGTCGAGACATAAAGTTTTATATATTGGAAGGTTATGTTTGGACACCGAAATGGTTTCAGAAAGATACGGGCATTTTCCGGAGTACCGGGTGTTACGGAACCCCCCAGGGAGTTAATGGGCCTTCATGGGCCCTAGTGGAGAGAGGAGGCGGCGGCTAGGTGGTGGTGTGCGCCCCCCAAGCCCAATCCGAATTGGACTAGGGTTGGGGGGGGCCTTTCCTTCTCTTCTCCTCCTCCTTCCCTCCTTCTCCTAGTGGGAATAGGAAAGGGGGGTGGGCGAATCCTACTTGGACCGGGAGTCCAAGTATGACTCCCCCCCATGACGCCCCTCTTGGGCCGGCCACCTCTCCTCCCCCTTTATATACGTGGGAGGGGGGGGGTACCCCAAAGGCACACCAAGTCTTCTCTTAGCCATGTGCGGTGCCCCCCTCCACAATTACACACCTCGGTCATACCGTCGTAGTGCTTAGGCGAAGCCCTGCGCCGGTAACTTCATCGTCACCGTCGCCATGCCGTCATGCTGACGGAACTCTCCCTTGGCCTCAACTGGATCAAGAGTTCAAGGGACATCATCAAGCTAAACGTGTGCTGAACGCGGAGGTGTCGTACGTTCGGTGCTTGGATCGGTTGGACCGTGAAGACGTTCGACTACATCAACCGCATTACTAAACGGTTCCACTTTCGGTCTACGAGGGTACGTGGACACACTCTCCCCTGTCGTTGCTATGCATCTCTTAGATTGATCTTGCATGATCGTAGGTAATTTTTTTGAAATACTACATTCCCCAACGCATGTCTAGATAACTTTCATCAACTTAACTTCCGATAGCTAACATATGCCATGTGGTACGTCTGGATCACTTGTTGGGAGTATTTTAGGACTACTCTCACCATACAAATAGCCACTCCTATTTGTTTGAGAAAAACTAAATAAAAAAGCAATCACCCCCACAGATTTAAAAAAATCCCCCTCACCGCACATCAGCTAGTCACACAGGTCGTCTCTCCCCACCAGCCATTTCTCCACTGCCGCCTCCCCCAACCTCTCCCAATGGCCTCGAGCCACCCCGCCATGGCGTTGCCCCACAGCCAACTATGCAGGTATCCTGTAGATCGACGCTACCGCCAACATCCATCCTCAATGACGATGACCCGACGTAGCTCCTGGCCAAAGGCAGCTGTCGAGGCGAAGAATCTCGGTCTAGACGATGTCTAGAAGAGCGTGCAGCTGCCGGCCAAGCTACAGTCCAAGCCGGATCCACCTACTGTCAGCTGAAGATACTAAAGATGCCTCATTTTGATGCTGAAGAATTTAAAACCACTTCTTGCCTTGATGTTCTGAAGATATTGTCAAAATGTCAGTCCATCCTATAAGTTGTGCATAACTAACCGAAGTTATACTAATGAACCAACTGGAATGGTGCCTACAATGTCACGATAAGTTGCATATATAACAGAAGGCCATCAAAATATCAAAGAGTCAATGTAATAGATATAAACAACACTTAAATGGTTGATTTGCCTGATCTATTTTGAGAAAAGAACCACATGAATAGGTTGTGCTTTTGTATTTCAGCGTCAGAGAAGTTTACTATGCTTCTGCATTTTGGCGGAGTGAGTAGGAGGACTCACAAGTCGGAACATCAGTAAAAGAATTAATGCCAAAGAAGGAGTAAAAGAGTTAATAAACATAGTAATTTGTTAAGGAGTACATTTAGTCCTTCAGGACTAACTATTGCAATAATAAAAGAGCTTACACGCTGCAAATATGTTCAACATAGCCAAATAATGGTTGATTGAGCATACTATCACCTCAAATTATGGTCACAACTTCATACAAGTTTGCTAAACCAAGATTAGTACCTGTTTTGAAATCAAAACAAATTGTTGGGATCACAACAAAGTAAACAAACAAAATAAAAAGAATAAATGTCAAGCTTCTAACTAGTCGTCTTCGAAAGCACCTGGTGGGTCTTCCACAATCCCTCAACGAAGGACCTCCAAACTCACGTGATAAGCAATACATTGACTGAAATAAAACAACACAAGCATTATTTCTTGACAGGACCAGTATTCCTCTATCTCACCTTCACTTATTGTTTTAAAAATCTTAATTTAAGTACTTATTCGATGGAAAAAGGCACGTCTTCCAAATTTATGAGCAATCAAACACGCTGAATAATTTGTACCCGTAACTTGCCTTCAGTTCATCCATATTGAAGAATGTTCCTGATTAAGTGATTATTACATGCATTAAGGTGAATGCAAGAAACCCAGTGGCACAAAGGTCTCCTAATTAGCGCGCTGAACATCCATGCATTTGTCCCAAATGGAGGAAATATTCCCTAGAGGCAATAATAAAGTTGTTATTTTATATTATATTTCCTTATTCATGATAAAGGTTTATTATTCATGCTAGGATTGTATTGATCGGAAACTTAAATACATGTGTTGTCATTTGATAATGTGATCACATCATTAGGAGAATGATGTGATGGACAAGACCCATCTGTTAGCTTAGCATAATGATCGTTCAGTTTATTGCTATTGCTTTCTTCATGTCAAATACATATTCCTTCTACTATGAGATTATGCAACTCCCGGATACCGAAGGAATACCTTGTGTCATGGATTTGTCATGGCAGATGTCCTAGCAAAAGGACTTAGGTGTGGAGCCATCACAACGTAGTTAGCTTGAAGGGGTTGAACGGGAACAAAGGACACAAAGGCTTTACCCAGGTTTGGCCCCTCTCAATGAGGTAAAAGCCTACTCCTGCTTCTAGTAGTATTGCTTGAGTTTCGATTACAAGGGAGCGAATACGCTTAACCTAGTTCTCGATTGATTTTCTCTTTACCTAATCCGCCACTGGGTCTCACCTTTATATACACAAGTCGAAACCCGGAGGCTTACAGAGTCCCGACCGGCTCACACAACGTGTCCGGTTTGGTTTCTAACTAGTCATGCCTTACAGGGCAAGTCATCATACGACGGCTCACAGGCTCAGGTCTTGGGCTTTCACCAGGCCTGCCTCCATAAGCCGTCGTCCTCACACTTCTCCTTGGGCCTCTATCGGGGATATACCCCGTGGTATGACCCAGCCGGAGTTATAACCCGGCTGGTACTTGGTAAACCGGCGGGAGTTAAGTAAGATGATAAACCGGCAGGAGTTAAGTCAGATGATAACCCGGTAGGAGTTAAGTCAGATGATAACCCGGCAGGAGTTAAGTCAGATGATAACCCGACAGATGTTAAGTCAGATGATAACCCGGTAGACAATCATAACCCGACACACAATCATAACCCGGCAGACAGTCATAACCTGGCAGACAATCATAACCCGGTAGACAGTCATAACCCGGCAGACAGTCGTAACCCGGTTGACAGTCATAAACCGGCTGATGTTAAGTCGCCCGGGGTTAAGAAGCCCAAGACATTAAGAAGCCCATGAAGAGAAGCCCGTGAGGAGAAGTCAGAATAGTGTAAGTCTTAGTCCGAGATGGACTCTACATGTAACCCGCCCCTTCAACATATATAAGGAGGGGCAGAGCACCCCAAGAGGGGGGAAAATAATCTGAAGGGTTAGACATAACTAGGAGAGCCGTTTTATGGCAACTCCCTCATGATGATAATGAGACCTGGCCACAAATAGCATGTAGGGTTGTTACCGGATGATGTTTCCCGGGGCCCGAAGCTGTCTAAATCTTTGTCTTGCTTGTTGTATCTCTCGATTCCGCTCAACCCCTCTCAAACTACCACATAGATGCGTTGGCCTCACGACTAAGTCCTCACACTAGGACATCTGCCGTAACAATTCCACGATAGTTTGGGCCCACCGTGGGGCCCGCACATGGTGGTGTTGAGTTCTTGGAGGGATCTTCCCTAGGGATCGAGAAGTTTGCAATTCATCGTATGAAGAAGATTCAAGAGATTAGGGTTACAGGTGAGTGCCACCATAAGCCGCCGAGATCAGCGGAAGTGTTTCCGCTGCAGCTAAAACTCAGATGTTTATTGGTGATTTCCGAAGAAGTTGATAAAATTCGGTTACAGGTTCAATAACTGGGTTTGATTGCTCATGATGGATTGAGCCCCGAAGCGTTTCATCAAGCGTTACACTTTTGCCTATTTCTAATCAAGCCAGGGACAAGCTACATCAGGATTGAGTTGCAGCTGCTACATCTCATCAAAACTAACTATGACCAGGGGATGGATTAGTCAAATCTCCATGATGTAGAGGAAGACTCGGCCATGGCTTGCTAGTGCCTCTAAACCGCCCTCGCATCATCCGCCGACCCTAAGACGTCGCCACCACCAAGACACCACTGAGCCGACTCCAAGTCGGCCTGCCTCGACTCATCCGAGTTGCCTGCGCCCTAAATCCAAATCGCCATGGCGATCTCAAGTCAACTCCGAGTCGTTTCCGTTCCGGGCCACCTCCGCATGTTTGAGCGGTCTCCGCCTCCGAGCCGCCTGGATGGCCTGTTTCTGCTGCAGATTTCACGGATGCGCCGAAGAGTCGCCACGGGCTGCCGCATTTGCGGCCTTATTCTGTCGCCATGGATCGTCCCGCCTTAACTACAGCAGGGCCAGGCAACTGCGACCTCCAGTCTGTTCTACAACCTTATCCCACCTTTGTTCCAACCCAGCACCCGCGTGCCCGAGCCGCCTTAAACCGCCACCGAGGCCCGCACCTGAGCTCTTCTTTGCTCCGCCTCTGCCACAGTGAGTCCCGCACCCCGCGCGCTGGCCTCCGCTGTTTCACCACACCGGCGGATCATGCTCGTGCCCCGGATTTTCATCTGCAAGCCGGACGAACTGCCCACCTCCGCTGCTTCTTTGAGTAGCTGCAACATCCATGTTCTGAGCCGCCACCCTGTTCGCCAACGCGGACCGGCTAAGACCATGCTAAACCGCCATTGCGCCTCGCCAAGTCGCCGTCTCCAAACCGCCGCGACCCTCGGCCGCCTCAAATCACCAGCCTTGCTGCGCTAGGCCAACCTGGGTCTATTGCAAGATGCAAATCGCACGAGTCACCGCTGCTGGACTCCGCCTCTGCCACAACCCGCCATTGCCTGCCTGACCCACCAGTTTCCACCGGGTCACCTTCGCCGCTACACTAGATCGCCGCTTCAACTGTCGACTCGGACAAGGACTGGGACGGGGGTCAGATTCGGATTACGTTGTTGTCACCCCGTTCCAAGCCGCCTTGTGACCCTGCTGTGTCAAGCTGCCGACCTTACCGTGGCTCACCTCTACTGTAACCCGCCTCACCGCTTCAACTGTCGCCGACGCGTCCGCAGCCATCACTGTGCCACGGCCTCACCACACCTCCAGTCTATTCTGTGACCTTCGCCGGAGCAGGTCTTGAGGCCCCTGCCGCCTCGTCGTTGTGGACGCTTCACCAGCCCCGCCTCCACTTGGATTTCCTCCATGTCACTGTCACCTTGTCTGCCCCGAGTCAGCCTTGAACCGCCGTGCTATTGAGCCGCCCGGCCTTGTCCTCTTCCTTTGTCATAAGCCCCCGTGGCCTCGGGCCCGACCTCATGTCACCTGCCGCCATCTCGACCTTGGGCTAATTCGGCCACACCCCTCAACAAGTCGCCGTTGCTGGCCCGCGTGTCAAGCCGCCGCTGATATGGCCTCGAGCTGTTACCTCTGCAGCTTTAACCTCCGTTGACTTCTATTGCTTGGTTGAGCCGGCCCTGCCGCCAACAAGTCTCCTGGTTTCAAATCGACCCGATGACTTCATTCGCGTATGCACCTCTGCCCTTGCGCTGTCGGACCGAGCCATTGCGTCTGCTGCCATGGCCTGCCTGCGCCCTCGCCAAACTGCTTTTGCCGGCCGGACTCGCCAGCTTACTGTTGCCATAGCCTCACCTCTACCATGACCCGCTGGCGTGTCTCCGTTGCTGCCTTGTATCTTAAACCGGTTACAGGCTGCCTCGCCGGTGCCCTTCAGCCACTTAGTACTTTTGCCTTGGAGTGATTTGAAGTCAACATTTGTAGTGAGATAATTTTCGTAAAGATGCCTGCCACTGCCATGCTGCGGTGCCTCAGCTATCTGAAGGTGTCCCAGTGTTCCATGCTACAAGTGATAGAAAGCAAAGCTACAAATATCTCCAGTTTTCACTTTGACGGTGGACAAGTACATCTATTTCTTGGACTTTAAAGATTAATTAAATTCACT
Organism: Triticum aestivum; assembly: GCF_018294505.1. Classification (NCBI taxonomy): domain Eukaryota; kingdom Viridiplantae; phylum Streptophyta; class Magnoliopsida; order Poales; family Poaceae; genus Triticum; species Triticum aestivum. The sequence goes on from NC_057794.1 coordinate 193,983,152, forward strand.
GGATCAAAATGGCCCACGCCAGTACACTACTGTGGCTTGTCTTGCTGCGCCCTCTGTTTCCTTGTACAGCGCCTCAAGCTGTCATCGACAAGTCCCCGGTTTACTGCTGCTGCTCCCATTGGCCTCCTGCATCATCAAAAAAAGTCAAACATGACCTGGAGCGTCTGTCTGAGCCGACCGGTGCAGTGCTTTAAGCCGCCGCCTTTGTTGCGGTGAACGGATCATTCGTTATCCAAATACATCAGGTGATATCTATCCAGACTATCTTAAATAGCACATATCAACTTTTTCCTTTTGAGAACAATTACTCCGGTTTATGATATTATTTATGCAAGACATGTGGTCACTTCAAGAGCGGTAGCGACTCACCCGCGTCCATACCGCCTTTAATGTTGCGGTTGTTTTTTCCGTCTGCTTCCGCGGTTTTGGTGTATATCAACATAATGCGGCTAACTTGCCCGTTTGCATGGTTTACCGTGTCGTTTCACCATGGTGGTCAACAGATCATCAACTCTGCGGTGGATAATTTCTGGCCTAACATATCAGGTGAAATTCATCCAGTATATTTTTATATTATATATTGCTTTCTTTAAAAGAGCAATTACCCCGGCTTGAAAGTTATCTAATGCAGGACCCTAAAACTGCCATATTGCTGCAAATTTAAAGGCCGTCAGAAAATTTCTGGCTTAAAAAGAAGAATTCCGGTTTAAAACCCGGCTCAATGGAAAGCTGTCTCCCACAAAGCTTTGAAGCTCTCAATATCTAGTTTAAGAATTTCTAGTTCAAAAGAATAATCTCTCACAAGTTCGAGTTCTCAGGAAAAATTAAAGGGACCAAAGAGAGTTTGTTGCACAACGCAACTCAAACATTGGCACCCGGCGAGCACAACTCTGAAATATATCACTTGGGGGCTTCCTGCTCATTGAAGCGAAGCTATGATCACCCTTTAATCCGGCTTATACGCCATTCTTAAAAAACTCTTGGGGGCTTGCTACCCAGATCAAAAGGAGCCAGAGAGAGTCTGTTGCAAAGCACAACTCAAACATAGGCGCCCATTGAGCATAACTCAAAATATTGCTTGGGGGCTCTTTTGTTCTACAAGAACACAGAGTCTATAACCTTGTAATAGGCTATAAAAGCCAGGCTTGGAAGCCAGGTGTATTCACCTAAAACCTCGGGTTATCCTGCCTTTTTAAGTAAGTCACTCCGCGCAGGTAATCCTGGTAAGACCCATCGAACGTTTGACAAGTCAATCTTATACAGACCCTAAACTTGTCTTAGTTAGAATGACGATTGGTTAATGTGAGGTCCATCTTATAAGGCTTTGTAAAATGGTTTAACTCAGTGGCCCGGCAGCCCATGAAAAGCCTCGTTTCTTGCATGTTTTCTCTTGAAATCTTTCTTTTTGAGGTTTATTTTGCGGTTTATACCAATCCAATGTTTATTGACCCGGTCTAGCTATTGACTGTAAGTCCGCCGAACAAACTGAAAAGATTGCTGGTGTCTATTGACCTGGCTTGGCTTTTGACTACAAGTTGCCATTATGAGATAAGATAATATCCGATGTTTATCAACCCGGCTTAGATTTCGACTATAAGTCGACAGTATGAGATAAGATAATATACAATGTTTATTAACCCGGCCTGGTTTTCGACTATAAGTCGCTAGTTTATAGTTGGATTGTGCCATTGGAATCATGCACTTATAAATCATTGGATTATATTATTCAAATCTTTAATAGCCAACATGGCTAGATTTTTATTATGGTTATCACTAACCAATATTATGATTGAGGTTTTCAAAGTTGCTTCAGCGCAATGGCTATTATTTTATCAGTGGATATGATTTATTCTACAATGGAAGGAATAGTCCCGAGTCACTGCAGGCTTACGACCCGGCACTTGGGGGCTACATTATTCAAATTGAGATTACATCAAATATGCAAGTCCCATGTCACTGCCAGCATGCACCATGGCACTTGGGGGCTAATGCAAAGTCATTTTTTGATCACCTTATTGAAGACCCGACTCATTACATTGTAATGAGCCGGCCCTTGGGGGCTACCAATTGCTCCTGTCAACAACTCAAGGTACACAAGTCTTAATCCATTATATTGAATGGTCCACTCCTCAGTTGGTAAAGCACAACGCTCTTAATCTTGCGTACGTGGGTTCAAGCCCCATGATGGGAGTTACATCATACGATGTTATTTTCAATGAAGTATATATAAAGTCCCAGCTCAATATTATCTTACTGAGCCGGCCCTTGGAGGCTACACGTTGTTATTAAAGTCTACATGATCATATTTTTAAAGTCCCTACTCAGTATTAGCATAATGGCCCAGTCCTTGGGGGCTACACTGGTTGAAGTTTTTATGAGCATCAGGCAATTACAAGTTCCAGGCTGCTGCAAGCATGACAACCCGGCACTTGGGGGCCAAATATGTGGAATACTAAGTTCTAATTAGTGATTGAGATGAACAACATGGATTTCTTCAAGCTTGTGACATTCATATTGAAGCAATTCTTAAGCTGTTACTATGTTAACTTCTTAAGACTTGTGGGCTACAAGTGATAGGCATATAAGAGGTACATTTTCAAAGCTGATGTTAACAGACATTTATGACCTGGTGCCATCAATATTTATAAACCGGCAATTTTGGCAATGATAAACCGGCAAGTTCTACATTCTTAAGCCAATTGAAGATCAGATGAGTATTTCAAAGACCAGTATTTCTGTTAGGCATTGGGAGATGAATAAAATGAATTATTCTTCACAATTTTTCTCTATGACAAACCAATGTCAGCAAATTGATTATGAAGCTGGCCTATTGACCCGGATTTCTTAGAAGAAGGAAATGACAAGGACTTAAGGATGATTCAGGATTAGTTTAACATGGATAAATCCAAAATAAGCTGGGGGCTAATGTCGGGGATATACCCCGCGGTATGACCCGACCGGAGTTATAACCCGGCTGGTACTTGGTAAACCGGCAGGAGTTAAGTCAGATGATAAACTGGCAGGAGTTAAGTCAGATGATAACCCGGCAGGAGTTAAGTCAGATGATAACCCGACATGAGTTAAGTCAGATGATAACCCGACAAATGTTAAGTCATATGATAACCCAACAGACAATCATAACCCGGCAGACAGTCATAACCCGGCAGACAGTCATAACCTAGCAGACAATCATAACCCGACAGACAGTCATAACCCAGCAGACAGTCATAACCCGGTTGACAGTCATAAACCGACTGATGTTAAGTCGCCCGAGGTTAAGAAGCCCAAGACATTAAGAAGCCCATGAAGAGAAGCCCGTGAGGAGAAGTTAAAATAGTTTAAGTCTTAGTCTGAGATGGACTCTACATGTAACCCGCCCCTTCAACAGATATAAGGAGGGGCAGGGCACCCCAAGAGGGGGGAAAATAATCTGAAGGGTTAGACATAACTAGGCGATTCGGTTTACGGTGACTCCCTCATGATGATAATGAGACCTGGCCACAAACAGCATGTAGGGTTGTTACCGGATGATGTTTCCCGAGGCCCGAAGCGTCTACCTTTGTCTTGCGTGTTGCGTGTCTCGATTCCGCTCAACCCCTCTCAAGCTACCACATAGATGCGTTGGCCTCACGACTAAGTCCTCACACTAGGACATCTGCTGTAACAATTGCACGATAGCCTCCTTGGACCTTCTTCACATTAAACCACCAACGGTGTAACCCGGCCCCTCCTGGGCAGGTCACACCTCAGAGCTATATCCCCAACATTAGGCCCCAGGTTGATTTGAACTTGTTGAGTTGGCATAGATCGAGATTAGGATTTGTCACTCCGAATATCGGAGAGGTATCTCAGGGTCCTCTCGGTAATACACATCATAAGCTTGCAAGCAAATGACTAAGGAGTTAGTTACAAGGTGATGTATTACAGAACGAGTAAAGAGACTTGCCGGTAACGAGATTGAACTAGGTATGAAGATACCGACGATCGAATCTCGGGCAAGTAACGTACCGATGGACAAAGGGAATTACGTATGTTGTCATAACGGTTCGACCGATAAAGATCTTCATAGAATATGTAGGAGCCAATATGGGCATCTAGGTTCTTCTATTGGCTATTGACCGGAGAGGTGTCTCGGTCATGTCTACATAGTTCACGAACCCGTAGGGTACGCACGCTTAACGCTCATTGACAATATAGAGTTATATGAGTTATACGTTTTGGTGACCGAATGTTGTTTGGAATACCGGATGAAATCACAGACATGATGAGGAGTCTCGAAATGGTCTAGAGGTGAAGATTGATATATAGGACAATGGCATTTGGACACCAGAAGTGTTTCGGGACGTACCGGGAAGGAATCGGGTCACCGGAAGGGGTTTCGGGCACCCTCGGCAAGTTACGGGCCTTATGGGCCAAAGGAGGGGACATACCAGCCCACAAGGGGGCTGGTGCACCGCTCCCTTGTTTGGCCAGCCCTAGGGAAGGAAAAGGCGGAGGGCTAGCCCCTCCTGCCTTTCCCTCTCATGGAAGAAAGGAAAGGGGGGCACCCTGCCTTTCCCCGCACTCCAAATAAGGAAAGGAAGGCGCGACTTGGGAGGCACCCCAAGTAGGATTCCTCCTACTTGGGTGCCTCCGTTGGCTGCTCCTCCCTCCCACCTATATATATGTGGGAGGGGGCGTCTAGCACACAACAGATAATTTCCTAGACATGTGCGGCGCCCCCTCCACCGTTTACACCCTCGGTCATATTTTTGTAGTGCTTAGGCGAAGCCCTGTGGAGATCACTTCACCATCACCATCACCACACCGTTGTGATGTTGGAACTCATATACTACCTTTCCGTCTAGCTAGATCAATAAGGCGGATGACGTCACCGAGCTGAACGTGTGGAGAACATGGAGGTGTCATACATTCGGTACTTGATCGGTTGGAGCGCGAAGAAGTTCGACTACATCAACCGTGTTGTTAAACGCTTCCGCTTACGGTCTACGAGGGTACGTAGACATACGCTTCCCCTTGTTGCTATGAATCTCCATGGATAGATCATTGCGTGTGCATAGAATTTTCTTGTTTTCCATGCAACGTTTCCCAACAGTGGCATCCGAGCCAGGTCTATGTGTAAATGATATGCACGAATAGAACACAAAGAGTTGTGGGTAGTGATAGTCATACTACTTACCACCAATGTATTATTTTGTTTCGGAGGTATTGTGGGATGAAGCGGCCTGGACCAACCTACATGTCCATGCACTTGAGACCGGTTCAACCGTCTGACATGCAACTAGTTTTGCATAAAGGTGGCTGGTGGGTGTCTGTTTCTCCTACTTAGTTGAATCGAATTCGACTGCGGCCGGTCCTTGAAGAAGGTTAAAACAACAAACTTAATGAATCACCGTTGTGGTTTTATGCGTAGGTAAGAATGGTTCTTGCTAGAAGCCCGTAGCAGCCACGTAAAACTTGCAACAACAAAATAGAGGACGTCTAACTTGTTTTTGCAGGGCATGTTGTGGATATATGTTAATGTATGAGATGATCATGTTTTGTAATATTGACAACCGATAGGAGCCTTAGGGTTGTCTCTTTATTGTATGAAGTGCAAGTTCCATGTAATTGCTTTACTTTATCACTATGCTTTAGCAATAGTTTAGAAGCAATAGTTGGCGTGACAACCTCGACGCAACGATGCTACGATGGAGATCAAGGTGTCGAGCCGGTGACGATGGAGATCATGACGATGCTTTGGAGATGGATATCAAAAGCACAAGATGATGATGGCCATATCATGTCACATATTTTGATTGCATGTGATGTTTATCCTTTATGCATCTTATTTTGCTTAGAACGGCAGTAACATTATAAGATGACCCCTTCACTTAATTTCAAGATAAAAGCATTCTCCCTGAGTATGCATCGTTGCTACAGTTTGTCATTTCGAGACACCACGTGTTGATCGAGTGTGATAGACTCTACGTTCACATACAACGGGTGTAAGATAGTTTTACACATGCGGAATACTTGGGTTAAACTTGTCAAGCCTAGCATGTACAGACATGGTCTCAGAACATTGGAGACCGAAGGGTCGAACATGAGTCATATAGTAGATATGATCAACATAGAGATGTTCACCATTGATGACTACCCCATCTCATGGGACGACCGGACATGGGTTAGTTGATTTGGATCATGTATAACTTAAATAACTTGAGGGATGTTAATTTAAGTGGGAGTACATTAGTAATTTGATTAATTGAAATTAAATTTATCATGAATTTAGTCTTAATAGTTTTTGCATATCTATGTTGTAGATCAATAGCTCGCAATATAGCTCCCCTCTTTTTTGATATGTTCCTAGAGAAAAATAAGTTGAAAGATGATAGTAGCAATGATGCGGACTGGGTCCATGATCTGATGATTATCCTCATTGCTGCATAGAATAATTATGTCCTTGATGCACCGCTAGGTGACATACCTATTGCAGGAGCAGATGTAGACATTATGAATGTTTGGCAAGCCCGATATGATGACTACTTAATAGTTTAGCGCGCCATGCTTTACAACTTAGAACCGGGACTTCAAAAATGTTTTGAACGCCACAGAGCATATAAGATGTTCCAAGAGCTGAAATTGGTATTTCAGACTCATGCCCGTGTCGAGAGGTATTTGACCTCTGACAAGTACTTTGCCTACAAGATTGAGGAGAATAGCTCAACCAGTGAGCATGTGCTCAGAATGTCTGGGTACTAAAATCGCTTGAATCAAGTGGGAGTTAATATTCTAGATAAGATAGTGAATGACAAAGTTCTCTAGTCACTATCACCAAGCTACTAGAACTTCATGATGAACTATAATATGCAAGGGATGACGCAAATGATTCCCGAGCTCTTCACGATGCTGAAATCGGCGATGGTAGAAATCAAGAAAGAGCATCAAGTGTTGATGGTTAACAAGACCACTAGTTTCAAGAAAAAGGGCAAGGGAAAGAGAGGGAACTTCAAGAAGAATGACAAGCAAGTTACCGCTCCCATGAAGAAGCTCAAAGCTGGACCAAAGCCTGAAACTGAGTGCCTCTACTGCAAAGGAAATGGTCACTGGAAATGGAACTGCCCCAAATACTTGGCGGATAAGAAGGATGGCAAAGTGAACAAAGGTATATTTGATATACATGTTATTGATGTCTACTTTACTAGTGTTCATAGTAACCCCAGGGTATTTTATATACATGTAATTGATGTGCACCTTACTAGTATTAATAGTAGCCCATGGGTATTTGATACCGGTTCAATTGCTAAGATTAGTAACTCAAAACATGACTTGCAGAATAAACAGAGACTAGTTAAGGGCAAGGTGACGATGTGTGTTGGAAGTGATTCCAAGGTTGATACGATCACCATCGCACACTCCCTCTACCTTCGGGATTAGTGTTGAACCTAAATAAATGTTATTTGGTGTTTGCGTTGAGCATGAATGTGATTTGATCATGTTTATTGCGATATGGTTATTCATTTAAGTCAAAGAATAATTGTAGTTCTATTTACATGAATAAAACCTTCTATGGTCATACACCCAATGTGAATGGTTTATTGAATCTCGATCGTAGTGATACACATATTCATAATATTGATGCCAAAAGATGCAAAGTTAATAATGATAGTGCAACATACTTGTGGCACCACTACTAGGAAAAGGCCTACTAATGGCGCACCAGTTTTGCCTACTAATGGCGCATCACTGGTGCGCCATTAGTATCACGCCACTAGTATTTATTACTAATGGCGCACCACTGGTGCGCCATTAGTATCTAGTATACTAATGGCGCACCACCTAGTGCGCCATTAGTATATAACACCATGCGCCATTAGTATGCCTCCCAGGGCCATATTTAACCATGTGCTTTGGCACACTAATGGCGCACTGCGGATGGATGCGCCATTAGTATACTTGGCATACTAATGGCGCACTCTGTAGTGATGCGCCATTACTATGAATATTAGGTTTTCTTACTTTTCTGATTTTTGCACAGGTTACAAAATATATTATTTGATAGAATATAGACAGTAGCACACAACAACAGCAGATTCATCAAATACAATAGAAGATTAGTCTCCGAATACAATTCATCATATTAGTCTCCGAATTCAAAAGACCGAACAAAGATAAAACATTACAAGTCTCGAGACCGTGAGTATCGAGTTTGTCGGAAGTAATACTAATGCTAACAAGTCCTACTAATCATCATCATACAACTTCTACTCATTATTCATAACAAGTCATACGATCATCATCTTGATAGTCATCGAACCAACCCTACTTAATTGTTCTTAGCACATGATCATCAGTATTAGGCAGGACCTAAATACCCTATTTAAGCTAAAATAGCATAAACAATATAGACCCTGACTCTCCATTATGGAGAATGGAGAACATCCTGTCTCCAATTCTTGCGCTTCGCTTCCTTTTGCTTCCAAGAAGCTCCTTACGACTGTCCATACATTTTTTCCATCCTTTGATTTTCATGTCTCCACTTCTTTTAGAAATCTCGTATGGACAGTTGAGATTCGTAGGATGACCTGGCTGTATGTTCAAAACATTAAGACTACCTTTCTGATACATCATATGAGGCACACAATTCTCTGGGAATATCTGTTGAAAAACATAGTAATAACTTCATAGTTAGCAATGATGTACTAGTTTTAGAAGTATGCAAAATATGCACGGATGTCATAATAGTAAAAATCTTACCAGGGTATCTCCATGGTAGTTACCGTAGTTGAACACAGGCATTAGCGGCACGTATTTACCATAATGTTGAGGAGTTTGATTGTGGATATTGTAATTCTCAATGTCAGTACAAAATCCGACCAGATGATTTTTCTCCTTGTAAGTTGTTAATTCGGAGCCATCGGTGTAGTGGGTTTTGTCTACCATCTCCCGCACATTCTTTGAACAATAAAAGTAAGCTGTCAATGGAAATAAGCTATCAACTATTTTGAAATAAACAATATAAATTAGCTAATAACTATGTTTGAGAAACTCACATAGCAGTAGAACTGGAGGCGTATCAACAAGGACCCAAATGTCCATATTGTCTTGGTTGATGTCAGGATTACCAAGATCCATGGTGATAAGCATACCCTCATCAAAACCATACAGCTTGCAAAATGCTTCCCAATTTTTGCAACCAAAATGGGTTACACTCTCAGAATTATATAGATTTACTTCAAAGTCCACATCGTGATGAGTCCTTAGGTGAATTTTCTTTGTTTCAGAAATTTCATGGTCTTCAAAATCCATCCTCTCCAAGACATAGCGTCTTGCATGGCATGGGATAAGCTATACTCGAATTGTAAAATATGAAAATTACACGTTGAAATAGTTGAAGTCATGCTTAATTATGAAAATAACACTTGTCGTCATTGTGTACCATTTCAACTTCGAAGGTCTCCTCGAGCTTAATGTTGAAGCGCCGATCATCGTCCAGGTGAGGCATGTCGGACAGACCTCGATCGTCGTGGCACCAGTCACACTCCCCCGGGAGACTTTCGTTGTCCGATGATGATGACGACATATCCTACGTTCATAATTCAAAACTACATCATTTAGGGTTTGACGACACCGAGGCATCCTAAAAGCTAAGCTTTTATCATTTAGGGTTTGTCGACGCTGAGGCACCCTAAAAGCCTAAGCTTTCATCATTTAGGCTCTTATCGACACTGAGGCACCCTAAAAGCCAAGGTTTTATCATTTAGGGTTTGTCGACATCGAGGCACCCTAAAAGCCTAAGCTTTCATCATTTAGGTTTTGTCGACGCCGAGGCACCCTAAAAGCCTAAGCGTACATCATTTAGGTTCTCATCGACACCGAGGCACCCTATAGAAGCCAAGTTAAGTTTTCATCATTTAGGGTTTATCGATGCCGAGGCACCCTAGGTTGGGCCTAATCACTTGGCTCTATTGCCACCTATGTTGGGTTTATCATCTAGGGTTTATCGTTGCTAACGAGAATTCTAAGTTGGGCCTAATCACTTGGCTCTATTGCCACCTATGGTTTAATGCAGCAAGAATGGCGGGGCAGTTGATCCTACTTAACTAAGTACTAAGATACCCCGACCCATGCATTAGTCGCAAGTACCCCATATGTCCTATTTTTAGCAAAGTCATGCTAAAATTCACGGAAAATTTCAGCATGACCTTTGCTGAAAATAGGACATATGGAGTACCCGAATTTGCCGGAACGGAAGTTAATCGACATTCCGGCAAACTCAAGGGCCTCTCGGGGTACAACAGCAGCATCACAAGTTGACAAAATTCCCAAGTAGTACAGCAGCAGCATCACAAGTAGTACCAATGAACATATAGTCCAGCAAGTTGAAAAAGCTGAAGTTCTCAGCATGAAGAATCACACAACACAGCACCTACATTATGATGATACATTTGGAGATTGCACATACAGTTTTCACATAAGCATAATTGTTCTGGAGATTGCACATACAGTTTTTGACAACACAACACCTATGACAGCACATACAGATTTTGTTACTGCTCCCAAATGAAATGACACTTTGACATGGCTGCAATTTTTAGTGTCTACTTATCTGCAATTTTTCAGTGTCTGCTTAGGAGAAATAGGTTTCAAACTTCAGCTTGCTTTGTATAAGGAGACTAAAAAACTATCTAAGGAGTTCTTCAAGTTCATGTTACAGCCTGCATGACATTTTCCTACACAATGCTTGTTGTAAATAATTACTTAAAGTAAACACCTTTTTTATCTTAGCTTACCTACAACAGAATGCCTATATTTCTGGTTTTCCAATAAAAAATACACTTCTCAGTTTTACAAACTGAAAATTACTCTAAAACTGAAACTTTAACTGACTTTTAGACTGAATTTTTACTCCAAGAGTTTTTATATTCAGATCACTTTAACTGAAGTTTACATTGAGTTTTAGATTGAATTTTAAACTTTCTTGCAATATAAGCTTGCCGTACACTTTATATTTAGATCAGGAGCCAAGCTCTAAAATTGAATTTTTAACTGAATTTTTACGACTGCATCTGTTTCAATTTCAGTTTCAGATAAAGTTTGTATTCAGATCAGGAGAATGACTTTTAAACTGACTTTATATTCAGTTTTAGGTAAGGACATCAGAGAATCTACAGCGAGGGGTGGCCGGCGCGGTGAGCACGAGCCTGCATGCACAAACGGTGACTAAACAAGGAGAAAAACAGGGGAATCGATGGAGACGCTCACCGCGGAGCTGGGGAAGGAGACAGCGAGGCCGAGGGTGGTCGGGGCAGCGCGGATCGACGCCGAGAAGCAGTGGTCGGTGATGAGGAAGAAGAGGTCGATGCGCTCGATCCTTGGTGACCCGACTCCAATCCGTGGACGTAGGCGATGAAGGTGATGATGGTGTTGCTCCTGGCGCAGCTCCTAGGCACGACGACGAAGGACGGGGCGGTCGGTGGCCGCGGTGACGCGCGGCGGCGGCGCTCCGGGTGGAGGGAAGGAGTGGGGCAGGCCGTCAGTGGCGAGGATCGAGAGGGCGATTGAGGAGTGGAGGGAAGGAGCGGGGCAGGCCGTCGGCGGCGAGGACCGAGACGGTGAGGCGGGGCGCGGGGGTCGTCGGGCGACTAGGGCGGAATGAATCTGGCGAGGGGGGAGTGAATCTGGCGAGCGGGAGGGACGAAGGAATCGGGTGACTAGGGGGGAAGATTACTAAGGGCGCACCCCTGGCGATGCGCCATTAGTATGTTTTTTTATAGCAATGGCGCACCCCCGAGACGGTGTGCCATTAGTATTCTTTTTTTAGATAGCAATGGCGCACCAGCTAGCCGTGCACCATAAGTAAGATTTTTTATTATTATTTTGTTGCATCTAATAATTTAATAGAAAATTAATATGAATATGAATATGAATATGAAAATGAATATGAATAGGAAACAGTAATAAATTTTTATAAAAACAGTAATAATTTTTTAAAAATATCATCAAATTTCTTATTTGAAAATATTTATGAATCGAAAAAATATCATCAAATTTATTATTTGAAAATATCATCAAATTTGTTATTTGAAAATATAAAAAAATTTGTTTTTTTTGGATTTTTAGTTGCATTCATTTGTGACGGTGGAGCGGGGGAGGGTGCGGGTGGTCGGCGGCGGCGGTGGAGCGGGGGAGGGTGCGGTGGGTCGTCGACGGCGGTGGATCGGGGGAGGGTGCAGGGGTCGGCGGCGGCGCTGGAGCGGGGGGAGGATGCGGGGGGGGGGGTGCTCAGTGGCGAGGGGGATCTGGCGAGGGGGATAGCTATCGAGAGGGAGGGGGATCGAGATCGAGTGTCCTCATGAATATTCAACATTTTTTTCATATGGAATATGAAAAAATATCATCAAATTTGAAAAAATATTCATGAATTCAAAAAGTGCCCATGAAATTTAAAAATATTCATGATATCAAAAAGTAAAAAAAGTGCCCATTACTAGTTTAAACTAGTAATGGCGCACTATGCAATAGTGCGCCATTAGTAGTTTTGCAAAAAAGTAAAAAAATACAGTAGTGGCGCACTCTATGGCTGGTGCGCCATTAGTAGTTCTAACTACTAATGGCGCACTCTGCCCGGATGCGCCATTAGTATGTTTGAAAAAATAAAAAAAACATTTGGTTACTAGTGGCGCACCAACAGATGGTGCGCCACTAGTATATAGTAATGGCGCACCACATGTCTGGTGCGCCATTAGTGTCAATTCCATCTATAGCCCTTTTCCTAGTAGTGCACTGCCGTTTAGCTCATATTGGTGTAAAGCGCATGGAGAAACTCCATGCAGATGGGATTTTGGAATCACTTGATTATGAATCATTGGATATTTGCGAACCATGCCTCATGGGCAAGATGACTAAAACTTTGTTCTCCGGAACAATGGAGCGAGCTAATGACTTATTGGAAATAATACATACCGATGTATGTGGTCCGTTGAGTGTTGAAGCACGTGGCGGGTATTGTTATTTTTTGACCTTCACAGATGATTTGAGTAGGTATGGGTATATCTACTTGATGAAACACAAGTCTGAAACATTTGAAAAGTTCAAAGAATTTTAGAGTGAAATGTAGAATCATTGTAACAAGAAAATAAAGCTTCTACGATCTGATCGTGGAGGCAAATATTTGAGTTACAAGTTTGGTCTTCATTTAAAACAATGTGGAATAGTTTCACAACTAACGCCACCTGGAACACCACAACATAATGGTGTGTCCGAACATTGTAACCGTACTTTATTAGATATGGTACGATCTATGATGTCTCATACCGATTAACCACTATCATTTTGGGGTTATGCATTAGAGACAGCCGCATTCACGTTAAACAGGGCAATGTCTAAATTCGTTGAGATGATACGTTATACATTATGGTTTTGCAAGAAACCTAAGCTATCGTTTCTTAAAGTTTGGGGATGCAATGCTTATGTCCAAAGGCTTCAGCCTGATAAGCTCAAACCTAAATCGGAGAAGTGCGTCTTCATAGGATACCCTAAAGAAACTATTGGGTACATGATGTCTGCTAGAACTACATCGGTATTTCCCCCAAGAGGAAGGGATGCTGTAGTATGATGGCGGCTTGAAGCTATGTCGGTATTTCCCCAAAGAGGAACGGATGATGCAGCACAACAGCGGTACGTATTTCCCTGAGATATGAAACCAAGGTTATCGAACCAGTAGGAGGACCAAGCAACAACACGTAAACAACACCTGCATACAAATAACAAATACTCACATCCCGACGTGTAAAAGGGGTTGTCAATCCCTTTCGGGTAACGGTGCCACAAATTGGCAAACAGACGTGGGAGAGTTGTAAATATTGATAGATTGAACACCAAATAAAATAAAATGCAGCAAGGTATTTTTTGTATTTTTGGGTTTAATAGATCTGAAAATAAAGGCAAAGGAAAATAGATTGCAACGGAAAATAATATGAAGAAGAGACCCGGGGGCCGTAGGTTTCACTAGTGGCTTCTCTCGAGAAAAATAGCAAACAGTGGGTAAATGAATTACTGTTGGGCAATTGATAGAACTTAAAATACTCATGATGATATCCAGGTAATGATCATTATATAGGCATCACATCCAAGATTAGTAGACCGATTCCTGCCTCCATCTACTACTATTACTCGACACAGCAACCGCTATCCAGCATGCATCTAGTGTATTAAGTTCATGGAGAAACGTAGTAATGCAATAAGAACGATGACATGATGTAGACAAGATCTATTTATGTAGAAATAGGCCGCATCGTTTTATCCTTAGTAGCAACGATACATATGTGTCGGTTCCCCTTCTGTCACTGGGATCAAGCACCGTAAGATCGAACCCACTACGAAGCACCTCTTCCCATTGCAAAATAAATAGATCAAGTTTGCCAAACAGAACCCAAATATCGGAGAATAAATACGAGGCTATAAGTAATCATGCATATAAGAGATCAAAGAAACTCATATAACTTTCATGGATAAAAAGAGATTGATCTAATCATGAACTCAAAGTTCATCGGATCCCAACAAACACACCGCAAAAGAGTTACATCATATGGATCTCCAAGAGGCCATTGTATTGAGAATAAAACGAGAGAGAGGAAGCCATCTAGATACTAACTATGGACCTGAAGGTCTACAAAGAACTACTCACGCATCATCGAAGAGGCACCAATGGAAGAGGTGAAACCCTCCGTGATGGTGTCTAGATTGGATTTGGTGGTTCTGGACTCTGCAACGGCTAGAATTGATTTTTGTTGACTCTCCTAGGTTTATGGAATATTGGGGTATTTATAGAGTAAAGAGGCAGTTCAGGGGACACCCGTGGTGGGCACTACCCAGCTGGGCACGCCTGGGGGCCTAGGCGCGCCCTAGTTGGTTGTTCCCACCTCGGGGCACCCCCTAGGTGCTTCTCCGGCCCATCGGATGTCTTCCGGTCCATAAAAATTCCACAAAAAGTTTCGCTGCGTTTGGACTCCATTTGGTACTGATTATCTGCGATGTAAAAAACATGCAAAAAACAGCAACTGGCACTTGGCACTATGTCAATAGATTAGTACCAAAAAATGATATAAAATGACTATAAAATGATTATAAAACATCCAAGATTGATAATATAACAACATGGAACAATAAAAAATTATAGATACGTTGGAGAGGTACCAGCATCCCCAAGCTTAATTCATGCTCATCCTCGAGTAGGTAAATGATAAAAACAGAATTTTTGATGTGGAATGCTGCCTAACATGTCATATCATATTCTTTTCTTTATAGCATGGACATTTGGACTTTTATATTGTTCAAAGCAATAGTCTAGTTTTGACATGATAACTTAAATACTCAAGCATATCAACAAGCAACCATGTCTTTCAAAATATCAATGCTAAAATAAGCTATCCCTAGCCCATCATGCTCAATCTTCGATCCATTCATGAAACACACTCGCATATTAACTACACCAAATGCTCAAGTACGATCATAGTGCCTCCTAGTTGGTGCTTTTATAAGAGAAGATGGAGACTCAAATTCAAAAATAAAAATTTCATAAAGTAAAAGAAAGGCCCTTCGCAGAGGGAAGTAGTGATTTGAAGAGGTGCCAGAGCTCAAAGCAAAAATTGAGAGATAAAAACATTTTGAGAGGTGTGCCTTTCCCACCAACAAAAATGACTTAGAGTTCCCAACACTTTCCACACTAGATATATCATAGGCGGTTCCCAAACAGAAATTAAAGTTTATTACTTTTTCCACCATACTTTCACTTTCCATGGCTAACCGTATCCACGGGTGCCTTCCATACCAACACTTTCCAAGGAATTTATTATTTGACAACCTAAAGTAAATTCATTTTTAATTTTGGGACTGGGCATCCCTAATACCTTTGCCTTACTCTCGTGCAATGAGAAGTGAATAAACACTCATCGTGAGAATAACACATCTAGCATGGAAAATATTAGCCACCCCTCACCACCTTGCGAGCGGTACGAGCACACAAAAGAGAGGTTTATTTTGAATATTAGAGATGGCACATACAAATTTGCTTAAAACAGCAAAATAATACCTATATCAAGATGAAGGCTAGCAAAAGACTACTAATAGCAAGACTTCTCCCTTGTCCTCAGGATCAAACATAACTACTCACAAAGCATATTCATGTTCATAATCAGAGGGGTAATAATATGCATAAATGATCTGAACATATGATCTTCCACCAATTAAACCAACTAGCATCAACTACAAGGAGTAATTAACACTACTAGCAACCTACTAGCACCAATCCCGGACTTGGAGACAAGAATTGGATACAAGAGATGAACTAGGGTTTTGAGATGAGATGGTGCTGATGAAGATGTTGATGGAGATTGCCCTCTCCCGATGAGAGGAGCATTGGTGATGACGATGGTGATGATTTCCCCCTCCGGGAGGGAAGTTTCCCCGGCAGAACAGCTCCGCCAGAGCCCTAGATTGGTTCCGCCAAGGTTCCGCCTCGTGGCGGCGGAGTTTCGTCCGAGAAGATGGCTTATGATTTTTTCCCATCGAAAGACTCCATATAGCAGAACATGGCCACCGAAGGGCCACCAGGGGGCCCATGAGGTAGGGGGGCGTGCCCAGGGGGTAGGGCGCCCCCCACCCTCGTGGGCAGGGTGTGGCCCCCTGGTGAAGTTCTTGCTCTTAGTATTTTTATATATTTGGAAAACATCTTACGTGAAGTTTCAGGACTTTTGGAGTTGTGCAGAATAGGTCTCTAATATTCGATCCTTTTCCAACCCAGAATTCCAGCTGCCAACATTCTCCCTCTTTATGTAAACCTTGTAAAATAAGAGAGAATAGGCATAAGTATTGAGACATAATGTGTAATAACAACCCATAATGCAATAAATATCGATATAAAAGCATGATGCAAAATGGACGTATCACATAATTACTCATCAACATGACTCACATATTATATCAACATATCTCAAAACTATTATAAGGAATCAAGTTTATTTTGTCCAATGATCTTCATGAAAGTTTTTATTATATCCTTCTTAGATATCTATCACTTTGGAACTAATTTTCATGTGTTGCTTTTGATAAGCTCAAACAAATATAAGTGAAGATCATGAGCATAATATTTCTTTCTCTCAAAATAATTTAAGTGAAGTAAGAGAGAATTTATTAAAAAAATTACTAACTCTCATATAATTCTAAGTGAAGCAAGAGAGCATTTCTTTAAAAATACTAAAGCACATAGTGCTCAAAAATATATAAGTGAAGCACTAGAGCAAATCCATAGCTCATAAAAAATTTAAGTGAAGCATAGAGAGCAATTTTAACAAGACATGACATAATTTTGGCTCTCTCAAATAGGTGTGTCCAGCAAGGGATCAAGAATAAAAACACAAAATAAAACAAGAAAAGACTCATATCATACAAGACGCTCCAAGCAAAACACATAGTATGTGACGAATAAAAATATAGCTTCGAGTAAAATACTGATGGTCGTTAGAAGAAAGAGGGGATGCCACTCGGGGGCATCCCCAAGCTTAGTTGATTGCTCTCTTTTGGATAATAGCTTGGGATGCTGGGGCATCCCCAATCTTAGGCTCTTCTTACTCCTTATTCCTTCATCCATCGTAAGATAACCCAAAACTTGAAAACGTCAATCACACAAAACTCAACAAAAGCCTTTGTGAGATCCGTTAGTATAAGAAAACAAATCACTACTATAAGTGCTGTGGAAAACCAATTCATATTTTATTCTTGCATTATACATACTGTATTCCAACTTTCCTATGGCAAAAACTCATCGAAGAAAACCATAGAATCATCAAAACAAGCACAGAACGCAAAGAAAACAGAATCTGTCAAAAACAGAACAGTCTGTAGCAATATGGATATTTCGAATACTTATGTAACTACAAAAACTATGAAAAATTAGGACCTCCTGGAAAATTTGTATATAAATCTACTGCAGTAGGAATTGGTATTTTACCGCTCTCTAGTTAAAATTGAAAATTATTTTCAGGAGCGCAAAAGTTTCTATTTTTTCAGCAAGATCAAAGAACTATCACCCAAGAAGATCCTAAAGGCTTTACTTGGCACAAACACTAATTAAAACATAGAAAACACAAAAAACACAATCATAAATGTAGCATAATTGTGCTAACACTCAAGAAGAAAAAGAAAAATGTAAACATAAATTTTATTCATTGGGTTGCCTCCCAACGAGCGCTATAGTTTCACGCCCTTAGCTAGGCATAAAGCAAGAATCTCAGTTTTTTCATCTTTGGTTCGAGATCCATAAGATGCCCTCATGATTGATTCATATGGTGGCCTAATTCTTGTTCTAGGAAAGTGTTCCATACCCTTGTTCAAAGGAAATTGCAACTTAATATTTCCTTCTTTCATATCAATCACGACACCGATAGTGCGTAAAAACGGTCTACCAAGAATAATTGGACAAGACGGATTGCAATCAATATCAAGATCAATAAAATTCATGGGCACATACTTCCTATTTGCAATAATAAGAACATCATTAATTCTTCCCATAGGTTTTTTAATAGTAGATCTGCCAAGTGCAAATTTAAAGAGCATTCTTCAATATCGGTAAGACCAAGCACATCACATAGAGACTTCGGAATTGTAGAAACACTAGCACCCATGTCACACAAAGCAAAACAATCATTATTTTTAATATTGACTTTGATAGTAGGTTGCCATTCATCATGCAATTTTCTAGGAATTGAAACTTCTAATTCCAATTTTTCTTCTAAAGCTTTCATCATAGCATCAACAATATGTTCAGTAAAAGCTTTATTTTGTTCATAAGCATGGGGTGAATTTATCATGGATTGAAACAAACAAATACAATCATTCAAAGAGCAACTATCATAATTAAAGTCTTTTTAATCCAAAAGAGTGGGCACATCACTAGTTAAACTTTTGACCTCTTCAAACCCAATTTTATCAATTTTCTCAACAAGATTTTCACCCTCCGGATTATCGGGACGCCTTCTAGCTAAAGTTGACTCTTGTCTAGTCCCTTTTTCATCAATCTTAACTTTACTAAACAAGGAATCAATAGAAGAAACACCAATCATTTTAAGATCTTCATCGCTTTTACGAATGTGATCATTAGAAAACGCTTTTTCTAAAAAATTTCTTTTAGCTCTATGCATAGCGGTTCTTTTCTTACTTTCATCCATTGAAACATAGAGAGCTTTAATTGATTCCTCAACTTTAGGCACAAAAATTTTCATCTTGAGATTTTCTACATCATGAGAAATTCTATCAACACTTCTAGAAAAATCATCAATCTTATTCAAGTTTTCTTCTATGGTGTTGATAGGATTGGAGCAGCGGGTAGGCGGCGAACGCGGAGGGCACGGGCCTTAATGGCGAGGCGGGAAACCGGGTCGTCGCTGATTGGAGCAGCGGGTTGGTCCCAATTCCCTGCGCTCCTGGTGGCCGGATTGGCTAAGTGGGGCGGTCGATCCCCGACCCCTCCCCTTTATAAGAAGGGGAGGGGGTTGGCATCCTTCAATCCTTCAACATTCATCTCCTTCCATCTTGACTCCTTCCTTTGCTTCACTATGGTGGGAGGGTGCGCCGGCGCTCCGATGGCAGCGACGAGGGTCTCTGCTCAACAGCGTGCCCCTCCTCCCCAAGAGCTCATGGTTGCGGAGCCGGCCACGAGAGGAAGAGGGAGGGGGCGAGGTCGAGGCCATTGTGGCGCTCGGGGGAGAGGAGGACGGGGCGGTGCACCGGCCGCGCCTCCGCCAGCGGCTCCTCCCCCGATGGAGGGCGATGTCGGAGACCAGCCCTGCGAATTCTTCATCAGGCTACACAAGCCAGTGCACGGTCGCCTCCATCTCCCCACTCCATTCACTCGGGAGATGGAGCTCGACCCGCCAGAAGCCTTGAGGCTGCATATGAGGGGCTACGGGAATGGCAGCATGCGGGTCGATGTCGACTTCCCCGCCCCTCATGTCATGTATCTCCGCCACAGGTGGAAAACCTTCGCCCGTGCCCATAACCAGTTGGAGGGGATCTTCCTCCACTTCAAATTGATGGAGAACGGCCTGCTCTCCATCAAGGTTTTTGGGTACTTGGGAAATTGCCTAAGGTGTTGCATGGAGAGCTCCACTGACGACGAAACCTCCTCCTCGAGTGGGAGTGATGAGGAGGATAACGACAATGGCGATGAGGGCGTCAAGCGGGAGGATGTCGACTCTGACTCCGACTAACCGCGCTGCCTTCCTCCCTCGGCCACGCGCCCTGCCGAGGGTCTTCCTCGTCAAGCTCTCCATCGGCGCGTTCCCCACCGCTTCCTTTTTGCCTTCACCTGCCGCACCTAGGAGGAAAGGGGCAAGAATAGA
Organism: Triticum aestivum; assembly: GCF_018294505.1. NCBI lineage: Eukaryota > Viridiplantae > Streptophyta > Magnoliopsida > Poales > Poaceae > Triticum > Triticum aestivum. Next base: position 194,003,533 of record NC_057794.1, read on the forward strand.
GATCACGGGGCACCTATCTTTCTTTTAAATTGTAGGAACTTGCCAAATTTGAATTTCTAGATAATGTAATCTCTCGAGTCCATGCTTGTGTCCTGTAACCTCTATTCTTGCATGAGCATGTTAATGAAAAAGTCTAGCCTTGCCGGGAACCCGTGCATGCGTTATGCTTGTGCAGAGGCAAAACGCCTCCTTAATGTAAGTAAACGAGTCCTCCCGACAAGCTGCCCTGCCGGCGCCCTTTGCACCTTCCGGAGAATCATATCTGCCGGGTTACAGACGAAGGGTCCAGCCCCACATCCACCTCCTTATAGCAAGGGCTACTACGACCACTCCGACTAAAGCAGCGTTCGGACCGAAAATGGGAGCACCCGAGTTTTTAAAGAAGAGTGGCGAGGTTTTCTAATGCACAAGTCATAGGTTACGAACACAAATGGGCAAGAGGTAACTTTATCTTTTGGTTTGCCAGGGATCACCGTGCCGGGCGGTCTTCTCGACTTATTGCCAGAGCTGGGTCCTTGGCGGGATCGCGCACCCTTGCCGTGGCTGGAAAGAAGAGAGGGCAAGAGCATGGAACCTCGATGGTCCACTAACATTTATTGGAATCAAAAAGAAGTACAATACCCTGCACAGGCATGCATATATGTATACACAAAAACATGGGAATCGACAGGAAACTATACATACTAAGGGATTCCTTTCCCTGACTGTGCACAGGGTCTGCGCCTGGCTTTGTACATAGGGTTACATGCCTTGCCGTCAAGGCTAGTACAAAATGGGGGTTGCCGGGGCTCCCGGCAACCGCGCCTTAGGGGTAAAACTTGCGAAGATGTTCAATATTCCAGGAATTGCTCACCGGAATGCCATCTTCGGTCTCCAGGCAGACTGCGCCGGGCCTGGTGACTTGTATTACCCGATAAGGACCTTCCCACTTTGGTGTCAACTTGTTTGAATTCTTGGTGGATTGAATCCACTGAATAACAAGGTCGCCTTCCTCAAGGCTTCGGGCGTGAACCTTGCAGCTATGATAGCAGCACAAGGCCTACTGGTAGCGAGCGGCTCATCAACCCAGTGCCTTCCGCACTTGTGCAACTTGTCAAAAGTCCTAGTCTTGAGGCCTCGCAGCACTTCTGCATTCCCCCTCTCGGCCTGGCCATTACTTCTGGGATGAGCAATAGAAGCAAAGCAGACCTTGCTGCCGAGGTCTTGAATGTACTGCATGAAGGTGCGACTCGTGAATTGCGTGCTGTTGTCGGTGATGACTCTGTTGGGCACAGCAAATCAGGAGACTAGCCCCTTGAAGAACTTGACGGCTGACTGTGTTGTCACCTTTCTCACTGGTTCCACTTCTGGCCACTTTGTGAACTTGTCAATCGCGATGTACAAGTACTCAAAGCCCCCGACAACATGGGGAAAGGGGCCCTATATGTCGAGCCCCTAGACTGAAAATGGCCAGGAAAGAGGGATTGTATGAAGAGCTTGGGCTGGTTGATGAAGCTTCTTTGAATGGAACTGGCACGCTTCACACTTGGTTACTAGGGCAGTTGCATCCTGGAGGGCAGTGGGCCAGAAGAAGCCTTGCCGGAATGCTTTGCCGGCAAGGGCTCTCGACCCTATGTGGGAGCCACACATGCCTTCATGTATCTCCGCCAACAGCCTTAGTCCATCTTTCCCAGGAATGCACTTCAACTTCACGCTGTTTGATCTCCTTCTGTATAGGGCATCCTCCACAAACTGGTACATGCTGGACCGACGGGCTACTTTCTCCGGTTTTGCTTATTCCTCAGGAAGCTCCCCTGTTTGGAGGAAACAGACGGTATGCTGTGCCCATGCGGGAGCCTGAGGCTCGACGGCAAGGACTAAAGGCACATCTTTGGTGGCAAGGGCAGCTGCCTCTACGGTTAGAGCTCGAGGCTCCACCGGGGGTTGCTGCTCTCTGGCAAGCTTGGGGCACCCGGCAACGTCTTTGCCGGCGGCTCCTGGGAGCTCAGCGGGAAAGTACTTGCCAGGGCCCGCCTTTCTTCGCTTGTTCTGTCCTGCTGATGGCTCGACGGATGGTTGAGTTAATTGAAGCACAAAGGTACCTGGTTCCACAGGCAACTTCAGGGCAGCACACGTCGATAGGTCGTCAGCAATGCCGTTCTCCGCTCGGGGAACATGTGATGCTTGGAATCTGTCAAAACGCTCTTCCAACTTCCTCACTTCATCCACGTAGGCCTCCATCAACGGGCTCTGGTAATCCTTGTCGACTTGCTTAACAATGAGCTGCGAATTGCCTCTGATGATGAGCTTCTTGATTCCGAGGTCTGCCCGATCCTGAGACCGGCAAGCAATCCCTCGTACTCCACCTTGTTGTTTGTTGATTTTTCCCAAGGAAAGTGCATCTGGACTACGTACTTGAGGTGCTCTCCGGTGGGAGCGATGAGTAGCACGTCGGAATTAGCACCTTGTAGTAAGAAAGCACCATCAAAGTACATAACCCAATCGTGGCAGGTCTCCTTGCCGGGAAGGGTGGTTTCTTGAACCTCTTCGTCGGGCGTTGTGGTCCATTCCGCTATGAATTCTACCAAGGCTCGGCTCTTGATTGTTGAAGTACTTTCAAACTTGAGGCCAAAGCTCGACAGCTCCAATGCCCACTCCACAATCCTCCCCGTTGCATGTGGGTTGTGCAAAATCCATTGCAAGGGGAGGCGGGTGACAATGGTGATCTCATGGGCTTGGAAATAGTGACACAACTTTCTTGAGGCCATAAGGAGGCCGAAAAGTGGCTTTTGCATACCAGAATATCTTGATCTAGCCCCCTATAAGAGGGAACTAACAAATAAACGGGGTGTTGCACTACCTTCTTCTTCTGTCCCACTTCGTGCATCTGCTTAGACTCTGTCTTGCCGAAACCGGGCCTTGCCGAGGAGGGCTCCGGCCCATCATCTGACGGCTCTGCTTCTACTGCTGCTTCTTCCCCAAGTTCCCCTTGCGCTACCAGCGCAACGCTGACCACTTGATTCGTTGCTGCTAAGTACAATAGCAACGGTTCTTGTGGTTTAGGCGCGACTAGTATTGGCGTGGAGGAGAGGTACCTCTTCAAATCTTGCAGCGCAACCTCTGCCTCCGGAGTCCACTTTACTGAACCCACCTTTTTCAAAACTTTGAAAAAGGGGAGGGCATGCTCAGCAGATTTGGAGATGAACCTACTCAGGGAAGCAACGCAGCCGGCGAGCCCACGGACGTCTTTGACCCATTTTGGTGCCTTAATCGGCTCAATTGCTTTGATCTTGTCAGGATTTGCTTTCATCCCATGTTGTGACACAAAGAACCCAAGGAGTTTGTCGGATGGGACACCCAACACACACTTCTCTGGGTTGAGTTTGAGGTTGATCTTGCACAGATTTGCAAATGTTTCTTCTAAATCTTGCACGAGCGTGGCCCCCTCTTTGGTTTTGACCACTATGTCGTCCATATAAGCTTCCATATTTCTATGTAGCTGGGGCTCAAAACCAATCTGGACCACTCGGGCAAATGTTGAACCAGCGCTCTTCAACTCGAAAGGCATTCGTACAAAACAGTACATACCACATGGGGTGATGAATGTGGTTTTTTCGTCTTCCTTCATCATGAAGATCTGGTGGTATCCTGAATAAGCGTCAAGGAATGACAGTAGGTCACAGCCGGCAGTGGAGTCCACAATCTGGTTGATGCATGGCAGAGGGACAGGATCCATTCGACATGCTTTATTGACATCTATGTAGTCAATACACAGCCTCCAGGGGAGGGCGCGCTCAACAGATTTGGAGATGAACCTACTCAGGAAGCAACGCAGCCGGTGAGCCTACGGACGTCTTTGACCCGTTTTGGCGCCTCAATCTGCTCAATTGCTTTGATCTTGTCGGGATTTGTTTCGGTCCCACATTGAGACACAAAGAACCCAAGGAGTTTGCCGGATGGGACACCAAACACACACTTCTCTGGGTTGAGTTTGAGGTTGATCTTTTGCAGATTTGCAAATGTTTCTTCTAAATCTTGCACGAGTGTGGCCCTATCCTTGGTTTTGACCACTATGTAATCCATATCAGCTTCCATATTTATATGTAGCTGGGGCTCAAAACCAATCTAGACCGCTCGAGCAAACATTGAATCGGCACTCTTCAACCCGAAAGTCATTCGTACAAAATAGTATGTACCACATGGGGTGATGAGCGCGGTTTTTTCTACGTCTTCCTTCATCATGAAGATCTAGTGATATCCTGAATAAGCGTCGAGGAATGACAACAGGTCACACCCGACAGTGGAGTCCACAATCTGGTCGATGTGTGGCAGAGGGAAAGAATCCTTTGGACAGGCTTTATTGACTCTGTGTAGTCAATACACAGCCTCCAGGGGAGGGCGGCTCAGCAGATTTGGAGATAAACCTACTCAGGGCAGCAATGCAGCCGGCGAGCCTACGGACGTCTTTGACCCATTTTGGCGCCTCAATCTGCTCAATTGCTTTGATCTTGTCAGGATTTGCTTTGATCCCACGTTGAGACACGAAGAACCCAAGGAGTTTGCCGGATGGGACACCAAACACACACTTCTCTAGGTTGAGTTTGAGGTTGATCTTGCGCAGATTTGCAAATGTTTCTTCTAAATCTTGCATGAGCGTGGCCCTGTCCTTGGTTTTGACCACTATGTCATCCATATAAGCTTCCATATTTCTATGTAGCTGGGGCTCAAAACCAATCTGGACCGCTCGGGCAAACATTGAACTAGCGCTCTTCAACCCGAAAGGTACTCGTACAAAATAGTACGTACCACATGGGGTGATGAATGCGGATTTTTCTTCGTATTCCTTCATTATGAAGATCCGGTGGTATCCTGAATAAGCGTCAAGGAATGACAGCAGGTCACACCCGACAGTGGAGTCCACAATCTGGTCGATGCGTGGCAGAGGGAAAGGATCCTTTGGACATGCTTTATTGACATCTGTGTAGTCAATACACAACCTCCATTTCCCATTTGCCTTACGCACCACCACTGGATTGGCCAACTACATAGGGTGGAGCACTCCTCTAACCAGGCCTGCCGCCTCCAACTTCCTGATCTCCTCGATGATGAACTCTTGTCGCTCCAAAGCTTGTTTCCTGACCTTCTGCTTGACGGGCCGAGCATGAGGACAGACATCAAGATGGTGCTTCATCACCTCCCTGGGAATGCCGGGGATGTCGGATGCTTGCCATGCAAACACATCAACATTCGCCCGTAGGAAGGCGACGAGCGCGCTTTCCTATTTGCTGTCGTGGGTGGAGCTTGTAGTGAAAGCCCTACCCGTGCCGTCCTCCTTGACGGACACCTTCTTGGTTTCTGGTGGTGCATCCTGGGACTTCTTGCTTTTGCTGGTGGAGCTCTCTGGCACATCCTCAATAGGAGCACAACACTCCGAAGAGGCGCGCTTGCCGGAGTTGGGTGCAAGATGTCGGTGTTCTGGGAACGGGGGTCCCCAGACTTGCCTGCCTGCGGCCCATGACGTGGCTCTGCAAGCGGGCCCGTACAACCCATCTTCACCAACAAGCCTTCAAGACCCTCGCGAGGGGCCAAGCCTCGCGAGGCGGACGACAAAAGACCTCCTCAGGAGCGGCCTCACAAGACCTCCTCAGGAGCGGCCTCACTAGGCTGGCTCATGAGGGGTGGAGAATTCAAGGCAAGGTAAACCTCGCGAGGTTCCGATGACGTGAGCCATGACGATTGAGATCAGGCGGGTGTCAGGCAGGCGCCAGCGCGCGCAGTGTCCTTGTTTCCTCTTTGGTGCTAAGGAAGCAAGCGCAAGCGCGGAGTACTGAGGCGTCGAGCAAAGGTTTCCATATCACTTCAACGAGACCAGGACCAGCAGGAGGGCAAGACGAAGGTCACCGTGGAGCCCAAGACGGCGTCACCACCAGAGCCTTTTGCAGGCGAAGACTGCTTTTGTGAGGATAAGTTGTACTAGCTATTCCCTTTCCAATCGGATGTTGTTGGCTCCCTTCCTGCTCAATATTTGGGGTGAGGACCAGGGCCTCTATATATAGGACTAGCCACCACCATAGCTAGGGGGAGGGGACAGATCGAGAGAGACCAGAACTACCACAAGTTCACCGAGCACAAGAACACATCTCCTCAGGAGGCTGTTCTTATCCTTGTAATGTTCATCCTCAGCTCAAGAGGCAATCCACCACCACCACACTTGGGTAGGGTATTACACCACAATGGTGGCCCGAATGAGTATAAATCTTGTGTCCTTTGTGTTGCGAGTTCATCGAGTTAGCCTGTAAGATCTTAGCGAAGTTAGGATGTGCATCGATAGGGGGAGATCTTCGTGCGCACCCCAGTGTTCGAACCTTGAGGGTTTTGTCGGAACCCGTGATCCGACATTCGGCGCGCCAGGTAGGGGGTGCACCGGAGTTTCTCTTCCGTCGATCTGCGCTCCGCCGCCACCTCGCTTCGCCCTCATGGAAGGCGTATCGCTCCCTGCTCCGATGAATGGTGCCGACGGTGGGGCCAGGGGGCTCCTAGCCTTGGCCCTCGCCCTGCGGCAGGTGCAGTGGCCACCCAAGTTCAAGACGGAGATGCCGCCGCGCTACGACGGCACGGCGGACCCGACGACTTTCCTGCTGGTGTATGAGGAGGCCGTCCTTAAGGCCGGGGGCGACGACAAGGTCATGGCCAACTGGCTTCCCATGGCTCTCATTAGCGCACCGCGCGCCTGGCTGCTCAACCTCCCCGGATCCATGGTGGCATCTTGGGAGGAGTTGCACGGACTCTTCGCCGCATGCTACATGGCGCCGGCGCACCACGTGGTTGCGGCCCTCCTCGGCGGCTCGCAAGCACCGCCCTCGGATTGTCACGTCAATCCGTTCTTTCGCCAGGTCGGCACTGCTTCTAAGCGCCCTGGGGCTTTGCCGGGCTGGGCCGCGCCCGAGGCTGACCTCATCTTCGACTCAGGGGATCATCCCGCCTCCACCATCGGCTCGGGTGTGCTCTCAATGCTTTGCACGCCCACCATATTCCATGTGTCCATCACCAAGACACTCATCGACGGTGCCGTCGGCCTCAACGTGCTCTCCGTCGGGGCCTTCAGCCTCCTCACGTACCGCTCGAGCGGCTCCGCCCTAGCAATCCTTTCTCAGGGGTTGGTGGAGGCTCCGCCCACTCCCTGGGGCAGATCCGCCTCCCCGTGACCTTCTGCACACGCGACAACTACCACACCAAGCTCATCGACTTCGACATCGCCCACATCGGCCTCCCGTACAACGCCATCCTAGGGTACCCATCTCTAGCCCAGTTCATGGCAGCAATCCATCCGGCTTACAACCTCATGAAGATGCTGGGAGAGAGGGTGTCCTCACCATCAAGGGGGATGCCAAGGAAGCCTGGATGACGCTCAAGCTTGCCCTCAAGATGCCGCAACAGCGCAGCCCTCCGACTCGGATACCTCCAAGGCCAAGGGAGCCGCACCAACCAAGAAGAAGTAGTTTTTTACTCAGGACAAGGCAGAAGCCAAGCGAGTGCTAGTCAAGGAGGATGGGTCCTCAGGGGCAACCTTTACCATAGGCGCCAACCTCGAGCCTAGTTAGGAGGAGGCATTGGTGAAGTTCTTGCGCACAAACAAGGAAGTATTTGCTTGGGAGCCCGATCAGCTGGTGGGGTTCCCAAGAGAGGTGATATTGCACCACCTGAGGGTGTGCCCCATACGCCCCGTGAAGCAGAAGGCGAGGTAGCAGTCCATAGAGAAGCAAGCTTTCATCGTCCAAGAAACCCGCAAGCTAGAGGCTACGGGTGTCATTCGCGAGGTTCGGTACCCCGAGTGGCCGGCAAACCCCGTTGTCGTCCCCAAGAAAGGTGGGAAGGAGCGGATGTGCGTCGACTTCACCAATCTCAACAAGGCCTGCCCCCAAGATCCGTTCCCGCTTCCGTGCATCGACCAGATCGTCGACTCCACTGCCGAGTGCAACTTGCTATGCTTCCTGGATGCGTTCTCAGGATATCACCAGATCAAGATGGTGGTAGAAGATGTGGAGAAAACTGCCTTCCTAACCCCGTGTGGGGTGTACTGCTACACTTGCATGCCTTTCAGACTGTGCAATGCAGGCGCAACCTTCTAGCGACTCATGCACATCGCCCTGGGTCGGCAGCTCGGGAGGAACGCTGAAGCCTATGTCGACAACATCATGGTGAAGTCTCGAGGGCGAGGACCTTGATCCAAGACCTGGAGGAGTCCTTTTAAAGCCTCCGCCAGGTGGACTTGCGGCTCAACTCGGAGAAGTGCGTGTTTGGCATCCCTTCCTGCAAGCTGCTAGGCTTCCTTGTGTCCCACAGGGGGATCGAGGCCAACCCAGAGAAGGTCAAGGCCACTGAAGACATGAGTCCACCGCAAACCCTCAAGGAAATGCAGAAGCTTGCTTGACGGGTGACTGCGTTGGGACACTTTATTTCCAAGCTGGGAGAGCGTGTCCTACCCTTCTTCAAGTTGATGAAGAAGAAGGGCCCATTCGAGTGGACCCCGGAGGCCGACCGATCATTTCAAGACCTCAAGAGATACCTGACTAGCCCCCCGATGATGGTGGCGCCGCGACCTCTCGAGCCCCTAGTGCTCTATCTTGCCACCACTCCCTACTCCTCTAGCACGACTTTAGTGGCGGGTCGAGAAGAACACCAAGCGAAGGGCGCATTGCACCGAGCTACACCTCCAACAGAGACAACACAAGACCCGGAGGGCGCCACAAGGGCTGCAGCAGCAACAGCAGAAGAGCAAGCTCAGCAAGACGACGCTCCCAAACCCGCAAAGGCCTCGACAAGCGATCGAGAGCTGGGGGCTCCACCACCTCAGGAGGCACCCCAACTCCCAGAAGACGCAAGCCTCATCAACACACCTACCCTTGTCGAGCACCTGGTATACTTTGTCAGCACGGTGTTACGGGACGCAAGAGCACGGTACCCCATGCCTCAGAAGCTCCTGCTCATGCTCCTGGTGGCCTCACGAATACTACGACACTACTTTCAAGGCCACCCCATCAAAGTCGTCTCAGCCTACCCGCTGGAGAGGGTGCTCAGGAGCCCCAACTCTGCTGGAAGGGTCGTTGAGTGGAACATCGAGTTGCAAGCATTCCAGTTGGATTTCAGCACTACCAGGGTCATCAAGGGAGTTGCACTCGCTGATTTCGTGGCAGAATGGACAGACGCCCCGGCGCTTGAAGTAGGCGAAGATCGGTCCCTCTCACCGGGAAGTGAGGTGCCTGACGGCTGGGTCATGTATTTCGCTGGTGCCTTCGCACACCAGGGCGCGGGGGCTGGAGCCGGTGCTCATCTCACCCACTCAGGACAAGCTCTACTACACCGTGCAGCTCTGCTTTCAGCAGGGCGAGAAGGTCTCCAACAACATCGCAGAATACGAAGGCCTCATAGCTGGCCTGAAAGCTGTGGCAGCTCTCGGGGTGAAGCGCCTCACCGTTAGGGGTGACTCGCAGCTCCTCGTCAACTTCGCCAACAAGGTGTACGAGCCGAAGGACGAGCACATGGAAGCATACCTCGCGGAGGTGCGCAAGATGGAGAAGCAATTCTTGGGCCTGGAGTTGCAGCACGTGCCCCGTGGCACCAACAAGGAAGCTGATGACATCGCCAGAAGAGCATCCAAGCGATAGCCCCAAGAACCTGGCGTCTTTGAGGAGCAGCTCTTCAAGCCATCAGCAACACCACCGCTTTCAAGAATAGCTCAGCTCGGGAGGAACTCCCGCAGCCGCCTACCACAGGAGCCCCGGCCTATGGCCCGACCTCGGGAGCACGCCTACTCTTGGCGCTCGAGCCCCAGGAGGGATGCTGGACCAAGGAATTCAAGGAATACCCGACGCAAGGGACGTTGCCGGAGAAGGAGGAGGACGCGGAGCGTGTGGCCCTGCAGGCCACAACATACTACATCCAGGACGGTGAGTTATACAGGAAGCGGCCAAATCACGTTTCACTGCGTTGTATCTCCAGGGAATAGGGGAAATAGATGATAGCCGACATACACGGCGGGGACTGCAGGCACCATTCATCATCGCGAACCCTCGTCGGCAAGGCATTCCGCAGCGGATTCTACTAGCCTACGACGCTAAATGACGCGGCTGAGCTGGTGAAGTCCTGCGAGGCCTGTCAATTCCACGCCAAGCAGATCCATCAGCCAGCTCAGGGCCTCCAGACCATTCCACTCTCGTGGCCGTTCACAGTGTGGGGGCTAGATATCCTGGACCCATTCCCTCAGGCGCCTAGGGGCTATCGATACCTCTACATCGCCAGTGACAAGTTCACTAAGTGGGCGGAGGTTGAAGCCGTCCGCACCATCCCAGCTGGCTCTACGGTCAAGTTCATGAAGGGCCTTGTGAGCCATTTTGGGGTCCCCAACCGCATCATCACCGATAATGACTCACAGTTCACTAGTAATTGCTTCAAGTCATATTGTGCTAACCTTGGAACGCAGATCTGCTACGCTTCGGTAGCGCACCCCAGGAGCAATGGCCAGGCCGAATGTGCCAACGTGGAGATCCTGAGAGGCCTCACGACCAGGACCTTCAAGAAAAAGCTCGAGGCCTGTGGCAGGGGCTGGCACGATGAGCTCCAGTCTATGCTGTGGTCCATCCGCACCACCGCCACCAAGCCTACGGGCGAGTCCCCGTTCTTCCTCGTCTACGGAGCAGAAGTAGTCCTCCCTCACGAGGTCAGACATCGCTTCGCACAGGTCCTGGCTTTTGATGAAACGCAACAGGACGTCAGGCGGGCGATGGACCTCGTGCTGGGGGAGGAACATCACCGCTAAGCTGCACTATGGGCAGCAAGATACCAGCAGGCGCTGCGGCCGTACCACTGTCGCAACGTTCGCTCCAGGACGCTCGAGGTCGGTGACCTCGTCCTGAGCCGGGTCCTCTCCAGGGAAGGGCTGCATAAGCTCTCACCCATGTGGGAGGGCCCGTTCAAGGTCGTCCATGTCTCCAGGCTTGGCGCCACGCGCCTGGAGACACAGGATAGGGTACCCATCCAGAACGCCTGGAACATTTAGCACCTCCAGAAGTTCTAACCCTAAAGAAAGGCCTAACACCTGTGAAGAAGGCCCGGTGCCTGGGAAGAAAGGCCCAGCGCCTGTAAAGATCGCCGCCCGTGACACTCTCACGTAATAACGAGTGGGGCTATACACACCACGGAGTCTCAGGAGTGCCGCCCTTGGGCCTCGAGGGCTCCCTCCCACGTCTTAGTGGCAGCACTTAGCTCCGCGCTGGTGAGAAGACGTTGAAGACCAGACTAGGTGCCAGACGCGGCTTTTCATTTGCTTTCTGAAGTTGGCTCACCCCTCTTTAATTGAAATTTGCTTTCTGGTGTCTCTTGCTGGTCTCGCCCTTTCGCTTTCTGCCCCTGTTTCTGCCTTCATTTCTTTGGTCGGCCTATACTCTCTCTCGCGTTCCTCGCGAGGGGGCTGAACAGGTACCTTTGTGAGCTTCCTTCTTCACTTTTTCTTGAGGTACCCTCGTTCGAGCCCGCAAGCTGGTGCACCTCTCTCTCCATCCGTGCCCCTCGGGTACCACAATGTGAAGCACTGGGTCAAGGCCAGTGGCGCCTATGACCAAGCCTCAGGTGAACGATAAACCTCTTGACGAACTTTTTGCAGCTCCTAAGCGCCTACCAGGCCAAGGAGGCCTTGGCAGGCACCAGGAAGCAAGCGCCTCGTGAGGAGGAGGCTACCCCGAGCAAGTCAAGCTAAGTTATCCCTACATAAAACGACGATGTTGCGACATAGCACAGGAATGACAAACACATCATAATGATTAAGATCATAGTTCGATACATGCCCCTCCGGGCCCTTTCTGGTTTCTTTCTGATGAAGGAAGGAAATGAAGAAGAAAATAAAAGCGGTGCGTTCCCCTACAGCGATCCGCGAGGGCGTGCTCTTGGCTCCATCCCGAGCTCAGCCAGACCCCTCCTCGCGCTTCATGGAGACGCAGCGACGAGACGACCCACTGCAGCCTTCGAAGTGGGCACGGCGGCTGGTCGTAACCGCTGCTGCTGGAGCTATCGCTGGAGGAAGAGCCGCCGTAGCTGGACGAGACGTGGTCGGCCCCAAGGGCGGGTTCGCCCTCATCCTCATCACGACTATCGCCAAGGCCAAGCACGTCCTCGCCGTCGTTGACCTCGGGGCAGCGCCCGACGCGGCGACCATCTTCCCCAAACACCCTCATGTAGAGGGGCGCGTCACCATCATACTTGAAATGGAGGGTGCACCGCCTGCCCAGGCCGCACGCGCGGGCAAACGTCTGCCAACCACGGGCTAGGGCTATGTTGCCCGCGATGGAGACCTCGATCACGACCCAGGAAGCCCTGCTGCAGTAGCCGTCCGCCTGCAGCCAGAACCCGCCAGGACCAGAGGCTAGCAGCTCATCGACGAAGAAACGCAGGAGCTGAAGCCAGTTGCCGGCCGGGTTATTCGACCAGACGACGAACTCCGGCAGCACCTCCGCCGAGTGGAAGCGCGGCCGGGAAGGCCGCGCAACCACAGCGCGTCTCCCTTCATCGATAGGACAACCATGACCGGAGCGACCCCTGCCACACCAAGCGGTGCCGCCACGGCTGCGCGGGGCCGCGGCGGGGGTAGTGGTGTGCTTGCGGGGATGGATGCATCCATGCTTGGGCACCGGAGAGCCGGGCCCCTCGCGAGGGGCTTTCCCTTTCTCCGCTGTGGAGAACCTCTTCGACGGCGCCATTGGTGTCGCAACTGGCGATGGAGCAAAGGGGGAGAAGCGAGCGGAATAGGAAGAGATGGGCGATGGGGGCTCTGCCCCCTCCCCATTTATAGCAGAAGAAGGCCAACTAGCGCCCCCCACAATCACATGCAATGATGGTTTTTTCCTGCATGCAGCAGAGACTCGTCAAATTGAGCAGTTGCTGAGGCAACATGGGGAAGCGGAGACACCCACATCCAATCAACCGCCACGCGCCGACCAAGGCCGCAGGCTATTGGGGCCCGCGGCGCTCCACACTTGCCCCTTGGCTTCGCCTTGAAGCCAAGCCCGAGCGCGCCTTGGGCCCGGGGGCTACTGTCAGCGTTCTGGGAACGGGGTTCCCCAGACTTGCCTGCCTGCGCCCCACGGTGTGGCTCTGCGAGCGGGCCCATACGACCCATCTTCACCAACAAGCCTTCAAGACCCTCGCGAGGGGCCAAGCCTCGCGAGGCAGACGACACAAGACCGCCTCAGGAGCGGCCTCACCAAGCTGGCTCATGAGGGGTGGCGAGTTCAAGGCAAGGCAAACCTCACGAGGTTCCGATGACGTGAGCCATGACAATCAAATCAGGCAGGCGTCAGGCGGGCGCCAGCGCGCACAGTGTCCTTGTTTCCTCTTTGGTGCTAAGGAAGCAAGCGCAGGCGCGAAGTACCGAGGCGTCAAGCAAAGGGTTCCATGTCAGTGCAACGAGACCAAGACCAGCAGGACGGCAAGACAGAGGTCACCGTGGATCCCAAGACGGCGTCACCACCATAGCCATTTGCAGGCGAAGACTGCTTTTGTCAGGATAAGCTGTACTAGTTGTCCCCTTTCAAATTGGCCGTTGTTGGCTCCCTTCCCGCTCAATATTTGGGGAGAGGACCAGGGCCTCTATAAATAGGACTAGCCACCACCATAGCTAGGCGGAGGGGACGGATCGAGAGAGACCAGAACTACCACAAGTTCACTGAGCACAAGAAAACCTCTCCTCAGGAGGCTGTTCGTCCCCTTGTACTGTTCATCCTCAGCCCAAGAGGCAATCCACCACCACCACATTGGGGTAGGGTATTACACCACAATGGTGGCCCGAACCAGTATAAATATTGTGTCCTTTGTGTTGCGAGTTCATCGAGTTAGCCCGTAAGATTTTAGCGAAGTTAGGACGTGGATCGGTAGGGGGAGATCTTCGTGCACACCCCAGTGTTCGAACCTTGAGGGTTTTGCTGGAACCCATGATCCAATATTTGGCGCGCCAGGTAGGGGGTGCACTAGAGTTTTCCTTCCGTCGATCTGCACTCTGCCGCCACCTCGCTTCACCCTCATGGCAGGTGTCTCGCTCCCTGCTCCGATGACCGGCGCCGACGGCGGGGCAAGGGGGCTCCTAGCCTTGGCCCTCGCCCTATGGCAGGTGCAGTGGCCGCCCAAGTTCAAGCCGGAGATGCCGCCATGCTATGACGGTGCGGCGGACCCGACGACTTTCCTGCTGGCGTATGAGGAGGCCATCCTTAAGGCCGGGGGCGACGACAAGGTCATGGCCAACTGGCTTCCCATGGCTCTCGCTGGCGCACCGCGCGCCTGGCTGCTCAACCTCCCCGGATCCAAAACGGTGGCCCGAACCAGTATAAATCTTGTGTCCTTTGTGTTGCGAGTTCATCGAGTTAGCCCATAAGATCTTAGCGAAGTTAGGACGTGGATCGGTAGGGGGAGATCTTCGTGCGCACCCCAGTGTTTGAAATCTTGAGGGTTTTGCCGGAACCCGTGATCCGACACAAGAGGTCTTGCCAGAAGAGGTTTCGCCGGAAGGGGTTTTGTCGGAAGGGGTATTGCCGGCCTTCTTCCTTCCCGAGGCTTCAGCGGCAGGAGCAAGTGCCTTGGCGACAGTTGCTGCAACTGCCTCTCAGTAGAGTTGGTCGGCGCAGATGAGCGCGTCTTTCTTGTCAAAGGGGATGGTGATGATGGTCAGCGGCCCTGGCATCTTCATCGTGTTCTAGGCGTACTGTGATGCTGCCATGAACTTGGCCAGCGCTGGGAGGCCAAGGATCCCGTTGTACGGCAAGGGGATCTCGGCGACATAAAAAACGATCTTCTCCGTCCTATAGTTCAGCTCGCCCCCAAACGGAACGGGTAGTGTGATATTACTTTTATGCTGACTCCTTCCCGAGTTGACCCCTTGAAACGTGCTCGTCTCCTCGAGATCTCCATCAGGAATCGACAGCTTCTTGATCACAGCGGGCGAGATCAAATTCAGACCAGCCCCACTGTCAACCAACACTTTTTTCACCTTGAGGTTGCGTATTGTTGGTGAAACCAACAATGGCAAACACCCGACCGCAGTTGTGCGATCGGGCTGATCCTCAGTGTCAAAAATGATGGGCGTGCAGGACCACTTCAGTGGCTTCTGGGCATCGAACGATGGCTCTGCCGTGGTGACCTCACGCGCCCAGTGCTAAAGTTGGCGGTGAGAGGTGTGTAGCGAGGCGCCACCGCTGACGCACATGGCCTCTGTAGCTTTCTCGAATTCGTGTTCGCCAGACTCGTCGTCCTCATCATGATCATCATCTTCTTCCTTCCTGTTGCGGCCTCGAGCAGGCCTGTCTTGTTGATTATCTTTGCTGCGGTGACCTCCTTGGCTGCCATGCTTCTTGCCGGACCCCTCAGCACCATCCTGACCCTTCTCCTTGTCTCTCCTTTCATATTTAGCTTTCTGCTTTTCTACAAGCAGCTCAACCTGTCGGCAGTTCTGGAGGTCATGGCCCTTGGTGTTGTGGATCTTGCAGTACTGCTTGGCAGAGCCTCCTGGCTTGTCGGCGGTCGCCAAGGCCCGGCAGGCGGCACACCCGGCAACCTCCTTGCTGGGGTCGTCAGCTTTGGCCTTCTTGGCAGTGCCGTGGTCGCCGGATCCCTCAACGGCAAGCACAGTCTTGCCCTTACGCTTCCTGTTGTGGCGCCAACCCTTCTTCGCCGGGGCAGTGGCGTCTTTGTCTATGGAGTTGGTCTGTGCGCCAGCGTCCTCACCGGGGTACTTCCTTCCTTCCCCAGCCCGAGCAGATCTACCAGCCAGAACATAAAGTTTGGCTACATCCTTGACCTTGTTCATCGCCAACTCTTCACACATCTTGCAGTTGCGTATGTTCTGATGGAACACACTGATGACAGCGGCGGGATGAACGTCTGGGATGGTGTACTGCACACGGCTAAATCTTGGTACATACTTATGCAGGGACTCGCCATCCTTCTGGGGATGACATGTAAGTCAGTTTCCTAGCCAAGAGCTTGGTGGCCTTCGGTAATGGCACCAACAACCTCGTGGCACCGATCCGACCAGGAAGAGATGGAATCTATCGGCAGGTGCATCAACCACGACATGACGTTGGGCTTAAGCACCAACGGAAAGTAGTTGGTGAGCACCTTGTCATCGCGAGCCCCGGCGGCTTGCATCGCGATGGTGTAGATGCCGAGGAACTTCGACATGTGAGTCTTGACGTTGTACTTTTCCCCAACATCAGGCTTGAACGTGCAGTGGGAGGGTCACTAGAACTGCTGCAGCTCTTGGGTAAAGGCCGGACAACCCACCTCGTAAGGTAGATCGCTAGAGCCCCCCGACGCTAGGTGGTCCATAGCAGGCCCCGCACGCCGATCCGACTGATGGCGTGCCTCCCGCTGTCACTCGATGGTAGTTTGAGTGTCTTCCTCAGCTCGCTCTTGAAGAACTCGACGTTGGCCACAGCGGGTTCATGGGTCGGATGACGTTGTGGAAACATTGTCACAGGTGTCGGCCCGTCGAGCCGGTGGCTGCTATCGCGGTCGTGGGGGAGGAGAGTGCACCGTGGTCGCAACATCTCCATTCCTCCCACCACCGGCATGCACTAGCTTGACAGAACACTGGCATGAGGGTCCCGTTGGGAGCGGCTCGTCTTTATTGGTGAAGCTGATGAGGCTTCGAATGGTGGCCCTCCACTCGTCGAGCTTCTCTGCAGGAGGGGGAAGTCAAGGAGCAGTTGCACGCGCGCCAGCGCTTCTGTTAGCGCGGGCGGTGGCGAAAGCCGCGTGGACCGCGACGCACTCTGACTTCTAACCAAGTTAGAAGGAGCTCTGTGACGGTCTCGCAGTCGCACGCCGCTTTCGCCAGCATCCGGGCGCGTACGCCGGCCTGGTGCGTCCTGAGAGTGGCACACAAGGCTCTTCCTGCGGTGGTGCCCGGGAGATCTGGCGTCGCGGTGTTGCTCATCGCGTGCGGCCTTGGAAGGCCGCAGCATGGGTGCCAGATGGGGCGCCGTAGAGGTTGCCGCGCCATCCGTGGGCAGCACGGCCCCGCCCCCGGACCCAGCGGCGTGCGACTCGTCGTCTCAGACTCGAACGACGCCACTCGCCTGGCTCCGATTGCCAGAGTGTCATGGATGCTTGCGGGCCACGTCCCTGGCACCATCCATGGCCAGCCGATCGCTTGCACACACTGGCACGGACGGGCCGGCTCTGGACGACCCGATTGCTGTGATCCCCTTTTTCTTGGGGGGCATGGTGATGATGAAGTCGATGCGCTAACTTCCTATCCAGATTTTCACAGCTTGCACCCCCTACCTGGCGCGCCAAAGATGTTGATGGAAATGACACCTATGGGATCATAGGGAATCCCTTCTACGGTTGGCGGGCGCGGGGCTGTGGAAAGAGCGGGTTTAGAAGATCAACATGGGGGAATTTATCCAGGTTCGGGCTGCAAGTGATCCGTAATACCCTACTCCTGCTGGTTTGTGTTTATCTGGTG
This sequence comes from Triticum aestivum, assembly GCF_018294505.1. Classification (NCBI taxonomy): domain Eukaryota; kingdom Viridiplantae; phylum Streptophyta; class Magnoliopsida; order Poales; family Poaceae; genus Triticum; species Triticum aestivum. The sequence goes on from NC_057794.1 coordinate 194,021,021, forward strand.
TTCTTGGACTAGCTACAAAGCGTGCAGGGTCCAAAAAGTCCGAATCCTCCCCCAGTAATGTAACACCCACAATGTGGCTATATCTCCCACGTGTCGGGGCACGACTTAGAGGCATAGCCGCATGGTAGGTTTGTCTCAAGAGGGGTAATCTTCACACAATCCCATGTACTGAATAAGAAATGGATAAAGAGTTAGCTTATAATCACCACTTCACACAAATACAAGTTAAACATACATCATCCAAAATACAAACAAGGTCTGACTACTGAACCAAAATAAAAGAAGACAACCCCAATGCTAGATCCCCGATCGTCCCGACTGGGCTCCAGTACTGATCAACAGGAAATGAAACAAGACAATGATCAAGATCTTCAGTGACCTCCCAATTGAGCTGGGTTGCGTCACCTGCACTGGTATCATCGGCACCTGCAACTGTTTTGGAAGTATCTGTGAGTCACGGGGACTCAACAATCTCACACCCTCGCGATCAAGACTATTTAAGCTTAAGGGTAGGAAAGGGTAGTGAGGAGGAGCTGCAGCAAGCACTAGCATATATGGTGGCTATCTTACGCAAAAGAGAGCGAGAAGAGAAGCAAAGCACGGTCGAGAAGCTAATAGTGATCAAGAAGTGATCCTGAAGCTACTTACGCTCAAGCATAACACGAGACCGAGTTCTCTTCCCAGACTCCGCCGAAAAGAGACCATCATGTATACACACGCGGTTGACTCATTTTAATTAAGTTAAGTGCCAAGTTCTCTACAACCGAATATTAGCAAATTCCCATCTGCCCATAACCGTGGGCACGGCTTTCAAAAGTTCAAACTCTGCAGGGGTGTCCCAACTTAGCCCATCACAAGCTCTCACGGTCAACGAAGGATATTGCTTCTCCCAGGAAGACCCGATCAGACTCGGAATCCCGGTTACAAGACATTTCGACAATGGTAAAACAAGACCAGCAAAGCCGCCCGATGTGCCGACATCCTGATAGGGACTGCACATATCTCGTTCTCAGGGCAACACCGGATGAGCAATCCGTACAACTAAAACCAGCCCTCAAGTTTCCCCGAGATGGCGCTGCAAGGGGCTCTAGTTCGTACCAACACTTAGAGAAGCACTAGCCCGGGGGGGTGTTAAAATAAAGATGACCCTCGAGTCTGCAGAACCCAAGGGAAGGTGATAGGTTGTTAGGAAAATGTAAAACCAAGGTTGGGCCTTGATGGAGGAGTTTTATTCAAAGCGAACCGTCAAGGGGTTCCCATAACACCCAACCACGTAAGGGACGCAAAATCAATGAACATAACACCCGTATGATGGAAACTAGGGCGGGAAGAGTGGAACAAAACACCAGGCATAAGGCCGAGCCTTCCACCCTTTACCAAGTATATAGATGCATTAAAGTAATTATGATATAATAATGATATCCCAACAATATCCATGTTCCAACATGGAACAAACTTCATCTTCACCTGCAACTCGCAACACTATAAGAGGGGCTGAGCAAAAGCGGTAACATAGCCAAACAACTGTTTGCTAGGTAAGGTGGGTTAGAGGCTTGTCATGGAAATATGGGAGGCATGATATAGCAAGTGGTAGGTAGCGCGGCATACCAATAGAGCGAGCAACTATCAAGCAAAGATAGAAGTGATTTCGAGGGTATGGTCATCTTGCCTGCAAAGTTCTCAGAGTTGACAAAAGCTTGATCCTCGTTAGCGTACTCAACAGGTTCCTCAATCACGTACTCGTCTACTGGCTCTACCCAAATCAAGAACACAAGCAAAAGGACCAACAATCAATCACGGTGCAATGCACAATCAACATGATGCAAAACATGGCATGATATGCGAGATGTGATATGCAATTCATATGCGTGCTCCGGAAGGAAAAGATTGATCAAGTCATCAACTTGGCAAACCAAGTGTGCCACTGGAAAGATGAGATGATTTCGGTCGAAATCGATATAGAGATCACCGGAAACGGATGCACGGTTTGCAAATGGCAAGCAAAACAAGAATGCCACAATTCTGTGATTAACAACACAATGTCATCTAGAATGCAACAAAAAACTAAGCTACTGCACTCCAACATATCAACAAGGAATATGGCAGTGATTTACTCAAGATGCTTGACAAAACATGAACACCGAGCTACGGCTAGAACACACAAGAGCAGGTTCAAACAAGCATGGCAAAAGTGCAAAAGATATCAGCTTCACAAACTTAGTGAAAATACTAACATGGGAGGAATAACATCAGGAAGCAATGTTTAGAGCAAGGTAACAACATGCTACAGGAACATATCATAGCAAACAAAGTCATGGCATGATTCTACTAAATGCATATAACAAAAGTCCCTTACTGACCATGAGCCAAAAAGGCACAGAAGATATGATGGCACCCATGTAAACATAGCAAGTTTTATTAAGAGTTACAAACTTAGCAGAAAACAGAGCATGGCATAAACAGAATAGAAGGCATCTTTGAGAGCTCAAATCACTCACCACAAGTCCTTTCATGAAAAAACAAGCATAGCATCATCAAGATGACATGTTCAAGAAGCTAAACATGGCAAGAGCAAGTACATATCATGCATGGATCACTAACAACAACCATGTCAAAATTGATTAACAAGTAAACAATCTGCTAGGAACATTTTATAGCAAAAGTAGAGAAAGATTAAGATATGCTAGAGCACTCCATAATTGCAAACAGGGGCATGGATGGATAGAGCATACCCATATGTCCAAAACACCCTTACTGAAGATAATCAAAACAAGCATTGATCTCACTATAGCATCATGTTTACATGGCATAAAAATAATAGCAGGAAAAGGACTTAATACAATCCTAAGTCCCTGAAATCAGCAATATCACGAAGGCTACTTTGCATGCTTGTGCTAGTTACCACATTGATCACAAAAATATATGGCAAGCACCCCTGTAAATATAGCATGGCATAGATCAAAACACATGTAGAGCTCATGCCCATATGATGCACACAACAAATGTGACAAAAATGACAAAACATCATAATCTGATAAGTAGCAGCAGTAAGCATTTTAGAGCACTCTTGCATCAGTTATTAGGGCATCAAGATGAACTCAAACAAGCAAGCCATAATGGAATGAAATGGAGAGCATCTCCCAATGAACATTTTTATATCTCATATGCATGATTCGGAACACTGAGCACCAAGATGTTACATGATGAAGGATGCATAAAAATAACAGGGATTCAGGACTTAGCCGAAATTCCAGATCTGAAAACTGAGCGTTAGATACCTAAAATACGCTTGGGCGGGATTTAGTGGGCTGGAGCTCACCTTTCGGGCTTCGGTCCAGGAAGAAAAGAGGCAAGGCGGGCCGGTGGAGATGGGCCGGTGCTGGGCCCATGAGCGGGAGGCCGGGCGGTCGTCGTCCTCGTCGTGCGCTCGCACAAGGAGGCAGGGGCGACGGCGCCCGATGGTCAACGGCGAGCTCCGGCAAGCTTGGGGCGCGGGGAAGGCCGGCGAATGGTGTAGGTGGCCAGATCTAGTTGGATCCGCATGGATCTAGGGCGGAGGAATCCATCCCGACAAGGGAGAGAGGCAGCGTGCCGCAGACGGCGGCTCCGGCCGGCGAGCTCAACGGCGGGCGGCGCTCCGGTGAGCGGGCGGCGGGGCTGACTCGGTGGCACTGGCATCGGGTGGCGCGGGAGTGAGGCGGAGGAGCGGCGCAGGTGACATGGAGGCGAGGCGGCGACGAGCGGCGGCGACGAGCGGGGGGGGGGGGTTCCGGTCACTGGAGACGGGCGCAAGCGATGGAGGACGCGCGGGCACGGGGCGGCGCCGGATGGGCTCGGCGGTCCCGCTCCGGGCCCCGCGGGCCGCGTTGGTGGGAGGAGCCGGCGGGCCACATGGCACGATGTGAGTGGAGGAGGGAGGCATCGGAGGTGACGTGTCGCCTCACGATTGGCCGGGGTGATGTGGCGGCGGGGGTGGACATGTCCGGCGCGGTGCTGACGCGTCCGGTGGCGCGGAGGAGGACTGGATCTAGGGTTTCAGACCCGAGATTTGGACGGGGTGCACATATTTATTGTTGGAAATATGCCCTAGAGGCAATAATAAAAGCATTATTATTATATTTCCTTGTTCATGATAATTGTCTTTATTCATGCTATAATTGTGTTATCCGGAAATCGTAATGCATGTGTGAATAACAGACACCAACATGTCCCTAGTGAGCCTCTAGTTGACTAGCTCGTTGATCAACAGATAGTCATGGTTTCCTGACTATGGACACTGGATGTCATTGATAACGAGATCACATCATTGGGAGAATGATGTGATGGACGAGACCCAATCCTAAACATAGCACAAGATCGTATAGTTCGTTTGCTAGAGTTTTGCAATGTCAAAGTATCTTTTCCTTAGACCATGAGATCGTGTAACTCCCGGATACCGCAGGAGTGCTTTGGGTATGCCAAACGTCACAACGTAACTGGGTGACTATAAAGGTAGACTACGGGTATCTCCGAAAGTGTCTGTTGGGTGACATGGATCAATACTGGGATTTGTCACTCCGTATGACGGAGAGGTATCATTGGGCCCACTCGGTAATGCATCATCATAATGAGCTCAGAGTGACCAAGTGTCTGGTCACGGGATCATGCATTACGGTACGAGTAAAGTGACTTGCCGGTAACGAGATTGAACGAGGTATTGGGATACCGACGATCGAATCTCGGGCAAGTAACATATCGATAGACAAAGGGAATAGCGTACGGGGTTGATTGAATCCTCGACATCGTGGTTCATCCGATGAGATCATCGTGGAGCATGTGGGAGCCAACATGGGTATCCAGATCCCGCTGTTGGTTATTGACCGGAGAGTCGTCTCGGTCATGTCTGCTTGTCTCCCGAACCCGTAGGGTCTACACACTTAAGGTTCGGTTACGCTAGGGTTGTAGGGATATGTATATGCAGTAACCCGAATATTGTTCGGAGTCCCGGATGAGATCCCGGACGTCACGAGGAGTTCCGGAATGGTCCGGAGGTAAAGATTTATATATGGGAAGTCCTATTTCGGGCATCGGGACAAGTTTCGGGGTTATCGGTATTGTACCGGGACCACCGGAGGGGTCACGGGGGCCCACCGGGTGGGGCCACCCATCCCCGGGGGCCACATGGGCTGTAGGGGGTGCGCCTTGGCCTACATGGGCCAAGGGCACCAGCCCCACTAGGCCCATGCGCCTAGGGTTTCCAAAGGGGAGGAGTCCTACTAGTGGAAGGCACCTCCTAGGTGCCTTGGGGGGGAGGGAAACCCCCCTAGGCCGCCGCACCCCTAGGAGATTTGATCTCCTAGGGCCGGCCACCCCCCCTTGGCACCCCTATATATAGTGGGGGAGAGGAGGGACTTCATACCTGAGTCCTTGGCCTTTGGTTGCCTCCTTCTCCCTCCCCAACACCTCCTCAACCTCCATAGTGCTTAGCGAAGCTCTGCCGGAGTACTGCAGCTCCATCAACACCACGCCGTCGTGCTGCTGCTAGTGCCATCTCCCTCAACCTCTCCTCCCTCCCTTGCTGGATCAAGAAGGAGGAGACGTGGCTGTTCCGTACGTGTGTTGAACGCGGAGGTGCCGTCCGTTCGGCGCTGGTCATCGGTGATTTGGATCACGTCGAGTACGACTACATCATCACCGTTCTTTTGAACGCTTCCGCTCGCGATCTACAAAGGTATGTAGATGCATCTAATCACTCGTTGCTAGATGAACTCCTAGATGATCTTGGTGAAACGAGTAGGAAAATTTTTGTTTTCTGCAACGTTCCCCAACAGTGGTATCAGAGCTAGGTCTATGCGTAGTTCTTCTTGCGCGAGTAGAACACAATTTGTTGTGGGCGTAGATTTGTCAACTTTCTTGCCGTTACTAGTCCTTTCTTGCTTCAGCGGTATTGTGGGATGAAGCGGCCCGGACCAACCTTACACGTACGCTTACGTGAGACCGGTTCCACCGACTAACATGCACTAGTTGCATAAGGTGGCTGGCGGGTGTCTGTCTCTCCTACTTTAGTTGGAGCGGAATCGATGAACAGGGTCCTTATGAAGGGTAAATAGAAGTTGACAAATCACGTTGTGGCTTTAACGTAGGTAAGAAAACGTTCTTGCTAGAACCCTAATTCAGCCACGTAAAACTTGCAACAACAATTAGAGGACGTCTAACTTGTTTTTGCAGCAAGTGGTTTGTGATATGATATGGCCAAAGTTGTGATGAATGATGAATGATCTATATGTGATGTATGAGATGTTCATGCTATTGTAATAGGATTCACGACTTGCATGTCGATGAGTATGACAACCGGCAGGAGCCATAGGAGTTGTCTTTATTCTTTTATATGACCTGCGTGTCATCAAGAAACGCCATGTAAATTACTTTACTTTATTGCTAAACGCGTTAGCCATAGTAGTAGAAGTAATAGTTGGCGAGCAACTTCATGGAGACACGATGATGGAGATCATGGTGTCAAGCCGGTGACAAGATGATCATGGAGCCCCAAGATGGAGATCAAAGGAGCTATGTGATATTGGCCATATCATGTCACGTTTATTATTTGATTGCATGTGATGTTTATCATGTTTTGCATCTTGTTTACTTAGAACGACGGTAGTAAATAAGATGATCCCTCACAATAATTTCAAGAAGTGTTCCCCCTAACTGTGCACCGTTGCGACAGTTCGCTGTTTCAAAACACCACGTGATGATCGGGTGTTTTATTCAGACGTTCACATACAACGGGTGTAAGACAGATTTACACATGCAAACACTTAGGTTGACTTGACGAGCCTAGCATGTACAGACATGGCCTCGGAACACAGAAGACCGAAAGGTCGAGCATGAGTCGTATAGAAGATACGATCAACATGAAGATGTTCACCGATGTTGACTAGTCCGTCTCACGTGATGATCGGACACGGTCTAGTTTAACTCGGATCATGTAATACTTAGATGACCAGAGGGATGTCTAATCTAAGTGGGAGTTCACTAATAATTTGATTAGTTGAACTTAATTATCATGAACTTAGTCTAAAATCTTTGCAATATGTCTTGTAGATCAAATGGCCAACGTAGTCCTCAACTTCAACGCGTTCCTAGAGAAAACTAAGCTGAAAGACGATGGCAGCAACTATACGGACTGGGTCCGGAACCTGAGGATCATCCTCATAGCTGCCAAGAAAGATTATGTCCTACAAGCACCGCTTGGTGACGCACCCGTTCTCCCTGCGGAACAAGACGTTATGAACGCTTGGCAGGCACGTTTCGATGACTACTCCCTCGTTCAGTGCGGCATGCTTTACAGCCTAGAGCCGGGGCTCCAAAAGCGTTTTGAGAGACATGGAGCATATGAGATGTTCGAAGAGCTGAAAATGGTTTTCCAAGCTCATGCCCGGGTCGAGAGATATGAAGTCTCCGACAAATTCTTTAGCTGTAAGATGGAGGAAAACAGTTCTGTCAGTGAGCACATACTCACTATGTCTGGGTTGCATAACCGCTTGACTCAGCTGGGAGTTAATCTCTCGGATGATGCGGTCATTGACAGAATCCTCCAGTCGCTTCCACCAAGCTACAAGAGCTTTGTGATGAACTTCAATATGCAGGGGATGGAAAAGACCATTCCTGAAGTATTTGCTATGCTGAAATCAGCAGAGGTAGAAGTCAGAAAGGAACATCAAGTGTTGATGGTCAATAAAACCACTAAGTTCAAGAAAGGCAAGGGTAAAAAGAACTTCAAGAAGGACGGCAAGGAGGTTGCCGCGCCCGGCAAGCAAGCTGCTGGGAAGAAGCTAAAGAATGGACCCAAGCCCGAGACTGAGTGCTTTTATTGCAAGGGAAGCGGTCACTGGAAGCGGAACTACCCTAAGTACTTAGCGGATAAGAAGGCCGGCAAAACAAAAGGTATATGTGATATACATGTAATTGATGTGTACCTTACTAGTGCCCGTAGTAGCTCCTGGGTATTTGATACCGGTGCAGTTGCTCACATTTGTAACTCAAAGCAGGGGCTGCGGAATAAGCAGAAACTGGCAAAGGACGAGGTGACGATGCGCGTCGGGAATGGTTCCAAGGTCAATGTGATCGCCGTCGGCACGCTACCTCTGCATCTCCCTTCGGGATTAGTTTTAAACCTTAATAATTGTTATTTAGTGCCAGCTTTGAGCATGAACATTGTATCGGGATCTCGTTTAATTCGAGATGGCTACTCTTTTAAATCTGAGAATAATGGTTGTTCCATTTTTATGAGAGATATGTTTTATGGTCATGCTCCTATGGTGAATGGTTTATTCCTTATGAATCTCGAACGTGATGCTACACATATTCATAATGTGAGTACCAAAAGAAGTAAGGTTGATAATGATAGTCCCACATACTTGTGGCACTGCCGCCTTGGTCACATAGGTGTTAAACGCATGAAGAAGCTCCATGCTGATGGACTTTTAGAGTCTCTTGATTATGAATCATTTGACACGTGCGAACCATGCCTTATGGGTAAAATGACCAAGACTCCGTTCTCAGGAACAATGGAGCGAGCAACCGACTTATTGGAAATCATACATACTGATGTGTGCGGTCCGATGAGTATTGAGGCTCGCGGTGGCTATCGTTATGTTCTCACCCTCACTGATGATTTAAGTAGGTATGGGTATATCTACTTAATGAAACACAAGTCTGAAACCTTTGAAAAGTTCAAGGAATTTCAGAGTGAGGTTGAAAATCAACGTGACAGGAAAATCAAGTTTCTACGATCAGATCGTGGAGGAGAGTACTTGAGTCACGAGTTTGGGGCACACTTAAGAAAATGTGGAATAGTTTCACAACTCACGCCGCCTGGAACACCTCAGCGTAATGGTGTGTCCGAACGTCGTAATCGCACTCTGTTAGATATGGTGCGATCTATGATGTCTCTTACCGATTTAGCGCTTTCTTTTTGGGGCTATGCTTTAGAGACTGCCGCATTCACTTTAAATAGGGCTCCGTCGAAATCCGTTGAGACGACACCGTATGAATTATGGTTTGGGAAGAAACCTAAGCTGTCGTTTCTAAAAGTTTGGGGATGCGATGCTTATGTCAAGAAACTTCAACCTGAAAAGCTCGAACCCAAATCGGAAAAATGCGTCTTCATAGGGTACCCAAAAGAAACTATTGGGTACACCTTCTACCTCAGATCCGAAGGCAAGATCTTTGTTGCCAAGAATGGGTCCTTTCTGGAGAAAGAGTTTCTCTCGAAAGAAGTAAGTAGGAGGAAAGTAGAGCTTGATGAAGTATTACCTCTTGAACCGGAAAATGGCGCAACTCAAGAAAATGTTCCTGAGGTGCCTGCACCGACTAGAGAGGAAGTTAATGAAAATGATCAAGATACTTCTGATCAAGCCCCTACTGAAATTCGAAGGTCCACAAGGACACGTTCCGCACCAGAGTGGTACGGCAACCCTGTCTTGGAAATCATGTTGTTAGACAACGGCGAACCTTCGAACTATGAAGAAGCGATGGCGGGACCGGATTCCGACAAATGGCTGGAAGCCATGAAATCCGAGATAGGATCCATGTATGAAAACAAAGTATGGACTTTGACTGACTTGCCCGTTGAGCGGCGAGCCATAGAAAATAAATGGATCTTTAAGAGGAAGACAGACGCGGATGGTAATGTGACCATCTATAAAGCTCGGCTTGTCGCTAAGGGTTATCGACAAGTTCAAGGGGTTGACTACGATGAGACTTTCTCACCGGTAGCGAAGCTGAAGTCCGTCCGAATCATGTTAGCAGTTGCCGCATTCTATGATTACGAAATATGGCAAATGGACGTCAAAATGGCATTCCTTAATGGTTTCCTTAAGGAAGAATTGTATATGATGCAGCCGGAAGGTTTTGTCGATCCTAAGAATGCTGACAAAGTGTGCAAGCTCCAACGCTCGATTTATGGGCTGGTGCAAGCATCTCGGAGTTGGAACATTCGCTTTGATGAGATGATCAAAGCGTTTGGGTTTACACAGACTTATGGAGAAGCCTGCGTTTACAAGAAAGTGAGTGGGAGCTCTGTAGCATTTCTCATATTATATGTAGATGACATACTTTTGATGGGAAATGATATAGAACTCTTGGACAGCATCATGGCCTACTTGAATAAAAGTTTTTCAATGAAGGACCTTGGAGAAGCTGCTTATATATTAGGCATCAAAATCTATAGAGATAGATCAAGACGCCTCATAGGTCTTTCACAAAGCACATACCTTGATAAGATATTGAAGAAGTTCAATATGGATCAATCCAAGAAGGGGTTCTTGCCTATGTTGCAAGGTATGAAATTGAGCTCAGCTCAATGTCCGACCACGGCAGAAGATATAGAAGAGATGAGCGTCATCCCCTATGCCTCAGCCATAGGTTCTATTATGTATGCCATGCTGTGTACCAGACCTGATGTTAACCTTGCCGTAAGTTTGGTAGGAAGGTACCAAAGTAATCCCGGCAAGGAACACTGGACAGCGGTCAAGAATATCCTAAAGTACCTGAAAAGGACTAAGGAAATGTTTCTCGTTTATGGAGGTGACGAAGAGCTCGTCGTAAAGGGTTACGTCGACGCTAGCTTCGACACAGATCTGGATGACTCTAAGTCACAAACCGGATACGTGTATATTTTGAATGGTGGGGCAGTAAGCTGGTGCAGTTGCAAGCAAAGCGTCGTGGCGGGATCTACATGTGAAGCGGAGTACATGGCAGCCTCAGAGGCAGCACATGAAGCAATATGGGTGAAGGAGTTCATCACCGACCTAGGAGTCATACCCAATGCGTCGGGGCCGATCAAGCTCTTCTGTGACAACACTGGAGCCATTGCACTTGCCAAGGAGCCCAGGTTTCACAAGAAGACAAGGCACATCAAGCGTCGCTTCAACTCCATTCGTGAAAATGTTCAAGATGGAGACATAGAGATTTGTAAAGTACATACGGACCTGAATGTAGCAGATCCGTTGACTAAACCTCTCCCTAGAGCAAAACATGATCAACACCAGAATTCCATGGGTGTTCGATTCATCACAATGTAACTAGATTATTGACTCTAGTGCAAGTGGGAGACTGTTGGAAATATGCCCTAGAGGCAATAATAAAAGCATTATTATTATATTTCCTTGTTCATGATAATTGTCTTTATTCATGCTATAATTGTGTTATCCGGAAATCGTAATGCATGTGTGAATAACAGACACCAACATGTCCCTAGTGAGCCTCTAGTTGACTAGCTCGTTGATCAACAGATAGTCATGGTTTCCTGACTATGGACACTAGATGTCATTGATAACGAGATCACATCATTGGGAGAATGATGTGATGGACGAGACCCAATCCTAAACATAGCACAAGATCGTATAGTTCGTTTGCTAGAGTTTTGCAATGTCAAAGTATCTTTTCCTTAGACCATGAGATCGTGTAACTCCCGGATACCGTAGGAGTGCTTTGGGTATGCCAAACGTCACAACGTAACTGGGTGACTATAAAGGTAGACTACGGGTATCTCCGAAAGTGTCTGTTGGGTGACATGGATCAAGACTGGGATTTGTCACTCCGTATGACGGAGAGGTATCACTGGGCCCACTCGGTAATGCATCATCATAATGAGCTCAGAGTGACCAAGTGTCTGGTCACGGGATCATGCATTACGGTACGAGTAAAGTGACTTGCCGGTAACGAGATTGAACGAGGTATTGGGATACCGACGATCGAATCTCGGGCAAGTAACATATCGATAGACAAAGGGAATAGCGTACGGGGTTGATTGAATCCTCGACATCGTGGTTCATCCGATGAGATCATCGTGGAGCATGTGGGAGCCAACATGGGTATCCAGATCCCGCTGTTGGTTATTGACCGGAGAGTCGTCTCGGTCATGTCTGCTTGTCTCCCGAACCCGTAGGGTCTACACACTTAAGGTTCGGTTACGCTAGGGTTGTAGGGATATGTATATGCAGTAACCCGAATGTTGTTCGGAGTCCCGGATGAGATCCCGGACGTCACGAGGAGTTCCGGAATGGTCCGGAGGTAAAGATTTATATATGGGAAGTCCTGTTTCGGGCATCGGGACAAGTTTCGGGGTTATCGGTATTGTACCGGGACCACCGGAGGGGTCCCGGGGGCCCACCGGGTGGGGCCACCCATCCCCGGGGGCCACATGGGCTGTAGGGGGTGCGCCTTGGCCTACATGGGCCAAGGGCATCAGCCCCACTAGGCCCATGCGCCTAGGGTTTCCAAAGGGGAGGAGTCCTACTAGTGGAAGGCACCTCCTAGGTGCCTTGGGGGGGAGGGAAACCCCCCTAGGCCGCCGCACCCCCTAGGAGATTTGATCTCCTAGGGCCGGCCACCCCCCCTTGGCACCCCTATATATAGTGGGGGAGAGGAGGGACTTCATACCTTGAGTCCTTGGCCTTTGGTTGCCTCCTTCTCCCTCCCCAACACCTCCTCAACCTCCATAGTGCTTAGCGAAGCTCTGCCGGAGTACTGCAGCTCCATCAACACCACGCCGTCGTGCTGCTGCTGGTGCCATCTCCCTCAACCTCTCCTCCCTCCCTTGCTGGATCAAGAAGGAGGAGACGTGGCTGTTCCGTACGTGTGTTGAACGCGGAGGTGCCGTCCGTTCGGCGCTGGTCATCGGTGATTTGGATCACGTCGAGTACGACTACATCATCACCGTTCTTTTGAACGCTTCCGCTCGCGATCTACAAAGGTATGTAGATGCATCTAATCACTCGTTGCTAGATGAACTCCTAGATGATCTTGGTGAAACGAGTAGGAAAATTTTTGTTTTCTGCAACGTTCCCCAACATTTATAGCTAGGAGGAGGTAGGAGTGTCCAAATGGAGTGCAGTTTTCACCCACACGATCGTGATCCAACGACGGAGGACATGGGAGTGGTTTGGATGGGTTATTCGGCCGTTTTGGAGGGGTGTTGGGCTGCAACACACAAGAGGCCGTCGCGGTTACCCGGTTAACCGTTGGAGCATCAAACGAACTCCAAATGGGACAAAATTTGACAGGCGGTCTACCGGTGGTGTACCAAGGCCACTTGGCAAATCCCGGTCCATTCCGAGAACGTTTAACACCTGGTTCAGAAAAGAGACAAGAGGGGTGCGTCGATGCAAGTAGGAGTGTCGGATTGCAAAATGGACAACGGGGAAAATGCTCGGATGCATGAGACGAACACGTATGCAAATGCGATGCACATGATGATATGATATGAAATGCATGACATGAACAAAAGCAAAACAAAGACAAAACCCAACCATGAAGGGAATCTCACAACACCTCTCTAGAAAAGGCTAGAGTCGGAGTTACAAAAATGGAAAGTTGTATCTGGGGCGTTACAAGTAAGCCTCGGGCCTCCTTTTATAGCAAAAGGGGTCGCCACAGTGGCACACAGGAGGTGGAAAGTTTGTATTGTATACAAGTCTATCACCTGATACTGTAGGACAAACACATTTAATGCGCTGCCGACGTGCCCTCTCACTTTATCGGGGATGGCAAGGAAGCTCGCCTCGCCCGTCGCCGCCTCGTCTCGCACTGACGCGCGTCCAAGCTGACTAGGCGTGCAGTGCCACACTGGCTGACTGCTGAGTGGGTGCGGTGGCGGAGTCTTCACGAAGATCTGCATGTCACCACGCAGGTGCTCGCTGAGTTGGCCTGAAAGCTGCACGTCGCCATGCAGGTGCCTGCCTTGTTGGCGGGTTGACTGCTGTGTTGGAACGATGATGGAGCCTTGGTAGGTGGGGGCCTGGCTGCGGCCCCGTAGATGTCCCCGGCAAGTGTCTTTCCTGGGGTCTCGTGAGCGCCCCCGGCAAGGATCTTGCCGGGAGATTTCCGTCTTCTGGCCCTCATCTACTCTTTTCTGTTCTTGGTCTTTACAAAGATCCGCATGCCACCATGCAGGCGCCGCCCGAGCCTTGGTTCCAGTGTTGTTGACGGTGTCGGAACCCTTAGGCTCAAGGGTGGCGGCTCTGCTGGTGTTGGGCAAGTTGCCCCGGCAAGGCTCTTGCCGGGGCTACGTAAGCTGCCCCAGCAAGGCTCTTGCCGGGGAAATCCCACCTTGTCCCTCTTCTTCTCGCGCCTTCGGCTTGGCACTGCTCTGGTAGTCTTGTGTCTTCGCTTCCTCTAGCCCACCAAGCGTGGCCGCTGGCATGTGGTCGCGACTGCCCGCACAGAAGTAAAGGGGTAAAATAGGACCCCTACTTTTGTACACCGACAAACGGCAGGTGAACAAATTACTATTGGAAAATTGATAGAACGTCAAATAATCATGACATTATCTAGGCAATGATCATTATATAGGCATCACGTCAAAGATTAGTAGACCGACTCCTTCCTGCATCTACTACTATTACTCCACACATCGACCGCTGTCCAGCATGCATCTAGTGTATTAAGTTCATGGAGAAACGAAGTAATGCAATAAGAATGATGACATGTTGTAGACAAGATCTATATATGTAGAAATTGACCCCATCATGTTATCCTTAATAGCAACGATACATACGTGTCGGTTTCCCTTCAATCACTGGGATCAAGCACCGTAAGACCGAACCCATCACAAAGCACCTCTTCCCATTGCAAGATAAATAGATCAAGTTGGCCAAACAAAACCCAAATATCAGAGAAGAAATACGAGGCTATAAGCAATCATGCATATAAGAGATCAAAGAAGACTCAAATAACTTCCATGGATAAAAAGATAGATCTGATCATAAACTCAAAGTTCATCGGATCCCAACAAACACACCGCAAAAGAATTACATCATATGGATCTCCAAGAGACCATTGTATTGAGAATCAAACAAGAGAGAGGAAACCATCTAGCTACTAACTACGGACCCGAAGGTCTACAAAGAACTACTCACACATCATCGGAGAGGCACCAATGGAAGTGGTGAACCCCTCCGTGATGGTGTCCTAGAGACCATTGTGTTGAGCTTTCAAACATTTATAGCTATAGTGCTCCGTTGCATGGCAAGCCCCACACCTTGCATTGACATCAATTGATGGGCATCTCCCTAGCCTGCTGATTAGCCTCGTCGATGTGAGACTTTCTCCTTTTTTGTCTTCTCCACATAACCTCCATCATCATATTCTATTCCACCCATAGTGCTATATCCATGGCTCACGCCCATGTATTGCATGAAAGATGAAAAAAGTTTGAGATTACTAAAGTATGACACAATTGCTTGGCTTGTCATTGAGGTTGTGAATGATGAGAGCATTCTTGTGTAACGAAAGTGGAGCATGACCAAACTATATGATTTTGTAGGGATGAACTTTCTTTTGCCATGTTATTTTGAGAAGACATGATTGCTTAGTTAGTATGCTTGAAGTATTATTATTTTTATGTCAATATTAAACTTTTGTCTTGAATCTTTCGGATCTGAACAATCATGCCACAATAAAGAAAATTACATTGAGAATTATGCTAGGTAGCATTCCACATCAAAACTTCTGTTTTTATCATTTACCTACTCAAGGACGAGCGGGAATTAAGCTTGGGGATGCTTGATATGTCTCCAACGTATCTATAATTTTTGATTGTTCCATGCTATTATATTATATGTTTTGGATGTTAATGGGCTTATTTATACACTTTTATATTATTTTTGGGACTAACCTACTAACCCAAGGCCTAGTGCAAATTGTTGTTTTTTTGCCTATTTCAGTGTTTCGCAGAAAAGGAATATCAAACGGAATCCAAATGGAATGAAACCTTCAGGAGAGTTATTTTTGGAACAAACATGATTCAGGGGACATGGAGTGGACGTCAAGAAAGAAACGAAGGAGCCACGAGGCAGGGAGGCGCGCCCGCCCCCCTGGGCATGCCCCCACCCTAATGGACCCCTCACAGCTCCACCGACCTACTTCTTCCTCCTATATATATATATATATCCATATACCCCGAAAATATCCAGGAGCACCACGAAACCCTATTTCCACTGCCGCAACCTTCTGTACCCAAGAGATCCCATCTTGGGGCCTTTTCCGGAGCTCCGTCGGAGGGGGAATCAATCACGGAGGGCTTCTACATCAACACCTTAGCCTCTCCGATGATGTGTGAGTAGTTTACCTCAGACCTTCGGGTGCATAGTTATTAGCTAGATGGCTTCTTCTCTCTCTTTGGATCTCAATACAAATTTCTCCTCAATCTTCTTGGAGATCTATTCGATGTAACTCTTCTTGCGGTGTGTTTGTCGAGATCCGATGAATTGTGGGTTTATGATCAAGTTTATCTATGAACAATATTTGATTATTCTCTGAAATCTTTTATGTATGATTGGTTATCTTTGCAAGTCTCTTCGAATTATCAGTTTGGTTTGGCCTACTAGATTGATCTTTCTTGCAATGGGAGAAGTGCTTAGCTTTGGGTTCAATCTTGCGGTGTTCTTTCATAGTGACAGCGGGGGCAGCAAGGCACATATTGTATTGTTGGCATCGAGGATAAAAATATGGGGTTTATATCATATTGCTTGAGTTTATCCCTCTACATCATGTCATCTTGCTTAATGTGTTACTCTGTTCTTATGAACTTAATACTCTAGATGCATGCTGGATAGCAGTCGATGTGTGGAGTAATAGTAGTAGATGCAGAATCATTTCGGTCTACTTGTCTCGGACGTAATGCCTATATACATGATCATTCCTAGATATTCTCATAATTATGCACTTTTGTATCAATTGCTCGATAGTAATTTGTTCACCCACCGTAATACTTATGCAATCTTGAGAGAACCCACTAGTGAAACCTATGGCCCCCGGATCTATCTTTTATCATATAAGTTTCCAATCTATTTTATTTAGCAATATTTACTTTCAATCTATATCATAAAAATACCAAAAATATTAATCTTATTATTATTATCTGTATCAGATCTCACTCTCGTAAGTGACCGTGAAGGGATCGACTACCCCTTTATCACGTTGGTTGCGAGGTTCTTATTTGTTTGTGTAGGTACAAGGAACTTGCGTGTAGTCTCCTCCTGGATTGATAACTTGGTTCTAAAAAACTGAGGGAAATACTTACGCTACTTTACCACATCACCCTTTCCTCTTCAAGGAAAAACCAACGTAATGCTCCAGGGGTAGCAGTGTCTAGATTGGATCTGGTGGTTTCTGGAACTTGCGGTGGCTGGAATTGATTTTCATCGACTCCCATAGGGTTTCTGGAATATTGGGGTATTTATAGAGTAAAGAGGTGGTTCGGGAGGCACCCGAGGTGGGCACAATCCACCAGGGCATGCCTAGAGGCCCAGGCGTGCCCTGGTGGGTTGTGCTCCCCTCGGAGCACCCCCCAGGCACTTCTTCGGCCCATTGGATGTCTTCTAGTCCAAAAAAATCCACAAAAAGTTTCGCTGCATTTGGACTCCGTTTGGTATTGATTTCGTCCGATGTAAAAAACTTGGAAAACAGCAACTGGCACTTAGCACTATGTCAATAGATTAGTACCAAAAATGATATAAAATGACTATAACATGATTGGAAAACATCAAAGAATGATAATATAACCACATGGAACAATCAAAAATCATAGATACGTTGGAGACTTATCAGTACACCTTCTACCACAAATTTGAGGGCAAGATCTTTGTTGCTAAGAATGGGTCCTTTCTAGAGAAGGAGTTTTCTCTCCAGAAAGAAGTGAGTCGGAGGAAAGTAGAACTTGATGAGGTAATTGTACATTCTCTCGAATTGGAGAGTAGGATATCAGAGAAATCTGTTCCCGTGATGCCTACACCAACTAAAGAGGAAGCTAATCATGATGATCATGAAACTTCGGATCAAGTTACTACTGGACTTCGTAGGTCAAACAGAGCACGTTCCGCACCAGAGTGGTACGGTAATCCCGTCCTGGAAGTCATTCTATTAGACCATGGCGAACCTACGAACTATAAAGAAGCTATGATGAGCCCAGATTCTGATAAATGGCTTGATGTCATGAAATCTGAGATAGGATCCATGTATGAGAACAGAGTGTGGACTTTGGTGATTTTCCCAATGATTAGCAAGCCATTGAGAATAAATGGATTTTCAAGAGGAAGACAGATGATGATGGTAATATCACTATCTACAAAGCTCGACTTGTCACAAAAGTTTTTTCGACAAGTTCAAGGGGTTGACTACAATGAGAGTTTCTCACCCGTAGCAATGCTTAAGTCCATCCGAATCATGTTAGCAATTGCCGCATTTTATAATTATGAAATCTGGTAAATGGATGTTAAAAACCGCATTCCTTCATGGATATTAAAGAAGAGTTGTATATGATGCAACTAGAAGTTTTTGTCGATACTAAATATGCTAACAAAGTGTACAAGCTCCATCGATCCATCTATGGGCTGGTGCAAGCATCATGGAGTTGGAATGTATGCTTTGATGAGGTGATCAAAGCATATGGTTTTATACAGACTTATGGTGAAGCCTGTATTTACAAGAAAGTGAGTGGGAGCTTTGTAGCATTTCTGATATTATATGTGGATGACATATTATTGATTGGAAATGATATAGAATTTCCGAATAGCATAAAAGGATACTTGAATAAGAATTTTTCAATGAAAGACCTTGGTGAAGCTACTTATATATTTGGCATCAAGATCTATGGGGATAAATCAAGACACTTAATAGCACTTTCACAAAGCACATACCTTGACAAGATTTTCAAGAAGTTTAAAATGGATCAGTCAAAGAAAGGGTTCTTCCTTGTGTTGCAAGGTGTGAAGTTGAGTAGGACTCAAAACCTGACCACGACAGAACATAGAGAGAGAATGAAAGTCATTCCCTATGCCTCAGCCATAGGTTCTATAAAGCATGCCATGATGTGTACCAAACCTGTTGTGTACCTTGCCATGTGTTTGGCAAGGGGGTACAATAGTGATCCAGGAATAGATCACTGGATAGCGGTCAAAATTATCCTTAGTTACCTAAGAGGACTAAGGAGATATTTCTTGATTATGGAGGTAATAAAGAGTTCTTCGTAAAGGGTTACGTTGATGCAAGCTTTGACGTCGATTTGGAAGACTCCGAGTCTCAATCTGGATACATATTGAAAGTGGGAGCAATTAGCTAGAGTAGCTCCATACAGAGCTTTGTAGACATTGAAATTTATAAAAATACACACGGATCTGAATGTGATAGACCCGTTGACTAAACTTCTCTCACAGGAAAAACATGAGCGCTCCTTCATACTCTTTGGGTGTTAATCACATGGCGATGTGAACTAGATTATTGACTCTAGTTCGCCCCACAACAAACAATGCAGGTATCTTATATATCGACGTTGCCGCCGACATCCATCCTTAACGACGATGACCCAGCATAGCTCCTGGCCAAAGGTGGCTGTCGAGGCGAAGAATCTCGGTCTAGACGCCATCTAGAAAAGCGTGCAGCTGGCGGCCAAGCTACAGTCCAAGCCGGATCTACCTACTGTCAGCTGAAAATACTAAAGATGCCTCATTTTGATGCTGAAGAAGTTAAAACCACTTCTTGCCTTGATGTTCTGAAGATTTTGTCAAAATGTCAGTCCAACCTATAAGTTGTGCATAACTAACCAAAGTTATACTAATGAACCAACTGGAATGGTGCCTACAATGTTACGATAAGTTACATATATAACAGAAGGCCATCAAAATATCAAAGGGTCAATGTAATAGATATAAACAACACTTAAATGGTTGATTTTCCTGAGCTATTCTGGGAAAAGAACCACATGAGTAGGTTGTGCTTCTGTATTTCAGTGTCGGAGAAGTTTACTACACTTCTGCATTTTGGCGGAGTGAGTAGGAGGACTCCCAAGGCGGAACATCAGTAAAAGAATTAATGCCAAAGAAGGAGTAAAAGAATTAATAAACATAATAATTTGTTAAGGAGTACTTTTAGTCCTTCAGGACTAACTGTTGCAAGAATAGAAGAGCTTACACCCTGCAATTACGTTCAACATAGCCAAATAATGGTTGATTGAGCATAATATCACCTCAACTTACGGTGGCAACTTCATACAAGTTTGCTAAACCAAGATTAGTACCTACTTTGAAATCAAAACAAATTGTTGGGATCACAATAAAGTAAACTAACAAAATAAAAAGAATAAATGTCTAGCTTCTAACTAGTCATCTTCTAAAGCACCTGGTGGGTCTTCCACAATCCCTCAACAAAGGACCTCCCAACTCATGAGATAGAGAAGCAATACATTGACTGAAATAAAACAACACAAGCATTATTTCATGATAGGACCAATATTCCTCTACCTCACCTTCACTTATTTTTCAAAATCTTAATTTAAGTACTTATTAAGGCACGTCTTCAAAATTTATGAGCAATCAAATACGGTGAATAATTTGCACCCGTAACTTGCCTTCAGTTCATCCATATTGAAGAATGTTCCCGATTAAGTGATTATTACAAGCATTACGGTGAATGCAACAAACCCAGTGGCACAAAGGTCTCCTAATTAGCGCGGTGAGCACCCATGCATTTGTCCCAAGTGAAGGAAATATGCCCTAGAGGCAATAATAAAGTTGTTATTTTATATTATATTTCCTTATTCATGATAAAGGTTTATTATTCATGCTAGAATTGTATTGATCGGAAACTTAAATACATGTGTGAATACATAAACAAATACCGTGTCCCTAGTAAGCCTCTACTAGACTAGCTCATTGATCAAACATGGTTAATGTTTCCTAACCATAGACATGTGTTGTCATTTGATAATGCGATCACAACATTAGGAGAATGATGTGATGGACAAGACCCATCTGTTAGCTTAGCATAATGATTGTTCAGTTTATTGCTATGGCTTTCTTCATGTCAAATACACATTCCTTCGACTATGAGATTATGCAACTCCCGGATACTGAAGGAATACCTTGTGTCATGGATTTGTCACAACAAATGTCCTAGCAAAAGGACTTAGGTGTGGAGCCATCGCAACATAGTTAGCTTGAAGGGGTTGAACATGAACAAATGACACAAAGGCTTTACCCAGGTTCGGCCCCTCTCAATGAGGTAAAATCCTACTCCTTCTTCTAGTAGTATTGCTTGAGTTTCGATTACAAGGGAGCGAATACGCTTGACCTAGTTCTCGATTGATTTTCTCTTTACCTAATCCGCCGTCGGGTCTCACCTTTATATACACAGGTCGAGACCCAGAGGCTTACAGAGTCCCGACCAACTCACACAATGTGACCGGTTTGGTTTCTAACTAGTCATGACTTACAGGGCAAGTCATCATACGGCGGTTCATTGGCTCAGGTCTTGGGCTTTCACCAGGTCTGCCTCCATAAGTCGCCGTCTTCACACTTCTCCTTGGGCCTCCTTGGACCTTCTTCATATTAAACCACAAATGGTGTAACCCGGCCCCTCCTGGGCGGGTCACACCTCGGAGCTATATCCCCAACATTAGGCCCCAGGTTGATCTGAACTTTTTGATGTCAATCTTCATTGTTTAACTTAACAGACTGTGCATTGGTGCCGAATTTTATGCAAACCACTATGACCCACCATGACGTCATATAAACAGAATCATGGTAACCCGCCATGACCTCTTGTCCATTAATTCCGCACAAGACCCAGGATATCTCAATGGATGTTTAACTTTAATAGGCTTCCCAGAAATCGAGGCGCCCACATTGTTAACATAATCATTTTGCCTCCTCGATTTCCGCACATGCCATCTTATCACTTCCTTATAAATAGGGACATGGGGCCCTCCTTTTCACTTTTACCCCTACCTCTGCCTCTTCTTCTTCCTTGTGACGCTCGATGCCACCGGAGCTCCACCGGCCCTATCGACAACGTTGCCTTGGCCGCTACATCAATCTGATTCACCCCAGAAAAAATGTGGTGCCCCTCCGCTGTCCATCGGCATCACCAGGTACCCATCCCCATTTTGCTTCCAATCTACATTAGGGTTCCTCGGTTCTTTGGTGTTCACCGATGTTCGTTGTGCTCGCTTGTAGTTCATCTGCCATATTGTATTGTTGAACCCAGATGCGATGCTGAAGTCATGCTTTGATTACCTTAGTATCTGCTATCAATTATAGATCTATTCCGTGCTGACAAGATTCACTCCCCAACATAGTAGTTCATCCTCTGTGTTTTAGGTTTAACAATTTCCATCTATTTTTTGAATTGCCATAGATCCAAAATTATAAGCTGATCCTGTGAAACTTGTTTGTTTAGCACTTAGTGAATTTGCACTCAAATCTAGACGTGTAAATGCTTGCTTGACCACTGCTGTATGGGAAGCTCAAATGATACCTTGCAACCAGCCAACACCAGCCGGCTTACTTATGAATTTGTGAACTGCTAGTATCTGTCCAT
The DNA here is from genome assembly GCF_018294505.1 of Triticum aestivum. NCBI lineage: Eukaryota > Viridiplantae > Streptophyta > Magnoliopsida > Poales > Poaceae > Triticum > Triticum aestivum. The sequence goes on from NC_057794.1 coordinate 194,043,380, forward strand.
TCTTAATCATGACTGTATAACCCGTTGGCACCTTGTCGGCTTAATCAAACTGATTTATCTGTGTCGTCCATTGCAATCTATCCTTTCATGCATAACAAGCTTTCTCCTTAATCATTGATCTTCTCATCATTGCGAACATTAACCCGCCAATGTTTCATTATCAGGCCTCTTAACCAGAAAAAATGACTGAAACCGTCACCTATGTGATTGGTCGCTTCCACTGTTACGGAGCAAACTCTTAATGATTATGTTCAAGTGGGCGTCTTATCAGCCAAAGATGTTATTCACTGGCGGGTTCCAGGGATAGAAGTTAGACCTCAACCAAAGGAAGGTGAAGTCATAGTTTTTGCCGACCATATGATCTGTGGTTTCTCACCACCCAGCTCAAAATTCTTCCGTGACGTACTACACTTTTTTCAACTTCACCCCTAAGATATCAGACTGAATTCCAGTTCCAACATCTGCCATTTTCAAGTTTTCTGTGAAGTATACCTTCAAGAAGAGCCTAGCATTGACCTTTTCAGAGAATACTATTATTTGAACTGCCAGACCGATTTTACAGACGGGCCCAGCCTAGAACTTGGTGGAATTTCAATTCAAAAGTGAAGAGATGCTATATTCCCCGCAGCCGCACTTCCCAGTCACCCCACAGACTGGAACTAGACCTGGTTTTCTTGCCAAGACACATCTCCATATGGCAAAAATCCTCTGCCGGGTTTCTGCGACTGCCGGCTTAGCCCAAAATATCCAACTTCGGATCAGATCAGCACTACTGAACGGGCTATGTATATGCCTACCTTTTCAAAGTAAGAGCCCTGCTGGCTAATGGATTGACCGGAGTTGATCTGGTCCGATGCTCGGTCGCCTAGAGAATCATACATTTGAGCCGTCGGCCCGGCTTAATGTGCGAATACACTTGTGATGTCAAAGATCCATAGTGTCATTGTCAAATGCATTTGGAAGACAAATAGATCAATAAGATAACTAAAACACTGCTCGGGGAAATCTTAGAAAGCTGCAGTAAGACGGGCTTGAATCCCTTTTGCTCCCTTAACCCGGCTCCAGCTGTAAGTATTTCAACCATCTTTACTTAATTCATTATTCTCATACATTGCATTCTCCTTATTATCACTTGCTTTCTTCAGGCCGACTCTCCTTTCTGGAAGAAACTGTAGGATAAGCCGACCAAAAAGGCCAGGGCAAAAACCAAAGCTTCAAAGAAAACCAAGAAGAAAACATACGTAACAGAGCTATTCAGCCTAGATGATGAGTCGGAGGTCGAACTCGATTCTCTTGGCTCCTTTTTTTTGCATCTTATTGACGCTGATTCCTCTCAGGATGATGCGAAGACCAGCCAGGCAAAGGTTGATGAGGTAACTATCATTTCCTCCGACTTAGAGCTCTAGACAAGACAGGGAGTTTGGCAAGTGACCCGAAAAGTAAGGTTTTCTCACCCTTTAGCTTACTTGGATCCCAACTTTCTTTTGAAGAAGCAACAACATGAAGCCCATCGCACAACACGGAATGGTGGAGGCGGATAACTTTCTGCTGGCTTACCCAACACGCCGGTCCCTCGCAAACGCCGGAAAGAGGTGCCACATACTTCAATCCACTCCTTTCCAAAAGCGAGTCTTATCCGTCAACCACTTAATCCTTCCGACTCAAATCATCAAGGAACTTCTCACACATCCTCTAGCGACTCTACTAGGACTTGCGGACGCTATTGCCATCCTATCATATCTATCAGGTCTCACTCTCGTAAGTGACCGTGTAGGGATTGACAAACCCTTATCGCGTTGGTTGCGAGGATTTATCTGTTTGTGTAGGTACGAGGGACTCGTGCATGGCCTCCTACTGGATTGATACCTTGGTTCTCAAAAACTAAGGAAAATACTTACGCTACTTTGCTGCATCACCCTTTCCTCTTCAAGGGAAAACCAGCGCAGTGCTTAAGAGGTAGCAAGAAGGATTTCTGGTGCCTTTGCCGGGGAGGTCTACGCAAAAGTCAACACACCAAGTACCCATCACAAACCCTTATCTCCCGCATTACATTATTTGCCATTTGCCTCTCGTTTTCCTCTTCCCCACTTCATCCTTGCCGTTTTATTCGTCTCCCTCTTTCTTTTTACTCCTCGCACTTTCTGCCGTTATGTATGAAATTGGAGAAACTATTGTTGATATGGACAATAGTAATAACATGGAAAATTCTGATGCTCCTGCTGAAGAACCCCCTACCTTACATACAAAAAGATTCCGAATTGGTAGTGGTAATATTATTGGAAAAGGGGTTATTCAAGATTTCTTTAAATGTGCCGGTGCTTTGCCTTCTATGGGTAGTTCTATTCTTCATAAAGCTAGTAGTCTTGCGGACGCTATTACCATGCTTGTTGTTGAACTTGAAAGGCAATTTATGCACATGCACCCTTGCATACAAAGGATTTCCTAGGATTTTCTAATATTGAGCATTCTCCTGTTAAGCGTGCCTCTACTATATTTTTGGCTCATGAATTCAGATTTATAATAAAAGAGGCCAAATAAATCTTTGCGCATTATAGGGTGGACGCTGGCCGTCCTACCATAGAAACTATCCTATTTGATCAAGAGGAAATAATGCGTTTTCAATCTCTAGATTATGTTGCTTTCAATGAAAACCTTAGAAAAAAGGTTCCTACCAATGTTCTAGTTGATAGACTTTCTGAACTTAATAATTATTTTGCTATTTGAGATAATGAGCTAGGATATTCTCTTGAGTATAGGCTCACAAAGTTCTGTCAAAAGAATGCCTATAATGATGAATTGGTTGTGCAATACGAAGGGCCAAAGGAGGAACCTATACCTCCTAAAGTTGATCTTGGGGACTTTTGTCCCATTAAATTTAGCCCTTTTGATTACTTTTTCTTGCCTCAAAGAAAACTTGCTGCTGAACGTAGAGAATACCAAAATGAGCTTTAATGATCTATCCTATTATTATGGCGATACCTAGATCTATCCTTGCTTCTTATTCCTAGCTAGGGGCGTTAAACGATAGCGCTTGTTGGGAGGCAACCCAATTTTATTTTTATTCCTTGATTTTTGCTCCTGTTTAGTAATAAATAATTTATGTAGCCTATATTTTGGTTGTGTTTTTTGTGTTTAATTAGTGTTTGTGCCAAGTAGAACCGTTGGGAAGACTTGGGGAAAGTCTTTTTAATCTTGCTGTAAAAAACAAAACTTTGGCGCTCACGAGAATTGCTGACATTTTTATTTTGAAAGTGATATTAAGTTAATTCTTTTTTCAGATGATTAATAGATACATTCCTCACGTCCAGAAATTTATTTTATAATTTTTGGGTTTCCAGATCTTGCGTTAGCTACAGATTACTACAGACTGTTCTGTTTTTGACAGATTCTGTTTTTCGTGTGTTGTTTTCTTATTTTAATGAATCTAGGGCTAGTAAAATAGTTTATAAACCATATAGAAGTTGGAATACAGTAGGTTTAACACCAATATAAATAAATAATGAGTTCATTACAGTACCTTGAAGTGGTGTCTTGTTTTCTTTCACTAACGGAGCTCACGAGATTTTCTACTTTAAGTTTTGTGTTGTGAAGTTTTCAAGTTTTGGGTGAATGATTTGATGGATTATGGAACAAGGAGTGGCAAGAGCCTAAGATTGGGGATGCCCAAGGCACCCCAAGATAATCTAAGGACACCTAAAAGCCAAAGCTTGGGGATGCCCCGGAAGGCTTCCCCTCTTTCGTCTACTTCCATCGGTAAGTTTACTTGGAGCTATATTATTATTCACCACATGATATGTGTTTTGCATGGAGCATTTTGTATGATTTGAGTCTTTGATTTTTAGTTTACCACAATCATCCTGGCTGTACACATCTTTTGAGAGAGACACACATGATTCGGAAATTATTAGAATACCCTATGTTGATGAGGACATGACTACCTTGGAACCAACATGTACACCTTGTCTCTTTTGTTAGCCACATTTCAGATTAAGCAACGCCGAGGACGGCTTTATTTTCAAGAAGGGGAGGATGATGAGGACATGACTACCTTGGATATGACCAAAAATATTGCATATATGCATATTTGTCAGGTGATTTCTAGTGCAAACTATTCAATAATCTATTTATGTTATCCAGAACAAAAATACTTCACACACTTTTGTGTTTTGTCTAATTGCAGGTGTATGGGACATTTGTACAATCCACATATGAAGATAAGGAAGAAAGAGATGTTTATTTGCTGTCCAAAAAGTTCTCTCACGTCACTTTTGGCCCAAGAGAAGATAGAGTCCAAGTCTCTCACATTCTGGATTCAGATTCGGACTGCACAGACACACCTGACTCAAAACACACACAAGTTTTTCATACGGACTCCGAATAGGGTGATTCTTTTTTTGTTGGAAACTAGATTTCGTGCACTTTCCAACCCAATTGAAATCACCTTCAAATTCGTCCACAACGTCGTTGCACGTTTGTAGTCGGATCGTCAAAGTCGTCTCCACCAAATCGATAGTTATCATCTCATCGAAAGATCGGGACACCTTTGTCTCTATCAAGTGGTATCAGTTTTCAGGTTGCTCGGTGAGAATATCCAGTTTTCCTAGATTAGATTTATTTTCTTACCTATTGTCCAAGAAAAAGCCACACAAAAAAAGTTAGATCTGTTCATCCTTTATCCAAGCCAGTCTGAGCCTTTGCAATTTTCTATTCATTGCTTGCATAGTTGAATTATCGGTTGCATCGTCGTGTCAGTTGTTGGTCTTAGCGTCTAGTTCCTTTAGAGTTTCGAGTTCTGTTCACATTAGTCACGCCGCCGCTGCATCATTATCCCTTCCGATGTCCACCATCCCATCTATTAATTTCCACCACATGCTACGCACTGTTCATTGTCATAATCATAGTTGAGGTCATTCACATCTTCGCCTGATCCAATCTGCATCTTATCTAGTTTGTCTTGGAAAGAAAAAAGAAGAAGATAGAGAAAAAAAAGAGAAAAAAGGAAAAAAAAGAAAAAGAGAGAGAAGAAAAAGAAAAAAAAGCGTGAGAAAAAAAAGGAGAAAAAAAAATCGAATCTATCTAGAATCAATCTCGTACCTGAATTCGGATTGGAATCTGTTTTGCGCACTGTTCAGTAAAACATGTGTATCTTCCTCATACGAAGTCCGTTTTGGATCCGTGAGTACTCAAATTGAAGCTAGAGACGAGCCGCATCTAAATAGTTGCAGAAGCTAGTTCAATATTTGACACCTCAAAATCGGCTTCTAAATAGGTCTTTTTGCCCTCTGAAGTTCGTGAACACAGCTTGTTCCAATTTTTCAGGCCAGTTTTAGAATTCTTTGACTCCTCATATCAACTCGGAATTGAGTGATTCTTTTTGCATTGGAAAGCTTGAGTTAGTAGCATTCTTTGAAAGAATTTATCAGAAAATTGTCTCAAACTTTTCAAGAGGAAAGTTGGAGAGAGAGTTGTTGTATATCCTGCTTGGCAGTTGTTTTTCATCATTATCTTCACTGCCGTTGTGATCTTCACTTATATCTTGCTGTCAAGAGCTACTTAGTATCCTTCATTGATGCTAGTTGTGCTACGCCGTGACCTCATTAGTGTTTTAGGCTCGCGTCTCTAGTCCGGTCTAGCGAAGGACCAGCACAGTACCGTCGTTGAGCGTTTATTCAACATTGCATCTTTGAATTGATTATTGCTAATCTTTTGATACCATATATAGCCAACCCAGCTCCACATATTTCTACACCGTGTATACGTACGCTCCCCTGGCAATCGCTTTACTCAATATTCGGAGTTACTTGACACCGCTGGTTGCCGATCACCGCCTGCTGCATGGTAAGAACTTGTAAGACATTGATATTTGCTTTACTGTGAACGTTTTACCACCACATCCTAGTAGTTATAGGAACATTATTTTTGGGTTTTGTTTCTTGTTCTACTAATCATGACAGGATCCAGAGTCAATTCATGGGCTTTGTCGATCGCGGGAGACGTGCCACCACCTTTGCAAATACCACAACCGTCACGAGAGGTGCACAAACATCCAAATGCACATGATCAGGTTAATGTATCTATACCACCATTTAATGGCCGTTTTAAACCTGCTTTATATATTGAATGGGAGTTCGACATAAAAAATATATTTGCTTCCCATAATTTCAATGAACATAAAAAGGTTAAGGTTGCGGTTGGTTCTTTCACTGGTTATGCTTTGGTTTGGTGGAGTGAATATTGTCGGTTACACCCTGATTATATACCTACTACTTGGGATGATTTGAAACTTGCCATGCGACATACTTTCGTCCCTGCTTATTATACTCGTGACATGATTAAGAAGTTGCAACACTTAAAACAAGGTAGTGAAACTGTAACAAAATATTATGATGATTTACAAACTACCTTGTTGCATTCTTCTTTAGAAGAAAGTGAAGATGATTTTATGGATAGATTTTGGGGAGGATTAAACCGTGATATTCAAGAGATACTAATTCATGAAGAGTGTTATCCTATGGACCATTTGTTTCATCTTGCTTGCAAAGCTGAACAGGAAATAAAACGATGTGTTGGCCACGAGGAGAACAAGCGCACGGTGCACATTCCAATAGTTGATATGATTGTTCCTTCAACTACTAGGCATACTATGACAACCACATCCGTTGTTATCAGGACTACATCGCCTCCACCATGTGACACATCGGCCCCGAGAGTGGCTACATCATCTGAGTTGATCATAAGAGGTAATGACAAAGGTACTGATCTTCCATCTCTACATGAGAATGATGAATGCCTTGTCAATTTGAATGCACCATCTGATGAGCTACCCACTACTTTGATCACACCACCTATTTTAGAGGACTACGTTGATAATTTGACTTTGCCATGTGATCAAACAACTGAAATACCAACAATTTTGAGTGCACCCATTGAATTAACTATTGATGCAAAAGAACCAATGTTTAATCATTTTGATATGACCTCTAATCTTGGTGATGATTCTGTGTTGAATGAGTTATTGCATGTTTGCTTATTTAAGCATGTTGTAGCATGTAAATTTGATGCAAGCAAGGTTTATTCACCAATGTTGGGATGGTTGAATGATGAACATTGTCAATCTTTTGAAATGAGTAAGAGCTTCACTTATATGTGCAAACTGAGCTGCAATATTTTCATGCCTTCTACTTCTTGTGCTAATTTTTTGGCTTTAGATTTTATGAACTATGCAAGTTACTCATCTATTCATGTGTCATATATGCAAAAATCAAGGGAAGTAAAAATGGATGACATATACATATACAACATGTACACCTTGTCTCTTTTGTTAGCCACATTTCAGATTAAGCAACGCCGAGGACGGCTTTATTTTCAAGAAGGGGAGGATGATGAGGACATGACTACCTTGGATATGACCAAAAATATTGCATATATGCATATTTGTCAGGTGATTTCTAGTGCAAACTATTCAATAATCTATTTATGTTATCCAGAACAAAAATACTTCACACACTTTTGTGTTTTGTCTAATTGCAGGTGTATGGGACATTTGTACAATCCACATATGAAGATAAGGAAGAAAGAGATGTTTATTTGCTGTCCAAAAAGTTCTCTCACGTCACTTTTGGCCCAAGAGAAGATAGAGTCCAAGTCTCTCACGTTCTGGATTCAGATTCGGACTGCACAGACACACCTGACTCAAAACACACACAAGTTTTTCATACGGACTCCGAATTGGGTGATTCTTTTTTTGTTGGAAACTAGATTTCGTGCACTTTCCAACCCAATTGAAATCACCTTCAAATTCGTCCAGAGCGTTGAGTTGTGGACGAAACAATCTGATGCTGCAGCAGAATCCGAGTCAAACTACAAGTCCAAAGGTGTTACATCACCTCCACTTGGGCCCATTGGCCTTGTACGACCTAGATTTAGTTTTAGGCTGCCTTGGGACGTCCTCCCACCTCCTTGGCCGCCACCCCTTGCTCCTATATAAGTAGATCCATCTAGTAGCTTTTCCTTGGGATTTGTTTAGTTAAAAGTTAGCCATTGCAACTTCGTGTACTTCATTTGTGTCCAACGACCAGACCAAGACCACTTTTCGGATCCCCACCATTATCAATACTTCATACATATTCGCGATATTCAGATTGCTTTTATCATATTCTTGCTTGTTCTTCGATTGCTTGCAGGAATAGACCTTCGTGGTCAGGTTGATCGTGCTCCGGCGTGGTCAATAACCTCTCGGAGTTGGTTTAGCGATTGCTAAGGCACAACGTCGTTGCACGTTTGTAGTCGGATCGTCAAAGTCGTCTCCACCAAATCGATAGTTATCATCTCATCGAAAGATTGGGACACCCCGCCTCTATCACTATGTGCTTCACTTATGTCTTTTGAGTTATATAGTTTTTGCTCTAGTACTTCACTTATATCTTTTAGAGCACGGTGGTGGTTTTGTTTTATAGAAACTATTATTCTCTCATGCTTCACTTAGATTATTTTGAGAGTCTTAAATAGCATGGTACTTTAATTAAATAATCCTAATATGCTAGGTATTCAAGACTAGTAAAAAACTTTCTTATGATTGTGTTGAATACTAAGAGAGGTTTGATGCTTGATGATTGTTTTGAGACATGGAGGTAGTGATATCAAAGTTGTGCTAGTTGAGTAGTTGTGAATTTGAAAAATACTTGTGTTGAAGTTTGCAAGTCCCGTAACATGCACGTATGGTAAACGTTATGTAACAAATTTGAAACATGAGGTGTTCTTTGATTGTCCTCCTTATGAGTGGCGGTCGGGGACGAGCGATGGTCTTTTCCTACCAATCTATCCCCCTAGGATCATGCATGTAGTGCTTTGTTTTGATGACTTGTAGATTTTTGCAATAAGTATGTGAGTTCTTTATGACTAATGTTGAGTCCATGGATTATACGCACTCTCACCTTTCCATCATTGCTAGCCTCTTTGGTACCGTGCATTGCCCTTTCTCACATGGAGAGTTGGTGCAAACATCGCCGGTGCATCCAAACCCCGTGATATGATACGCTCTTTCACACATAAACCTCGTTATATCTTCCTCAAAACAGCCACCATACTTACCTATTATGGCATTCCCATAGGCATTCCGAGATATATTTCCATGCAACTTTCCACCGTTCCGTTTATCATGACACGTCCATCATTGTCATATTGCTTTACATGATCATGTAGTTGACATAGTACTTGTGGCAAAGCCACCATTCATAATTCTTTCATACATGTCACTCTTGGTTCATTGCATATCCCGGTACACCGCCGGAGGCATTCATATAGAGGCATACTTTTTTCTAGTATCGAGTTGTAATCATTGAGTTGTAAATAAATAGAAGTGTGATGATCATCATTTTCTAGAGCATTGTCCCAAGTGAGGAAAAAAGAGAAGGCCCAAAAAAATGAGAGAAAAAGAGAGAAGGGACAATGTTACTATCCTTTTTACCACACTTGTGCTTCAAAGTAGCACCATAATCTTCATGATAGAGAGTCTTTTGTTTTGTCACTTTCATATACTAGTGGGAACTTTTCATTATAGAACTTGACTTGTATATTCCAACAATGGGCTTCCTCAAATGCCCTAGGTCTTCGTGAGCAAGCAAGTTGGATGCACACCCACTTAGTTTCTTTTGTTGAGCTTTCATATATTTATAGCTCTAGTGCATCCGTTGCATGGCAATCCCTACTCCTTGCATTAACATCAATTGATGGGCATATCCATAGCTCATTGGTTAGCCTCGTTGATGTGAGACTTTCTCCCCTTTTTGTCTTCTCCACATAACCCCCATCATTATATTCTATTCCATCCATAGTGCTATATCCATGCCTCAAGCTCATGTATTGCGTGAAGGTTGAAAAAGTTTGAGATTACTAAAGTATGAAACAATTGTTTGGCTTGTCATCGAGGTTGTGCATGATGAGAGCATTCTTGTGTGACGAAAATGGAGGATGACTAAATTATATGATTTTGTAGGGATGAACTTTCTTTGGCCATGTTATTTTGAGAGGACATAATTGCTTAGTTAGTATGCTTGAAGTATTATTATTTTTATGTCAATATTGAACTTTTATCTTGAATCTTTAGGATCTGAATATTCATACCACAATTAAGAAGAATTACATTGAAATTATGCCAAGTAGCATTCCACATAAAAAAATCTATTTTATCATTTACCTACTCGAGGACGAGCAGGAATTAAGCTTGGGGATGCTTGATATGTCTCCAACGTATCTATAATTTTTTATTGTTCCATGCTATATTATATTCTGTTTTGGACATGATTTGGCTTTATTATACACTTTTATATTATTCTTGGGACTAACCTATTAACCAGAGGCCCAACCCAGAATTGTTGTTTTTTGCCTATTTCAGAGTTTCGCAGAAAAAGAATATCAAACAGAGTCCAAATAGAATGAAACCTTCGGGAACGTGATTTTCGGAACGAACGTGATCCAGAGGACTTGGACCCTACGTCAAGACATCAACCAGGAGGCCACGAGGTAGGGGGCACACCTACCCCCCTGGGCGTGCCCTCCACCCTCGTGGCCCCCCTGTTGCTCCACCAACGTACTCCTTCCTCCTATATATACCTACGTACCCCTAAACGACCAGATACGGAGCCAAAACCCTAATTCCACCGACGTAACTTTCTGTATCCACGAGATCCCATCATGGGGCATTTTCCGGAGCTCCGCCAGAGGGGGCATCGATCATGGAGGGCTTCTATATCAACACCATAGCCCCTCCGATGAAGTGTGAGTAGTTTACCCCAGACCTTCGGGTCCATAGTTATTAGCTAGATGGCTTCTTCTCTCTTTTTGGATCTCAATACAAAGTTCTCCCCCTCTCTTGTGGATATCTATTCGATATAATCTTCTTTTGCGGTGTGTTTGTTGAGACCAATGAATTGTGGGTTTATGATCAAGTTTATCTATGAACAATATTTGAATCTTCTCTGAATTACTTTATGTATGATTGGTTATCTTTGCAAGTCTCTTCGAATTATCAGTTTGGTTTGCCCTACTAGATTGATCTTTCTTGCAATGGGAGAAGTGCTTAGCTTTGGGTTCAATCTTGCGGTGTCCTTTCCCAGTGACAGTAGGGGCAGCAAGGCACGTATTGTATTGTTGCCACCGAGGATAACAAGATGGGGTTTATATCATATTGCATGAGTTTATCCCTCTACATCATGTCATCTTGCTTAAAGCGTTACTCTATTCTCTTGAACTTAATACTCTATATGCATGCTGGATAGCGGTCGATGTGTGGGGTAATAGTAGTAGATGCAGGCAGGAGTCGGTCTACTTGTCTCTGACATGATGCCTATATACATGATCATACCTAGGTATTCTCATAACTATGCTCAATTTTGTCAATTGCTCAAGAATAATTTGTTTACCCACCGTGAATACTTATGCTCTTGAGAGAAGCCACTAGTGAAATCCTATGGCCCCCGGGTCTATTTTCCATCATATTAATCTTCCAACACTTAGTTATTTTTATTACCTTTTATTTTAGTTTGCATCTTTATCATAAAAATACCAAAAATATTATCCTATCATATCTATCAGGTCTCACTCTGGTAAGTGACCGTGTAGGGATTGACAACCCCTTATCGCGTTGGTTGCAAGGATTTATTTGTTTGTGTAGGTACGAGGGACTCGTGTGTGGCCTCCTACTGGATTGATGCCTTGGTTATCAAAAACTGAGGGAAATACTTACGCTACTTTGCTGCATCACCCTTTGCTCTTCAAGGGAAAACCAACGCAGTGTTCAAGAGGTAGCAAGCAACAAGGCCATCGGCACACTTCTCCATCCGAGCAGCAGAATTAGTTGCAAGAGCATCTAGGACGGCCTTGTGCTTGTTCTCCAGTTCCTTGGTGCGCTACCGCACGAGGACCTCTAGATCTTCATGCTTAGCGCGGAGAGTTGCTTCAAGATTCTCCGCCGGAGAGCAATGCTCTGCTCCGTGGCGTCCAGGAGAGCCTTGCGCTCCGCCAGACGTGTTTCTCCAGCAATGGCATCCTCCCTCATCATTGAAAGTGTTTCCTGTTGCCTCAGGAGGACTTGGAAATGCTTGTCGTGCCAGTCACACAGCTCAACCCCCTTGTTCTTCAGCTTCTGATCCACCTTGTTGGCAGATTGGCGCTGCTCCTTGAGCTCCTGCCACATCCGGCTATGCCGCTCCTGCATTTCTTTGAGGTCTGCCACCAGGGACTACATGAAGGATAGGTCCATGGCGATGGCGACAGAGTCGTCCACCTTTGCGAATCCTTGGTATAGTGACGCCAAGATGCGCTGGAGCTCTTCGTCAAGCTCTGTGCTCATCGCCATTGATGGACCACGGGTTCCAGGACTGGGTTGTGTGAGCACTAGTGCCAAAGGACTCGAAGAACATGGCAGGGCCTCCCCTGAGGTGCCGAAATGGGGGAGGGGGCCCATGGTTTGGAGAGGAATCTTCTCCTCGACCATGACCCCTGATCCAGACCCGCTGCCGAAGATTTCCTTGGGTTCCTTTAAGGAACCCAAGGCGCTCCCGACAGCATGCCCCTAATCCTCTACGGCAACGGTCTTGGCGGCTTCATCCGCAGCAGATTTCCCTATGTTGGCCACCTCCTCCAGCAGTTCTGGCTCTTCATCCAGGAGGACTGCGAACAAGGAGACAAGCGAAAGGCAAAAAGACAGAAGCTTTAGATTGTCTAAAAATAGGGAGAAGAGATATATGAGAAGAAGAAGGAAAAGAGTAGAGGTTAAATACCTGGAGAAGCCTGACAGGCAGGGGCTTTGGTTTCCCCGGCAACATCAGTTGCCAGACCGTGAACTGCACCCCCTGCCGTGGCAGCCACGGTGACACTCTGTGTGGGCTCATCGTAGGAGGGCCTCACCAAGGCTTCTTCAGTCGGGTTAGCAAGGGGAACATGCCCTTCCAGGGAGGGCTCATCTTCTGTCGTCTTGCCGCCTCCTCCACCTGGGGGGATGGGAAGCCCATCTCTGTCACCTCCAGCAGGAGGAATCAACCCTCCACTTTCAGGCCAGGGGCTGGGCTGGGGGCTCGGAGCAGGGTCATCCATATTGCTCCCCGCAAGCCCAAGGTCTTCACAACCTTCGGCGACCCAGTGCACCGAAGCCTCTTCGACCGATGGATGAGTGTCTCCGTATCCTCCTCCTCCTCCCTGCCAGCAATAGAAAAACAAGAGGTCAGTGTCGGATTTCGGGTTCCAGCAGACCCTTGAGGTTCGAACACTGGGGTCCGCGCGGAGATTTCGCCCCCTACCTACCTGCACCCCTCCGCCTCGTTAACGTCTAAGCTACGCAAAGAACAACATAAGAGACACAGGGTTTATACTGGTTCGGGCCATCGTTGTAGTGTAATACCCTACTCCAGTGTGTGGTGTGGTGGATTGCCTCTTGGGCTGATGATGATGAACAATACAAGGAAGAACAGCCTCACGAGGGTCTGTTCTTGGCTGGGGCGATGAACTGCGGGGAGGAGCTCAGTCACCCTTCTCTCTCTCTTTGATCCTTTCTTTTATGTTTCGATCCCCCTATTTCCTTCCAAAAACCCCCCTTTGCTCTGTGGGTGGCTGGTCCTATTTATAGAGGCCCTGGTCCTCTTCCCAAATTCGAGCGGGAAGGGAGCCAACAATGGCGGGCTAATTTGAAGGGGGACAGCTAGTATCAGCTATCCTGACAAAAGTAGTCTTCGCCTGCACAAAGCTCTGGTGATGACGCCGTCTCGGGCTCCACGATGACCTCCGTCTCGTAGTCCTCATGGTCTTGGTCTCGTTGCACCGAAATGGCAACCTTTGCCTGATGCCTCGGTACTCCGCAGCTGCGCTTGCCCCCTTTGCACCAAAGAAGAAAGGAGGACACCGCGCGGGCTGGCACCCGCCTGGCGCCCTTGGTCGTCATGGCTTGCGTCACGGGCACCTCGTGAGGTACCCCGCCTTGGTCTCTCCGCCTCCTTGTGAGCCAGCCTGACGAGGCCGTGCCTGAGGAAGCCCCGTGTCGTCCGCCCGCGAGGCTTGGCCCCTCGCGAGGGTCTTGGTTTTGCGTTGGTGAAGATGGGCTGTGCTGGGCCCCCCTTTGAGCCACGCCGCAGGCCGCAGGCAGGCAAGTCTGGGGACCCCTGTTCCCAGAACGCCGACAGTAGCCCCCGGGCCCAAGGCGCGCCTGGACTTGGCCGTGCAGGGAGGCAGAAGGGCAAGAGCGAAGCGCCGCGGGCCCTAACAGCCTGTGGCCTTGGGCGCCGCGTGGCGGTTGATTGGACGTGGGCGGCACTGTTCCCCCTCGCCCTCCTTATTTTGCGCCATGCTAGGCGGACCCGTAGTCGTTCACAGCCGTTCCCCTGTTTGGTTGCTCGAGCGCCCTCTTTCCTTCCTCCGCTCAAACTCTGGTTTCTGTTTTCAACTCAATCTTGAACCTTCCCCCCTTCCCATCGCCATGGCTCCGACGAAGAAGGGAAGAGGGAAGAAACCCGTGTCTCCGCCTTGCCCGCCGCTGTTGGCGGCCCCCGCCGAGGGCTTGGGCAAGGTCGGCTTGGCTCTGGCCACCATCTTCAGTGAATGCGGGAGGACGATGGCCTGTCCCGCGTCCCACTTCTCCATCGACAGGATAGCCACCGAGGTCCTGTATTTTGCTGACGCCCTATGGGCGGGTCTGGTTCCTCCCTTTTCTGATTTCTTCAATGTCGTGCTTTCCCATTATCAGATCCACATGATGCATCTGGGTCCTGAATCCATCACTCTCCTTTCGGTCTTCGCCTTTGTTTGCGAGGCTATGATGGGCATCCTTCCTTCGGTTGCCTTGCTGCGCCACCTCTCACTGCGCCTTGTTGACCCTACCCAATGCTGGGCGTGTGTGAGCTTCATTGCCGCGCCTGAGATGGCGGCCTCTGAGATTGACTTCAAGCTCCCTCCCCCCGTGGCTGGGTTCCGCGAGCGGTGGCTGTATGTGGATGCTGGGGTGCCCAGCCCCCTACTGTCGGAGCCAACTTCGCCTGCTATCCCCAATTCGGGCTGGGGCCAGGAGACGCTTGAGAGCCCCCGGCTCGTCTTCGTCTGGCACCGCTTCACGTTCTTGAGGTCTCTTGGCGCGACAGCGCCCAAGGTGGTGAAGGAGTTCCTGCTATGCCACGTTGCTCCTCTCTAGCGCCACTCCCGCCGGATGTGGGCCTTCAGCGGACGCGATGATCGTATGAGGCTCTAGGAAGAGGACCTGACGCCTGAAGTGCTGAGGACGGTGCTCTTGACCCTGATGGGGGACCCCAACCCTGGCAGCATCTAGCAGGGAGGGGCCTTGATGTACCTCTGCCAGAGCGGGGGCGATTTTGTGAGGCAGATGCCTATCTTCGATGAGTGGGGGCCGCGCCCCGCCGGCTTCCAGGGGCCTCGCGAGAACCCAGTGGTGGTGACCGCCCTTCCAATCGGCCAAGGCGGCTCTTCCTCAAGTGGCAGAGCAAGGAGGCACGAGGTGCCGGAGGCCGAGGGGGCTCCCGGCGGGGCGCCAGCGCCGGGAGATGCTCATGAGGAAGCAGTTATCGAGGCCCGTGCCGCTGAGGCTGAGGGTGACAAGCAGCTTCCCTCTACGCCTACGACTGGGGCCACTGAGGCTCCGGCGGCTTCTCTTGGCAAGGCGATTGGCGACGCACATCAGGCAGGCACCCCTGACACAGATCGCCTTAACGCTCCATCTTCGTCGCAGGTTGATCCCTGCACCCGACTCTTAGGCCGCTTCCGCGTGGACTTTGAGGCCCTCCGAAAGAGAAGGGAGGCCCTGGGCGACGATTACCCTTGTCGCCTGCTGAAGAGTAGGAAGTACTTCGCCACTGATGAGTAAGCCTTCTCCTTTCCCAGCTCTCGATCCTTCTGTTGCTCTTACTGACCATTGCTCCGCAGGCCCCTTCTAGCCGAGCTTGTGGAGACGGCTGAGGAGCCGTTCCCCTTGGCTTCGCCCCCTCCATCGTCCTCAAGCGCTCCAAGCAGTGGAGCCCTTGTGGTGAGGGCGATCAATGAGGTGAACCGTCTCGAGGCGTATCGTGGCCCTGCGCACCTCGCGATCCTTCGCGGGCCTTCTCGTGGCATAGCCAGCCTGCTGTGGGCTTCTCGCCTGGTCGTGGACTGTGATTGGCTGAGGCGCTTCCTGTGCTCTTCACCTGGGGACGGGCTGGCCCCAGGCCGGGCTTCTGACGCGGCATGCCCGGCCGTCGCGAGGGTGCCAGCCCCCAGCCCGGAGGGGGAGTGCTGACTTGCGGCCCCCGGCGCTTGCTTGGGGCAGATGATGGTGTGGAAGACGTGCTCGAGCGCGCTCGGGAGCATCGCGCTCTCCGCCAAGGATTCCTTCGAAGGGCGGCTGACGCGGTAAGCCTGCTTGGAGAGGAGCTTGCCCATGAAGATGCGTGCTTTGAGGCTGAGGGCCTGCGCCTGGCTGCAGAGAGGCGCGAGCTAGAGGGCACCATCGCCCTTGCGAGCCGTCAGCGCGATCTTGACGACACAGAGGCCAAGGCGGCGAACGGCGGCGGAGGAGCGGGCTCAGGAACTCCTGGCCTAGTGCCACTCACTAGAGGAGCAGGTGGAGCTACGCGAGGCAGCCCTCGCGTCGATGAAGGTGGCCTCCAGCAACTCAGCAGAGCTCCAGAAGCGTGAGGAGGCGCTGACGCTGGAAGCCGCCGAACGTACCCGAGAGTACGAGCGTCTGGAGACGATGGAGCGCTTGGTGAAGCAGGCGGAGGATGATGTTGCTGC
Source organism: Triticum aestivum (assembly GCF_018294505.1). Classification (NCBI taxonomy): domain Eukaryota; kingdom Viridiplantae; phylum Streptophyta; class Magnoliopsida; order Poales; family Poaceae; genus Triticum; species Triticum aestivum. The sequence continues at coordinate 194,060,144 of NC_057794.1, forward strand.
ACAGGAAGGCCGCATCCTGAAGGAGGTCAGATGTCGAGTGGCGATGGCGCATTTGAACCTCGAGCACAAGTTCGAAGAGAAGCTGGGGTTGATCCGGGCAGAAGCTGAAGGGAGGACTGCTGCCTTGAGGGCCAAGCTGGAGGAGGCAACGCGGCGGGCCGACGCTTTCCGGGCCGCTCTTGAGGTGGTGCAAGGTGAGTTAACCGCCTCCCAGGCCGAGGTGCTCCTTCTCCGCTAGCGGGTGGAGGAGGCTGAGGTCGTCACGGGCCAGAACGCGGACGAGATCCGTTAGCGGCGGATCCTGGAGCATGAGCACGGCCCCATGCTTGCCACGCTCCGGGAGAGAGCCAACACAGCCTTGGGCAACATCTGCGAGGCGGCTGTTGGCGAGCCGCATGTAGTCAACTATGCTGGCAATCTTCAGTTCTTCACTGCCGTGGTGATGCAGCTGGAGGCGCGGTCGGTCATGGCTGACAGGTTGGTGGAGGAGAGGAACCGCACCTTGCTTGGGCGCGCCTTTTCTCGCGTCTTCAGCCACCTCCAGAACATGGATCCCCACTTTGATTCTGACGCCGCCATCACCCCAGTCCCCCAGGCCGTCCAAGGCGACCTGGCGCACTGGGTGGAAGACAATGTGGATGCTCTTATCAAGGCCTTCGCTTCAGACAACGACGACGTGATCATGGCGGCCGATGAGGGTGGCGTGGTGAACGGCCCTGACGCCGCTGGCGGCGACGTGGACAGCGATGGCGAGTTCGGCGACGCCAGCAACGGCTCGGGTGGTGCTCCTGAGAACGCATTGGGGGATTCATCCGACTGATTGTGCATCGCTCCTACTTCCTTACCCTGCATGAATAGAACTCAGGTTTTGGCCTGATTGCAGTGAGAGCATTTTGGAGGGGGAGCCCCTTATGTAAAACTTGTGTTCATCGTATTAGTAGACGCTACATTGCCCATGCGCCCGCGCCAAGTGTTTGGCCCAAGCGACGCGCTGGTTGGCTAGTTTACCTTTGTCCCGTGCTGGCCCTGAGGCAGCCCGCGGGGGGTTGTGGTGTCTCGAGTGTTCCCTGATTGGGTTCGTAGGATCTGCAGTAAAACACCCTCCTGAGAGGTCACGTCGGCGGCAGTCTGGGCTGCGCCCAAGCTAGGCCTGACCCGGCTCGCGAGGGGCTCGCGAGGGGAGGCAGCTGAGGCCAAGCGGTAACCAAAACGCGAGAAATTGCTCGAACGAGACTAAGCACCCCTTCCCCGAACACACGCAAATCTCAAATTCGAATCCAACTTGAATCCAGCGGGGGAAAGCGACAACCAAAGGGAAGAGCAACGAAAGCAAACAAAAGGCCGCGTCCAGCACCTAGTCTAGTCTTGGACGTCTTCTCACCAGCGCGGAGCTAAGTGCTGCCACTGGGTGTGGGAGGGAGCCACAGGGCCTGAGGCCGGCACGCCTGAGACTCCGGGGCGTGTACAACATCACTCGTTATTACGTGAGAGTGTCAAGGGGCGGCGAGCTTCACAGGCACTGGGCCTTCTTCACAGGTACTGGCCTTGCTTCATATCGCCAGATGAGGGCCCCACCTTGCGCCACACTCTAGTGCCATCAACGACGACCGGAAACCAGGACGCCGCCGATGGGGTAGAGCGGTCGCCAGCGGTTCCCCCGACGACCACGGGTCCTCCGCCGGGGGCAGGCCCTGAGGCACCTCCCCAGCGGAGGGCCTACCTCCTGAGAACACCTTACTCCGAATGCCACGGTGGTGATGTCGGATCCCGGCCCCTCTCCTGGAGCCCCCTGCGCCCTCCTCCCGAGGGGCAGGAGACTGTGGGAGTGGGACAGCTGCTCGCTGTGGCGACCTGCACCTCCTGCGATCCATGGTTAGCGTATGCCTGCTCCTGAAGAATTAGCGGTACCCGATAATCGTTTCCCCCAGCGTGGCCAGTGGGACCGTCCCGGGGCTCCCGGAAGGGCTCAGCTTCTGGCGCCTCGTCCCCCCAGCTTGGGCTGAGGAGCGAGCCTTGTTCGCTCTCGTGTGGGTGTTCTTGGTCCATCATGAGGGGCACTTATTCCTCCGGCACAGTCATCCTGAATGCCAAGCCGTAATGCCCTGCATGCCACGCGGTCCTGCCTGACGCGCCCACCGTGGGATGGCAGCGCGGCTGTCCACTGGGGCCGCGGGTCGCGTCGAGTCCTTCTTCTTCACGGACCGGGAGCGGGGGCAGCGCCGCCGCCGGTCCGGCGCTAACAGCTTCGCTGGCGTTGGAGTAGCCTTGGAGTCCGCGGGCGCGCGTGGAGCCCCCGCGCGGGCCGCCCTGGGCTTGAGATGGGAGCTGGGTGGAGAAGAGGTGAGCCCCCGAGGCAGCGAAGCCCAGGAGCTCTGCCACTCGCTCCAGCAGCACGTCTTGGCCGCCCTCCAGCAGCCTGCACTGCAGCAGCTCTCGGGCCACTATGAGCGCGGCCCTCGAGTTCGCCTGCTCCCTGCGGGTGCACGGCGTCGTGGTCACGGCGTGATTGGAGGCCCTTGCTGTCGACCGCGCCTGCCGCGGTGTGAGAGCTATCGAAGCCTGTCCGCGTCGCCCGCGGCCCGCAGCGCCCTGCGGACCGTGAGCTGCCTAGGGCACGGGATCGCCCGAGGCAAGTGGCTCTGCGCAGGCGGGCCACGCCGCCCACGGATCTGGGTTGCCCGCCTGGTCGCCGGACATGGTGATGACGACGCGACATGGCGCGAAGCGGTAGAAGGTGGATTCCGGCGCACCCCTACCTGGCGCGCCAAATGTCGGATTTTGGGTTCCGGCAGACCCTTGAGGTTCGAACACTGGGGTGCGCGCGGAGATTTCGCCCCCTGCCTACCTACACCCCTCCGCCTCGTTAAGGTCTAATCTATGGAAAGAACAACACAAGAGACACAGGGTTTATACTGGTTCGGGCCACCGTTGTGGTGTAATACCCTACTCCAGTGTGTGGTGTGGTGGATTGCCTCTTGGGCTGACGATGATGAACAATACAAGGAAGAACAGCCTCGCGAGGGTCTGTTCTTGGCTGGGGCAATGAACTGCGGGGAGGAGCTCAGTCACCCTTCTCTCTCTCTCTGATCCTTTCTTTTATCCTTCGATCCCCCTATTTCCTTCCAAAACCCCCCTTTGCTCTGTGGGTGGCTGGTCCTATTTATAGAGGCCCTGGTCCTCTTCCCAAATATCGAGCGGGAAGGGAGCCAACAATGGCAGGCTAATTTGAAGGGGGATAGCTAGTATCAGCTATCCTGACAAAAGTAGTCTTCGCCTGCACAAAGCTCTGGTGATGACACCGTCTCGGGCTCCACGATGACCTCCGTCTCGTAGTCCTCATGGTCTTGGTCTCGTTGCACCGAAATGGAAACCTTTGCCTGATGCCTCGGTACTCCGTGGCTGCGCTTGCCCCCTTTGCACCAAAGAAGAAAGGAGGAGACCGCGCGGGCTGGCACCCGCCTGGCGCCCTTGGTCGTCATGGCTTACATCACGGGCACCTCGTGAGGTACCCTGCCTTGGTCTCTCCGCCTCCTCGTGAGCCAGCCTGATGAGACCGTGCCTGAGGAAGCTCTGCGTCGTCCGCCCCGCGAGGCTTGGCCCCTCGCGAGGGTCTTGGTTTTGTGTTGGTGAAGATGGGCCGCGCTGGGCCCCCCTTTGAGCCACGCCGCAGGCCGCAGGCAGGCAAGTCTGGGGACCCCCGTTCCCAGAATGCCGTCAGTCAGTCAGTGAAGATAATCAAGCATACTGAAGTAATTGCGAGAAAGGAAATATTCCATACTCCTCATCAAGAATCATGGAGCTCAATTCGAATTCCATGGGCGGTGGGGATGACCTGCCTCTCTTCTGGGATGGTGGGGCAGAGCTCTCCGACAGCCCTAAGCCCGACCAAGGCACTAAGGGCTCCGATGTAGACGAGCTCTGCGAGGAGCTCGAACCAGAGTGAGGGCTAGAATCGACTTCCACATCCGCTGATTGCTTGGCGGGGGAAGCTTTGATCCCGGCAAGACGAGGAGACTAGCGGCATGCCACATCAGTCTTGGTATTTCTGGTGGTGGTCTTCTTCACTCTCTTGGCGGCAGGCACTGGATTTGGGGCCACCGTTCCCTGATTGGCAGCTCGCCTATTGGGACGTTGATCCAAAATCGGCTCAAGAGCTTGAGGTTCAGCCGTGAGCCACTCTGCCTCAGGCTCCGCTAGCTCACCAACCTCCTCCTCCTCTTGGAGCTCTGCTTCCGCGGTGGCTAGGGCATCAAGCCTGACCATCTCGTCCCTGGCAACCTCTTCTGTGGTCTGCGCCTCACTGCCACCACGAGAGGAACCCTCATCCTCAGCCTTCACTTTTCCCTTCCCGGCCTTTGTGGCCCTTGCCATCGTAGCAATGCGGGCAGCTTTGTCCTCCTCGATCCTCCTCTTGATAAACGTTGCTTCCACGGAGGAGGTGCGTTTGTATAATTTGGTCTCCACCTTGGCAACCCTCTCCGTCAGGGCGGTAGACCATTCAAGCTCTTCGTCAAGAGTAGGCAACCACCAATCACTTGCTACCCCATGAGCATTGCAGTCCATCATCCACTTCAAGATCTGGTCCCTGGCAGAATTGGCATTCAAGGGGATAACATTTGCCGGCAGCTTGAACAACTCGAAACGGCCAAACAGCTGACTGCACAACCAGGCGTGGCCATAGATAGACAGTTTATTGGCCAAACCTGGGAGCAATCTCATCCTGTCCCCAGCGTCACCATACAGCGGGGCAGGTCTGTCCCTCTTCTACAGTGGCGAGATGCGGTGGAGGCGAAAATTAGTCCCCACATGTTCGATGGTTAGCCCGGCAGCCTTCAGGCGGGTGATCCTGTTAATTACCGGGCAAAGCCTATCGTCGGTGAGGCTGACTACGCTCCATTCCTTACTGCGCTCAACACACACTGTCCGTGCTTCTTAGAACTCCGGGGCTTTCTCATCCTGAATCCAACACCAGTCTCCCCTCCACTCGTCCCATGTTTCGCACTGCCGACCAGGGATATAATCCCAAGACTTCCTTGCCACCCGCGGCATCCATCTGATGTTCCCAGAGCGATGAGTTTTGTTCTCCACTCGCGGGACAAAGTAATGCCTGAACTGATCAACGTTGGGGATGACTCCAACAAAAGTCGCGCACAAATGAGCAAAGATGGCCATGGTCGCCATTGCATTCGGCGTGAAGTCGACAAGGTGGAAGCCATAAATCGTCATCATCACCTCAAAGAACTCAGAAAAGAGGGAGAAGAGACGGCAGATAAAGTACGCGTAGAAGAACTTATAAGAATTTGACGGATCTTCCTCTCCCTCCGCCAAGACATTGGGGGCGCCATGTCCCTTTGGTACTTCCCTCCCCCAAAGGTATCCGTACCTTGCTTGCAGAACCGGGCCGTCCAGATTCGACGGAAAGAAGACAACATCTCCCCTCCACTTCTTGTCTAGCTCCATTGCCCTCTTGCATCCCTCGGCGACCACCTCCTTCGCTGCGGCCATATGCTTCTGTTTTGCTGCAATTTTCTTCCCCATTCCCGTGAGCGCCAGCGTGAATGGGGGAAGAAATCTCGTGTAGGAACGGCGGCGGGCAAGGAAGAGAGAGAGGAAGGGGCTGTTGTTTGGCTTGCGGAGGAAGATCATGGGATGGTAGGGCAGGCGACAAGTAAACCGTCCTGCTCCGCATTTTCCTATCTTAAGGGGAATAAGCGTGGAATATGGGCATGACGCTTCAGAAAATTACCATTTTACATTAACTGCAACAGTCCCACGACCCGACGACTCGCAGTAATTGCGCAAAGTGGACGTTGGATTGACTGGTCATCGTGACGAACCGCCGTGCACAGCCCTCTCCTGCCACGTGTTTGTGACGCCCCAAGACCGACGCTCCAAAAGCCTTCCTTGTTCTTTGTTGCCATCATGTGTTTTATTTGTTTGTTGCATTCATCATGTCATCATTTGCATTGCATCGGCACTCCCTTGCCGTCATGTTTTTATAAAACTTGCATCCGTTGATAGTTGCTGCTTCTTCCTTGTCTCTGTTATCCTTTCTCAGACCGACCATTCTTTTGTTGCCCGACTGTTTGGCCCTCTCTACACAATACTCAAACTCCTTGCGCGCGTTCGAAAGCTGTTCTGAACCCGACCCGGGCAGTCGTCACCGTTGGATTCAGATCATCCCCAAACATCCCTAAAATATCTCCATTTTCTTATTTGGACTCCCTACATATTTATTCTTGACCGTCCGATTTAGATCGGAGGGACCAAATGCCCCTATACAAAATCCACTTGCTATATAAATCAGACCAAACCCTAAAAACTAGGTCATTTGTCCCCCTAGCCGCCGCCACCTGTAGCCTCCTCCCTCCTCGAATCAGCTGCCGCAACCCATCAAATCCATGCATCCGCAGCGCCACCTGCCCCCCTTGTTTTCTTCACTGGACCAATCCCGCAACCTCCCCCAGATTCACCAGTCAGCCACCACCATAATCTTCAAATCCTTCGATCCACCCAACCACGCATCTTGCTCCTCTTGTGCACCCCGCCTTCGCCCGCCGTGCCTCGTCGGACCGGCCTCGCCGGAGACCAACGCAGCTCACACCTCCAGCCATCGCCGTCGAGCCATCAACGACCTCTAGCAGGATTGTGCCCTTCCTCTCCAACCTCCCCTCGTCCAGGAGCCGAGCTCCTCAATCCATCCTCGTGCTCAAGGCCTCCCTGCCGACCACGGGGCCCCGTAGCCGTGCGCCTCCAGCCCCGAGCATACCCACGCCTGCGCACCCACCTCCCCAACCACCTCGCGTCGCCGGCAAGATCCGGTGAGCTGCAGGCCGTCGCCATGCCCTGCCTCTCCTTTTTCTACTTTCCCTCTGCTTCTTTCCTTCTCCCTGTTGTCATCTCCTCTCTCTCTCTCTCTAAGTCCCGCCATGGCCGTCCTTGCAGGAAACCGAGCTCCAAGCGCGCCGCCATCCTCAGAGTTTGCCGTCCGCTTCTGTTCCTCATCAGATCCGTCGGTCCCTGCCGGATCCGCATGCCTCCGGCACCTCTCGCGATGATATAACCAAGAAAACTTCGGAAAATAAAGATGAACAATTGAAACCAAGAATTTTGATGAACATCCGGAATAAGGAATTGAATTTACTCGATGAAACAAGAATAAGAATTACATTATGCTTATCCTTCATCAATTAAATTGATGGCCCACGATGGATTTGGCATACTACTTATTCCCGTTGAAAAGGATTCATGAGAGATATAGCGCAAACTTGTGAAGGTCTACATGAATCCATCGGTAGGATTGGAACAACGAATAAATTAATATGAGAACATGGGAAGAGGAATCTTGAACACATCGTTGTAAGAATTAAAAACGATTGAAGAGAAGAGAACAAATCGCCGGGAAGAATTGAAAATGAACATAGCAAAGGAACAATTCACCAGGAAGAATTATAAAACGAATAAAGATACTTGACGGAATTTAGATACATGAGAACGAATAGATCACGAGCTGACTAGAGAATATTTGAAAGATGCACCAGAACAATTGGGGAATGAGAGCTGAACGTTGAGAACAAATATATCCAAAATGATGGCCTTGGTAGAATCAAAATGAAACTACTCATGAAAAGGATTTCAGATGGTCATGAGAAGGATTCTCACAATCGAAAACAATTAAGAGAGGATGGCATCAAGCTTGAAATACGAATCTTTGAGAGTACGGACCAAGATTTAGGAAAAATTCTTCTTCGGTCTTCAAAATCTGAGAATGACAACGAGATATGCCACCATGAATTTTTGAGGCGCCCCGGAATGAAGAATAGAAAGGTTGAACCAACGATGAAAAGAATTTGGAAGCGATCTTGGAGAAGGCATATGACTGATGGAATCCATTCTTACATCACACTTTTGAAAAGAATTTTGGAATCGCTCTGGATAAATTAGAAGAGTCAGGTAAGATCCTGGGAAAAGACCTGTGGGTTAGGTCCCACTCAAAGATACACCGTTGCATGATTACTTGAAAAGGGAGATTGCATCGGTTGAATTAAATGGCTTGAATGAGATAACAACCTAGTAATAGGTTGAACAGATCTTGAATGAAAAGACAAGCCTTCTGAGATATCTTCAACACTCCAGAACAAATGAATAGTGAGAAGTGAATGATTAAGAGGTGCATCGGCATGAGAAAGCATTTGAAACAAGGAAAGGAATATGAACAACACTGAAATCTTGAATTGAATCCACCAGAGAAAAAAAAATGAAGAATGATAAACTTGAAGCTTCCTTAGTATCTTCCCGAGAATCATCGGAGAAGAACATTGACGGAAAAGAATGGAGAGACTTCCCATCAATAAAAATGATACTTGATTAAGAAATCTGAGTCCTTGAAGAAATGGGGTGGGAGGGCGGGAAAAACAAAGACAACTTTGGACGGATGAAACAAACACCGTTGAGAAAACTTAGAATTGATCTCGCGAATGGGGAAAATGATAGGATCATCGTGACGAGAAGCGAACTGGTTGGAAAAGAACTGACATGACAATCTCAATGATCAAGAAGGATTAGTTCTCCCACAGAAATATGAGAACACCTCTTAGAAAGAGGCATGGAATCAACATTTGACATAGAAGCAACTCGAATACCACAACTAAAAAACTAAGGATTTGGTTTGCAGAATAAGTCGGAAACAAATAAATGATAGATCCCATATCGTATCATGTGTCTGTTGGAAAGATATCCTACATGATACTTGAATTCCCACCTAAGAACTCCCGAAGCTTTCTGGTTATGCAATCTGGTGTTGGGGATATAGGGAGGCACAATATATATCACACAACTAACGAGCCCTACGCTCCAATTGTATCCATCCGTCAACACATAACCAAGAAAACTCCGAAAACCGTGAACCTCAACCTTCGAAAAGCATCCGTTATACAAGTTGTGGCAATACTCCCGAACTCCCTCCCCAATACTGGGTGGCGTCAAGGTTATCTCACCACTAACTGCATAAAAGAGATTTTTGATGTCAGCGAGCTCAGGTATTCCAGAACTGCAATGATAAAATTGTGATGACAACACCTTGGAGCTCAACTCCCCAGGACACTGCCACAACCCCTAAATGTCAGGAGGCACCGAGAACAATGTTCTCGTCACAAGAATATCGGAACGACACCAAGATACCCGCGTGATCCTATTTTTTTAGTGAAAATGAGGAGAGGAAAGTCAAAACATCTACGTCAGGAGACCTCACCAAAGCGACGAAGGGGGCCGAGGAGTAAAAAGAATCCTACTCTCCGATATATATAATCCTAAGACTCAAAACATTTTTCTTCTAGACTCAACAAGGACAGCGGTTTGATCAATCAAGGGGGCTCCTAAGGTCGGTAAGGCTCTGATACCAACTTGTAGCGCCCAAGATGTGATTCTATCCCAGCCATGTGATGAATTCATGATTGGGGCAAAACCGCATTTCGAGCGCATAGTAAGGTGGATATCATTACAACATACCATGTACTGAATAGATGAGAATACAAGATAAAGGCTTACACTCGCCACAAGCTACAACATTCATACAATAATACATCAATACATAGCTACCATCATACATAAGAGCAGGATTCGCCTATGGATGAAATCAAACGAAAAAGAAGAACGACATCCACCCTGCTAGACCAGGCTCCCCTGACCTGGAACCTATCCCTTGAATGAAGAAGAAGAAGCGGAAGAACTCCAAATCAGGCAAGCATCACTCTCACGTCAGATCATCGCATTACCTGTACCTGCAACTGCTATTGTAGTAAACTGTGAGCCACGAGGACTCAGCAATCCCATTACCATGGGTATCAAGACTAGCAAAGCTTAAAGGGTATGGAAAGGACAAGTGGTGAGGTTGCAGCAGTGACTAAGCAAAATATGGTGCCTAACTTATGAGTACAAGAGTAAGATGAGAAAGTACGCAAACTATCGAAAACTAGTAACGATCATGAAGTGATCCTGAACTACTTATGTTCAAACATAACCCAACCGTGTTCTCTTCTCGAACTTCCCGAAAAGAGACAGTGATGGTTACACACGCGGTTGGTGTATTTTAATTGAGTTTACTTCAAGTCTTCTACAACCAGATATTAAGAAATTCCCATCTGCCACATAACCACGGGCATGGCTCTCGAAAGTTTAAACCCTGCAGGGGTGTCCCAACTTTGCCCATGACAAGCTCACGATCCGCGGAGATAATCCTCCATCGCGGGACAACCAATCAGACTCGGAATCCTAGTGCACAAGACATTTTGACAATGGTAAAAAAACCAGCAAGACCTCCCGATGTGCCGACAAATCCTGATAGGAGCCGCACGTATCTCGTTCTCATGGCACATCGGATGGGCAATACGTCGGGTTGGCTGAGACCCTGGTTGCCCAGGGGGCACCGGACATCGCCCGGTTTGGACCAACACTCAGAGGAGCACTGGCCCGGGGGGTTGATTAAAAATCCATGGGGGCCGGCAAGTCCCTATGCAAGTTTTAGTTGTTATTAGGCAAATGGTAAAACCAATGTTGGGCCTTGCTGGAAGAGTTTTATTCAAAGCGAACTGTCAAGAGGGTCCCATACCCCTCATCATGTTAGGGACGCAAAATCAAGGAACATAACACCGGTATGATAGAAACTAGGGCGGCAAAAGTGGAACCAAACACCAGGCATAAGGCCGAGCCTTCCACCCTTTACATTGTGGATCTCACTCCTCCAATGCGTAAGCATATGTTTGCTCCTAATGTCGATCCGTCCCCAATTATGAATGATGAAGCTGTATTAGAAGCCTTAACTGGCATCGACTGGACGTCTCCTGACCTCCAGATCGGCGAAGAGGAAGAGCCGGAGTAGGATGACCCGGAGTCATCAACCCGCCATGACGATGGCCATTGATACCAGGTGGCTCTTAAATCAGGGCACAAGAACAATGTCCTGAGAAACAGTGAAGTCCCATTTTGTAGGTCCACTATGGCCTTGTAATAGCATAGGTTTGCAAACTATGATATGTTATGCCATCGTGTATATTTAGCCGCTTAACTGTTAAACCACCGATATAACCATTTTATGAATCGCCGCTATTCCTTTTCATCATCACCAATGTTGGGCAGACCAAATTTTTCATATTTTCTGCACACAAGGTAAATAGTATATGCCCTGGCGGTTTAAGCCAAGGCAGGTAACATATCCTGATACAATAGTCTTTGGAACATTGTATAAAAAGACTAGGATAAAAGCCATCTAAGCCGGAAATATTTTGGTGACTAAAAGTTGAAAACCAGGGCGGTTTACCAAACCCCGAATATTCATATCATCATGGAAAAACATACCTGTAGATTGATATCATGGTAATTCCTTTGATAATGATAAGCTGTAAACATGAAATATCATGATGTTGATTGCTCAAGGCAAATATCCTGGCGGCTTACAATCCGCTGTCAGGGCAGGTTATGAAACCCAAAGATGCTGAGATATGAGACATAGTCGGGGACGCCTAGCCCGAATTGTGAAAACCATAGGGTAAGGGAAGAGTCTTTTTAAACCCAAAATATTCAGAAAAAACGGAAATTTAGAAAACAAAACGAGGCTTTCATGGGCCGCCAATCCCAAATCTCAAATTCGAGAGTTACTTCAATGAAACTAGCATGATATCCATTGGTTTATCCTCGCTTTCCGTAAGCCGTCCCTCACACGACAAGCCTTTGTGTTAACTTTAACGAGTTCTGGGTCTTATTTAAAAGATAGATTGTGAAGAGTAAGGCGGGTCTGATGTAGTGTTGATCCACAAGTATAGGGGATCTATCATAGTCCTTTCGATAAGTAAGAGTGTCGAACCCAACAAGGAGTAGAAGGAAATGACAAGCGATTTTCAGCAAGGTTTTCTCTGCAAGCATTGAAATTGTAGGTAACAGATAATTGTGTGGTAAGATAATTCGTAATGGGTAACAAGTAACAAAAGTAAATAAGGTGCAGCAAGGTGGCCCAATCCTTTTTATAGTAAAGGACAAGCCTGAATGAACTCTTATATAAAGCAAAGCGCTCCCGAGGACACATGGGAATTACTGTCAAGCTAGTTTTCATCATGCTCATATGATTCGCGTTTGTTACTTTGATTCATAATTTCTTTCTCGTAGTCTATCTTAGCATTAACTATATTCAATAAAGGTCTACCAAATATAATGGGACAAACAAAAGTCATCTTGTGGGGAAGCAAGAACAATAAAATCAGTAGGATATTTTATTTTCCCACACAAGACTTCAACATCTCTAACGATCCCAATTGGTGATATAGTATCTCTATTAGCAAGCTTAATAGTACCATCAATATCTTCTATCTCAGCAGGTGCAATATCATTCATAATTTATTTATCTAAAGTAAAAGGAATTGCACTCACACTAGCACCCACATCACATAAGCCATGATAACAATGATCTTCTATTTTAACGGAAACAACAGGCATACCAACAACATGTCTATGTTTCTCTTTAATACCGGGTTTAGCAATTCTAGTAGCTTCATGACAGAAATAAATAACATGCCCATCAATATTATCGACAAAGAGATCTTTAACCATAGCAATACTAGGTTCAACTTTAATTTTTTCAGGGGGTGTAGGTGTTCTAGTATAGCTCTTACGAACCACAGTTGAGGCTTTAGCATGATCTTTTATTCTAACAAGAAAAGGTGGTTTCTCAATATAAGTAGTAGGAACAATAGGGTCAACATTATAAGTAATAGTTTCTTCTTCAACTCTAATAGTTTCTACTACTTTAACTTCAATGGGAGGATTATATTTAAACCACTTCTCCTTAGGGAGATCAACATGAGTAGCGAATGATTCACAAAAAAGAAGCTACTATCTCAGAGTCAAGTCCATATTTAGTGCTAAAATCACGAAAAGCATCGGTATCCATAAAAGATTTAACATGATCAAACATAAGGTTTATACCTGACTCATTACCTTCGTCGAGTTCCCAATCTTCAGAGTTGTGTTTAATTCTTTCCAATAAATCCCATTTGAATTCAATATCCTTCTTCATAAAAGAACTAGTACAAGAAGTATCGAGCATGGATCGATCATTATGAGAAAGCTGAGCATAAAAATTCTGAATAATAATTTCTCTTGAGAGCTCATGATTAGGGCATGAATATAGCATTGACTTAAGCCTCCCCAAGATTGAGCGATACTTTCTCCTTCACGAGGCCAAAAATTATATATATAATTGCGATCATGATGAACCAGATGCATAGGATAAAACTTCTGATGAAATTCCAATTTCAATCGGTTGTAGTTCCATGATCCAATATCATCACATAGCCTATACCATGTTAATGCCTTTCCCTACAAAGATAAAGGGAATACATTCTTCTTGACAACATCCACAGGCATACCTGCAAGCTTAAATAATCCACAAACTTCATCCACATAGATTAGGTGCATATCGGGATGTAACGTTCCATCTCCCGCGTAAGGATTAGCTAGCAGTTTCTCTATCATACCCAAAGGAATTTCATAATAAATATTTTCAGTAGGTGCAGTAGGTTGAGGAGTAACTCTTTTCTCTTCCGGTTGAGGTGATGATACCCCAAACAAGCCCCTGAAAGGATTACTTTCCATAGTAACACGTGACAGTAAATTTCAGCACATTATATAAATGTTTTCCTTACCAAATTCCACTTACCAAAGGCGCTTCACTCCCCGGCAACAACGCTAGAAAAGAGTATTGTTGACCCACAAGTATATGAGATCTATCATAGTCCTTTCGATAGGTAAGAGTGTTGAACCCAACAAGGAGCAGAAGGAAATGACAAGCGGTTTTCCACAAGGTATTCTCTGCAAGCATTGAAATTATCGGTAATAGATAATTGTGTGATAAGATAATTCGAAACGGGTAACAAACATAACTAGTCACAAAGTATATTCATGTTCATAATCAACGGAGTATTAATTATCATTAAGGATCTGAACATATGATCTCCCACCAAATAAACCAACTAGCATCAACTACAAGGAGTAATCAACAATACTAGCAACCCACAACTACCAATCTGAGGTTTTCAGACAAAGATCAGATACAAGAGATGAACTAGGGTTTGAGAGGATATGGTGCTTGTGAAGATGTTAATGGATATTGACCCCCTCTCGATGAGAGGATCATTGGTGATGACAATGGCTTCGATTTCCCCCTCCCGGAGGGAAGTTTCCCTGGCAGAATAGCTCCGCCGGAGCCCTAGATTGGTTCTGCCCACACTACAAAAAAATACACTTTCGTGATGATACGTTTTTGTCACAGTAGGTCATGTTTTCTATCATGCATGTACATCCATGACAATTTTATGACAAAATCAAGATAGTCATACATGTACTGTCGTAGAAGTGTTCCATGACATTACCAAAATTATCATCATAGAAGTGTCCACTTCCATGACGATAAATGGCGCGTCATGGAAGTGCTTTCGTCAAGGGTAACCAACACGTGGCATCCACCATAACGGGTTGCCATTAAGCTATCAGGTCTGGTTTGGGATCCGATAACCCGGTAACAGCCCGGACCAATGGGGATTTTCCACGTGTAAAATTCTCATTGGCCGAAGGAAACACGTGTTGGCTCACCCTTGGGACAGATGTCATCCACTCATTGGATAGGAGGCGCCAATGATACATCGACACGTGGCATGGCCCAACAGTGGCCCATTCCGGTGAAAAAGGCCAGCCCAGTAAAAATTAGCAGGTCGGCCCATATAAGGCCTACTTGTGTCAGTCCATTTAAGCCGGTGGCCCATACAAGATGTGCCAATTTAGCCCATCAATGGCCCGTTAACAATTTGACACAATTGCAGGCCATCGTCAGTTCGAGCCCGTTAACAGCCCGCTATATATTTGGGCTTAATATTAGCCCGATGTGGTTTTCAACCTATTAACGGCCCATTCTACGGATGGACCAATTTTCAGGATCTACGTCTTTTGGCCGTTTAGCGGCCCATTTAAGTGTTGGGCCAATTTCTGGCCCGGTGTGTCTTTCAGCCTGTTGACGGCCCATAAATGAGTTGGGCCATTTGTAGTCGGATCTGAGTTTTGGCCTTTTAACGGCCCATGCTCTTCATTGTCCAATACCAGCCCGGTTTCTCTTTCGGCCTGCTAAAGTCCCACAACACAGTTGGGCCATATACAGTACGACCTGACTTTCGGCTCTTAGCGGCCCATGCTCTTCATGGTCCAGTATGAGCCCGCTATCTCGTTCAGCCTGCTAAAGGCCCACAGTATAGTTGGGCCATATGTACCCCGACCATATAATCGACATGTTAATGGCCCGTGAAATCAAATGGGCCCACCTGTTTCCCGCTTCGATGTCGGCCTATTAATGACTCGGGAGGTAACAGGGTCGACCATTAACTTTCAGACTGGTAACGACCCATTAACTTAATGGCCCCACTAAAGTTCGAACATGTGTGTAGGCCCAATTATATAATTTGAGCCCATTACGACGAGCAATTATGCACAAGACCCAAATCGATCAATCAAAGGCCTATGAGAATTTTGGCCCCTGCGAGCACATTAGGAAGCTCATTAAGGGCAGTGGGTTGCTTCCTTCATATATGGCCCACGACTGTTCGTGCTAACTAATAATTTCACTACTTTTCTAGCTTCCTAGCGACCATTTAGCTGGAATGCGAGGTGCGCTAAGCAAAGGTATGGCATACAGGGAAAAACATTGCACATCTAGCATATATTACATGAAATTACATCCACTAGGCAATCAAAGATTGATGCCAGTGCAAATAAATGAATAGAACCTAACGATCTACAACATCACAATCTACAACCTCAGCGTGGATGATGCCCATAAGCATGTGGGCATGTTCTTCCTACTTTGCTACACTGTCTCTGAAAACATTGATCAGTTGTTGTTGCGCAAGAATGTGCACCTTTGATTCCTCCACCATTTCCATCATTGCTTCAGCTAGTAATTGGTTCACAAACATACATTTTTTTCTGTTGCATTCGAGACAGAGGAAACTAAATAGATTCAGATGGTGATTTTGGCAGACTTGTATTATTGATAGTGGAGAGTGTCTCGACCACTTTATCACAACATAAATTAGGAGGGGAACCGAACAGATTAATCAAGAGTTATTGCCATATTACCTAGCCTAGATTTATTGGAAAGAAACAATGGGGTTGCCTTGCTGTTTTCAGAGTTTGTCTTCTTATCTTCAGTAGCCTTCACCAAATTAACACACTAGCATTGCTATCATTGGCCAGGCCAGATAATAGGAAAGCAACATTGACACAACGAACATTTGGGCAACCAGACCACACCAGCTTACACCAAATTAACACAATATGGCACAGCTGTCATCATCCAGGTAAGGTAATACGAAAGCAACATCGACAGAATGAATGAATGGGCAAGCAGAGCAGCACTACAATTCAGTAATGTGCATGATATGAGATAGTACACTCATGAAGCTCAGTATGCAAAACTACCATGCAGTTTTCCTTGCAAAAATCAACATTGTCGCCTTTAATTATACATTTTTCTACAACTAAATTTAGATCAGATATAGGTTGGATTCACGCCGATTAACAAAATACATGCTGATGTAAAAATATAGTGATATACAACAAGTACTTACATCAGCAATGGAGCATAGAGAATTCCCGCAAGATACTTTCCTCAAATACGATCCCAGTGTAGAAAGTCTTCTATCGTTTAAGATTTTTTCTAAAAGAGAGATGGGTAAGAAACATGTAGAAAATATGATCAGAATGTTATAAAATTTCATGATGCGAGGATACGCACACGCTTATTAGAATGGAGTTGACATATTTTTGCTGGACTGGAGCGGACTAGTTCTTTGGCCATTGGAATCTGTTTATTATCAGTAGGAGTTGGGTTCCTTTGTGCTGGAGCAGTATCTATGAAAACTGGAGTTTCTTACTATCTCCTGGCATTTGGATCTTTTGCAAAACCTGGTTCGTAACCCTTCAGATTCTAACATAGCCGTCTTCCCCTTGCATGCCTTATATAGAAGAATGGTGCTTCAATTATAAAGCATGCTACAGTAGAGAGATGGAATAGGTACTGAAGAATAGAAAGGCATGACATATTGACATGTATTCCCTCCATTCGGAAATAAATGGATGTGTCTAGGCGTATTTCAGTTCTAGATACATCCATTTTTATCCATTTCTGCGACATGTAATCCGGACGAAGGGAGTATGATGTAAGAGCTAGGGATACAATAGGACAACAGTATAAAAAACACTAGCTGGATGTAAAACTGTATGCTAGTGGAATACATATAGAAAAAACACTAAGGCAACATATGCGTGTATGATTGGGAAATTAAGATGGCATTGCAACAGACCACTAGAACATCACTTCAATGTAAAAAAATGGTATGGTAGACAAATGAAGTACATACTGATGAATAACAATGCATAAGATATTCAGAAGCATGATGTCCAAACTAAGAAGATGGCATTGCGATAGAGTAGAATGACAGTACTTGAATTTGAAAACATGTTATCATGAATGGAATAGGTACTGCAAAACAGGAAGGCATGACATATTTACATGCATGATTAGCAGGCTAAGCACAAGGCATTGCAACAGAGTAGATGCACTCCAGGACATTATATGCATGTTGTACCCATATCACGGGCCAAGCTAGAGCAAGGATCTTGTGGGGTGAATAGGATTCATCATCTTTCTGCAAGTCTTCTGAAGAACTGCCTTTACATGTTCCATCATATTGGGTATCATTGATGTCAAGTTTGTTGGCCGTTACATTGCTCCGTGAGGTTCTTGTGGATAAATGTAACATCCCAAAATTCTAAATTTTGGAATGTTATAATAAATAGATAGATTGATTGTTTCTTTGATTGTTGTGTGATTGATTGAGTGAAATTCGAAACTTTTTGAAAGTTAAATGAGAGGGAATAAAAGGACTTTCTCGAACCTTCACCTTTTGCATTTGAGAGAAGTGCATATTTCAACCCTGAACTTTTGGACTAGTCTAATTTACAACCCCGAACTCCAATACCGTCTAAACTACAACCCCCAACTCTCAAAACCGGTCAGTATTCAACCCTCCCCTCTTTGTTGACCGGTTTTGACCAGTCAACAGGTCCAGTCAACATGCCACATCAGCAAAAAATGCAAAATTTCCAAGGAAACAACCTGTAAAATCGAAGAAAATACAGGAAAAGAAATAAGAAATCCAATTTCCGAAAAACACGGAAAATAAAAAAACGAATTTCCAAAAAAAAATCCGGAAAAAACCCAAAAACTCAAATTCCAGAAAAAAAATATTTCCAGAAAAAAATCATTTTTTATTTTCCCTAGATTTTTTCGTGAACAATTTTTTCGGAATTTTGCTTTTTTTATTTTTTCCCTGATCTTACAGATTTTTATTTACTTTTTCTTGAAATTTTGAAAAAAAATCTGACGTGGCATGTTGATTGGACCCGTTGACTAGTCAAAACTGGTCACCCCAGGTCAAAACCGGTCAACAGAGAGGGGAGGGTTGAATCCTGCACGGTTTTGAGACTTGGGGGTTGTAATTTAGACGGTATTAAAGTTCGGGGTTGTAAATTAAACTAGGGCAAGAGTTCAGGGTTGAAATATGCACTTCTCTCTTTGCATTTTGATCTCCGTGAATTCAAAGTCTTTTCAAATACAAAACCCTAGAGAGAAGATGACATGACTTCTTCCATTTCAATAAATGAAAGGGGTGTTTGAAAATATTTGAATTTCATTTGGAAAATATTTTCCAATTTAGAAACTTTATGCAACTCAATGATTTTCACGAGAGAAAATAAAATGACTTCTTCGAAACATATGAAATATGAGTTGGGAGTTTCAAAGAAACTTAAATTTAAAATCCATTTGAAATAATTATTTTTCAATTTGGGTTATTTGAGTTTTATTCAAATTATTTTTCTCCAAAAACAAAATACATGGAAAATAGCGTAACATGATTCCCTACAATAGAAAATTGGACAAAAATTTATTTGAAATCATTTTGGTATTTTTAAAATGACTTTTATTGGATTTTACTGGACCAGTAGAACTCTTTGAATTATCTGAATTTGTGTGGATTTTATTCCTATATAAAAATGTCCATGTTGTAGAAAATCTTTTTCTGCAAATTTTGGTATATTATATGCCTATATAAAAATTTTATTTATTTTGTTTTTTTGTGTTGCCTGGAAAATCGTTATAAAAAAATAAAATAAAATAAAAAATCCGCCGACTGGGCCGGCCCAGCTCCCAGCCAGGCCACGGCCCAGCCCACGCCGCCGCCATCCCCGAGCTCCCGAGCGGGAGACCCGCCGCCGCACGATTCCGCCGCCACGCCGTGACCGCCTCGGCCTCCGTGCCCCCTCCTCCACGCCTCGACCTCCCCGCCTCCTTTATAAGCGCCGCCCGGATCCCTCTCTCTCCTCTTTCGCCACCTGCTGCCGCATCGCCGTTGCCGGCGCTCGCATCTCGCCGCCGCCGGCAAGATTCACCACACTGCGTCGCCACCGCTGCATCGCCGCCTTGCCGCTGCACCCCCACCGCTCGCCTGCGCGCCGACCGCGCCTTGCCCCGCGCCCGAAGCCGAGCCGCTGCGCCGGAGCCACCTCGCCTCGCTGCCGCCCGATCCTCCGCCCCTCGCCGGACTCCCACCACCGTGGTAAACCGCCGCCGGCGTCGAACCCATTGCGAACCGGTATAACCGCCGCCCGGTTTTCCTTTTAGTTCATTTTTTTCCAAAAACACTTTTTTTCCAGGTTTATTTGTTAACGAACGTTTTCTGTTTAGCTAGTTTTAGTGAACGTTTTCGTTCTGTAGATCTGTGTAGCGAACGTTCGTTATTTAGTCTTTTTCTTTTTTCTTTTAATTTTAGCCAGGGACCCGTATGTATTTAGTTTCTTCACAGTTTAGTCCCTGGTCTTCAATCTATCATAACTTTTTGCTCGTTAGTCCAAATCCAACGAAACCAACGCTCACGTCTTCGTTATGATCTCATCTATCCAGATAAACAACTCAAACGTGTTTTTGAAATTTTAAAATTTTCAGATTTAGATTCAAACTTCGTTTGATCATAACTTGAGTTTCGTAGCTCCGTTTGAGTTGATTCTTTTTGCTAATCGAAGCTCTTGACCTAAACTTTCTGATAAGGCCAAATTCATATAATTTTGGTACTTTTAGAAATTGTTTTATGTTGCAAGAGTTATTTGCTTGGTTTTAACGTTTTCTGAATTGTTTTCTTTATTCTCTCCGATCTCTGAGTGATTGCTTATGTGTGGTTACTATTGCTTGCTTACGATAGATTGACCAGAGTGTGACGAGTAGAACTATCAAGAGTTTTGAGTGCGCATCATCTTCATCAACATTGCAGGCAAGTTCACACTTTGATCATATCCCCTTTATCACCCAGTTTTTATGCATTAGTTTCACCCTCAAACATTGCATGAGTAGGATTGATAACATGTGGGTATTGGGAAGTAGTTGATGAGGTAGGAACCTATTGCCATGCATTCAAACCTTTGGAGTTACTATTACATTATGCTTATATTGCCATGCTATACTCGTAGACGTGGATTGGGTTTTGAGAGTATTCACAACAGATGTGAGTTTGTTAATTAATGGTTTACTTAAGGTGGCAACTTAAACACACATCTGGGTTGATTGAGGTACCTGGGTATTCCAGGATTGCCTGTCTAGGCACCTGGGGTAGACTAGGATTGCCTATTTTTTTATGGACCGCCACCCAGGCTCAAAGGGGTCATGAGATTTTTCATACTAGAAACTTCCGTGTGCAGCCACAAGCTATTATGGGCTCTAGCCTAGTTGATTAAGTCGTGCGAACTCTTACAGGGTAGACTAGCAGATGTAGAGGAAGTAGGTGTAATGGTCTATCCATCGTAAGGTGCTAGCGCTTCTGAAAGACTATGTCTCGGTCATTCGTCTTCTGAAACACCATATAGTGCGAGAAACCAAACGGAGGCGATCGAGTCTTGTGGGGAAAAGTGTGCAAACTTCTGTAGAGTGTATAAACTAATCATGATTAGCCGTGTCCCCGGTTATGGACATCTTGAGTATCTAGTACCTGGATTATCATGTGAATCTCAACATGTTACTCTAAAATTTAATTTTTTTGGGTTTTGTTTAATGATGTTAATTAAATGGGATTGAGAATGTTGTCCACCATTCTCAATGTTCAACAACCACTATGATAGTTAAATAAAATTTATTCCTTTGTAGTAGGGAACAATTGGCTTTTCGCAAAAACCTTATAACCATAGAGCTTTTCCACCAGCCATATATGCATGTAGTGATAGCCATTGTTCATCATTCTCTATGGTGTGAATTTGCCAGTACATTCAATGTACTGACCCTCTATGGCTGCAACGTCTCATGTTGCAGGATTTCTTACGACGAGTAAGTGATACGTTAGGGTTATGATTTCTACACTCAACTTTGCCGTTGGTGTTGATGGGAATCCACAACCTTGTTACTTCCGCTATTTTGGATTGAGGTAATAGTATCTTATGTTACTTATACATGTGATTTACCTCTGTTATAAAACCTCGAGTACTGTGTGTGTTAGCATACCGATCCAGGGATGACACTTAAGCACAGAGACTTGATCCATTCGGGTCGGGTCGCTACAATAAATTAGTGTGTGCAATTATATCTGACATGCATGGAAGATAGCTAGTAGTTATATTTATGTAATGAATGCATGTAGGAGACGATATAAATAGTAGGACTGGGGTTAACTAGCAGCAACACGTCTCAAAAATTAAAGGGAGAACACAGATGGAAGCTACAGAATATGTATCGTTTGTACTCGAGATTAACCAGATGGCAAACAGAAGTATCAAAGAAAAAACATAGGTAATACTAGAAGTGGTATAATACTATAATCACCAGCCTGTGGGATTGCATTGGCTGATGGATGATAACTATGGAACAACGTTACCTGAAGAACAAGTCTCTTAGCTGAACTATGGAACATCGTTAACTCCTGAACAAGACCCGTAAGAGATCAACATGAATATACAGTGAAATGTGATAATCTATTTTCCATGCTTACATGAATAAAAAAGCCATAAATGTTGCACACAAGTAATATGAGGGTACAACCTATCCGGCCACCATCCATAGGAGGGAGCATCATGTGCTAACTTGTCGATGGCCCTGCAGTTGTTGTGGCTGTCCATGTCGGGCACGCGCATTCAATGCAATGAACTATTGAGTGGGGACTATAGCTCCCTTCTGGTGTATGCTTCCCTTGTTGGAGAAGCTGAGTCAGAAGACGGTGTGGCTGAAGTTGTAGAAAACACATAATGCTAAGAACAACACATATCTCTGATCTGTAGAAATACCCTAAGAGATCAACAACAAGGTACGAGAGTGGTCACACGTCTGTTGACTGAAGACTAAATTGGGGTCACACGATTTTATTTTATTTTGGTACTATCCAATCTACACCAGATGGCTTGATGGTCGTCTTGTGCCTCCCGGCTGACACTGTTCGGAATCTTCCCTCAAGAGCCAGTGACCGCCGGCAGAGCAGCTTGCCTCCTCAGTCCGTGGCCGCGAGAGCTCCGACCAAAACCCCGCTCCATGCCCCACCGCACTGGCGTGGTTCCGCCGCCCTCGGCCAATCCACAAAGACTCGCTGCCATCCAGATTCGGCGGCAGCAGTACCTTCAACCCACGCAACTAAAAGATAGCCATCTAAGCACTTCTTCCACGGCGAACTTGCACCCCCGCACCCTTACATTAGACACCAGCCTACCGGCAGCCTAGGAGCTCCGCCGCCTCGAGGGGTGCTGATTCCCTTTGGGAATCGATTGGCCCAGAAAAAAATTCAGACAACTGACACCTAAATAAAGTGATTTGAGATGAGGGTACGACCTATCTGGCGACCCGGTGAAGTTGGCAACTCTAGCTGCTGAGTCGGTGAGGCCGGCGCAGTTGCGGTGTCTACTGGCGGCAGGAAAGCAGAGATGTCATGACGGTTGACGGCTACGGGGAAGCAATGTCGGTGCCCTGGACGCATCCGAAGTTGGAGCCGCTCCGGCGCCGTGCAAAACGGCGAGCGTGAATCGGCTCCGGTACGGTTCATGCGACCGTCGTCGAGGCAGCTCCGGTAGCACGGAGTAAGAGGCACACGACCCAGTGCACGACGGCAAACGGACAACGTCTCCGGCATTGGGGAGGAGGGCAGTGGTGAATTTGGTGCGGCGGGGGGCGCCATGGAGGAGGGGCTGAGGTTTTGCGGCTAGGGAGAAGGGAGCTTCTGGGGAGAAGGTGATTTGGCGCCCACAAGGTATGAATGGGGAATTGGGAAGTGGAACCATGTCTTACAGACGCATTTGTCTGAAATGTGTGTGTGTGTGGGGGGGGGGGTATAGTTCTACCCCTGCCGTTAGGCTTCTGGGCTTGGGTTTGTGTACTGAGGGCCGTGTTTTGAAATAGTGGGCGCGAGCGATTTCGGGCGAGGAGGGCGTGTTTTGAAATAGTGGGCGTGAGCTATTTCAGGCGAGGAGGGCGTGTTTTGAAATAGTAGGCGCGAGCGATTTTGGGCGAGGAGGGCGTGTTTTGAAATAGTCGGCGAGAGCGATTTCGGGCAAGGAGAGGGTGTTTTGCCGCCCATGGTTTATGAATTATTTAGCACATGTCATTTCGGCCAAGGAGAAGGTGTGCTTGGATGAAGTTACGAACCTACCCTCGATGTACAATGGACCAATTGATGCGTGTCCCACATAGGCCGGTAATTTTGCATCTCCCACTTATTTGCTCGGGTGAATTCCACCGAGCAGAGGGTTTTCAACGATTCATTCATATTTTTGGAAAATGAGCATCCAAGTCTACGTTACCAAGTCGATTCGAATCAAATTTTGAAATATTAGCTTGCCATTTCTTTTTTAGATGGAGAGATGATGCTCGGGACTAATGTGTTTTTACATGATCGTTGCTAACGATTTACTATATGACAAATAGTTGACCCACTCAAAAACGGGAATCAAACCCAAAATGAAATATCTCGATTCAATGAAATGGTTCGTTCACCAGGTCAAAATAGTGAACTAAATCCAAAATTGAACACCTCAATCAAGTAGCATTCTGTATAGTATTATTGTACTCCATGAACATGTTGAAAGTCAAATTAATGAACTTGTCTGATACGCATATCTCCGTTCATGTGTGGATTGCAGACAACATGTTCTCCAATTTAAATATTTGAATGCAAGTTTATATCGAAACATGGTTTATATCGGTCTTTGATGCATAAAACTTGACCTCCCCCTCTCCCGGACTCCTGCTCTCTCTGTCACCGATAATCTTCAATTCTATCGCACACATCCAAACACAAACCTTGTTGGTCCCTCTCCCTCTCTCTATCTCTCTCTTTATGTGTGTGTGTGTGGTGGGGAAGGGGTCTCTCTAGTTCGCATGCATACTCCACGTATAGGTCTCTCTCGCACACTATGTATGATTCTCTAGTCCAAGCTAAATATCTTGGGTGCACTCATCATACACACACAAATTCCCTGGCTTGTTGCCCGTAACTCTCTCAGGCACCACTCTGCTGTCTCGGAGCTCTTCCCTCTCTCTCTCTCAAACTCCATCTCCCTGGGTCACACATACACATGTATATCTCACTCGCACTCGATAGACCCATCTAAAACTCTATCTCTCTCCCTCGTTCTCTCTCCACCTCACACGCACACACACACAATCTCATGCCTAGCCAAGTATGATGGTCTCTCACTCAATTGTAGGCACACGCAGTCCCCCATATATGTATATGACTAGCTAATTCTTAGTCTCCATCACAAACATGTGCATGGTCTATCTCGACATCTCTCTGGGGGATCTCTCTATCACAAACATACACTCTCTCCTCCCCATGTCTGCATTCCTCCATAAGTCTCTCTGGACCTCTCTCCCTTGTTTGTCATACCTCTCTTGGCCACGTGCTAGGGGTCTTTCTCTCTCGATTGCAAACAACCACACACTATCTCCTCACCTCGCTTCCACTGTCGAAGATGCATGTGTGATATGTTTGCATAGGACACACAGGCTTTTTCTCTACTTTTATCGTGCGTTGTGTCTCTTTCACACACGCACACATACTTTTTTAAGTCACTCTTTCTATTTCACACTCTCTCTCTCTCTCTCTCTCTCTAGCTAGGTACTCTCTCACGTCCATAAGCATATGGATGTTTTGAAAAGTCAAACCTCAGAAAAGTTTGACCAGGTATATGTGGATAAAAACATTTACATCTGGAATGATCATTAGACTCATCACAACATCTACTTACTTCATACTATCATTTATCTTTGTTATTGTAGATATAAGTAATTTATTTATAAACTTGGTCAAAGTTTCTAATGTTTGACTTTTAAAAAAGTAGGCATTACATTATCGAACGGAGGGAGTAGATCTTTCTCTCTCTCTCTACTATCTCTCACGGGCCTCCCCTCTCACTCGAACTCTCTATACCAAGGGATTATACGATCACTATGTCAGCGTATAGCTCTGTATATTGTTTGGTTGACCATTCAACTAGTCCACATGCTGCCTTGTCAGCTCATGTTCTCTATCTTCGTGTGCTGGCTCATGTGGCGGTGGGTGAAAATAAGTAAACTAGAGGCCCATCTGACACGCGGTGAAGTAAACAAAGTTGAAACCACTCGGGGTAGCACACTGCACGCTAGTAAATTGAGGGCACACTTCTTCCGCGTGAAGGACGCACTCGTGCACACTTCACCATAGCGCGGCGGCATGCACAGCAGGACACACTCACGCACACCCAACACACAATACACACAAGCACATGTGTACACCATAGTCGCCGTTGGCTGAGATGGACAGCGAGGCGGCCAACAAGTGGAGGCGGCTCGAGCCAATACCACATCCGGCGAGCCTGGACTTCATCAGCAGCCTCCCCGACGACATGCTGCTCGTCATCATCGGCTTCCTCCCCACAAAATCTGTCGTGCGGACCACCCTGCTCTCCCGACGGTGGCACCCCCTCTGGCGCCGCATCCCCCTCAACCTCACCATCGACAGCTACGACGGGGATTGCAAGCGCATGGCTGCAGTCTCCAAGATCCTTTGATCGCACCCTGGGCCAGCCAGACGCCTTGACATCTGCATGTTTAGTACCAACTGCAAGGTGCAAGCCAATTCGACGAGTGGTTCTTATCCCCCGCCCTAGATCAGCTCGAGGAGCTCATCTTTAAAGTTGGACGATGTCGCTCTCTACCGCCCTACGCACTCCATGTCATGCCAACACTACACCGCATCAGCTTCAGCTCCTGCTATCTTCCCCAGATTAATGTCGTGCCTGCCCTTCTCCTCCCTTAACTCAAGCATCTCGACCTCTTCGACGTTGGCATATCGAAGAAGGCTATGGAGCACCTGCTCTGCAGCTGTACTATGCTCCAGTACCTTTGTCTTTAGCAGATCCACGGGTTCATTAGCCTCCACATTGCATCAACGAATCTCCGATGGATTTATGTGTCTTGCTGGCCACGCAACAAGACGTCAATTGGAAAGAGATCCCTCCAGCTGTTCCACATTATGGTCATTGAGAATGCGCCTTTCCTTGAGGGATTGCTTGTATCTGTTCTAGAAGGGCCAACAAAAATCAGGGTCATTGACACGCCGAAATTGACAACATTGGTGTACTCGTTTGCCAAATTCTCTGAACACATTATTGGATTCGTAATTATTCACATACAACACTCATCTTCTTCTCCGTATTCTTGAAATTCACACTTTTAAATCCTTTCTTGATGTATTTACGACTGTCATCTAGAAAATGATTCCCACAAGCTTGACCCAGTCTATGCGCACAGTGAAGATCTTGGCAATAAAATCTATCGACCCCAACCTGGATCAAGTTGTTGGATTCCTTACATGCTTTCTGTGCGTGGAGAAGCTACTCATCGAGTTGAAACTTCTTTCCTATTAGTAAACGGTAATCACAACGTAGCTCAACTTTTTCATAATTTTCCCAAATTACGATGAGAAGTGTAGTGTTCAAAACTGCATCTATGGACTGCACGAAAGAAACGTTTTTAGTATTTTTTTCTCACGTGATCAGCTGCATCATTTTTTGTTGTACTACTAGTAGCCTAGGCTAGTCATAGTGGCAAGTAACTTAGGGGCTGTTTGGTTCCTAGCGACACCTTGCCACACTTTGCCACACGTAACCTTAGGCAAGTTTTACCAAGTTAGGTATGTGTTCGGTTCTAGCCACACCTAAGGCAAGAATATTTTTTATGAGCAGTGAACCCCACTGTCGGTGCAACAAACCCTGGGTTTGTTGCCCAGACTGTGCACGTGCACGGGAACAAGATTGAAGCACCATCCCAAGTCAAGGTTCAAGGGAGTAAGAGATTCGAATGACAAACATACAGATCAGAGGGACCAAGATCAAGCCAGAGAAGCAAGACACCATCAGGAGAAGGCCTCCTTTGCTGGCAGGCGAGCCCGGCAAAGGGCGAGGCCACTCCCAAAAGGAGATAATCAAGGCATCCCGACAGGGCCTACCAGGACTCACGGAGACGAGACCACCTCACCAACCACTCCACCATGACCCACATCGTCGATCAATGCGGTGTCAAGCCGCAAAGTGACTAAGTGGCATCCATTCGCCACATGGCAGCCTCTCTCTATAGGAAAAGCCCACAGATGACACACGTCCTGTGATGTGTCGACGAGCACGCCTAAAGCTGGCAACATGGCCCGGCAAGCCTTGCCGGACAACCAACAACATGACGTTGAGCGGTGCATTTAATGCGCACTATCAGCCCGCAGAGTTAGGTATCATAGAATTGTTTGCTATCTTATCAGTGCATAATGACTACTTTGCCATTGTGGCAACCCCTTGATCTATAAAAGGAGGCCCAAGGAAACCGTAGGCAGGGTTAGAAGGTTGGATAACTCACACCCTGTACATGCGTAGCCACTGCCCCCCTGAGGCATCCTCTACCGGGAAAGTGTACTACGCTCCACTACCACCTTTCCACCATCAATCCACCAAAGCAGGAGTAGGGTTTTATGCATCGCGGCGGCCCGAACCTGGGTAAAATTGGCTATGTGATCTTTGTCGTGCTGCCCCATGCTCGTTAGCTCTTTGTGCAATGCGACATCCCCCTGCCGAACCAGCAAGGGGCCTTCTGGTCCCATAGGTGGTCGTGGTTTCCGACAACATCTTTGGCGTGCCAGGTAGGGGGCTCAATTGCGCGAACCTGAAGGCATGTGCAGCGCGGCATCGTCTTCACCATCTTCATCTTTGACAGCGCCATCGACCATGGTGCGCAAGAAGAAACCTAGTCCTTCGGCTCACCCATCCACCTCGAAGGCTCCACCTCCCACGGCCCCTAACGCAGCGGGACATGCAGAGACATGCGAGGACGCGAACGTTGCTGGGGAAGTGGTCAGAGCAGGCAACACCATCACCACTTCCCCCGCGGCCGACGCAGGATCCGGGGGCATCGAAGGAGAGCAACATCAGCAACACCCCGACGACCATGCTCCACTTGGTATGGGCAATGGGTTACTACATCTGCGCCTATCTCCCACCGACGGGCACAACCTCAGCAATGACGCGCGGGCCGGGGCGAATCGCCACCCTCCAGCCGCTCTGACCATGGGTGCGGCTACATCGTGTGCGCCTCCCCCGGAATGTGTCGTCCAAGACACTGTGCTCAGTGGAGCCGCTGGCCCTCGAGTGCCTTTGCCGCACCACCTCCAGGTGGTCGCCCTGCAGCAGCGGGGGCACAGTGCTACTGCCGCAGGCACCGTCAGGAGCTGAGCAACGGTGCGATCGACTTCATCATCGTCCCTACCAAGTACAGCTTCAGAGGCCATGGCGCAGGCTCAACTACTGCTGAGGTTTCTGCTAGCAGCCGAGCAGATGGATGAATGGCGTGCCACCATGCAAAGTCTACTCGGTTTCGCTGAAGCTGGGGGCTCATGGCGAGTTGGCCCGCCACGACCTCCTCAAGCAACAGGAACGGCTCGTGCTGCTGACCGAACGGAAGGGGCCATCCCCATGGTGCAGTCCCTGCCATGGCAGCCAGCGTGAGCGCAACAGAATCAAGACTGCGACAATGTCTCGATGGCCTCTTCTGACCCTCGAGTGCATCCAGTCCAACGGAGAGCCCCGGAGGATAGGCCGAGAGGAGGCACGCATGTCGTTGCTAAGCAACGCCGTGACGATCTCCATCGGACCGACGGGTGTGACGGCCTCCACGTCGACGAGCCCGCGCATGGTGTTGGTAGGTGCCTACCTTTCGAGGTTGGCTGCCCTGCCTTCACTCGTGAGCTGCGACAAGTCCGTTGGACGTCCGTTCACACGTTCAAGAAAGATATACATGAGAATTATGATGGGAGGCTGAACCCGGTAGAGTTCCTGAGCATCTACATAATCGCTATCCAGGCTGCCGAGGGAAGAGATGAGAAGGTGTTTGCCAACTACTTCCCCATGGCCCTCAAGTACAATGTGAGGTCTTAGCTGATGCACCTACTAGAGAACTCCATTTTGTCATGGGCTAACCTGTGCCACGAGTTCATTGGCGCCTTCACTGGCGGCCATCAAGAGCCAGGCCGACCCAGCAACTTGCAGCTTCTCCAGCAGAAGGAAGGACAAACCCTCTGTAAGTATTTACAGAGATTCAGCAAAGTTCATAGAAGAATCCCAAATATCAATCCGGCAGTTGATATAGCTGCCTTCCAGTCCAATGTGTGCAACCGCCGGATTCGTTCAAAGATGAACGTGCAGTTGCCGAAGACTGTGAAGGAGCTCTACACCATAGTGGATAAGTGTGCTCAGATGGAGGAGGGAAGGAAGTTGTCCGGAGAGGAATATTGCGCCAATGTTAATTCAGAGGATGATGATGAATCAACCAGTCAGAAGAAGAACAGGAAACACAGCAAGAAGCGGAGGGATAAGGCAGTAATGATTGTTGAAGGATCGGGCATGCCTAGTACCGACAAGAAGGCCAAAGCTGAGGCCCTGGCAAGGAAGCTTTCATGTGTGCTGACTGCCGGGAAGCCGCTGCTGCCGAGAAAGTCGGGAAAGGTGATGGGCCGTATTGCAAGATTCATCGGACCAAGGGCCACGACCTTCAAGACTGTTATCAGGTTGAGCAGCTTGTCAAGATACAGAGAGCAGAGTGTGAGAAGCGTGACAAGGGAAAAGGTTAGAATGCTGCTGGCAGCAGGGGCTGAGGTGGTGAAGTAAATTGCCCTGGCAAACCCTTCTGGAATCAAGGGAAACCCGCCAGAGGCCGAGAGAAGGAAGCCTGTGATGATGAGAGTGATGGAGGGGATGAAGAGGAAACCAGTGAGCAAGAGTTTCAGAAGTCCACTGACGCCATGTGCATTGATGGGGGTGCATCTTTGCACACCTCTCACCGCCAACTCAAGTGGTGGCACACGAAGTTAATGCCATGGAACCAGCGCCAGAGGCCCGAAAGCCGCTCAAGTGGTCCTGTACACCCATCATCTTTGACGAGGAGGATCACCCCATCCATACCATTGCGGTAGGGTGTTTGCCGTTGTTGGTCTCTCCAACCATTCGCAACCTCAAGGTCACAAAGATTTTGGTGGATGATAGGGCTGGGTTGAATTTGATCTCCTAGCAGCTATCATCGGACTTCAGATAGCAGAGGAAGAGCTAGAGGTTACCGGCATGTTTCAAGGAGTTAATCCTGGCAGGAGCCATCCTAAGGGAAAGATCACGTTGCCAGTAATGTTTGGGGGAGAACTAAACTACCAGACTGAGAGGGTTGTGTTTGATGTGGTCAATCTCCCCCAGCCATACAATGGGATTCTTGGACGCCCGATCTTGGCTAAATTCCTGGCGGCATCCCACTATGCCTACAACACCTTGAAGATGCCTTGGCCACTGGGAGTCATCATCATACCATCAAATGAGAAGAATGCAATCATTTGTGTTGATAAGATGTACCGAGACGCAGTCGCGGCAGCTCCCGCCAGGGAAAGCAAAGGAAAAAAGAGGGATTGTAGGGCCTCCGGCAAGGATCCGGGAAGCGTGCTCCCTCCGAGTGCACGGCACCTGTTGATGACGTGTCGGAGTGTTCTAACAACAAGAGATCCAAGGTCACTGCACCCCAAGTGAAGAAGGTCCCGGCA
This sequence comes from Triticum aestivum, assembly GCF_018294505.1. Lineage (NCBI taxonomy): Eukaryota > Viridiplantae > Streptophyta > Magnoliopsida > Poales > Poaceae > Triticum > Triticum aestivum. The sequence goes on from NC_057794.1 coordinate 194,091,358, forward strand.
GGGCTGGCTGGTGTTGATGGTACTTTCACTATCAGCGCCACCCTCGATGACAAATAGGAAAGCGCGCTCGTTGCCTTCCTACGGGTGAATGTTGATGTGTTTGCTTGGTAACCATCTGATATCCCCGGTGTTCCCAGGGAGGTAATCGAGCACCACCTTGCTGTCTACCCACACACCCGACCTGTCAAGCAGAATGTCCGGAAGCAGGCCTTGGAGAGACAGCAGTTTGTTACGGAAGAGATCAAGAAACTTGAGGCAGCTGGCTTGGTCAGAGGAGTGCTGCATCCCACGTGGTTGGCAAATCCAATGGTAGCCCGGAAGGCTAACGGGAAGTGGAGGCTTTGTATATATTTCACAGATCTCAACAAAGCTTGCCCAAAGGACCCATTTCCCTTGCCGCGTATTGATCATATTGTGGATTCCACTTTAGGTTGTGATTTGCTATCCTTTTTGGATGCATATTCTGGGTATCACCAAATCTTCATGTCCAAGGAAGATGAAGAGAAGACGCCGTTCATTACTCCGTGTGGTACGTACTGTTTTGTTCGCATGCCATTCAGATTAAAGAGTGTCGTGTCCACTTATGCAAGGGCAGTCCAGATTGGTTTTGAGACACAGTTGCACAGAAACATAGAAGCTTATATGGATGACATTGTGGTCAAGACCAAGGCAGAGCCACTCTTATTCAAGATTTGGAGGAGACATTTGCTAATCTGCGCAAGATCAATTTGAAAGCTCAACCCAAAAAAGTGTGTATTTGGTGTTCCCTCCGGCAAGCTGCTTGGGTTATTCGTATCCCATCGCGGGATTGAAGCCAACCCCGATAAGATCAAGTCTATCGAGCAGATCCAAGCACCAAGGACAATTAAGGATGTGACGTGTCTGACAGGGTGCGTTGCCGCGCTAAGCAGATTCATCTCCAAGTCTGTTGAGCACGCCCTGCTGTTCTTCAAAATTTTGAAGAAGGCAGGGCCTATGAGGTGGACTCCGGAAGAAGATGCAGCTTTGCAAGAATTGAAGGTCTACTTGTCCTCTGTGCCTACCTTGGTTGCTCTCAAACCCCAGGAATCGTTGCTGTTGTACTTAGCGGCAACTAACCAGGTGGTAAGTGCAGCCCTGGTAGCGCAGCGAGAAGTGGATGAGGCAGAGAGTGAGCAGGGACCGGCAGAGTCAGAGAAGGATCAGGACAACAATGAGCACACCAACGAGAGCAACTCCAAGGACGTGGCAAGGAAGAAAGTGGTGCCACGCCTAGTGTACTTCATCATCTCCTTGTTACAGGGGGCTAGATTGAGGTACTCTAGTGTGCAAAAGTTGATCTTTGGTCTCATCATGGACTCAAGGAAACTGCGCCACTACTTCCAAGCCCATGAGGTCACGGTTGTCACTCGTTTCCCGTTGCAAAGGATACTCCGAAACCCTGAGGCTACCGACAGAATAGTGGAGTGGTCTTTGGGGTTATCTAGCTTTGGTTTGAAGTTTGAGAGCACATCAACTATTCAGAGCAGGGCATCGGCAGAGTTTATTGCAGAATGGACCCCAAACCCTGATGAGGAAGTAACAGAGACAGTTATCCCTGGCAAGGAATCGCCCCAAGAATGGATTATGTATTTTGATGGTGCTTTTTCCCTACAAGGTGCAGGAGCTGGCATGCTACTTGTCGCCTCCTCTGGGAGGCACTTGAAGTATGTCGTCCAAATGCATTTTGCCCGGAAGAAGCAACCAACAATACAGCTGAGTATGAAGGGCTCCTTGTCGGGGTCAGGATTGCAGTTGAATTGGGAATTAAGAACCTAATCATTTCAGGAGATTCACAGCTTGTGGTGAGACAAGTCAACAAGGATTACCAAAGTCCATTGATGGAGGCATACGTCGAGGAAGTGAGGAGATTGGAGGAGTGCTTTGACGGATTGCAAACTGAGCACGTACCCCGTGCGGAAAACAACATAGTTGATCATCTGTCAAAGTGTGATGCGCAGAAGCTTCCTGTGGAACTAGGGACTTTTGTTCTCCATCTCATTCAGCCCTCCGTATTCCCAACAACAATGGCCCGAAAAAGGAGAAATTTGAACTCCGGTAAGCCTATCCCGGTAGAGCCGTCCGCTCCTAGCAGAGACCCTGCCGGACACAACTCCTCACAGCCTGCCAGACCACACCCTGCAGCCGGTCCCATGGACCACGCGAACGAGGCATGTGCTCTCGCAGCATAGGAGGTGCCGCTACTCCTCGTTGCCGAGCCCCAGGCTCCAACTTGGGCAAGGTACATTGTCCACTTCCTCCAAACCGGAGAACTTCCCGACGACCAAGATGAAACTGAAAAGGTAACCCGGAGGGCCAGTGTGTATCAGTTTGTCGATGACACTGTGTACAGAAGGAGGCCCAACGGTGTGAAATTGAAATGTGTCTGCCGGGAAGAAGGAAAGGAACTGCTGGCTGAGATACACAAAGGCGTGTGCGACTCCCACATTAGCTCAAGGGCATTAGTTCGGAAAGCATTCCGGCACGGATTCTACTGGCCCACAACCCTCCAAGATGCGGTCGAGCTAGTCACCAAGTGTGAAGCCTACCAGTTCCATTCCAAGAAAACCCACCTGCTTGCCCAAGCTCTTCAAACAATCCCTCTATCATGGCCATTTTCGGTCTAGGGGCTCGATATCCTCGGCCCCTTCCCCCGAGCAATCGTGGGCTTTGAATTATTATTCGTCGCTATCGACAAGTTTACAAAGTGGCCGGAAGTGAATGCTATGAGAAAGGTGACTGCTTAGTCAGCTATCAAGTTCTCGAAAGAGCTGGTGTGTCGTTTTGGAGTTTTGGCAAGGATCATTACCAACAATGGCACCCAATTCACAAGCCGCGCATTCATGTGATATGTTTATGCCCTAGGATGCAAGATCTCATGTGCCTCTGTGGCACACCCCCGGAGCAATGGACAAGCTGAGAGGGCGAACGCTGAAGTGCTGCGCGGACTCAAGATCAGAACCTTTGATACACTGCCGAAGCACGGGAGGCGGTGGATCGAGGAGCTGCCGATAGTTCTCTGGTCCCTCAAAATGATACCAAACCGAGCTACCAAGCAGACTCCCTTCTCCCAGGCCTATGGGGCAGAAGTAGTTATCCCCATGGAACTCATTTACGGGTCGTCTCAAGTGCTTGCCTAGGATGAAGTAGTGCAAGATCAGCACCGGCGTGACGATGATGTGCTACTCGAGGAGAACCGTCTCCGGGCTACTACGCGTGTTGCACACTATCCGCAAGACCTGCGTTGCTATCATAGCTACAAGGCTCACACCCGGTGTTTTGAGGAAGGTGACCTTGTCCTTAGGCACGTTCAGTCCGCCAAGGGTACAAACAAGTTGTCACCGAAGTGGGAAGGACCTTACCGGGTAGTACGAGTCACCAGACCTGGCGCAGTCCGTCTGGAGACCGGAGATGGCACTCAGTTGCAAAACTCATGGAATATTGAGCATCTCGGCAAGTTCTACCCATAAGGCGCGGCTGTCGGGCCCTGCCTGGCAGCCACCCTTTTGTACAGGCCTTGCCTCAGCTGGATGTAACCCCATGTACAAAGCCAGGGCGGTGACCCTGTGCAAGAGAAAATAAAGAAGTGCTATGGGGGCCCCCGACCAAGACCACATGCATGCATGAGAATTACAAAGATCACTTCATAATCATTTCATGAGCATTTCCATATAGATAGGATCGCATCTTGCATTCATTCTCATCTGCATGAAGCTGTGGGTTCCTGCCGCGAACTTCGCTTTGACAAGGAGTTGAGAAGATTGCCCAGCACTGCGATCCCCAGCAAGCCAAAGAGATAAGTTCTACCTCCTGTCTGTTAATGTTCTGTAAGCTATAACTTGTGCATAAGAAAACCTCTCCACCCTTTGAGGCTTGCGTGCTCCCATCCCTGACTCGAACGTTGCTTCAGTCAGGATGGTCGCAGTGGCCTTTGGTAAAAAGAAGTTGGTGGGGGCTGGCCCCTTTGTCTATCACGCAGTAGACGTAGCTCTCTGTCAGAAAAAAAGAGTGCCGACAGGATAGCCTGTCAGCGAAAACTCTTTTATTTACATTAAAGAGCATCTCACCTCTGCATGGGCATACACATGCATGGGTTCCCGGAAAGGTTCATCTTTTTCATAAATATGTTGACGCAAGTACAAGCATTACAGAACACAAACACGGACTCGAGAGATTACACTATTTGAATTAAAATTTGGCTCATGCCTACAAATTTAAGATTGAAAAAAGATAAGTGCCCCATAATGCCTTTGCCCCTGTCCATATCCTACAGTAAGAGGTCGAAGAGGCCGGCGACAGACCAAAATGGGATTCGGCGCCTCCCCAGGATTAGGGTGGCGCTCGTCCTCGGCAGGGAGGAAGAAACCGGAGGGCAGGCGTGGATGGTGACCTTGCCGGAGGACCAGATGGGGGACGTAGAGTCACTGGCAAACACAACTCATCAAAACGGTCGTCCCTGTTGTTGACGCTTTGTGGTTGCTACTGCCGTCTGCATCACTACCACCCGAAGACCTTGGTGTGCCCGTCACGTCGGACACCATGCTCTCTAGGTCTTCCCATAGAGAGCATGGTCGTCCCCAGGAGCCCTAGCGTTAGAAGTCACTGCACGTCCCGGAGACGTATATGACAGCAAGGAGCCCTCGTGTGCGGCAAGAGGATGACGCCTAGGAGGATTCAGATTTGTCCCTAATAACGGCGAATCTCCTCTGTGACTCCTCCCCAGCGCCGTGAAGGGAAGCAGAATGGGGAGCGATCGACTACCACGCGCCATTCCAGCCTCGGGCTTCGACATGGTGTCGTTCGTGTCCCCTTCCACTAAAGTTGAGGCCACGGGCGGCCCGGCAATGAAAACACTGGGGTTGCCACCCCCGGCGTTGTCGCCACACCGCCTGAGTCCCCATTTCAGATGTAACATCCCAAATTTTCAATTTGGAATGTTATACATAGGTAATTCATGCATATCATATTTTATTGCATTTTTGTTTTGTGACCCTTGAAATCCTAAGCAACTCAAGGACCCTCGGAGAGAGTTCGGGATTTTCCCTTATTCTCATATTTGAGTTTTATCAAATATTGAAACAAGGATCACTTTGGTTTTAATTTTTTTTCTCCCCCAAAATATTTCATATTAAAATTATATGAGAGGAGATAATATGACACCTCCAAAATAAATGAAATGTTGGAGGAAAAATATTAAAATCAATTTGTATTTTTATATGGGGTTTTATTGCTATTTTATTGCATTAGAGGCCCAAATAAATGTCCACCTTGTCCGGCATATTTTTAGAGGACGGGGAAAATTTACTTCAAGATTTTTGGAGTCTGTTTAGTATTTCTTTTCTTTGTTTTTCTGCGTGGTATTATTTAAAAAAAAGTCAACCGACCTAGCCAGGCCGTGCCCGACTAGGACTTTGCCCGACCAACCTTTTTAAGCGGAGGCCCGAGCCACCACCAAATCCTAGCCCCGCCTTGCCCGAACCGCCGCCCGCCACCGAGTTCGCCGCCGCCGCCAGAGCTCACCGCCCCGTTGCCTCGCCACCCCAACACCGCGCCGCCGCCCCACCGCCTCGCCGTTGCCCCACCTTCCGCCATCGGAGTTCGCCGCCACCGCCGCCATCCTGATCCGCGAGGTAGCTGTTGGTTTTATTCTAAAACCCATTCGGTTTTTATACGAAACCTAGATGTGTTTTTTAGATCAGTTTTTTCCGGTTTAGTTATTTGGAGAAGCCCGTTCGTACATTCGTTTTAACGAATGGTTTTCACCCGTTAACCGCAGACAACGAACGTTCGTTCATTAGCCTGTTCGTCAGTTTTCTTTTTCCAGGGTTTTTCCGTGATTATTTTCGATCGCTATTTCTACCTGTTTTTTGTTTTAGTTTATCTTTTCGCTCGTTTATTGGAATCTGGCAATTCGAGCGCCTAGATCTTCGTCTCGAAGCCCTCTTTCTGTTTAACCAACTTGAACAAGATTTTGGTACAGTAAAATTTGACTTTAGTCCATATTAGTAACCGTATCTTGTTTCTTTCGCAGTTTGAGTTTCGTTGCTCCGTTTGATTTGATTCTTTTTGCAAATCGGAGTTCTTCAGTTGAACTTTCCAGTTAGATCCTCTTACTTGAGATTTACTTGCGCATCTTTGCTTGATAGCTTATGTATGCTATTGTTTGTTTGCGATAGAACACCCGGAGTGCGAAGCATGCTACTACGAGTCTTTAGGATTTGCAGATCGTCCGCAAGGCAAGTAACACTTTGATCATACCCTTTATCACCCAGTTTTTATGCATTAGTTTCAACCTTCACACATTGCATGAGTAGGATCTCTTAACATGTGGGTCTGGGAAGTAGATAATGAGGTAGAACCTATTACCAGTTTTATTATCAAACCCTTGGGAGTTGCTTCTACGTTATGCATATATTGCCATGCTATGCTCGTCGACGTGGTTTGGGTTTGAGTGTATCCATAACAGATGTGAGTTGTTAATTAATGGTTCAACTTAAGGTGGCAACTTTAATACACATCTGGGTGGATTGCTTGTGGGCACCTGGAGAATCCAGTGTTGTGCTAGGATATCCCGGAGTACCCGTGTGATCATCCTACGGTCCGCCACCCAGGCTCAAAGGGGTCATAAGACTATTCATGCTAGAAACTTCCGTGTGCAGCCACAGGCCATTATAGGCTCTGCCATAGTTGAGTAAGTTGCGTCAGTTCTTGAAGAGGTGGACTAGCAGATGTAGGGGATTGTAGGTGTACCAGTCTGCCCGGAGTAGAGAGCAAATGCTTCTGAAAGATTGGAGTTGATGGACTCACTTTATCTTCCAACCATTCCGCTGTTATTGTATTATATGGCCTTAAGCCATATTTATTGTAATAAGCTCTCTCTTGAGACATTCGATGTAATAAGTGTGTGATTGCCACTTGAGATGTCTCCAACGTATCTATAATTTTTGATTGCTCCATGCTATATTATCTACTATTTTGGACATTATTGGGCTTTATTTTCCACTTTTATATTAATTTTGGGACTAACCTATTAACCGGAAGCCCAGCCCAGAATTGTTGTTTTTGCCTATTTTAGGGTTTCGAAGAAAAGGAATATCAAACGGAGTCCAAATGGAATGAAACCTTCGGGAACGTGATTTTCTCACCGAACATGATCCAGGAGACTTGGACCCTACGTCAAGAAACAAAGGAGGAGGCCAGGAAGGAGGGGGTGCGCCTACCCCCCCAGGCGCGCCCTCCACCCTCGTGGGCCCCCTGTGGCTCCACCAACCACTCCTTCCTCCTATATATACCTACATACCCCCAAACGATCAGATACGGAGCCAAAACCCTAATTCCACCGCCGTAACTTCCTGTATCCACGAGATCCCATCTTGGGGCCTGTTCCGGAGCTCCGCTAGAGGGGGTATCCATCAGGGAGGGCTTCTACATCAACACCATAGCCTCTTCGATGAAGTGTGAGTACTTTACCTCAGACCTTCAGGTCCATAGTTATTAGCTAGATGGCTTCTTCTCTCTTTTTGGATCTCAATACAATGTTCTCCCCCTCTCTTGTGGAGAACCATTCGATGTAATCTTCTTTTTGTGGTGTGTTTGTTGAGACCGATGAATTGTGGGTTTATGATCAAGTCTATCTATGAACAATATTTGAATCTTCTCTGAATTCTTTTATGTATGATTGGTTATCTTTGCAAGTCTCTTCGAATTATCAGTTTGGTTTGGCCTACTAGATTGACCTTTCTTGCAATGGGAGAAGTGCTTAGCATTGGGTTCAATCTTGCGGTGTCCTTTCCTAGTGATAGTAGGGGCAGCAAGGCACGTATTGTATTGTCGCCATCGAGGATAACAAGATGGATTTTTTATCATATTGCATGAATTTATCCCTCTACATCATGTCATCTTGCTTAAGGAGTTACTCTGTTTTCATTAACTTAATACTCTAGATGCATGCTGGATAGCGGTCGATGAGTGGAGTAATAGTAGTAGATGCAGGCAGGAGTCGGTCTACTTGTCTCGGACATGATCCCTATATACATGATCATACCTAGATATTCTCATAATTATGCTCAATTTTGTCAATTGCTCAACAGTAATTTGTTCACCCACCATAGAATACTTATGCTCTTGAGAGAAGCCACTAGTGAAACCTATGGCGCCCGGGTCTATCTTCATCATATTAATCTTCCAATACTTAGTTATTTCCTTTGCTTTTTTACTTTGCCTTTATTTTACTTTGCATCTTTATCATAAAAATACCAAAAATATTATCTTATCATATCTATCAGATCTCACTCTCGTAAGTGACCGTGAAGGGATTGACAACCCCTTATCGCATTGGTTGCGAGGAGTTATTTGCTTTGTGCAGGTACTAGGGGACGCGCGCGCAACCTCCTACTGGATTGATACCTTGGTTCTCAAAAACTGAGGGAAATACTTATGCTACTTTGCTGCATCATCCTTTCCTCTTCGGGGAAATCCAACGCAGTGCTCAAGAGGTAGCACCACTCTATTATAAATCCTTCGAGTATTGTATGTGTCAGCATTACCGATCCAGGGATGACACTGACGAATAGAGACTTGACCGTTTGAGGTCGGGTCGCTACATCAGATCCAGGGAAGGCTTCAAGATGGAGCCCGGGTGATACGTCCATTTTGCATCATGCTTTTATATTGATAATTATTGCATTATATGCTGTTATTACACATTATGTCACAATACTTATGCCTATTCTCTCTTATTTTACAAGGTTTACATGAAGAGGGAGAATGCCGGCAGCTAGAATTCTGGGCTGGAAAAGGAGCAAATATTAGAGACCTATTCTGCACAACTCCAAAAGTCCTGAAACTTCACGGGAGCACGTTTTGGAATATTAAAAAATACTGGCGAAAGAATTTACCAGAGGGGGCCCACATCCTAGCCATGAGGGTGGGGGTGCGCCATACCCTCTAGGCACGCCCCCTGTCTCGTGGGCCCCCTGGCAGGCCTCCGGTGCCCATCTTCTGCTATATGAAGTCTTTCGTCTGGGAAAAAATCACAAGCAAGCTTATGGGACGAAACTCTGCCGCCACGAGGCGGAACCTTGGCGGAACCAACCTAGGGCTCCGGCGGAGTTGTTCTGCCGGGGAAACATTCCTCCGGGAGGGGGAAATCATCACCATTGATCCTATCATTGGGAGGGGGTCAATCTCAATCAACATCTTCACCAGCACTATCTCCTCTCAAACCCTAGTTCATCTCTTGTATCCAATCTTTGTCTCAAAACCTCAGATTGGTACCTGTGGGTTGCTAGTAGTGTTGATTACCCCTTGTAGTTGATGCTAGTTGGTTCACTTGGTGGAAGATCATTTGTTCAGATCCTTTAGGCATATTAATATGCCTATGATTCGGAACATGAATATGATTTGTGAGTAGTTACACTTGTTTCTAAGGACATGGGAGAAGTCTTGCTATAAGTAGTCATGTAAATTTGGTATTCGTTCGATATTTTGATGAGATGTATGTTGTCTATCCTCTAGTGGTGTCATGTGAACGTCGACTACATGACACTTCACCATTGTTTGGGCCTAGAGGAAGGCATTGGTAAGTAATAAGTAGATGATGGATTGCTAGAGTGACAAAAGTTGAAACCCTAGTTTATGAGTTGCTTCGTAAGGGGATGATTTGGATCCATATGTTTCATGCTATGTGTTGGGGATATTACTACTGGCGTAAACCGGCCTATCTAGGCCGGGCTAACTTCGTCAGTAGTTAAGTAAGTTAAAGCCCAAGAAGACAGAGGAGGGCTCAAGGACCATGGTCGGCTCAAGGCCTGCAGGCGTAAACCGGCGTTAGTAGTTAACCTGTATTGTAAGTTAGGAATAAGAAGAGACCAAGCCGGACACATCTATGAGCCGGTATTGGGACTCCGTAATCCGACGAGATTCACCCATGTATATAAGGGGACAACCCAGCGGCGGTTCAAGGACAACAGACAACAACTCGAGACATAGGCGAAGCTTGTTTGCTCCCTAGTCATCGAAACCCCATCAATTCCATCACAACTAGACATAGGCTTTCACCTTCATCGAAGGGGCCGAACTAGTATAAACTCTCTTGCGTCCTTGTGTCCGCTTTAACCCCTTCAAGCTAACCCATCGCGATGGCTCCACGACTATCGCACAATGGTTTCCGGTTCTTGGAGGGCCGCTTTGAAGGACTCGAGGGCTACGCTGTAGGCCGGATGACTAAGAGTCGTCGCAGCAAGCTCTACATCGATGACGCAGGCTGGGGCCCCGAGGCCGGCTCAATTGAGTACGGGTACCGGGTCCCCTTTGGTAGCATTCACATTTTCATTGGCAAGATCGGTGAACCGGGCCCTGAGCCGGACATCTGCACCGACCTCGTCGAGACGGCTCAGCGTGCGCAATCCGCCCGGGTTAAACCGGCCATGAAGCGTGCCTTCGTGGGAGTCATCCACGGAGAAAGTTATGAGGACGAACCGGAATTTCGCGGGGTGACTGTCGTTTTTTCCGGTGACGAATCTTCGACCGGAGAAACCGAATCTCTTTATCAGCTACAAGATGGCCGGATTGGGAGTTGTTCCGATGGCGACAGTATTCCGCACCCCTCTGATCTGCCCAACCGGGTTGGAATATTCATGGCCGGAACACAAGCAACACTTCATTCTTCGACAGCTGCGGCAACGATCTCCGGTTCAGCAGCAGCGACGGCTGCCGGGGCAGGAGGCCCTGTGCGCCCGCCGGCTCAGGTTCTATCAGAACTATTTGATGCGTTGGCTGTGCTTATGGCGGAAGTTAATCCGCCAGATCAGGACGTTCACAACACGGAGATTGCAAGGGTAAAGGAACAGATCACCCAGGCCAAGGAGGATCTGGCGGCTGACAACACCCAGATGGCCGCAGAGCGGGCCTCTTTAGACGCACAGGCCTACAGGCTTATGTTGGACCAGAGCGCGTCACATGAAGTCATGAGGAGGAAGCACCGATCCCGCTTACCTCCAGTTTTCGAGGCCAGAGACCTTTTCAACACTCCAGGACCAAGAGCCGGCAATCCGCTAGAGGGGAACCGGGCAGAAGCCTCTGGGACCGGTGCACCAGTTCAGCCTCGTCAGATGGACCCGCCTCGTCAAAACACCGTTATACCTCAGGATGCTTTAACACCTCCGGGTCACTACTCCAACCCAATGGACAATCTTGTTGCCGCTGCTGCACGGCTGGAGTCCATTCCAATTGAAGGTGACTCGCCGCAGGCAGTAGAGACGCGACGAGTCAAGGAACTTCTGAGGACAGCTTTGGCCCAACAGGAAGCGTACTCGTACAGCCGCGACCGGATCCACTCGACCCCCCGTCCAAGCCGGAGCTATAGCAGACACATGGATGAACCAACAGTGTCGAGTAATGAACGACGTGGGGCACTCCGTGGCAACAACCCGGCGGGTGGTGCTGATGACGCTCAAGAAGTGGCGAACCGGGCCCGAGCGCACAGGGAGGCCGAGTTAGCCGCACAGCATCAGGCTCAGCAGCTCACGCCGGTTCGTCCAACCATCTCGATCGAACCTGGTGTTACTTCTAGTTCTTTGGGGGGTGCCTTGCCTTATCCCCGCTTTACGCAACGTGCGCCTGCCCAAGGATTTCAAAGGCCCGTGTAAGGTACCAAATTGCACGACGGATCAACCTCCAGAGACATGGGTGGAGAGCTATGAGATGGCCATGGAGATGCTTGATGTGGATGACACGGCGTGTGCGAAATACTTCACCATGATGCTTGAAGGAACGGCCCGTACTTGGTTAAAAAGCTTGCCAGCTAATTCTATCAGTTCATGGGCCCAATTACGAGCCCGGTTTATCAGCAATTTCAAGGATACCTGTAAACAACCTATGTCGATAGTGGACTTAGCTGCATGCGTCCAGGAGGAAGGAGAATCAACGACTCATTGGGTGCGCCGGGTTTCACAAGTGTTGCACTCCTCAGACCGCATCAACGCTGACACCGCAGTATTAACCCTAGAAGGCGACTACTGGTTTGGGCCCCTGAAGTTGAAATTGGGACGGATGAAGCGTCATTGCACCGACATGGGGAACCTCATGGCCGCGTTGGTGAAATATGCTGATTCTGATAGTACCAAGGATCCCAAATCTGATGATGACAAGATAGGGAAAGGGAAGAAGAACAGCATCTCCAAAGGTCAGCAGCATCACTGGGTAGGCAATGGCGGAGGAGGCAAGCGTAAAGCGGATGGTAACATGGACTTTGTGGCTAATACCAACGCACAAGACAATGGCCAGCGACGCAAGGGTAGGCCGAAAAATCGTAATGGAGCACCCAACCCTAACCCAAACCGCCTAAACTATCTGCTAAGCCAGCCCTGTCCAAGACATGAGACGAAGGAGGCCCAGCAAACCACCTTTGGAAGGATTGCTTTATTATGCAGGAGTTCAAGAATTCTCATAATTTCCGGTATGATCACGAATCTGGCGGTGGCTCAGGATCCGGGCCGGGTTACGGTGGAGGAAGTTCCGGTTCAGGATTTAATGGTAATCTGGGCGAACATAATGGTCAAAATAGTCAGAACAACCAGGGTGGTTACAACCAACAGCAGCAACAGTCAGGTTACCAGATCAACCCAAAGCAGTTGAGTAGTGGGCAGTGCCATGTCTTCACCACTAGCTTGGACAAGCGAGACCGGAAGGTTCAGAGGCGGGCAGTCAACTCTGTTGAACCGGCCATACCCCGTTATCTACGTTGGTCTGAACAGCCAATCATATGGAGCAGAGAGGATCACCCACCCCAGGTCGATAATCCGGGTCAGTTGGCTCTGGTGGTGGCACCTCAGGTGGGAGGTTATAAGTTCACCAAGGTGCTCATGGATGGAGGGAGCAGCATTAACATCCTGTACTATGAGACCTTCCGTCGTATGGGACTAACATATAAGAATCTCAAACCGTCTAATACACTATTCCACGGTGTAGTGCCTGACAGATCTACATATCCCATTGGTAAGATAGCTCTGGAAGTGGCCTTTGGGGATGATCATGATTCCAGGTTGGAGACATTGACGTTTGAAGTGGTGAAAATTCAAAGTCCATATCATGCCCTGTTTGGGCGACCGGCATACGCCAAGTTTATGGCTCGGCCCTGTTATGTGTATTTGCAGCTCAAGATGCCGGGTCACAAGGGGACAATAACGGTTCACGGAAGCCGCAAAATCGCTTTGGAATGCGAGGAAGGAGATGCGGCTTATGCAGAGTCAGTTTGTGCCACCGAGGAGTTGAAGTACTATAAATACAATGTTGATCCGGCGGACATGACTCCGTTGAAGAAGCTAACTATGGAGCATGATCCAGCCCTGAAGTTCAAATCGGCAGCAGAAACTAAGCTTGTTAACTTCGTACCTGGCGATTCGTCCAAGCAGTTCAGCATCAGTGCCAACTTGGATCCTAAATAGGAAAGCGTGCTCATCGAGTTCATCCGTGAGAATCGGGACATTTTTGCATGGAAGCCCTCCGACATGCCAGGTGTACCGAGGCAACTCGCTGAGCACACACTTAATGTGGATCCTAAATATAAACCGGTGAAACAGTTCCTCCACCGGTTTAACGAAGAAAGACGCAAGGTGATTGGAGAAGAGGTAGCCAGGCTCTTAGCAGCTGGCTTTATTGTTGAAGTTTTTCACCCTGAGTGGCTTGCCAATCCAGTGCTGGTCCTCAAGAAAAATGGCACCTGACGCATGTGTGTGGATTACACAGATCTTAATAAAGCTTGTCCAGCAGATCCTTTTGCCCTCCCCCGTATTGATCAAATTATTGATTCTACGGCGGGTTGTGAGCGTTTGAGTTTTTTGGATGCGTATTCTGGCTATCATCAGATCAAAATGGCAGTTAAGGACCAGGAGAAGACAACATTTATAACTCCCTTTGGAGCCTTCTGCTATGTGTCTATGCCCTTCGGGCTCAAGAGTGCCCAGGCAACTTACCAACGGTGTGTACAAAATTGTCTTCACAAGCAGATTGGCCGTAATGTACATGCTTACGTGGATGATATCGTGGTTAAATCCAGGGAGAAGGAGACTCTGATTGATGATTTGAAGGAAAGCTTTGATAACCTGAGAACATACAAGATGATGCTTAATCTGGACAAGTGTGTCTTTGGTGTACCGGCGGGCAAGCTATTGGGTTTTCTAGTGTCCAACAGGGGAATTGAGGCTAATCCGGAGAAGATCACGGCTATCACCTCCCTGGCTAAACCAAAGTGTATCAACGATGTTCAACGCCTGGCAGGCCGAATTGCTGCGCTAAGCCGGTTTATCAGTCGCCTGGGTGAGAAGGCAATCCCTTTGTATCAGATGTTGAAAAAGACGAATCAGTTTGTCTGGAGTTCTGCTGCTGATGAAGCATTTGAGGACTTAAAGCGGCAATTGGCCAATCCGCCTGTGCTCGCCTCTCCCATTGACAAGGAGCCGTTACTGCTATATGTTGCTGCTAATGTTTGGGCGGTCGGCGTAGCTATTGTGGTGGAGCGAAAGGAGGTAGGTAAGGAGCATCCGGTTCAACGTCCGGTCTATTATATCAGCGAGGTGCTCATTGAGTCCAAGCAAAGGTATCCGCATTGGCAGAAGCTGGTGTATGGAGTTTTTATGGCAAGCCGGAAGCTTAAACAATATTTCCAAGGGCACTCAATTACGGTGGTCAGTTCTGCTCCTTTGGGAGATATCATCCAGAACCGGGAAGCAACTGGCCGGATTGCAAAGTTGGCCATAGAGCTAGGGCCGTACGGTTTGAAGTATGTGCCTCGGACAGCGGTTAAGTCTCAAGCACTTGTTGATTTCATCAATGATTGGACGGAAATGCAAGCACCTGAAGAAAAGTCGGATCATACGTATTGGACCATCCATTTTGACGGATCCAGGCAGTTGGAAGGCTCGGGGGCTGGAGTCGTATTAACTTCCCCACGAGGTGATAAGTTTTGTTATGTTCTCCGTTTAATGTTCCCTTGTACTAACAATGCAGCTGAGTATGAAGCCTTGCTCCATGGTCTCCGGATGGCTAAGGAGATGAATCTAAGTTGAGTTAAGTGCTTCGGTGACTCGGACCTTGTGGCTCAGCAAGTGTCTGGCACTTGCGACTCCAAGGACCCACTCATGGCAGCATATCATCGTGAGGTGGATCCACTGTCACAGGTTATTTCAAAGGCTATCAGATGGACCACGTGGACCGGCGGAAAAATGAAGCGACAGACGCTTTAAGCCAGCTGGGCTCTCAGCGCAAACCGGTCCCACCCATTGTTTTTCTAGATGTGCTGCACAACCCGTCGGTCAAGATCCCTGGTGAAGAGGATTTGGCTATTCCTGATCCGGAGGCTCAATTGGTGGCGGCTCTTCATGTTATTCCAGATTGGACGCTTCCTTACCTGGCGTACAACAACCGGGGTGAGTTGCTAGAGGATGAGATTCTAGCCCGGCAGATAATCCGGCGATCCAAGTCCATGGCTATCATCAACGGCAAGTTGCATCATTGCAGTATATCAGGAGCTTTTCAATGCTGCGTGTCTCCTGAAGAAGGCCGTGAAATTTTGCGTGAGATCCACGAAGGAGATTGTGGTCACCATGCCGGTTCAAAGTCTCTGGTGGCTAAAGCGTTTCGTCATGGTTTTTATTGGTTAACTGCTCATGCTGATGCGGAGGATCTGGTCAGACGATGTGATGGTTGCCAAAGGTTTTCAAGGCGTGCTCATGTACCGGCTCAAGAATTGAGAATGATTCCAATTACTTGGCCATTTGCGACTCGGGGGCTGGATATGGTTGGGCCTTTCAAAAGGTCCAAAGATAAGAAGACCCACCTCCTGGTGGCGGTTGACAAGTTTACAAAGTGGGTGGAGGCAGAACCTGTTAGCAAGTGTGATGCGGCCACGTCGGTTCAGTTCATCAAAAAGGTGATTTTCCGGTTTGGCTTTCCGCACAGTATTATCACAGATAATGGTACCAATTTGTCCAAAGGTGCTATGAAGGAGTTCTGCGAACGGGAGCGCATCCGGCTCGACGTTTCATCAGTGGCACATCCACAGTCCAATGGTCAACAGAAAGATCTAATCAAGAGATCTTGAGAGGCATCAAGCCCCGGCTCATGGTTCCTTTGCAGAGAACGCCGGGTTGTTCGGTAGAAGAATTACCATCTGTGTTATGGAGCATCAATACAACACCCAACAGATAAACAGGATACACACCGTTCTTCATGGTTTATGGAGCGGAGGCAGTTCTCCCCAGTGATATTCGTCATGATTCACCTCGTGTCACGGCTTATATTGAAGCGCACAACGAGAAAGCACGGCAAGATGCTTTGGACCGGTTGGATGAAGAGCGTGACATCGCAGCCGCCCGATCAGCGATTTACCAGCAGGATCTTTGTCGTTATCACAGTCGCCGGGTCAGAACCAGAACCTTTCAGGAAGGAGATTTGGTGCTTCGGCTCATCCAAGATCAGACTGATATGCATAAGCTATCCCCACCTTGGGAGGGGCCTTTCGTGGTCAGCAAGAATCTGCACAACGGGTCATACTATCTGATCGATATTCGAGAGCATAAGGACTCACGTACGTCAGAGGAGGAGACTAACAGGCCGTGGAATATAGCTCATCTTCAGCCTTACTATACCTGAGCCATTGGCTATACTTATGTACATATTACGACAATGTATATATTATGATTAAATATAATAAACCGGAACCTCAGCTAAAGCGGGGTATCTGTTCTTTTACATCATGTGAGGTTACACGGAGTTGCTCTAAAGCGGCCTCCGGTTTACCCCTTGAGTTCGCTTTGCTAAAAGCATCGTGTTATATCACTTGGAGGATTGGTCGTGTCTGAACCAATACCATGCCTCTTGATAGGCGAGAGCCACCAGATCACTTGGGGACTTGGTCATGTCTAAACCAGTCATGCCTCTTGATCGGCCTAAGGCCACAGAATCACTTGGGGGCTTGGTCGAACCCGAACCATGACCATGCCATTTAGTTGGCATAAATGCCACGGTTTCATTTGGGGACCTGGCTGACTAGAACCATAGTTACACCTAACGGGAGCTTGGTCGTGTTTGGCCATGGTAACGCCATTTGATCAGCGTAAATAAACCTTTTTGGCAAACGGTTTTGTCGTATCTTTTGCTTCACACTTTTCTTTGAAGGGTTTTTTTTGCTTTTCATTGTGTTTTTTAAACCGACAAAGTTTTTTAACCAATCAATTGACGGAACACAGTTCACGTCAATCCGAAGACTATTTGTCCGGTTTGATCCTTGTTGTTAACATCCTCTTATGGAGTAACACGGTGTTTATTATAACCCGGCATGGTTTACATGGTAAACCAGCGTCATATATATATATATATACAGGAGCTGTTATCTCCTCCAACAGTGTGGGTTTGCAAAACTCCGCTTCAAGATTGGCCAAGCCAACTTCACGCTCAATGATGGCAGGTATTATCTATCTCAAAAATTTGATCATATACTTAAAATTGTGTTTTGATTTCATATATGCAGACATCATATTCCGCCTGACGGTACAACCGTGGTGGCACTTGACGAATTTTTCATTTCAGAAAGTGTTTTGGAAAGTTCATTACCACAGGAAGAACAAATTATGCACGAAGGCATATCAACATCAAAGGTATCAGCTAGTCTATTACAAGGCAACATGGTGCCCATAATAATATAATTGTTTTTCGCAAAGGAGAGGCAGTTTAAAACCGGCTTCCGGTTCAAGTTTGGTCACCTGCCTGGCCTGATGGTTGTGGGTCATCCTGCGCCGCTTCAGCCTCCGTTTCTCTACCCAGTGGCTGGAAATCCACAGTTGTCCAGTCGATTCCCATTAATGCTTGAAAAACAACTTCATCATGGATCAGCAATGACGGGTCAATATCGGAGCGTAAGTATGCTTACGGATTGGAGGGATCAGATTTTCCGATTCATGGATTGGTGCAGCTATTCGCTTGTTCTAACTGTCATATTGGGCTGGATAATGAGACAAGTCTGCTTCCTCAGCCAGTTGACAAGCTAGCGGACGTACCTCCCGGTTTATTGCTCGCAGATCCGCTTCGCCAAATTCTGACCCATCTTCCTTCAAGCTGGGATAGCCCTGAGCCGCTTCAATAGGATCAAAATCCGGCAGCCAGGCTTTTGCCCGGATTAAGGCATTGATGGCACCGGTTCGAGCAACAGATTTCTTCAGCTCTTCAACCCGGGCAGGAAGCACCGACAGTTTCATCAGAGTATCTTGAATCAAAGTGGGTGCCGGTTTGTTATGAGATGCGGTATAGATGATCCGCTGGGCACCAGTATACAATTGTTCAACCAATGTATAGGTGGCTTTTAGTTTCTTCCGCACATCTGACCCCAAGTGACCAATGCGTGTCCCTGAAATACCATAAAGGGTTAATAAACCGGCGACTCTGTCAGAAGGCAGAGCCAATTCAGAAGGCAAACTGGCTTACCAAAGATAGCAGTAGTCATGGCATGCACGTGCCGCTTTATGTTGGTCAGTTCATCTGCCACTGGTTTTAGTGCAGCCTCGGCATCCTCTGCTCGTTTGATCAAAGCGGACTTTTCAGTGGTCCAATCTGCCCGCTTCTTCTTGAAGCTCTCGTTAAGCTGTTCCTTGGCGCTTAAAGCGCTGGCCAATTTCTCTTTTGCTTTGGAGGTTTCAGCCTGTTGGGTTTTCAGGTTTTCTTGGAGATCGGTGACTTGGTTTTCTTTCGTCTTCAGCTCCGCCTGCATGCATACAGATATATGCTTCAACAAATCGGTATAAGGATTCAAGTACCAATCACATAACAAGTTATGCACTTAGCACTTGGGGGCTAATGCATATTCGGTCTTCATCTTTCAATTGCTTACAAAGTCCCAAGATCAATACAAGTATTCAACTTGGCACTTGGGGGCTAATGGCTATTTGCTCGTATATATTCTGATGCGGCAATTTCAATTACTTAAAGTACCGATTTAACTACGTTAAGTTGAACCGGCCCTTGGGGGCTACATCAGCGAATTTCAAAGCATCAAGATTTATATTGGTAAGTCCCGATTTGAAAGAATATTACAAACCGGCCCTTGGGGGCTAGAAGAGTCAGCAAGAATGGAAGCATACAAGCAGGAAGGAGCATATGGAAGTTACCTCATATTTCTCTTTCATTATATTAACCAGACCGGCTTCATAGTCGCGACTGGTATACAACCGGTTCAGATAGCCGGAATGGATATCTTGGGCGTTCAGAGCAGCATAAGTCGTCAGATCAGCGTTCCACTTGCCTTTGCCAAAGGCAGCAAATTCTTCCTTGACAAAATGTTTGGATAAAGCGATAGGATTGCTTGGCTCAGTATGGCCAGTGCCAGTAATGACAACCTCATAATCCTGGGTACCGTGCACTGGGATGTTGGCTTGTTAGTAGGTTTTGCTGGACCAGTGGAACTTTCAATCCGGATGGAACCTGTGGGCTGATTGACAGGACCTGAGGCGTCAGTAGGTCTCTCTTCAGCAATAAGATCATCGTCCCACCGCGGTGGATCATTGGGTATATCCTCAGGAATAGCCGCTTCAAGATTGGGTGTCTTGCCTGGTTCAAGAATGACATCTTCTTCGGCCGCTTTGTCCAGGCGGGCCTTCTTTCTTGGCCTAGGTTTGGCCCTGAGAAGAATAACAAAATCAAATACAGCATATGTTATAAGGCAATGTACTGCAAACATCACAATAAGTATAACTTACCCAAGCACCGTTTTGAGCGGTGGGAGCTGAGTAGCCGAAGACTCGCCAGAAGATGAGTGGGAAGTAACCTGGTAATCGGAGTCAGATGGATTAAGAGGTTGACGAAAGTAGCCTGCTTTAGGACAAGCACTGACAAGCAAATTAGATACCTCTGAATGGCGTTTCTGAACCGGACTGTTCGGTAAACCGGTGGAGGTAACTACCTGGCCGCTGTGTCGGGTGGTGCGACGAGCTTCGTGTTATTGGGTCTTCATAAGAAGTTTAGGATCCAAATAAGCAAGAGGATGAGAAAATTTAACTTTCCGGTTTGCCTGATGGATCTTTTGTGAAGGCAAAGTTTCTGAATCGGAAGAGAGAATAATTACCTCTGCAACATCTGCATGGCTGGCTTCGGCATCATCCTGACAAATATCATCATCAATAAGATGCATGAAAAATAAACCAAGTGAGTCAAGCTCTACCTCAAAGTCCGGATTATCCACCTCATCATCAGGGGCTGGATTAGAAGATGCAGTGGTTCTTTTCCCGTGGGCAGTCTTCTTCACAGCTTTAGTCTTTTGCCGGGTTGCTCCTTCCGGTTTGTCTGGTTTTTCTGGTTTCTCATGCGGCAGTTTTTTGCTCCAAAACGGATCATTGCCCTGATTATGCAGACACTGATATTAAAAACAATGACCAGACATATCAATAACAGATTCAGCAAAGAGAAAAATCAAAGTCTTACAGCTGGCGGTTTGTTGGTGGCACAAAAGGGAAGCAGGCCGGTTCTAGCGCAGACGTGTTCCATTTCATTCAGTATCTTATGCACAGCCTCTGTGATTTCTTCATCGGAGAGCTGGAATTTTGAATGTCGCAGTGGGTCATCAACACTGTCAGTATACTCGCACATCAAACCGGAGCGCTGACTAAGGGGCAGTATGCTCCATGATATCCAACAGCGAGCGAGATCAACCCCTGTTAAACCGTTGGCCATAAAGGCTCTGAGCTTTGACAACTAGGGAGCATATTTGCTTCTCTCCTGGGTAGTCAATCTTTAAGGAAAAGGGTGTGTATTGCTGAGCCGCTCCGGACGAAAGCCAGGCAAGGGATTCTCACCAGCAGGGGAGGTGTCTTTGCAGTAGAACCATGTCTGATTCCACTCCTGGGGGTGACTGTGCAGCTTGGCGTGAGGGTATGTGACCTCTTTCCTTTTCTGAATCGCCATGCCACCCAACTCCGTATTAGAGCCATCAGTAAACTCAGTATGGCGGTTTAGATGGAAAAGGTATCTGAACAATTCCACTGTGGGCTCCTCTTGAAAGAACACCTCATAGAGCACTTGGAAGTGGCACATATTTGTAACAGAGTTGGGGCCAGTGTCTTGCGGATGGAGTTTGAAATCGGCTAAAACATCCCGGTAAAATTTAGAATCGGGCGGCTTAAAGCCCCGGGCTAAGTGATCTACGAAAACAACAACCTCTCCTTCTCGAGGTGTGGGAGGGCATTCTTTGCCAGGAGCCCTCCAATGGATGGTATCTTTGCTGCCTAAAGCGCCTATCAGGACTAAATCGTCCAGTTGATCCTCTGTGACGCAAGAAGGAACCCAATTGCACTCATATACTTGCTTTGCCATGATGGAATCTACAAGGTAGAAGATCCCGGTTCAAAAATGCATTTGATCAAGGTACGTTGGTATGGGCAGTGTTAAACCGGAGACAGAACTATGTGAACCGGAGTTTCATGAAGCAACCAACATCTGGCGGTTCAACAAGGGGACTAATGGCATATACCGGTATGGAAAATTTTCTATAAGGTTAAACCGCCTGATCTAAGCATTGAAAAGCTGAGATTGCGGATGGACAAGTACGCCCAAACAGGTTTCACAAGATTTCTTTACAGCATTGGATCTGAAGCAAGTTCAGAGAAGAGATAAATACTTAGAGGTTCAAAGGAGCAGTACCGAACCAATGAGCAAAATGTTCATATAGACCCATGGTTTGAGATGCATAAGTAAAGGCGAAGGTCAAACAACTATCATTGCACAGAATAAAGATTTGCGGATTCATCTAAAGATCTATTGTATGAGCAAGTGGCAGGCGATGAACACTGAAGAACTGCGAAACCCTAGGCCAGATCTGCGGGGGAAAAGATAGAATATTTACCGGAGCTGAGGAAGATGCGGAAGGTTGCCGCGATGTTCTGGTGCGCTCAGGTTGATGCAGCGGCCAAGGATGAGGCAAAGGTCGATGGCGGCGGCGGAGCTCCAAGGCTGGCGATGCGAGGAAGATGAAGAAGGCATGGAAGGAGAAAAGAAATGACCCTTCGGTCCTATTTATAAGGCGAAAGAACATGAGTCAGGCGCGACAATCAAGGGGCCACAAAACGGAGTTGTCACCTCGATTTTTGCCAATCTATTAAACAAAGAAGCATAATGGATAGCTTCATTATGACAGGTGACGTCACTCCGGTTTACAGCAATCAGAGAAGATGACATCATAGCGGTTTACCAATTTATAAGAAGATGTTGAAGATGAAGCTTTTATTAAAGGATTGACATGAACCCGTTCAAATCAATCTGGGCCTAATGTTGGGGATATTACTACTGGGCATAAACCGGCCTATCTGGGCCGGGCTAACTTTGTTAGTAGTTAAGTAAGCTAAAGCCCAAGAAGACAGAGGAGGGCTCAAGAACCATGGTCGGCTCAAGGCCTGCAGCCGTAAACCGGTGTTAGTAGTTAACCTGTATTGTAAGTTAGGAATAAGAAGAGACCAAGCCGGACACATCTATGAGCCGGTATTGGGACTCCATAAGCCGACGAGAGTCACCCGTGTATATAAGGGGACGACCCGGCGGCGGTTCAAGGACAACAGACAACAACTCGAGACATAGGCGAAGCTTGTTTGCTCCCTAGTCATCGAAACCCCATCAATTCCATCACAACTAGACGTAGGCTTTTACCTTCATCGAAGGGGCCAAACTAGTATAAACTCTCTTGCGTCCTTGTGTCTGCTTTAACCCCTTCAAGATAACCCATCGCGATGGCTCCACGACTAAGTCCTTTCTCTAGGACATCTGCCATGACAAAACCACGACACTATGGTTAGGTTTACCTTAATACTTCTTTCGTAGTTGCAGATGCTTGCAAGAGGGGTTAATCATAAGTGGGATGCCTGTCCAAGGAAGGGCAGTACCCAAGCACCGGTCCACCCACATATCAAATTATCAAAGTATCGAATGTGAATCATATGAACGTGATGAAAACTAGCTTAACAATAATTCCCATGTGTCCTTGGGAGCGTTTTCCTTTATATAAGAGTTTGTCCACGCTTGTCCTTTGCTACAAATAGGATTGGGCCATCTTGCTGCACCTTATTTACTTTTATTACTTGTTACCCGTTGATACGTCTCCAACGTATCTATAATTTTTGATTGTTCAATGCTATTATATATTCTGTTTTGGATGTTTAATGGGCTTATTTATACACTTTTATATTATTTTTGGGACTAACCTATTAACCGGAGGCCCAGCCCAAATTGTTGTTTTTTTTGCCTATTTCAGTGTTTCACAGAAAAGGAATATGAAACGGAGTCCAAACGGAATGAAACCTTCTTGAGCGTGATTTCTGGAACAAATGTGATCCAGAGGACTTGGAGTGGATGTCAAGAAACCAACAAGGAGGCCACGAGGCAGGGAGCGCGCCTACCCCCTGGGCGCACCCTCCCCCCTCGTGGGCCTCACGTGGCTCCACCGACCTACTTCTTCCTCCTATATATACCTACGTACCTTGAAAACATCCAGGAGCACCACAAAACCCTATTTCCACCGCCGCAACCTTCTGTACCCAAGAGATCCCATCTTGGGGCCTTTTCCGGAGCTCCGCCAGAGGGGGCATTGTTCATGGAGGGCCTCTACATCAACTCCATGGCCCCTCCGATGATGTGTGAGTAGTTTACCTCAGACCTTCGGGTCCATAGTTATTAGCTATATGGCTTCTTCTCTCTCTCTGGATCTCAATACAAAGTTCTCCTTGATTCTCTTGGAGATCTATTCGATGTAATCTTCTTTTGCGATGTGTTTCTCAAGATCTGATGAATTGTGGGTTTATGATCAAGACTACCTATTAACAATATTTGAATCTTCTCTGAGCTCTTTTATGTATGATTGGTTTATCTTTGCAAGTCTCTTTGAATTATCAGTTTGGTTTGGCCTACTAGATTGATCTTTCTTGCCATGGGTGAAGTGCTTAGCTTTGGGTTCAATCTTGCGGTGCTTGATCCGAGTGACAGAAAGGGAAACGACACGTATTGTATTGTTGCCATCGAGGATAAAAAGATGGGGTTTATATCATATTCCATGAGTTTATCCCTCTACATCATGTCATCTTGCCTAAAGC
This sequence comes from Triticum aestivum, assembly GCF_018294505.1. NCBI lineage: Eukaryota > Viridiplantae > Streptophyta > Magnoliopsida > Poales > Poaceae > Triticum > Triticum aestivum. The sequence continues at coordinate 194,115,492 of NC_057794.1, forward strand.
GTTACTCTGTTCTTATGAACTTAATACTCTACATGCATGCTGGATAGCGATCGATGTGTGGAGTAATAGTAGTAGATGCAGGCAGGAGTCGGTCTACTTGTCACGAACGTGATGCCTATATACATGATCATACCTAGATATTCTCATAACTATGCTCAATTCTATCAATTGCTCGACAGTAATTTGTTCACCCACCGTAATACTTATGCTATCTTGAGAGAAGCCACTAGTGAAACCTATGGCCCCCGGGTCTATTTTTCATCATACAAGTTTCCAATCTATTTTATTTTGCAATCTTTACTTTCAATTTATATCATAAAAATACCAAAAATGTTTATCTTATTATTATTATCTCTATCAGATCTCACTCTTGCAAGTGGCCGTGAAGGGATTGACAACCCCTTTATCGCTTTGGTTGCGAGGTTCTTATTTGTTTGTGTAGGTACGAGGTGACTCGCGTGTGGTCAACTACTGGATTGATCCCTTGGTTCTAAAAAACTGAGGGAAATACTTACGCTGCTTTGCTGCATCACCCTTTCCTCTTCAAGGGAAAACCAATGCATGCTCAAGAGGTAGCACCCATTACAAATTACCTTATCACAAAACTATGCGTTATCGATAATTTCAGTGCTTGCACAGAATACCTTACTGAAAACTGCTTATCATTTCCTTTTGCTCCTTGTTGGGTTCGACACTCTTACTTATCGAAAGGACTACTATAGATCCCCTATACTTTTGGGTCATCAAGACTCTTTTCTGGCGCCGTTGCCGGGGAGTGAAGCGCCTTTGGTAGGTGGAATTTGGTAAGGAAAATTTTATATAGTGTGTTGAAATTTACTATCACTTGTTACTATGGAACATAATCCTTTGAGGGACTTGTTCGGGATATCTTCACCCCGACAAGTAGGGCAAAGAGTTTCTCCTCAACCTACTGAACCTACGGAAAATGTTTACTTTGAAATTCCTTCGGGTATGATAGAGAAACTGCTAGCTAATCCTTTCACAGGTGATGGAACATTACATCCCAATTTGCACCTAATCTATGTGGATGAAGTTTCTGGATTATTTAAGCTTGCAGGTATGCCTGAGGATGTTATCAAGAAGAAGGTATTCCCTTTATCCTTGAAGGGAAAGGCATTGACATGGTTCAGGCTATGTGATGATATGGTATCATGGAACTACAACCGATTGAAATTGGAATTTCATCAGAAGTTTTATCCTATGCATCTTGTTCATCGTGATCCTAATTATATATTTAATTTTTGGCCTCGCGAAGGAGAAAGCATCGCTCAAGCTTGGGGGAGGCTTAAGTCAATGTTATATTCATGCCCCAATCATGAGCTCTCAAGAGAAATTATTATTCAAAATTTTTATGCTCGACTTTCTCTCAATAATCGATCCATGCTCAATACTTCTTGTACTGGTTCTTTTATAATGAAGACTATTGAATTGAAATGGGATTTATTGGAAAGAATTAAACGCAACTCTAAAGATTGGGAACTCGACGAAGGTAAGGAGTCAGGTATAACACCTAAGTTTGATTGTGTTAAATCTTTTATGGATACCAATGCTTTTCGTGAATTTAGCACTAAATTTGGACTTGACTCTAAGATAGTAGCCTCTTTCTGTGAATCCTTTGCTACTCATGTTGATCTCCCTAAGGAGAAGTGGTTTAAATATAATCCTACCATTGAAGTAAAAGTAGTTGCACCTATTAAAGTTGAAGAAAAGATTATCACTTATAATGTTGATCTTGTTGTTCCTATTGCTTATATTGAGAAACCACCTTTCCCAGTTAGAATAAAGGATCATGCTAAAGCTTCAACTGTGGTTCGTAAGAGTAATACTAGAACACCTACACCCCCTTAGCAAATTAAAGTCGAACCTAGTATTGCTATGGTTAAAGATCTCTTGGCCGATAATATCGATGGGCATGTTATTTACTTCTGTGATGAGGCTGCTAGAATTGTTAGACCCGATACTAAAAATAAACATAGGCCTATTGTAGGCATGCCTGTTATTTCTGTTAAAATAGGATATTATTACTATCATGGCTTATGTGATATGGGTGCTAGTGCAAGTGCAATACCTCATTCCTTATACAAAGAAATTGTGCATGATATTGCACCTGCTGAGATAGAAGAGATAGATGTTACAATTATGCTTGACAATAGAGATACCATTTCACCAGTTTAGATTGTTAGTGATGTTGAAGTCTTGTGTGGGAAAGTTAAATATCCTGCTGATTTTCTTGTTCTTGGTTCCCCACAAGATGACTTTTGTTATATTTGGTAGACCCTTGAATACTGTTAATGCTAAGATAGACTGCAAAAAGGATATTGTTTCTGTTGGTTTAGGGAATATGTCTCATGAATTTAACTTTGCTAAATTTTGTAGACAACCCCATGATAAAGAATTGCCTAGTAAAGATGAGATTATTGGTCTTGCTTCTATTGTCGTGCCTCCTAATGATCCTTTAGAACAATATTTGCTAGACCATGAAAATGATATGTTTATGAATGAAAGAAGGGAAATAGATGAAGTGTTCTTTAAACAGGGACCTATTTTGAAACACAACTTGCCTGTTGAAATCCTAGGGGATCCTCCTCCACCCAAGGGTGATCCGGTGTTTGAGCTTAATCCATTGCCAGATACTCTAAAATATGCTTATCTTGATGAAAAGAAGATATATCATGTTATTATTAGTGCTAACCTTTCAGAGCATGAAGAAAAGAAATTATTGAAAACTCCGAAGAAGCATCGTGCTGCTATTGGATATACTCTTGATGATCTTAAGGGCATTAGTCCCACTCTATGCCAGCACAAAATAAAATTGGAGAAAGACGCGAAATCTGTTGTTGATCGCCAACGACGGTCCTAAGATGAAAGAAGTGGTAAGAAAAGAAATACTAAAGCTTCTGGAGGCAGGTAAAATTTATCCCGTTGTTGATAGTCAGTGGGTATGACCTGTCCATTATGTCCCTAAGAAGGGAGGTATTACTGTTGTTCCTAATGATAAATATGAATTGATCCCACAAAGAGTTGTTATAGGTTATAGAATGGTAATTGATTTCTGCAAAATAAATAAATCTACTAAAAAGGATCATTACCCTTTACCTTTCATTGATCAAATGCTAGAAAGATTATCCAAACATACACATTTTTGCTTTCTAGATGGTTATTCTGTTTTTATCAAATACCAATGTCAAAAGAGGATCAGGAAAAGACCACTTTTACTTGCCCTTTCGGTACTTTTGCTTAGAGACATATGCCTTTTGGTTTATGCAATGCACCTGCTACCTTTCAAAGATGTATGGCTGCTATATTCTCTGACTTCTGTGAAAAGAATGTTGAGGTTTTCATGGATGATTTCTTAGTATATGGAACTTCTTTTGATGATTGCTTAAGCAACCTTGATCGAGTCTTGATTTGGGAGAAGTGCCACTTTATTGTTAATGAAGGTATTGTCTTGGGGCATAAAATTTCTGAAAGAGGTCTTGAAGTTGATAAAGCTAAAGTTGATGCTATCGAAAAGATGTCATGTCCTAAGGACATTAAAGGTATAAGAAGTTTCCTTGGTCATGCCAGTTTTTATAGGAGGTTCATTAAAGACTTCTCAAAAATATCTAGGCCTCTAACTAATCTCTTAGAAAAAGATGTTCCTTTTGCCTTTGATGATGATTGTGTAGAAGCATTTGAAATACTTAAGAAAGCCTTGATTTCTGCACCCATTATTCACCCTCCTGATTGGAATTTACCATTTGAAATTATGTGTGATGCTAGTGATTATGCTGTAGGTGCTGTTTTAGGACAAAGAGTTGATAAGAAATTAAATGTTATCCAGTATGCTAGTAAAACTCTAGACAGTGCCCAAAGAAATTATGCTACTACTGAAAAGGAATTTTTAGTAGTTTTATTTGCTTGTGATAAGTTCAGACCTTATATTGTTGATTCTAAAGTAACCGTTCACACTGATCATGCTGCTATTAAATATCTTATGGAAAAGAAAGATGCTAAACCTAGACTTATTAGATGGGTTCTCCTACTAAAAGAATTTGATTTGCATATTATTGATAGAAAGGGAGCTGAGAACCCCGTTGCAGACAAGTTGTCTAGGTTAGAGAATGTTCTTCATGACCCACTAACTATTGATGATCTTGATGAAAAATTAGGTGTCATAAATGCTTCTCGTACTGCTCCGTGGTATGCTGATTATGCTAGTTATATTGTTGCTAAATTTATACCACCTAGTTTCACATACCAGCAAAAGAAAAAGTTTTTTCTATGATTTAGACATTACTTCTGGGATGACCCACACCTTTATAAAGAAGGAGTAGATGGTGTTATTAGACGTTGTGTACCTGAGCATGAACAGGAACAGATCCAATGCAAGTGTCACTACGAGGCTTATGGAGGACACCACGCTGGAGACAGAACTGCGCATAAGGTATTGCATTCCGGTTTTTATTGGCCTACTCTTTTTAAAGATGCCCGTAAGTTTGTCTTGTGTTGTGATGAATGTCAAAGAATTGGTAATATTAGTAAACGTCAAGAAATGCCTATGAATTATTCACTTGTTATTGAACCATTTGATGTTTGGGGCTTTGATTATATGGGACTATTTCCTTCCTCTAATGGGTATACACATATTTTAGTTGTTGTTGATTACGTTACTAAGTGGGTAGAAGCTATTCCAACTAGTAGTGCTGATCATAACACCTCTATTAAGATGCTTAAAGAAGTTATTTTTCTGAGGTTTGGAGTCCCTAGATATTTAATGACTGATGGTGGTTCACATTTCATTCATGGTGCTTTCCGTAAAATGCTTTCTAAGTATGATGTTAATCATAGAATTGCATCTCCTTACCATCCCCAGTCTAGTGGTCAAGTAGAATTGAGTAATAGAGACCTCAAATTAATTTTGCAAAAGACTGTTAATAGATCTAGAAAGAATTGGTCCAAGAAACTTGATGATGCATTATGGGCTTATAGAACTGCATATAAAAATCCTATGGGTATGTCTCCGTATAAAATGGTCTATCGAAAAGCATGTCACTTACCTCTCGAACTAGAACATAAGGCATATTGGGCCATTAAAGAGCTCAACTATGACTTCAAACTTGCTGGTGAGAAGAGACTATTTGACATTAGCTCACTTGATGAATGGAGAACCCAGGCCTATGAGAATGCCAAACTGTTTAAAGAAAAAGTTAAAAGATGGCATGACAAAAGGATACAAAAATGTGAGTTTAATGTAGGTGATTATGTATTGTTATACAACTCTTGTTTAAGATTTTTTGCAGGAAAACTCCTCTCTAAATGGGAAGGTCCTTATGTAATCGAGGAGGTCTATCAATTCGGTGCCATAAAAATCAACAACTTCGAAGGCACAAATCCGAGGGTGGTGACGGTCAAAGAATCAAACATTATATCTCACGTAATCCCATAAATGTTGAAACTAATGTTATTGAAACTGTAACCCCGGAGGAATACATAAGGGACACTTTCCAGAACATTTCAGACTCTGAAAAGGAAGAGGTGTGTGGTACGGTAAGTAAACCGACTCCAAAACAATTCTAATGACAATTTTTCTCCGTTTTGGAATATTTAAGAAAATAGGAAAATAAGAAGCAGTCCGAGAAGGACACGAGGCTCCCACGAGGGTGGAGGGCGCGCCCTACTCCCTGGGTGCGCCCCCTGCCTCTTGGGCACCTCGTGTGCTCTCCGGACTCTACTTTCTTGCACAATACTTCTTTCGGTCAGTAAAAATTCACTATATATTCTCTTGAAGGTTTTGACCACTGTACCATGCAATTATCCTCTGTTTTTGTTTTGAGCTGTTTTCTGCCAGAGTTGTCAAGGTCAGGCATCATGCCGTTCCCCTCCTTCAACAATGAGGGCAACGATGCTTGGCTAATGAAGATAGAGCTGAAGATAAAAGAACCCAGAGAGATCAACAAGGATGGGATCAAGAAGGTCATGGAGGATCAAGTTCCGGTAGTAGAAGATGAAGACATCCTTCAACCTCATCACAATATTCTTACCCCAACAGAGATTGAACTTTTTAAGATGACTGAGTTAGCTCACATTCAAAACAAGTATCTCACACGTGAAAATATTTTGTTGAAGGAGCATATCATCACACTCAAGGGCATCATCCGCAAATTGGAGGATCTCCTACGCTCGATGTGCGACTATCCATCATCACCACCATCTCCTTCACCCCCGAGGAAAGAGATATAAACACATTGGTATGCACACTCCCCTTGGCAACTTCCAAGCTTGGGGGAGCGCCCCGGTATCGTATCACCATCACACTCCTATCTTTACTGTTTTTCTTAGTTCGATCCTTTTGGTTATATCTTGATCTAGTAGAATAAAGTTTTAGTATGATCTAGTTTTGAGTTTTGCTTTATGATCCTTCCATGTAATCGAGTCCGTGAGCTATATATAATAAAGATTAGTTATGAGTCAAGGGCCTAATTATCTTGCCATGATCTGGAGGGAATAAAAATAAAAGAGAAGAGAAAGAATAAAAATAAATAAAGAGATCATATGGATCTTATGGAGAGTAATGACTTCACATATAAAGAGTATGATGAATAAAAGTTGTTGAGAGTTAACAAACATAGTTTTGGTCATCGTTGCAATTAATAGGAAGTAATAAAGGAAGAGAGGTTTTCACATATAAATATACTATCTTGGACATCTTTTATGATTGCGAGCACTCATTAAAATATGACATGCTAAAAAGTTGATGTGGGACAAGGAAGACAACATAATGGGTTATGCTTTCTTACATCCTAAATAAATTATATTGTCTTGGATCATCCAACATTTTGAGTTTGCCTTTCCCCCTCATGCTAGCCAAATTCCTTGCACTAAGTAGAGATACTACTTGTGTTTCCGAATATCCTTAAACCCAGTTTTGCCATGAGAGTACACCATATCTACCTATGGATTGAGTAAGATCCTTCAAGTAAGTTGTTATTGTTGCAAGAAATAAAAATTGCTCTCTAAATATGTATGATTTATTAGTGTGGAGAAAATAAGCTTTATACGATCTTGTGATGTGGAAAAAATAAAAGTGATGGACTACATAATAAAGGTCCGTATCACAAGTGGAAATATAAAGTGACGTTCTTTCGCATTAAGATTTTGTGCATCCAACCATAAAAGCACATGACAACCTCTGCTCCCCTCTGCGAAGGGCCTATATTTTACTTTTGTCTTATACTTCATACAAGAGTCATGGTGATTTTCACCTTTCCTTTTTGCATTTTATCCTTTGGCAAGCACTGGGTGTTGGAAAGATCCTGATATATATAGCTAATTGGATGTGAGTTTTCATGAACTATTATTGTTCACATTACCCTTGAGGTAAAAGGTTGGGAGCAAAACTATAAGCCCCTATCTTTCTCTGTGTCCGATTAAAACTTCATACCCATAAATATTGCGTGAGTGTTAGCAATTATGAAAGACTAAATGATAGTTGAGTATGTGGACTTGCTGAAAAGCTCTTATATTGACTCTTTCCGATGTTATGATAAATTGCAATTGCTTCAATGACTGAGATTATAGTTTGTTAGTTTTCAATGAAGCTTCTGGTTCATACTAGAAATTGTGAATGAATTGCTACTTTAGCATAAGAAAGCATATGACAATATATATATATATATGTTGCTGTTATAAGAATGATCATGATGCCCTCATGTTCGTATTTTGTTTTATCGACACCTCTATCTCTAAACATGTGAACATATTTTTCTCTATCGGTTTCCGCTTGAGGACAAGCGAGGTCTAAGCTTGGGGGAGTTGATACGTCCATTTTGCATCATGCTTTTATATCGATAATTATTGCATTATGGGATGTTATTAAACATTATGTCACAATACTTATGCCTATTCTCTCTTATTTTACAAGGTTTACACGAAGAGCGAGAATGCGGGCAGTTGTAATTCTGGGCTGGAAAAGGAGCAAATATTAGAGACCTATTCTGCACAACTCCAAAAATCCTGAAACTTCACGGGAGCTTGTTTTGGAATATATAAAAAATATTGGCGAAAGAATATACCAGAGGGGGCCCACACCCTGGCCATGAGGGTGGGGGGCGTGCTCTACCCCGTGGGCGCACCCCCCTTTCTCGTGGGCCCCCTAGCAGGCCTCCGGTGCCCATCTTCTGCTATATGAAATCTTTCATCCGGGAAAAATCATAAGCAAGCTTACGGGACGAAACTCCGCCGCCACGAGGCGGAACCTTGGTGAAACCAATCTAGGGCTCCGACCGAGCTGTTCTGCCAGGGAAACATCCCTCCGAGAGGGGGAAATCATCACCATCATCATCCGCATCGATCCTCTCATCGGGAGGGGGTCAATCTCCATCAACATCTCACCAGCACCATCTCCTCTCAAACCCTAGTTCATCTCTTGTATCCAATATTTGTCTTGAAACCTCAGATTGGTACTTGTGGGTTGTTAGTAGTCACTACAAAAAAAAGACACATCTGTGACATTTTGGGCTGAAAGAAATTTTTTTCTGTCCTACATATGACACTTCTATGACGATAATTGTGACAAAACCCGGTATCATCATAGATGTGGTGGGCTCCTACTTCTATGACAAAAAATCATGACAGAAAATGGGATTTTCGTCCTGGGCGGGCCGGAGATGCAACTGCATGACATTCTTTGGGCCGTCTATGATGGAAAAAACCGTGGTAGAAGCGAGGGGGAGGAAAATTTCGGGGAGTTCCCGGTTACGGTGGGAGGTCGGGGGCCGAGCGATGCGCGTTTCTCTCGTGCACGTACGCGCGTGTGTGCGAAACGTTGGCTCTAACGGAACCCGAGCGAGGCGTTGGGCTCTAACTGAACCCAAGCGATTGCACTACAGGCTACGCGTTAGTGAACCCAAGCGATTGATCGATGGATGTTAACTGAACCCGATCGAGCGATTCCTTCACTATTGCTGCTAACTGAAGCCGATCGATGTTGCCTCTAGGATGAACAGTGAGCGTTGCAGGGGGGTTTGGATGAACAGTGAGCGGTGGCGTTGCCTCTAGATGAACGAGACCCCGTGGTGTGGTGGAGGGCTGGATGAACAGTAGACGGTGGAGGGGTGCCCGTGGAGGGGTGGTTGAACAGGATCCCGTGGTGTGGAGGGATGGATGAACAGTAGAGGATGGAGGGGTGCCCGTGGAGGGGCGATTGAACAGGACCCCGTGGTGTGGAGGGCTGGATGAACAGTAGATGGTGGAGGGGTGGTTGAACAGTAGCTGATGGAGTAGCGCGCGGTGGAGGCTGGATGAACTGGAGCCCGTGGAGGCAGGATGAACAGGAGCCCGTGGAGGCTGGAGGAGGTCGACGGTGCAGATGAACAGTATCCCGTGGAGTCCCGTTTTGCGGTACGCCACACCCCTCCTAATGAACAGGACCCCCGTTTCGACCGTAGCGCTCCAACACAAGTCCGTTTCCTCCGTTTTGCGGTACGCCACACCCCTCCCGATCAACAGGACCCCCGTTTTGACCATAGGAGGTCTGTTTCCTCCGTTTTACGGTTCGCCACACCCATCCCGATCAACAGGACCTCCGTTTCGACTGTACGAGGTCCGTTTCCTCCGTTTTGCGGTATGCCACACCTCTCCCGATTAACAGGATCCCGTTTCGAACGTGGCTGGTCGAACACAAGGCCGTTTCCTCCGTTCTGCGGTACGCCAGGTCTCGTTTCCATCGCATGTTCCGTCCAAGCCCTCCCGATGAACACGACGCATTCCGTTGCCTCCCCATGAACACGACACATTTCGTTGCCTCCCCATGAACACGACGCATTCCGTTGCCTCCCCATGAACACGACGACGACGATGTTTCTCTGTTCTGACCCAGCCATGTACACGAGCCCTCGCCGTACGTATGCGCGAGTAGGCGTTCGAGACCCCGCCCGTATGTACACATACGTGGCCGTATTTTCTTTCTTGCACCCTGACCGCTGTACGTACGTGTACATACTACGTGCACGCCTCTACTACGACACGTGCGCGCCTCTACATCGACCATTATATATGTACGTACATGTTCGCGACCAGAATGACAACACTACGTACGCTTGAACCAGGTGGGTCCCGACTGTCAGGACTTCCTTGCGTGCGAAGATGTACCTGGTGGGTCCTAGCAGTCAGGAGGGCAAATCATTTTGTTTTTTTGCCCGGACGCACTTCCTTGCGTGCGAAGGTGTAGCTGGTGGGCCGAGCAGTCAGGGGGGAAACGTTTTTTCGCGAAATACGGTGGCCCGTCCGGTGGGTCCCCGCTGTTAGGTGGAGGAATAATTATTTTGCACGTAATAAGGAGGCACTTCCTTGCTGAGGCCGTGGACCCAGCTGTCAGCCTCTCCACATACAGTCCACGTCCGATGGAAGTCGTTCCTTAACCCCGTTGACCACGCCGCGCCGAGAGCACCAGGGCGGTGGACGACGGTGAGGCCTAGGAATGGGACGACGGGGAGCCGGGGAAGACGCGGCAGTGGAAGCCCGCACGGAGAGGAGTACGAGGGTTCACTGGTTTGGCTACGGTGTGAGGCTGCCATCGCCGCAGGGCGTGGCCAGCGGTGGGAATAGTAGGGGGCGGTGAGGCCTCCGCGGCAGCACAGCCGACCACGGGAGGCAGGAGTATGCGGCACGACCGGTGCTGCTTTGGGCGGCTGGATCAAGAAGACCAGAGGTTGAAGAAGCACTACGGCTGTTGGATGGACATCGTACGGTCACTGGAGCTAGAATTGTTCATATTGACTAAAGTTGACAAAGGCCCCCGTCCCAGTCAACTTAGTAGGCCCAGCATGGTGGGTCCCAGCTACCAGGGGGAGTATTCATTTTTTTGTGCGTAATAAGGAGGCACTTCCGGTGGGTCCGAGCTAAGAGCGGGGGGAACGTTTTTTTTCACGAAATACGCTGGCCAGTCCGGTGGGTCCGAGCAGTCAGGGGGGAAACGTTTTTTTCGCGAAATAAGGTGGCCCGTCCGGTGGGTCCCTGCTGTAAGGTGGAGGAATAATTATTTTGCGCGTAATAAGGAGGAAGTTCCTTGCGGCCGCCTGGACCCAGCTGTCAGCCTCTCCACGTACAGTACTCTTCCCATGGAAGTCGGTTGTTGACCATGTTGACCACGCCGTGCCGAGAGCACTAGGGCGGTGGTCTGGATGACGGTGAGGCCTAGGAAGGGGACGACACGGAGCCGGGGAAGACGTAGAAGTGGAAGCCCGTGCAGAGAGGAGTACGAGGGTTCACTGGTTCGGTTGCGGTGTGAGGCTGCCGTCACTGCAGAATAACAGGGGGTGTGGGTGAGTGGAGGGATGGCCTGGCCAGCGGTGGGAGTAGTATGGGGGCGGTGAGGCCTCCGCGGCAGCACAGCCGGCCACGGAAGGCGGGAGCAGGCGGCACGACTGGCGCTGCTTTGGGCGGCTGGACCAAGAAGACCAGAGGTTGAAGAAGCACTACGGCCGTTGGATGGACATCGTACGGTCACTGAAGCTAGAAACGTTTATTATTGACTAAGTTGACAAAGCCCTTGGTACGCTCCATCTTAGTAGGCCCACAGGCCAGCCTCCGAAACAGTGCGCCCCAGATGTCAGGGGGAGGAATCATTTTTTGGGTGGCTGAAGCTAAGAATATCTGAGATTGAAGAAGAAGCACGACATCCGTTGGATAGACATCCAACGGACACTGCTGCTAGAACTATGTGTTGACTATAATAAGTTGGCAAAGCCTTGCATACGCGTCAACTTATTTTTTAGGGGACGTGTCACTTACTAGGCCCACAAGTGTGTGGCAGAGAACTTATAGCCCATTTGCGTTTTGTAAGAATGTACAACCCATTTTGGAATTCTAATGGAATTTACAACAGCCCATTTACAGTTTGTTAAAAGTACAGCCCATTTGCTAGCTAGGACAATGATTAATAATTTCAACCAACCGTTGAAGACAGAATTCAATAAAATTTCCCACATTTTGATGGGCTCCGAAATATTTTTATCCCGAAATTTCTAGTCAGATTAAATATAAATTTGTATTACGTAAATATCCAACAAAACATTGCGCGCAACAATGAAAAATTAAGATTTTCAAAATCCATAAATAATATTTTATAAACTAATTTCGTATTTGGTGCATTTTTTTATAGTTACTGCCCAGTTTTTATAATGACATCCCATTTATTATTTTTAAAGCCTATTTTCCTGTTAAGCCTAATGCATCCCTCCTAGGAAAGATTTGCAGCCCAGCGGGGCAGAGAATAACAAATTGACCTTGCCTGGGTATTCCTCAAAAAGATGTATAGCTGGGCTAGCCATTTTCATTTTGAAAAAATTAGTATCTCGGCTGGATTTCTGGCCTGGGCTAGACGGGCCACAGCCCGCCCAGTTAATACCCTGCTCTCCTCTGAACCACAACGAAATCATCGCCAAGAAAACCTCTGAAGTGCTCATGCCTCAAAAACAAAAATACTGCTCGAGCTGCTTGGTCCTAGCTATCGGCCGCACCTTGTGCAATTCTCTCGTTTATATTGACTACATAGGTTGACAATGGTGTGGGACCATGATGTCAGGAAACCAGGAGAAAGCAAAAAAAATATAGTTGTACATAATAAGGAGGCACTTGCGTACGTACGACTATGGCCCTAGTGGGTCCCTAGTGTCATCCAGTCAAAATAAAGTCATCTCCTGAATCCTCATGTTCGTTGACGATGTTAACAATGCTCGGCATCACGGCGAGCGCATCAACTCGAAGGACAATGGAGAGGGCCTCGCGGGCCCTACGGATGGTCTGATACAGCGCCCGCTACTCATTCAGGAAGCCAGGATCATCGGACACCTATGAGAACCTTCAAGTATCTGAGACGGCATGAAACGGTAAGCCCGCGCTTGGGAGCTCTGGTTTATTTCGAACCTGTATTAACATACAAGTGTAATTTACTCGTCATCGAAAACAACGCGTAAAATACAGGCGTAATGAAACCGAGGGCCCGAGGTCTGTAAGTAAAACCGGCGGGTTATGCGTGTAATTTGAGAGACCGGTATATATTTTACGAGCACTGCTATATGGACGACATTACTAGACGATACGTGCACGACGTGCGTATCATGCCATCCATGGGCAAGGCTAAAACAACAGCTAACGGCTGGATTAGCAATCGTCCGAGTGTCGTTCAGCGTTTTTATCGTGTGTCAAGTACTTCCGATATTTTACTAGTCGAAATTGACCAACCAAGCGCCTTCGCCCGAGACCATCTGCTTTAATTTACAAGCGTCAGTTTTACAAGCAGTTTTGGTTGGAAAACGACGATCAAATCATGGCCTAATATCATGAGTTGGTCGAAAGATCATATGGTTTCACGTCTAACCTACCCGAGTTGTCGTATAGTCTATGAATGAAACATCAGACGATGAACTTCTTAAGCACGGAAACAACAGAAGAGGATGATCTTCTTAACAAGCAAATCACTGGCATTAGATCAACATGCAAAACAATAGGAAGCATTATTCTCAGGAGGCACGGTGAACAGCTCGTGATGCTGCATGCCAATCCAAGCTCAACTTTGCAATCAAACACAAGGCCTGGCATTACATAGACAATATTCAGAGCAAACTCTTAACACAGGAATATCTCAGCAGAGTAACTATTTACTTCTAAACTGAACACAGGAATAGGAAAAAACACTCGATGCTGCTCACAGCAAGGGCGTCCCACTCAAAAATATCAAATGCATGTCTTCCGGCTAACATCAATGAGCAAATTTTGACAAGGTTTTCCAATTCCAATGTATTAAACTAACGTCTTCTTGCTAACACCAATGATTAAACTTTGACAAGCTTTTCCCATTCAAAATATGTAATGCCTATGATCGTGGAGTCATGTCGCTTCTTGTACTTGTTTGGGCACTTCTTGCCCAGGGCACTCCACGTGTTGTTAAATTGCCAATGGTATCTGCAGACTAGTCATGTCACCGGTGTCTAATATTTATGGCACCAGCTGTAGCAATGGAGGGATTCGGTGCCAAACTAAGAAAAGGTGAAATTGGCACCTCTTTTGGCATACATAGTGGAAGGCATAATACTCTGTAATGCTTCTCGGTCATTCCTTCTGTAATGTAGCGCAAACAATGGCTGCTTCTTTCTACAATGTGGAACGACCAACTGGACCCAGTAATGCAGCAGTTTGCCTTGGACACATTGGCTCCTTTTGTGCAATTGAACTAAAATCGAAGTCGGAATAAAACCGAGCTTTAATTTTGATATCCATGTAAGCAACAAAAGGTATAAGGGAAACAATTACTGAGAAATAATGGTTGATGACTTGTACTCCCAGAAGAAAAACATCTACTGATCTACCTTATCTTAATGGGAAACAAACCAGGAGAGTAGCAATTGTCAATTAGTGTGATTCATTCATATTAACTAAGACATTATCTTAACAATGCCTTGTTTCAAGATGTATAAAGAATGAAAAAGCAGAAATGTATCATTCCTAAAACAATGCGACTGATTCATTTTAACAGAGACATTATCTTAACAATACCTTGGTTAAACATGTAGAAAGAACTACAAAGCAGGATAGTACCATTTGTAAAACACTGTAAATCTGTAACTGATATATAATAATAGAGGCTTTATCTAAACAATACATTTCTTAAACATGTACTCTGGCCGATCCCTAACATAAATGGTACTCCTACTGATCCCTAACAAGTGTTTGCAGTTTTGAACTAAGATTCAGTTCCATGGTAGAGTGGGCGCAACAACAATATTGGCTTCCATCTACTTATAAAGGGGGTGATGCAGAGTTTGTTGTAACAAAGCAACAAGCATCATGTCTGGGTTGGTTCCATTTTTGTTCACTACTTAATTGGAAAAGACAACAATACAATAGCTTCAATTCAACATTTATTTAAAACAGTACCAATACAATTAGCACAACATCTCAAAGCACACTGCACAATCATGTGGATGAAGGCATGTACTGACCTTTCATGAGACCGACAATGATAAAATACAAATCTGCCAACACGAATAGGAAATCCAATCTCGTTTTGTGCAGTTGCACTGAAATCAAGCAAAGTGTTTCGCGTAGCGAAGCAAAATGTCGCAATAGCAACAAGTTGAATAGATATCCCTGTATAAACAGAGGCAAAAAAGGAATCAACTACTGGCTAATAAAGGAGGATGAAACATGCGTCCACAAAAATGGTAATCCCGCCAATCCCTAACAAGTGTTGCAGTTTTGAAATAAGATTCAGTAGTTAATTCTGAGAGTGGCATCAATTACTAGCTTATAAAGGGGGTGATGCTTAATTTGTTGTAACAAAGCAACAAGCATCATGTCTGGGTTGGTCCCATTTTTGTTCACTACTTAATGGGAAAAGAAAGCAATACAATAGCTTCAATTCATCATTTACTTAAAACAGTACCAATACAAGTAGCACAACATCTCAAAACACACTGCATGATCATGTGGATGAAGGCAAGTACCAACCTATCATGACGCACACAAGATCACGTATGAATCTGCCAACACGAATAGGAAATCCAATCTCGTTTTGTGCAGTTGCACTGAAATCAAGCAGAGTGTTTCACGTAGCAAAGCAAAATGTCACAATAGCAACAAGTTGAATAGATATCCCTGTATAAACAGAGGCAAAAAGGAATCAATTACTGGCTAATAAAGGAGGATGAAACATGCGGCCACAAAAATGCTAATCCTGCCAATCCCTAACAAGTGTTGCAGTTTTGAAATAAGATCCAATAGTTAATTCTGAGAGTGGCATCAATTACTGGCTTATAAAGGGGGTGATGCTTAATTTGTTGTAACAAAGCAACAAGCATCATGTCTGGATTGGTCCCATTTTTGTTCACTACTTAATGGGAAAAGACAGCAATTTAATAGCTTCAATTCATCATTTATTTAAAACAGTACCAATACAAGTAGCATAACATCTAAAAGCACACTGCACAATCATGTGGATGAAGGCCTGTACTGACCTTTCATGAGACGACCAACTTAAAATACGAATCTACCAACATGAATAGGAAATCCAATCAAGTTTTGTGCAGTTGCACTGAAATCAAGAAAAGTTGCCGATGTGACATTTAAGTTTTCTATAGCAACAAGTTGAATAGATATCCCTGTTTTAAGAGGCAAAAAAGAAAACAATTACTGGCCAATAAAGAAGCATGAAACATGCGGCCACAAAAAGAAGCATCTACCTTATCTTGATGGAAAACAAAGTATAGGACAGTAGCATTTCTAAAACGGTTGCATTGATTCATATTAACAGAGAAATTCTTTTAAAACAGATCAGTAGTTAATTCTGAGATTAACAACAGCAAAATAGCTGCATGCGACATGCCAACACCATGTGCGTCCACACGTATAAATGGGTGATGCAGAGTATGTAGCCAAGCAGCATATATGCGCTGGTCCCATATTTGTTCTCTTTGAACCTTCTTCCTACGTGAGGGCAGCAAATCTAGTCGTGCACAAACTACCCGACCCCCCAGTTTCTTTCCCTTTTCAACAAAGAGATCGGTTCCTTATAGATGTGTGTACTGGGTTACCCCCTTTTTCCCTTTTCGACCTACAAAGCGGCTAGATAGCCATTCTATACTACTTTGCGCCCCTCCTTTCCTCATTGAACCATGTCCTAGATTCTTGCTCCAGCCCACCGCACCCTTCTTTCCTCTTTGAACCAACACCTAGATTCGACTACAGATCGAAAAAGATCCACATGCAGCTAGAGCAACGACGGTTTCAAAGAAACTTATACCTTAGGGTCGTCGGGATGTGGCATGGCATGCGGCGGGAGGCCAGATCTTCCCACACTACGTATGGCAGCGAGGAAGAAGGGGTCGGTGGCCCTCCCGCACAGGCGCTGTGTGAAAGAGAACAGCGTAGCCGGCAGTGGATTGCCTCCCTCGCCGAAGGCAATAGAGTGAACGCTACACCTGCTCCCCTTCCCGGTGTGACGGGATACGGTCGCCTCCTTCACCAGCTGTGAGGGGGAGAGAGAGACAAGAGGCAAACACAGTCTTGTTTAGATCTGGTGAAGAGAGGGTGAGAGACTGTGAATATAGCAAACCCTAGCAAATGAACGCTGAGCCTCCAGCGTGTAACATATATGTAGTGTGGCGAGCGTGTGGAGTGTGCAAACCCTAGCGAACAAGCGCTGAGGCTCCTGCTTATAAATATACTACTGTAGTATAGACTGAGCTCTGGTGCCTTCACTTCACCTGCTTTTGGCTGTATGACAGGTGAGCCAGCCACATTTTGGGCACACCTGTCGTAAATCCAAAGGCAGGTGCACTAAGTCAATGAAGTTGCGTCCATATAGTACTCTTGTGTATACGACAAAAATATAGTGGAGTGGTTTTCTTATTCTCTCCATAACAATCGTTTTAAATTGTGTAAGTACGAAACGAAACTCTTTATTTAATGTATAGTGAAGAAAACTAGTACTACTTCCGATGAACTAACGATCCACGCCCACGTGTCCTGGTCGCACTTCCTGTCCTTCACGTGTGGTACACTACCCTCCCTTAAGAAAACTCGATCAAAAACACACCCCCGCTTCCAGGTCGCGAGAGTCGTCGTGCACACACACATAGAC
The DNA here is from genome assembly GCF_018294505.1 of Triticum aestivum. NCBI lineage: Eukaryota > Viridiplantae > Streptophyta > Magnoliopsida > Poales > Poaceae > Triticum > Triticum aestivum. The sequence continues at coordinate 194,133,133 of NC_057794.1, forward strand.
ATAGACATGCATATCCGTGTTTACGTAAAATTCCATTTCCATCTCCATCTCCAATCATATTTGTCCAACTGGCACATTATTTACGTTGTTAATTATATACGCAGCAATATTAACGTACAACATCTCTTGTTTGCGCACGTCCGGACCGCTGCCACGGCCGGTCCTGACCAACCCGAACCCTCTTCATCACCCGCATGTGCTTCTCGCCCGAAATGGTCTGTGCCGCATTCATGCCCGGCCAGAGCGGACGCGACCTCTCACTGGCGCCGGCATTGAAGCGGCGCGCCGGCCAGAGAGCGTCGCCCGCGCCGCTTCCGGGTGTGCGCGGCTGCTCCGCATTCAAAGGTTGCAATAGCCGGCTACAACATGTGCGATCTCTTCCAGTAGTAAGTTCTTGGGAGTCCGTGCTACAGCTAGCTGTCCTCCCCCAACTCGTCAATCTCTTCCAGTAGTGCTGGTACTCCATGGCGTGATCCATCGACAAGCAGGCGGGGAAGTTATGGTATACTACTCGGTTTGCGGTGAGTGGCATGTCAAGCGACCGTGTGGGGTCGAGCCGTGGAGGTGGGTGAGACACGAACACGACAGACGTGATTTAAGAGTGAAATGATGGTTGCTTCTTCCGACTAACTTACTGTGTGATTTGACTGCCCCTTAGTGGCCCCTACACGTACCCCCCTACGTGTATGCAACAGTCACACATACACATGGACGCAAAAACGCGTGTGACGCCCTAATGCATGCATGTCCGAGCACACGACAGAACACACACGGTCACGCTCAAGTGCTCAACCTACACGTGCATGCACACACATACTCAGTCAGGGTGAGCTAGTGACCGTATGAGCACTGGAAAAAATATATATTGAGCGCAATGAGCATATTATGAAGTCCAGTGACCGTATTTTTACAAATATACAGTGACAGACAGTGCATTTATCTCGTTTGAAATTAAGCCATATTAACCGGAGAGGAGGCAGCATGGACTAGCATTACTTTGTTGTGTCCTGTCAACTTGCCAAACATGGAGAAGGTTGCAGGACGGGAGAAGCTTGCGCGCGGTGGCTCGTAGGACAAGGAGAAACTTTTGACTAATGCAAGCTCTCCCTCGCTCAGGCGGTGGATGTGCAACAGTTAATTCGGTGTCAGATTGCCAGAAGCATACACTATACTACTAGTGCTATTATTGTTCGACTTCCCGAACAGCCAAGTGCAAAGTTTACTTGTACTACTACTATAGTCCATAAAGGTTCGTACTATACTAGTACTAGGAACCGGATGGAGGAGCGTCTGCGCTCTTATTATAATTTTAAAATGTGATAAAGCAATCTTCAATACATTTGGTTCTCTTCGAGGGTTCTCGCATGTGATAATGGAAGTTGATTGCATGGAACACTCACCACAATTCTCGCTTAATTCTGGCTCATATCCTGTTACAAATAGTAGCGCTCAGTAATATTTCCTCTTTTTTTTTGTTATTCGGCATGTAAACAGGTCAGCAAACCTTGCGGCGCATCTTCGTGTGAACCATGCTTGCTGCACTTTGAATGTGGTCGAGAGCTGGCTTGATGAAACACCTCGCTTCCTACTTCTTTTTTTGCGGGGTACCTCGCTTCCTAGTGACCAGTGTCTTGGCTAATCGTCCTAAGAATGCTTATATATGAATAAAGCTCTCTCATTTACCCGAAAAAAGATTAAGCCATATTAACTGGAAAGGAGGGAGTATGGACTAGCACTACTTTTTGGTGTGTCCCATCAACTCGCAGAACGAGGAGAAGCTTGCAGGACAAGGTGAAGCTCGCTTACGCCTTTTGACTAATGCAACCTACCCTCGGTGGACATGCATTAGTCCATTCGATGTCAGATTGTTAGAGGCATACACTATAGTACCCAACATGCGGAGTACCATCATTGTTCGACTTCACGAAGGGGCGAAGAGCCAAGCGCAGTAGTACGCGTACTTGGTTTTGCACCTTCATACTACTCCACCCTCCGTCACAGTTTACAGGGCGCGCTTCATTATGATGCATTTCTCTCAATGCATTTTCACCACCAGAGAGACTTTAGACGCGTTTGGTTTAATGCTCAATTAATTAGGGCGTGGTAACCGCAATCAAGTCCACAATTTTCTCTCCATGTACTGTACTACTACGGAGTGCATGCATGTGTGTACCCGGGGTGGAAGCACTGCATGCATGTGTGTACACATTATTCCCTCTAGTAATAGACGCCGTGCTATAACTACCAATGCTATTTTTCAGGCCGATCGCTAGTCGCCTTGGTCCCACAGATTTTTTTCTTTTTTCTGAAGCATGCTGTATAAACAGTGACAGATGGAGTAGTATGAGCGGATTCAAAGAAGAGCGTATTGATGGTTGCTTCTTCAGAGCAACTTACAGTGGGAAAGGTGGGGCTTATGATTTGACTGCTCATTACTCACTATTAATGCGGCGCAACGACCGGGCTGAGTCTCCCATGCGGTTGTGCACTACCCCCTCGATTCTTAAATATACTCCAGAGTATTTGTCTTTCTAGAGATTTCAATGACTGACCACTCAAATATTTGTCTTTTTAGAGATTTCGAATGGGCTGGCACATCCGGATGTATATAGATATATTTTAGAGTGTAGATTCACTCATTTTGCTCCGTATGTAGTCACTTGTTGAAATCTCTGTTAGGACGAATAGAATATTTAGGAACGGAGGGAGTACACATACGAAGCGAAATGAGTGAATCTACACTAAAAAATATGCCCGTTTGAAATTTGTAAAAAGACAAATATTTAGGAACGAAGGAGTATAATTTTGTGCATGGCACATGGACCCAGATGATGAAGAGGCTTCTATCAATGCTATCAAGCTTCCATCATTTGTTTACATAATTGACGTACTATACAAATAATTTTCCAGCGACATGAAATTCTACAATGGTGTGAGCTTTCAGCTTTTGTTTCGCGTGTCTTGCCATCGATGCTCTTTCGGAAACAATAAAAAACTAACTTCCTTGCTAATGCATGTCAATTATTAGCAGATCAGAGCTAATAATTACATCACAACTGAAGACAAAGTTCTTCGAAGGTGTTAAATTAAAATTGGGCCATCCTTTCATTGGCATCAACGTCCCCCCAGCTTTGTCTAAATCAACAAGACTTGTTGGGAAAAAAGTAGCTGTCTGGAGCATGCAACATTCCGATCATTTTGTGCAGTTCCACTAAAATAGAGCTGAGCGTCCCTATTCCAAAGATATCAAGTGTGATTACGATAATAGAGGACTACTGATGAAACAATAAACACACAAATAGAAGCCGGTCACCTTTGCAGTCTCTCTTAAGACTAACTAGTTGGAGAAGATTAGGCTCGGAGTTGGATGAGGAGGATAGAGCAAAACCAATCTCCCTTTGTGCAGTCGCACTGAAATGTAGAGACGTTGCCCGTGTGACATTTTAGTACAACTGCACCAAACACTCTTAAGAAAAAAGTGATTTGTGCAGTTCACCAAAAGGTCGCAATAGCAACGAGGTGAAATGGATAGCCCTGTTTGCAAAAAATAGGTAGAAAGGAAACAACTACTGGGCAATAACAGTTGATGACACATGCGATGACAAAAAAGAAGCATATTCCTTGTCCTAAGGGAAGATAACAACACGGTTGTGTTTGTCTAAAACGGTGTGAGGACGAGAATGCAATATGGAAAGTACGTCGGACAAGCTACGTTTTGGGCAAAGAACTATGGAAGATCCACATGCAGCGACGTGGGAAAACGGGCAGTGGAGCAAGGCCGGAGGGGATACCTGGAGGTCGTCGGGATGTAACTAGGTGAGCGGCGGCAGGCAGAATCTGCGAGCAGGTGGCGTAGGCCCTGCCGCACCGGAGCATGGTCAGAGAGAACAACATGTACCGCAGATCGGGATGTGCTGCCTCGGCACCGTCGAACAGACAAACGATGCACTTCCTCCCTTTCCCCCGGTGGACGGGATGCGGCCGGATCAGTGACCAACGGTGAGAGAGAGAGAGAGAGGCCACCGCACTCCCTTTCCCCCGACGGACAGGATGCGGCCGGATCAGTGACCAACAGTGAGAGAGAGAGAGAGGCCACCGCACAACCTTTCCCCCGGCGGACGAGATGCGACCAGATCAGTGACCAACGGTGAGAGAGAGAGAGGCCACCGGAGCCTTGTGTGAGATACTCTGAAGAGCGGACTACCTTTTCCTCCATAAAAATCGTTTTATATTCTGTGTACATGCCATTGAGCGCTATAACTTCATTTAAAAATAATGCGGCAACGCGTCAAGTCGAACTTTGTTTCGTGCATGCGTGGTACACGACCTCCCTAGGTAAACAACCGCTACAGGCATTCAAATTAGCACATGGTCTGCCATTTTGTAAAGAAATGAGCTCCACCGTGTACCCGCGCAGGTGTGGCTGGGCACGAAGCGTGAGTACGTGCATGGTGCACCTATTCTCTTCTTGTATACGTACACCACCTACGTGGGGTTGTGTGAGAGAGATACAAACCTAGAGAGATATAGTGTGTGGGTTCTTGAGAGTTTTTTTTTGTGGGGGGGGGGTCAATCAAAATATTTAACATATGCAATGAGTGTGAAATAGAGTCTTGGATATAACATATATATAGAGGGGGTGATCCACGAGAAGAGAGTGGAGGCATCATTGGCTTGAGGTGTCCAGAGAATTGAAGAGAGGGATGATGTGTGTGTGTGTGCGCACGCGATCGATAAAGAGTGCCATCGAATTTGTGTGTGCCCACGTCCAAGATATAGAGTGGTTGGCCTACTGGAACGTGAGATGGGACATGTGCAGTTTGTCTCTGTGGCATGCATACCTACCTGCAATGCTCGACTATCGGTGTGTGGTGGGGGAAGAGGGAGGCCCAATTAACTATAGAGGTACAATGGCTGGTATATGTGTGGAGGAGGAGAGAGGCCTACCTCATGTATTAAGGGAGATCGATCGGCATCCATGCATATGTGCAGGAGATGAATAAGGTTGGGAGCTAGAAAGAGCTAGAGTGTTGGAGGGGGTGGTAGTGGAGTTGCTTCTAACAAATGGTGGGATAGGCTTGCTAGACAAACGGTGGGCACGCCTGCAATATCAATAAGAGAGGAGATGGATGCTTGTTGTCTGTGCACGTGTGTGTGAGAGACGGGTCAAGAGGCATGCACGAATGATGAGGGGGGACGATGTGGCTGTGGTTAGCAGACGTAACTACATAGGAAGATCAATCGCCCTTTGTAAGAGAAAGGGGAGACATAACTTGTGAGGTACGTTGATCGATGGGCGGGGGTAGTTAAAGTCGATCTAGGTATATGTTGGGAGGTCGATCGGTATACATGCATGTGTATGTTAGAACAAATGAGGCACGAGGAGAAGGATAGAGAGAGAGGGATGCATGTAGGAGGTGGTACGAGAGGCATACTATATCTAGGGGGAGGAGTGTGCGAGTACGAGAACGATGAAAAGAGCGGTGGGAGTGAGGCATGGACGGTGACAAGAGAAGAGGGGAAGCTTGTGTTTGTGCTAGGCACACCTGGCTAGAGAGGCATATCGATTGATGTGTGCCGTAAAGAAGGAGCTGGGGGGGCCTACACACACCATGGGTGAACGACCTAAACTGAAAAGGTGAATTTGCGCGATGGAGCTAGAGAATGCTGAGGGAGGGTGAGAGGGATGCGGGCGTGTGCATGCACAAGAGAAAGTTAGCGCTAGCTACAAAGATAAGAGGGTTGTGTGGGTGTAAAAGACGAATAGAGATCATATATACTTCATTATAAAAATTGATTCTGTATATTTGAACAATTTATCATAGTGTTTCAAACCGACGGATGTGTGAATATATATAACGGTGATACACATGGTGTGGTTATGAACATGGTATACTACATTTAATATATTTTATCTCTGCTCTTATAAAAAAACCGGAGTTGTTGATGATGGTGTGCCTGCCATCCTGCATTTTAGGCCGTCTGATTTATATTTGGCGGATAGCAAGGAAACTATGATGGTTGAAGTTGGCAACAATCATGATTGTAGATTCTTATTGAAATAGAGAAACAAATTCAAATTTAGTTCGAATTGCAGCGGTGGTATAGATATTTGGAATGCACTAAAATGTTGGTATGAGTAGGTTACATGCATTATACAGCAAGCGAAAAAATTTAGTCGGACATAACATGGATTCATACTCCCTCCTTCATCTATATAGGGCGTAATGAGATTTTTAAGACCACCTTTGACTATTGACAAGATTAATAATACATGACATGCACAATGTGAAAATTATATCATTGAAAGAACCTTTCACAGACGAATTTAACGGTGTGCTTTGTGTAAGTTGCATGTCATATATCATTGCTCTAATATTTGGTCAAAGTTAGCATCGAAAAACGCATTAGGCCCTATATAGATGGAAGGAGGGAGTAGCTTTGAATAGCATTTGTATAGTAAAACGGGGCAAGACCCTCTCTTTGTGTGGTGTGAATAGTTTTATTTTTTTCATTTTCTTTTTGGTTGAGGGAAGTGCGAATTGATTTGGTACGTACAAGTACAATATTACTACATGTTAGGCTTGTCCCTAAAATTCAACCCGCGTCTTGTTATATCCTTAAAATTCAGATATCGTGCTCCCGAAACTGGCGCCTTCACAACCCGCGCCTTGCTATCCCGAAATTACAACACGCGCGAAAACTCCCTCCAGCTGCCAAATCCCGACACGTGAAATCCCCCTTCTAACCCTGAGCTGAAAGGGCCGCTTGTTCAAATCGGTGGGGGGTACTTTTGTAACACACCCTACATTTTGGACAAGCGCGTTCCTAAGTCATGCTTCACCCTCTCCCATCGCCCCCTTTTCGCCATTCGAAATCCCAGGCCGCCATAACCTCTCCGCTCCAGCCGCGAAACCCCACCCTCCTCCGTCCGCCACGTCACCGCTACCCAGCCGGAGCCTCTTCCCCGATGACGTCGTCCATCGCAACCGCTCGACGTCCCTCGTCCACCTCCCCGGATGAGGATCCGTCGTCCATCTCACCGTCCCGCCGGTTCAGCCGCCCCGTCCTCCACCTCCAAGGAGCTGCTCTGACGATCGCCTCGTCTATCGCGGCTGCTCCATCCCCACAGCGCCGCCTTAACCTGCTCCACCGGAACCGCAGCATACTCACCGACTCCTCGGACAAAGCCGAGGCCTACTCGGCGCCACCAAAGAGGTTGTACACTCATCGCACCGCACCTTCTCCTTAACTCGACCTCTCGGCGCCGACGGTGCTCCATCCCGCACCCCCATGGAGCGGCTACCTTGAAGCCGGCGCCGCGGGCGACAACTCCACGGCGGCTCTCCCCCAGTGCGAGGCCCCTTCGGCGGCGGCGTGCATAGAGGCCGGATCTGCTGCTACTGCTCCGGCTCTCGCTCGATCGCTCGCTCGCCCAGCTACTGCTGTTGCTCTCCCCCTCGCTCGTGCTGCTCCTGTGCTCCGATTAAGCCACACTTCAGTCGACTGAATCAACTTTTGGGTCAGTCGATTTTCAGGGGTTGGGGGGCTCGCTGGAGTTAAGGAAGAACCACCCGCAGTTGGGACGGGGGCTCGCCGGAGAGATACCCCACTATCTATCTTAGGGTTCAAGGTGGGGGGGCCTAGAGGGCTGGCCGGGGTGGCGGTGGCGAGTTGTTTCGGGGCAGCGAGGCAGTGCTGCGGACGGCGGTTCGGCCGGTGGTGGCTGGCGGCTCAGGGGAGTGCAGGTTGAAGATGAACTGCAGGCCCTCCCTAAACTACATGTCAAGTGCCTCTCTACTACCATTGCATTCAGTTTCGACAGTAGCATTCAGATTCCACAGTAAATTTCAGTTTCGATAGTTAAGTTCAGAGTTAACAGTTTTTACCTCATCTATTGTAGTCAGGTGGTTTTTGGTGATGTTAATTTTACATCCATTTTACATCATCTATTGGAGATGCTATTAGAATCCCACTTGAGATTGACGATGTCTGTCTTGTGCTGCTTCAGCCTTGATGTCATACGGCTCACCGGAGCTACTCCAACGACAGAACGATCCATCACAACAGAGCAGTGCCCTGGACGCCGTCTATAGATTCCTCAGATATTCCTCCACACCTCCGACAACCACCTCTGCCTCAACTGCTTCAGCGACCAACCCAATGATGCTGAGGTCGACACGACTACGGCAAAGAGGTTGTACACTTGTTGCATCACTTATTACTATACATTCACATCGATCCATTAGGGCTATTTTGGTTCAACGGAAAAACATCGATCCACTGGTTTTTACCATCACTCTAAATTTCTGCATGCTCTCCTTACATAATCTCACCATATTTTTTTCGTATGCATGTCAGATATTGTACACAGTCATGCTGAAAATGTAGAGAAAAAGAGAAGAGTTTTGCGTGGCAATACAATGTCATGCAGACATCGCTCCATGGTGGGTTCAATGGCAAACCCTCCCCACCCCTCTCCAGATTGTAATCCAGAGGAAGATATCTGTTCTGAGGCGGATTCGGACGCCGGTGACCACTCCTATTTACCCCCCAAGGTGTTTGCTCTACCTTGGCATGATGATGTTAGTCATATCATGCATATGTTGCCTTGAAGTGCCTACTTTTGACATCATATATGTCATCTGCGTAGTTTAGGCATGTTCTGTAATGCCACCTGTTTAGTTTCTAGATCATATATGGGAATTATGCAGTCTCATGTCTTTTAGCCAGCCATAATATATGTGAAATGTGCAATGCCATCATGTTTAACCAGGCATCATATATTTGAATGATATCTTGCCCATCCTTTTCTTCATTACATTTCCATTTGTCGACAATGTTTGTACATTAAACTACTCTTCCTGTGAATCAGCCATTTGGGTGGAAGATGGAAAAATCTGGAGTGAAAACAAGGCCTTTAGAGCGGACAGTGCTACCTGTCGAAGCAGATCTCTTGTTGGGTCCCGATAGCTCCTCAGAGATGGATTCAGAGACAGATGACCAGTCCTATTCCCCCACTAAGGTGTATGCTCTAACTTGGCATGGTTATACTGCACATATCATGCATACGGTGTCTTGCATTGCATAGTTTAGACATCATATACACAATATTCAACACCATGTTCTTAGTTCAGACATCATATTGAATGCCCTCTGTTTAGCATATAAATCACATATGTGAATTAAATGATGCGATCCTGATTACTTAGATAACATGTAGGTGAATTATGTCATGCGATCCTGTTTAGTTATTCATCATATCTTTGAATTATGTTATGCTATGCTATCCAGTTTAGATAGACATCATATATGTGAAATTATGTCATGCTATCCGTTTTAGTTAAAAAATATACATGTCAACTATTTCATGCCCTCTTTTTTCCACACTATCTATTGCATCTGTCTCTCATACAATGTCTATACATTCAACTATGTTTCCTGTTTATCAGCCATTTGAATTGCAGCGGTTGATGCCAGTATCTAGCGTACTAAAAACACGGTCTTCAAATAAAACAGTGCTACCTCTTGGTGGAGATAGCACCCCGGTTGTACATGCACAAGAACCAGCCCTACCACACATAACCCAAACTCTCGCAGATTGTACCCCTACTACGATGGACAGAGAACCAGCTTCACCCAATCTAACCCCAACCCCAGCCGATAGTAACCCAGTTCCTATTGACACAACACCATCTCCACCACAGAGCTCCCAAACAAGAGCAGTTACTAAGGCAGCTCCAGTGCCCAAAGGGCCAGTACTATAACGGCGAACCCCAACTCCACCAGTTAGTAAGCCTATTCCTGTGGAGGAAGCACAACCAGCTAGTCGTAGTTTAGCATCTATCGCATTTGATGTTGTTAAATCGTATGTGCATATCTTCCCATCTTGTAAATATTATACTGAAGATGAAGGAAAATGCCAGTTGCAGGTGCTTGTCCAGGAGTTATATGTAAGTAATGTTATTCATGGCAATTACTTTGCTTCGTCCCATACATCCTACCTCCATGATGGTTATAATACATCAAATTTTCCCATTTTTCTCTATAGAGAAGGACCGATTTGGAAACTCATGATGAGGTAACCTGTGCTAATACCTCTGCTATCTTCAAGAATGCAGTATCGGAATTACATGAAGAAAACATACTTCACCGGCAAAGAAACTCATCAAATTCCCTTACGTTCTCCTGAGACACATTTACTGGACGATGACTGGGAATGCCTTGTTCTGTACTGGTCCCGAACCAAGAATGTGGTAAGGTCTATGAGCTCATTTTCTATTTTTAAGTATTATATTCTTGCGTCTTACTGTACTCTGTTCATGTAGAACAAGTTCCTAAACCTGAAGAACAGCTGTTCTAATTTAAGATTCCATTGCTACCATAGGACATAGATATATGTTTGTTTGATGCTTTTATTATGTACTAGTACTTGGAAATAGAAGACTTGGTAGTTTAATCCTGTCCACCTTACTAATGAACTGGTTCACCGAAATGAGTTTCATATACTAGTACATGCTAAACTTGTTATGTGTCTGCTTGTTTCTTCTTTTCGAATGCTGACAGAATGTTGGGGAAGAGTGCCTTATTAAGCAACGGTAAAGGAAGTAATGCAGATAAGGTTCAGGATAGTGACACATCATGTCTTGGTTTAGTGTTGGAGTTACTGGCCACTACCGCTTGCACAAGCTATTCAAACTCACTGTCTGAATCGTTCGGTTTCTTGAGTCTCAACTACAAGCTGAAAGACATCGATCAGCTGTGCTGCAGCAACAAGCGGAAGTACCTAGAGCATTCAGATGCATACTTTCTGGTGCAACAGCAAGCGTTGGAGGATTTTAGCGCCAAACAGGACAAAGCTAATCAGCTTGCTAAGCTTATTGCCAGCATGGTGGATACCCAGGATAATGTTTCTTGAGCTCTTCTGAAGTTGTTTTAGTTATGCTCTTGTTTTGCTGCCGCGTTTATTTGCAATGGTGGCCAATTTTGATGGCTAGTGTATATGATATGCTGCTTTGTTCCCTATATTTGCAGTGGTGGCGAACTTTGATGCCCAATGGATGTAATATGTGTAATAGCCGTGATAGCCTAGCGTTAGTTGCTTGCTTATCTATTTCCTTGTTGTCTTGTTTATTTGTTTGCTTGTAGTCATTGTAGTTCTTTTTCCACGGTTAACTAGTGGCTGCAATAACCTATTTTTTAAAACTAGGCCACAATAACCATGGGCTAATATTTACTGTAATGACACTAGGCCTCCTACGGGCCGTAGAAACAGTGGGCCTTCTACGGGCCGTAGAAACAATATGCCTTCTACGGGCCATAGAAACAATGGGCCTTCTACGGGTCGTATCATCAATGGGCCTTATACGGGCCGTATGATCGATTAGCCAAACATGGGCCAATAATAGGCCGCATTATGGCCGTAAACGGGCTAGAGTTGGAATTGTCTGTTCATGGGCTGACCGTAACAGGCCATCGTTAATAGGCCATATTTGATGACGCTAGGAAAACGACCGAACGTATTAACGGACCACAAATGGGCCGACTGTAACCACAGGCTGAATTTGGCCCACAAGTAGAAAATGACAGTAACGGGCCGTAAGTAAACGAATGCTGGAAATGAGCCCAAGAAATGGGCTCTGAGAAGGCCGAAAGATAACATGGGCTGGAAATGGCCCAACGAAATAACGGGCCGTTAATGGGTATAAAGTGAAACATTGTTCATTACAGGCCAGTTTCACCACGGGCCGTTAATGGGTGTAAAGTGATACACTGTTCATTACGGGCAAGTTTCACCATGGGCCGTTAATAGGCCAAGAGTTACATAGGGCCTCATATGGGCCGAAAGATGTCATGGGCCATACATGGGCCAGAAGTAATAACGGGCTGGAATCATATTGGATCGCCCAGATGACGCTACTGGGCCTAATTCGGATAGGGTGTAACGGGCCTTGGTTTAGCGGGTTGTGAATGGGCGATATGCGAATAGGCCGTTAACAGGCTTTCCATGGGCCGGCCTGCCACCTTTTGACCAAGTCAAACGGGTCGGCCTTTTCACAGGAATGGGCCTCTGTTGGGCCGTGCCACATGTCGATGTATCATAGGCGCCTATCTGACCCACTGACGAGCTGACACGTGTTTCTTCCGGCCAATAAAAATTTTACACGTGGAAATTTCCCATTGGTCGGGGCTGTTAATGGGTTATCGGATCCAAAACCCGACCCGATAGCTTAACGGCGTTCCGTTACGGTGGATGCCACGTGTCGGTCACCCTTGACGAAAGCACTTCTGTGACGCGCGATTTATAGTCATGGAAGTGGACACTTCCGTGATGATAATTTTGGTAATGTCATGGAACACTTCTACGATAGCACATGTATGACTATTTGATTTTGTCATAAATTTGTCATGGATGTACATGCATGACAAAAATGCGACCTACTGTGACAAACACGTATCATCATGGAAGTATATTTTTTTGTAGTGAGTGTTGATTACTCCTTGTATTTGATGCTAGTTGGTTTACTTGGTGGAAGATCATATGTTCAGATCATTTATGCATATTAATATCCCTATGATTATGAACATGAATATGATTTGTGAGTAGTGACGTTTGTTCCTGAGGACATGGGAGAAGTCTTGCTATAAGTAGTCATGTGAATTTGGTATTCATTCGATATTTTGATAAGATGTACGTTGTCTATCCTCTAGTGGTGTCATGTGAACATCGACAACATCACACTTCACCATTGTTTGGGCCTAGAGGAAGGCATTGGGAAGTAATAAGTAGATGATGGGTTGCCAGAGTGACAGAAGCTTAAACCCTAGTTTATGAGTTGCTTCATAAGGGGCTGATTTGGATCCATATGTTTCATGCTATGGTTAGGTTTACCTTAATACTTCTTTTGTCGTTGCAGATGCTTGCAAGAGGGGTTAATCATAAGTGGGATGCTTGTCCAAGGAAGGGCAGTACCCAAGCATCGGTCCACCAACATATCAAATTATCAAAGTACCGAACGCGAACCATATGAACGTGATGAAAACTAGCTTGACGATAATTCCCATGTGTCCACGAGAGCATTTTCCTTTATATAAGAGTTTGTACAGGCTTGTCCTTTGCTACAAAAAGGATTGGGCCATCTTGCTGCACCTTATTACTTTTATTACTTGTTACCCGTTACAAATTACCTTATCACAAAACTATCTGTTACCGATAATTTCAGTGCTTGCAGAGAATACCTTACTTAAAACTGCTTATCATTTCCTTCTGCTCCTCGTTGGGTTCGACACTCTTACTTATCGAAAGGACTACGATAGATCCTCTATACTTGTGGGTCATCACCGGGGCATAGCCCCAAGCTCTTTTTATCAACATAACTAGAAGAAGATAGAGGAGGAATGCGAGAATGGGTGACTCCGCCCTCCACCACCCCAACTTTTGTAGGCGGACCGGGGAGGGGAGCCGCTCCATCGATGGGAATCCACCATCCTCCTTCGCCAATTCAAGACAACTGGGCCCTCGCCTTGATGCTCTCCCACGCCACGCGCCTCTATTACCTACTCCACACGATGGATGCAACATACGTGGCTAAGGATAAGCGCGTGGTGGGAAGAGTGAATTGACAGTTTCTACCCCGTGTGTTCAAGTCAATCATGGGCCATTACTAGAGTGGCCACACCACTATTGGCTTTACACAGCGCATGGGGAAACCACAAACTGGCCCAGAATCAAGACTAATGAAGAAGCAACGAAGACCTCAAGAGACCAGCCTCTTCAGCAATCCTGCTGATACGTCCATTTTGCATCATGCTTTTATATCGATATTTATTGCATTATGGGTTGTTATTTCACATTATGTCACAATACTTATGGCTATTCTGTCTTATTTTACAAGGTTTACATAAGGAGGGAGAATGTTGGTAGCTGGAATTCTAGGCTGGAAAAGGAGCAAATATTAGAGACCTATTATGCACAACTCCAATAGTCCTGAAACTCCACGGAATGCCTTATAATAAATAATGAAAAATCCTCGCCAAAGATGAAGACTAGGGGGCCCACACCCTTTCCACGAGGGTGGGGGGCGCGCCCCCCCTACGGCGCGTCCCCTACCTCGTGGGCCCCCTGGTGGCTCTCCGATGACCATCTTCTCCTATATGAAGTCTTTCATCGAGAAAAAAAATAAGAAGCAAACTTTCGGGACGAAACTCCGCCGCCACGAGGCGGAACCTTGGCGGATCCAATCTAGAGCTCCGACAGAGCTGTTTTGCCGGGGAAACTTCCCTCCCGGAGGGGGAAATCATCGCCATCGTCATCACCAACGCTCCTCTCATCGGGAGAGGGCAATCCCCATCAACATCTTCATCAGCACCATCTCATCTCAAAACCCTAGTTAATCTCTTGTATCCAATTCTTGTCTCCAAGTCCGGGACTGGTGCTAGTAGGTTGCTAGTAGTGTTAATTACTCCTTGTAGTTGATGCTAGTTGGTTTAATTGGTGGAAGATCATATGTTCAGATCATTTATGCATATTATTACCCCTCTGATTATGAACATGAATATGCTTTGTGAGTAGTTACGTTTGTTCCTGAGGACAAGGGAGAAGTCTTGCTATTAGTAGTCATGTGAATTTGGTATTCGTTTGATATTTTGATGAGATGTATGTTTTGTAGCCTCTAGTGGTGTTATGTGAACGTCGACTACATAACACTTCACCATTATTTGGGCCTATATGAAGGCATTGGGAAGTAATAAGTAGATGATGGGTTGCTAGAGTGACAGAAGCTTAAACCCTAGTTTATGTGTTGTTTCGTAAGGGGCTGATTTGGATCCATATGTTTCATGCTATGGTTAGGTTTACCTTAATTCTTTTGTTGTAGTTGCGGATGCCTGCAATAGAGGTTAATCATAAGTGGGATGCTTGTTCAAGTAAGAACAACACCCAAGCACCGGTCCACCCACATGTCAAATTATCAAAGTACCAAACGCGAATCATATGAACGTGATGAAAACTAGCTTGACGATACTCCCATGTGTCCTTGGGAGTGCTTTTCCTTATATAAGAGTTTGTACAGGCTTGTCCTTTGCTACACAAAGGATTGGGCCACCTTGCTACACTTTATTTACTTTTGTTACTTGTTGCTTGTTACAAATTATCTTATCACAAAACTATCTATTACCACTTATTTCAGTACTTGCAGAGAATACCTTGCTGAAAACCGCTTATCATTTCCTTCTGCTCCTCGTTGGGTTCGACACTCTTACTTATCGAAAGGACTACGATGGATCCCCTATACTTGTGGGTCATCAAGACTCTTTTCTGGCGCCATTGCCGGGGAGTGAAGCGCCTTTGGTAGGTGGAATTTGGTAAGGAAAAATTTATATAGTGTGCTGAAATTTACTGTCATTTGTTACTATGGTAAGTAATCCTCTGAGGGGCTTGTTCGGGGTATCTACCCCGATGTAACGCCCTCGATGCTGCTATATCTCCCACGTGTCGAAGCACGACTTAGAGGCATAACCGCATTGAAAGCAATGTCGCAAGTGAGGTAATCTTCACACAACCCATGTAATATATAAGGGAAAGAGATACATCGTTGGCTTACAATCGCCACTTCACACAAATACATGAATAAAGCATTACATCATCCAAATACAATCAGGGCCCAACTACAGAGCCAAAATAAAAGAAGACTACCCCAAAAGCTACACAGATCCTCGATCGACCCCAACTGGGCTCCACTACTGATCAACTAGAAAGAAACAACACGAAGGATGAGATCTTCATCGAGCTCCTCCTTGAGCTTGGTTGCGTCATCTGCACGGTTCAACGGCACCTGCAAGCTGGTTTTGGAAGTATCTGTGAGTCACGGGGACTCAACAATCTCACACCCTCGCGATCAAGACTATTTAAGCTTATGGGTAAGGTAAAATGTATGAGGTGGAGCTGCAGCAAGCGACTAGCATATATGGTGGCTAACATACGCAAATGAGAGCGAGAAGAGAAGGCAAAGCACGGTCGATAAAAGTATGATCAAGAAGTGATCTTAGAACAACCTACGTCAAGCATAACTCCAACACCGTGTTCACTTCCCGCGCTCCGTCGGAAAGAGACCATCACGGTTACACACGCGGTTGATATATTTTAATTAACATCAACTCTACAACCGGACATTAACAAATTCCCATCTGCCCATAACCGCGGGCACGGCTTTCGAAAGTTCAAAACCCTGCAGGGGTGTCCCAACTTAGCCCATCACAAGCTCTCACAGTCAACGAAGGATGTTCCTTCTAGCGGAAAGACCCGATCAGACTCGGAATCCTGGTTACAAGACATCCTCACAATGGTAAAACAAGTCCAGCAAGACCGCCCGATGCGTCGACATCCTGATAGGAGCTGCACATATCTTGTTCTCAGGGCAACACCGGATGAACACTACGTATAGCTAAAACCAGCCCTCAAGTTTCCCCGAGGTGGCACCGCAAGTGGCTCTAGTTTGGACCAACACTTAGACAAGCACTGGCCCGGGGGCGCTAAAATAAAGATGACCCTCGGGATGCGCGACTCCCAAGGGAAAAAGGCTAGGTGGCGAATGGTAAAACCAAGGTTGGGCCTTGCTGGAGGAGTTTTATTCAAAGCGAACTGTCAAGGGGTTCCCATTATAACCCAACCGTGTAAGGAACGCAAAATCCAGGAACATAACACCGATATGACGGAAACTAGGGCGGCAAGAGTGGAACAAAACACCAGACATAAGGCCGAGCCTTCCACCCTTTACCAAGTATATAGATGCATTAATTAAATAAGAGATATTGTGATATCCCAACAAGTAAACATATTTCAACAAGGAACAACATCTCCATGTTCCAACAAGGAACAGACTTCAATCTTCACTTGCAACTAACAACGCTATAAGAGGGGCTGAGCAAAGCGGTAACATAGCCAAACAATGGTTTGCTAGGACAAGGTGGGTTAGAGGCTTGGTTCAACAATATGGGTGGCATGATAAGCAAGTGGTAGGTATCGCAGCATAGGCATAGCAAAAGAGCGAGCAACTAAGCAAGCAAAGATAGAAGTGATTTCGAGGGTATGGTCATCTTGCCTAAGATCCCGCAAGGAAGAAGAACGGGTCCACGAAGAAGACACACGGACGTAGTCGAACGGATCCTCACAACTCCGGAACGAAACTGAAGCTAACGTGAGAAGTAACCCGGAAAGAAGCAAACAACATAGTAAAACAACCATCACATAAACATGGCATGATGCACAACCAAGTATGACGCATGTATGGTTAAATGAAGCATGGCATGGCAAAGTGCATAAGCAAACCTATAAATTAAGTGGAGCTCAATATGCAACAAGTTGCATATTGACGAAACACCACATGACTTATTTAGTTCTCTCCCGTTTATGTACTCAACAATATTAAATGTTGATTATCATGGAAAGAGGTGAAACATAAAGGGATTATCTATCTAAACAATTTAAATGGGGCCGGATATAGCAAACAACAAATCCGGTAAATCCCCATATGCATTAGTAAATTAATGCAAACAACAATTTAAACCATCTTAATGTTGTTAACATGATGCGGATGACATGTTCAAGTTTTATGCAATTTTAAGAAAATGTTGATAAGAGCATTATGAAGCATTTGTCATCATGGAGGAAACGAAAAGGGGTGCCACGACAACTATAACGAAAACGGTGCCACGGCAGCGTTCCGGTTCCGGTAACTCGATTGAGATACCGATGCAAAGGAGAAGTGTGCGGATGCGTGCAAAAGATGGTGGGGCGCTCCCGGATTCCGGGTGTCCCACGAGTTGGCGACAAGGAAACGAGTGACAATCTGGACACGGTGCAAACATGAGCATCCCAAACATCGCAAGCATTCGTTCACGGACGTCGTCTCGGGTTTATACCTTTGAAGTGTGCAAACGGGACGGCTCTCGTTCGGTGCCAAGTAGAGGAAGTAGACGTTCTCGGGACGTTCGTAGTGGAAGTAGTCGTTCTCGCATGCTATAGGGTCGATGGTAGTGGTTCTCGCGATCTCGGCGACGGTAGTTGTACATGTAGGCCGTAGACGAACTTGACGGTTCTGTTACCTGGTTCTTTGGAAACGGAAGTAGTCGTACATGTTCCGTAGCTGTTCATGTCATCGGTGTCATGGTACGTGGGGTCTTCGGACTCTCCAGTCCCGTTCTTGCGACGGCAGTCATTCACGTTTGTTCGGATAGGTACTAGACGCACCCCGGATCTGTAGTCGTACACACACGTAGATGAACTTGGCGGGTCCTCGACGTCCTGGTACTTGGCGTTTGGTGCAGTACTTGATGAATCCCAAAACGGTCTTAGGCGTCTTCGCACGTAGGGGTACTTGGCGTTTCCGCGTCGTCGGTCTTGCCGATCCCGGACTCGGCAACGTAGTTGTGCAAGAGCGTCATCGGACTTGTCGAATCCGAAGTCTTCGAGGGTCTTCATGTAGCCGTTCATGTCGTAGTCGGACTTGGCAAAATGCACACTGATGGTAGTGGAACTTGCGTCGGTCGTCGTGGTACTAGGGCCCTAATCTGGGCGTGATCCAAAAATAAGACATGACGTTGGGGAAAGACCCGAAAGCGCTCCTGGAGTCAAACGCAGGGTCGTGCACAACATTCGAGGAACCGCTGCTCGATGTAGGGGGCTGGTGAGAAGGACCTTGTAGGTCATCGGAGCTTGACGCACCGGCGGCAGAGGACGACGAGGTGCTGAAGGAGCAGCTCTACTTTGAGGAGCTGGTTCCGGTGGCACGACGAACGGCACGGTAGAGCAGGAGCAAGGGCTCGCCGGCAAGATAGGAACGAGGTGAAGCTGGGCTGGCAACGATGTTCAGAGGGACGGCGAGGTTTGACGACGGCGCACGGGGTCGCGCTGGCGGGGGAGGCGCTGGACTTGGGCTTCGGCGGCGATGTGTGCTAGGGCTTCAACCTGCTCACTCCCCTGCTTGATGCAGGATCTTACGCCTAAGATCCAAGGCAGGAGAGGCGCGATGCAGGGTTTGCAAGGGAGCGGGGCCGAGCGAGGGGAAGGAGGAGCATGGGGGGTCGAGAGCTAGGAGAGGGAAGGGGAGATCGAGCGGGTGGCATCGGGCACAGACGCTCCTGGCGGCGGAGGGAGAGGGAATCGGGAGAGGGAGGTAGCGATCGGCTAGGTTAGAGCTGTTAGGTGGGCCGACGTGGGAGGTTGGCCTAGGCTGGGCTGCTGGTTGGCCTGGCAGTGAGGCCCAAGTGGCCAACTGGACCTCTCTCTCCCCCTCATATTTCTTTAGCAGAAAAGACAATAAGAAGGAAAAGAAAGAGATGATTAGGAAAAGATTTTTGGACATGGGGATAATTTTCTCGAACTCACAAAAATACGCTTGTTTCGAGAAAATATAAAAAGCCAAGATTGGAAGATGTAAATTCAAACTCATTTAAATTTAATTCAAATGGGTTTGAACTAGGACTAGGTTTTGGAAGTGTCCAAAAATGTTGAGAATTTAGGTGGAGCTTCGGAAAATGACGAAAGGATATATGGGCAAAGTTTGGAGACCAAGAATTGAGATAACAAAGGCGTGGGATATTTGCAAGTGTGTTATGGTTAATTCCAAATAAATGGAATAATTTTTATTATAGCTCCCTAATATTATTGAGAGGCTTTAATGTGTTATAAAGAGAAATCACAAGTGAATTCCCTCGATTTAAATGGATCAAAGATCCATGCCATTTATTTAGTTGAGTTAAGAAAAGAAATAACATGATGGCATGATGACATGATGCAATGCACATGATGCAATGATGAATGCAAAGAACCAAACAAATCACACGACGAAACCCGGAAACCACAGAAGGCATCTGAAGCTCCGGTCTTGGGGCGTTACAACACTCCACCACTACGAGAGGATCTCGTCCCGAGATCTAGAATTGCACCGGAGGGAAAATGGAAGAGAACGAGAAGAGGTAAAACTAAGTTGCTTCTTTGACAAACGAGTGAGACCAAAGAACCTTGAAAAGGTTAAGCCATTTCGAGAAAAGAATACAACGGAGATGAACGAAGTTGAAAACACTCCGTTAGAAAAGAGGAACAAGGAAGAACAACTTCGGGCAGCACTTCGATTGAAAAGAAAAGGAATTGAATAAGAACTTGGTAAGATGAGAAGATACTTGATGAAATCACAACACAATGCCTCTGGAACTATTGAATGAATGGAACAAGGGGTAAGAAAAATCTCAGACAGCACTCCGGTTGAAAAGAGATGCAAGGCTTGATAAGACAAAAAGAACTTGAGCAGAATGGCACCACACTCCGGTTAAATGGGTAGGCATGAAAAGAACATGATCTTGACACACCAGATGATGGATTGAAGAGAGCAACATCACCATGCCTCCAGAACAAAAGAATAGACGATAAATAATTGAAATAAAAGAATGGGGAATAAAATGCCAAGTTGTGCCACAATTGAGCTTGAAAAGGCATCCTTAGGAGAATGGTCGAACGGAGTTATTGGAAAGCCAACAACGAAAAGAATAAGCTTGATATGGTCTTATGGAGTACATCTCAAATTATGAGGTGACAACCTGCCACTCACGGGAAAAAAATTTGGATTTATAAGAACAAGGAGACGAGAAGCTATCTCACCGGGAGGATAAATGAAGAACTTGGATCATTGATAAACACCATAAGAGCGACAATCCTTAAAGGAAAGCTTTAGGTGAAATATAACCCAAGATAATTCCAATGAAGAAAGTGATGGGTTTAAATACCTCATTCTTGACAACATGTGAATCATGAAACATGAACTCAAATTATCAAGAATGATATAATACCACCTCTATTGATACGGAAGGAAGAATTGCACTCTGGATTGCAAGATGAAGAATGCTTGAGCTCATCTGAAAAGAATCTTGATGAACACTTCGAGAAGGAATTAAATCCTTTATGAACCATCATGTAGAATGTTGATTAAGAACTCCGGTAACAAAAGGATGATCAAACGGAAGGAAAGAGAAGTTGAAAACACAAGGTAAAACCTTGTAATGATTTAGATGAATCTCCGTGGTGATATAGTTGAAAAAGGATGGAACTCCGGGGAAAAGATGAAAACAATTGAAGTCGGGAATTTGATGAGCCTTCGGAATAGGGAATTGAGTTCACTCGATGAAGCAAGAATAAGAATTAAATTCGGCTTATCCTTCATCAAGTAAATTGATGAAAAACAACAGATTTGGCATATTACTTATTCTCATAGAAAAGATTAAGAGAGATATAACATAAGCTTGAGAATGTCTTCCATGAACCACCGTTAGGATTTGGAAGAACGAATGAATTGATGATAACCAAGGAAGAGAGATCTTGAACGAGCCACCGGTAAGAATTGAAAATGAACGAAGAGAAGATAAAGAAACACCGGGAAGAATTATAAAATGAACGAAGATGCTTGAGAGAATTTAGACCCATGAGAACGAAAAGATTACGAGCTGATTAGAGAATCCTTGATTTAGACACCGATATGATTTAGAGTATGAGAGCTGAAAACTGGAATGAATAAATCTTAGATGATGGGCTCCGGATAATCAAACTGAACAGAATCTTGAATTGCTCTGGATGGGTGAAAAAAAGTCTCACAACCAAAAAGAATTATGAGAGGATGGGAGAGAATGGGGTCATCTTTATTTAAACCCCCCCGGGCCAGTGCTCCTCTGAGTGTTGGTCCAAACATAGCCACTTGCAGCGCTACCTCGGGGAAACTCGAGGGCTGGTTTTAGTTGTACGTAGTGCTCATCTGAGTGTGCCCTGAGAACGAGATATGTGCAGCTCCTATCGGGATTTGTCGGCACATTCGGGAGGTGTTGCTGGTCTTGTTTTACCATTGTCGAAATGTCTTGTAACCGGGATTCCGAGTCTGATCTGGTCATCCCGCTAGAAGGAATATCCTTCGTTGACCATGAGAGCTTGTGATGGGCTAAGCTGGGACACCCCTGCAGGGATTTGAACTTTCGAAAGCCATGCCGCGGTTGTGGGCAGATGGGAATTTGTTAATGTCCGGTTGTATAAAACCTGAAGTTGACCTTAATTAAAATACATCAACTGCGTGTGTAACCGTGATGGTCTCTTTACGGCGGAGTGCGGGAAGTGAACACGGTGTTGGAGTTATGTTTGACGTAGGTTGTTCTAGGATCACTTCTTGATCATAGGTTCTCGATCACGCTTTGCCTTCTCTTCTCTCTCTCATTTGCGTATGTTAGCCACCTAATATGCTAGTCGCTTGCTGCAGCTCCACATCATACCTTTACCTTACCCATAAGCTTAAATAGCCTTGATCGCGAGGGTGCGAGATTGCTGAGTCCCCGTGACTCACAGATACTTCCAAAACCAGCTTGCAGGTGCCGATGATGCCATTCCAGGTGACGCAACCAAGCTCAAGAGGAGCTCGATGAAGATCTTGTCCTTTACGTTGTTTCGTCTAGTCGATCAGTAGTGGAGCCCAGTTGGGGTCGATCGGGGATCTGTGTAGCATTTGGGGTAGTCTTCTTTATTTTGGGTTCCGTAGTCGGACCTTGATTGTATCTGGTTGATGTAATGCTTTATTCATATAATTGTGTGAAGTGGCGATTGTAAGCCAACTATGTATCTCTTTCCCTTATGTATTACATGGGTTGTGTGAATATTACCTCACTTGCGACATTGCTTTCAATGCGGTTATGCCTCTAAGTCGTGCTTCGACACGTAGGAGATATAGCCGCATCGAGGGTGTTACACCCGACCAGTAGAGAAAAGAGTTGCTACTAAACCTACTGAACCTATTGAAAATGAAATTCCTTATGAGTATCCTTCGGGTATGATAGAAAAACTGCTAGCTAATCCTTTTACAGGAGATGGAACAAAGCATCCTGATGAACACCTAATATATGTGGATGAAGTTTGTGGATTATTTAAGCTTGCAGGTATACCCGATGATGTTGCTAAGAAGAATGTCTTCCCTTTATCTTTGAAGGGAGACACATTGATATGGTATAGGCTATGTGATGATACGAGATCATGGAACTATAGAAGATTGAAATTGGAATTTCATCAAAACTATTACCCTATGCATCTTGTTCATCATGATCGCAATTATATATGTAATTTTTTGCCTCGCGAAGGAGAAAGCATCGCTCAAGCTTGGGGGAGGCTTAAATCAATGTTATATTCATGCCCCAATCATGAGCTCCCAAGAGAAACATTTTTTGAAAAAAATTATGCTTGGCTTTCTAAAAACAATCGCACCATGCTTGATACTTCTTGTGTTGGCTCTTTTATGACGAAGACTATTGGATTTAGATGGGATTTATTGGATAGAATTAAACGCAACTCTAAAGATTGGGATCTTGATAAAGGTCAGGAGTCAGGTACGACAACTAAGTTTGATTGTGTTAAATCTTTTATGGATACCAATATTTTCTGTAAGTTTAGCACTAAATATGAACTTGATTCTGAGATAGTAGCTTCTTTCTGTGAATCTTTTGCTACTTATGTTGATATCCCTAAGGAGGAGTGGTTTAAATATCATCCTCCCATAGAAGTAAAAGTAGCTGCACCAATTAAAGTTGAAGAAAAGACTGTCACTTATAATGATCCTATTGTTCCTACTTCTTATGTTGAGAAACCACCTTTCCCTATTAGGATAAAGGATCATGCTAAAGCTTCAACTGTGGTTCGTAAAAGCAATATTAAAACATATGCACCTCCTAAGCAAGTTAAAGTAGAACCTAATATTGCTATTGTTAAAGATCTCTTGTCTGATAATATAGATGGGCATGTTATTTACTTCTGTAATGAAACTACTAGAATTGCTAAACCCCGTTATATAGATAAACCTAGACCTGTGGTAGGCATGCCTGTTATTTCAGTTAAAATAGGAGATCATTGTTATCATGGCTTATGTGATATGGGTGCTAGTGCTAGTACAATACCTATTGACTTATACAAAGAAATTATGGATGACATTGCACCTGTTGAGTTAGAAGAAATTGATGTTACTATTAAACTTGCTAATAGAGATACTATTTCACCAATGGGAATTGTTAGAGATGTTGAAGTCTTGTGTGGGAAAACTAAATATCCTGCTGATTTTCTTATTCTTGGTTCCCCACAAGATAGCTTTTGTCCCATTATATTTGGTAGACCCTTCTTAAATACTGTTAATGCTACCATAGATTGCACAAGGGATGTTGTTACTGTCGTCTTAGATGATATGACTCATGAGTTTAATTTCTCTAAATTTAGTAAACAACACCATGAAGAAGAATTGCCTAGTAAGGATGAAATTGTTGGTCTTTCTTCTATTGACGTACCTCCTAGTGATACTTTAGAACAATATTTGCTAGACCATGATAATGATATGTTTATGAATTGAAGAAGGGAAATAGATGAAGTATTCTTTAAACACGAACCTATTCTGAAACACAATTTGCCTGTTGAAATCCTAGGGGATCCCCCTCCACCTAAGGGTGATCCCGTGTTTGAGCTTAAATTGTTGCCTGATAATCTTAAATATGCTTATCTTGATGAAAAGAAGATATATCCTGTTATTATTAGTGCTAACCTTTCAGAGCATGAAGAAGAAAGATTATTGAAACTCTGAAGAAGCACCGTGCTGCTATTGGATATACTCTTGATGATCTTAAGGGCATTAGTCCCTCTCTATGTCAACATAAAATAAATTTGGAAGCAGATGCCAAACCAGTTCGTGATCCCCAACGACGTCTGAATCCTAAAATGAAAGAAGTGGTAAGAAAAGAAATACTAAAGCTTCTAGAGGTAGGTATAATTTATCCCATTGCTGATAGTCAGTGGGTAAGTCTTGTTCATTGTGTCCCTAAGAAGGGAGGTATTACTGTTGTTCCTAATGATAAAGATGAATTGATTCCACAAAGAATTATTACAGGTTATAGGATGGTAATTGATTTCCTCTAATTAAATAAGGCTACTAAGTAAGATCATTAGCCCTTACCTTTTATTGATCAAATGCTAGAAAGATTATGCAAACATACACATTACTGCTTTCTAGATGGTTATTCTAGGTTCCCTCAAATACCTGTGACGGCTAAAGATCAATCAAAGACTACTTTTACATGCCCTTTTGGTACTTTTGCTTATAGACATATGCCTTTTGGTTTATGTAATGCACCCGCTACCTTTCAAAGATGCATGATGGCTATATTCTCTGACTTTTGTGAAAAGATTTGTGAGGTTTTCATGGACAACTTTTCCGTCTATGGATCTTCTTTTGATGATTGCTTGAGCAATCTTGATCGAGTTTTGCAGAGATGTGAAGAAACTAATCTTGTATTGAATTGGGAAAAGTGCCACTTCATGGTTAATGAAGGTATTGTCTTGGGGCATAAAGGTTCTGAAAGAGGTATTGATGTTGATAAAGCCAAGGTTGATGCTATTGAAAAGATGCCATGTCCCAAGGACATCAAAGGTATAAGAAGTTTCCTTGGTCACGCCAGATTTTATAGGAGGTTCATTAAGGACTTCTCAAAAATTTCTCGGCCTTTGACTAATTTATTACAAAAAGATATGCCATTTGTCTTTGATGATGATTGTGTAGAAGCATTTGAAATACTTAAGAAAGCATTAGTTTCTGCACCTATTATTCAGCCACCTGATTGGAATTTACCCTTTGAAATTATGTGTGATGCTAGCGATTATGCTGTAGGTGTTGTTCTAGGGCAAAGAGTTGATAAGAAATTAAATGTTATCCATTAGGCTAGTAATACTCTAGACAATGCTCAAAGAAATTATGCTACTACTGAAAAAAGAACTTTTAGCAGTTGCATTTGCTTGTGATAAGTTCAGACCTTATATTGTTGATTCTAAAGTAACTATCCACACTGATCATGCTGCTATTAAATATCTTATGGAGAAGAAAGATGCTAAACCTTGACTTATTAGATGGGTTCTCTTGCTACAAGAATTTGATTTGCATATTGTTGATAGAAAAGGAGCTGAGAACCCCGTTGCAAACAACTTATCTAGGTTAGAGAATGTTCTTGATGACCCACCACCTATTGATGATAGCTTTCCTGATGAACAATTAAATGTCATAAGTACTTCTCGTAGTACCCCTTGGTATGCTGATTATGCTAATTACATAGTTGCTAAATTTATACCACCTAGCTTCACATACCAACAAAAGAAAACGTTCTTCTATGATTTGAAACATTACTTGTTGGATGACCCACATCTTTATAAAGGAGTAGATGGTGTTATTAGACGTTGTGTACCTGAGCATGAACAGGAACAGATCCTACGCCAGCGCCACTCCGAAACTTATGGAGGACACCACGCGGGAGATAGAACTGCACATAAGGTATTGCAATCAGGTTTTTGTTGGCCTACTCTCTTATAGGATGCCCGTAAGTTTGTCCTATCTTGTGATGATTGTCAAAGAATTGGTAATATTAGTAGACGTCAAGAAATGCCTATGAATTATTCACTTGTTATTGAACCATTTGATGTTTGGGTCTTTTATTATATGTGTCCTTTTCCTGCCTCTAATGGATATACACATATTTTAGTTGCTGTTGATTACATTACTAAGTAGGTAGAAGCTATTCCAATTAGTAGTGCTGATCATAACACTTCTATTAAAATGCTTAAAGAAGTTATTTTTTCAAGGTTTGGAGTCCCTAGATATTTAATGACTGATGGTGGTTCACATTTTATTCATCGTGCTTTTCGTAAAATACTTGCTAAATATGATGTCAATCATAGAGTTGCATCTCCGTATCACCCACAGTCTAGTGGTCAAGTAGAATTGAGCAATAGAGAACTCAAATTAATTTTGCAAAAGACTGTCAATAGGTCTAGAAAGAATTGGTCCAACAAACTTGATGATGCATTATGGGCCTATAGAACTGCATATAAAAATCCTATGGGTATGTCTTCGTATAAAATGGTATATGGAAAAGCATGTCACTTACCTCTCAAACTAGAACATAAGGCATATTGGGCTATTAAAGAGCTCAATTATGATATCAAACTTGCCGGTGAAAAGAGGTTATTTGATATTATCTAACTTGATGAATGGAGTACCCAAGCTTATTAAAATGCCAAGTTGTTTTAAGAAAAGGTTAAAAGATGGCATGACAAAAGGATACAAAAGCGTGAGTTTAATGTAGGTGATTATGTATTGCTATACAACTCTCGTTTAAGATTTTTTGCAGGAAAACTTCTCTCTAAATGGGAAGGCCCCTATGTTATCGAGGAGGTCTATCGTTCCGGTGCCATTAAAATCAACAACTTCAAAGGCACAAATCCGAAGCTGGTAAACGGTCAAAGAATCAAACATTATATCTCAGGTAATCCCATAAATATTGAAACCAATATTATTGAAACTGTAACCCCGGAGGAATACATAAGGGACACTTTCCAGAACGTTTCAGACTCCGAAAAGGAATAGGTATGTGGTACGGTAAGTAAACCGATTCCAAAACCTTTTTTAAGGCAATATTTCTCTGTTTTGGAATATTTAGAAAAATACAAAATTAAGTAGCAGTCCGGGAAGGACACGAGGGACCCACAAGGGTGGAGGGCGCACCCTACCCCCCTGGGCGCGCCCCCTACCTCGTGAGCACCTCGTGTGCCCTCCGGACTCCGTTTTCTTGCACGATACGTATTTTGTTAGTAAAAATTCACTATATATTCTCCCGAAGGTTTTGACTCCGGTATCACGCAAATATTCTTTGTTCTTGTTTCGAGATGTTTTTTCTGACAGATCTAGATTATCATGATGTCCCCAAGTGCTTCCAAGGACAAGTTCTTCAAGAAGGTCATCAACCCTTACCTCGCGGAGGTGCTGCGACACCCTCAAACCATTGAGATGCGTGATGGGTTGCTACACATCCGCGATGCTGAGGGACCAAAGGGAACCAGAAGCGTGGAGACGAGGCTCGAAGCAATGGAGCAACAAGTTTTCAAGTGCCAGGGGATGGTGGAGCGTGGAATCAACGCTAGCCACACGATGCTCGCGGAGTTCACTAACAACTACAAGCCGGATGCCAAGCACACCAAGGAGTCCATCTTCAAGCTACATGAGAAGATCGAGCACCTCCAAGCCCAAATCTATGACCTGCAAAACCAAAACTGTGAGTATGAATATAGATTCAAAAGAATGAGTTTGGCTGCAGATTCTAGGATTCCGGAGACTCGATCATCCTTCTATGATGGTGAACCTATGCCTTGGAAGATGGATGACAAGCCCGCATCATCAACAACACCTCCACCTTCTTCACCAACCAAGGAGATATAATCACATGGGTATGGGCACTCCCCTTGGCAACCACAAGCTTGGGGGAGGTGCCCCAGTATCGTATCACAACCACAACTCCTATCTTTACCATTTTCCTTAGTTCGATCCTATTAGTAGTATTTTGATCTAGTAGAATAAAGTTTATGGAATGATCTAGTTTTAAGTTTTGCTTTATGATCTCTCTATGTAATCGAGTCCACGAGCTATATAATAAAGATTAGTGTTGAGTCAAGGGCTTGAGTTTCTTGCTATGATCTTGGGTGAATAAAAGAAAAGTGAAAAAGAATAAGAAGAAACAAAAGTTCATATTGATCTTATTGATAGTAATGACTTCACATAGAAAGAGTGTGATGGTTAAAAGTTGTTGGGAGTTGGCAGACATAGCTTTGGTCATCGTTGCAATTAATAGGAAGTAATAAGGAAAGATAGGTTTCACATATAAATATACTATTATTGACATCTTTTATGATTGGGAGCACTCACCAAATATGACATGCTAAAGAGTTGATGTTGGACAAGGAAGACAACGTAATGGGTTATGTTTTCTTATATTTGAGATAAAGTATGTTGTCATGGATCATCCAACATGTTGAGCTTGCCTTTCCCCCTTATGCTAGCTAAATTCTCAGCACCAAGTAGAGATACTACTTGTGCTTCCAAATACCCTTAAACCAGTTTTGCCATGAGAGTCCACCATATCTACCTATGGATTGAATAAGATCCTTCAAGTAAGTTGTCATTGGTGCAAAGCAATAAAAATTGCTCTAAATATGTATGATTAGTGTGGGAGAAATAAGCTTTATACGATCTTGTGATGTGGAAGTAATAAAAGTGACAGACTGCATAATGAAGGTTCATATCACAAGGGGCAATATAAAGTGACGCTCTTTCACATTAAGATTTTGTGCATCCAACCATAAAAGCGCATGGCAACCTCTGCTTCCCTCTGCGAAGGGCCTATCTTTTATTATTATCTTCTACCTTATGCAAGTGTCATGGTGATCTTCACCTCTCCCTTTTTCATTTTATCCTTTGGCAAGCCCAGCATGTTGGAAAGAACCTGATATACATATCTAATTGGATGTAGGGGGCATGAGTTATTATTGTTGACATTACCCTCGAGGTAAAAGGTTGTGGGGCGAAACTATAAGCCCCTATCTTTCTCTGTGTCCGATTAAAACTCTGTAACCACAAGTATTGCACGAGTGTTAGCAATTATGAAGGACTAGATGATAGTTGAGTATGTGGACTTGCTTTTTAGCTCTGACATAGACTCTTTTTGATGTTATGATAAATTGCAATTGCTTCAATGACTGAGGTTATAGTTTGTTGGTTCTCAATAAGGTTTCTGATTCATACTTTTGCATTATGAATAGATCATCACTTGAACATAAGTAATCATATGACAATATCTATGTATGTTGCTGTTATGAGAATAATCATGATGCCCGCATGTCCGTATGTTATTTTTATCGATGCCTCTACCTCTAAACATGGGGACATATTTATTGTTATCGGCTTTCGCTTGAGGACAAGTGAGGTC
The DNA here is from genome assembly GCF_018294505.1 of Triticum aestivum. Taxonomy (NCBI): domain Eukaryota; kingdom Viridiplantae; phylum Streptophyta; class Magnoliopsida; order Poales; family Poaceae; genus Triticum; species Triticum aestivum. The sequence goes on from NC_057794.1 coordinate 194,162,989, forward strand.
TAAGCTTGGGGGAGTTGATACGTCCATTTTGCATCATGCTTTTATATCGATATTTATTGCATTATGGGCTGTTATTTCACATTATGTCACAATACTTATGGCTATTCTCTCTTATTTTACAAGGTTTACATAAGGAGGGAGAATGCCTGCAGCTGGAATTCTGGGCTGGAAAAGGAGCAAATATTAGAGACCTATTATGCACAACTCCAAAAGTCCTGAAACTCCACAGAATGCCTTATAATAAAAAATGAAAAATCCTCGCCAAAGATGAAGACTAGGGGGCCCACACCCTTTCCACGAGGGTGGGGGCGTCACCCCTAGGGCGCCCCCTACCTCGTGGGCCCCCTGGTGGCTCTCCGATGACCATCTTCTCCTATATGAAGTCTTTCGTCGAGAAAAAAATAAGAAGCAACCTTTCGGGACGAAACTCCACCGCCACGAGGCGGAACCTTGGCGGATCCAATCTAGAGCTCCGGCAGAGCTGTTCTGCTGGGGAAACTTCCCCCACGGAGGGGGAAATCATCGCCATCATCATCACCAACACTCCTCTCATCGGGAGAAGGCAATCTCCATCAACATCTTCATCAGCACCATCTCATCTCAAAACCCTAGTTCATCTCTTGTATCCAATTCTTGTCTCCAAGTCCGGGATTGGTGCTAGTGGGTTGCTAGTAGTGTTAATTACTCCTTGTAGTTGATGCTAGTTGGTTTAATTGCTGGAAGATCATATGTTCATATCCTTTATGCATATTATAACCCCTTGATTATGAACATGAATATGCTTTGTGAGTAGTTACATTAGTTCCTAAGGACAAGGGAGAAGTCTTGCTATTAGTAGTCATGTGAATTTGGTATTCGTTCGATATTTTGATGAGATGTATGTTGTCTAGTCTCTAGTGGTGTTATGTGAACGTCGATTACATAACACTTCATCATTATTTAGGCCTAGAGGAAGGCATTGGGAAGTAATAAGTAGATGATGGGTTGCTAGAGTGACAGAAGCATAAACCATAGTTTATGCGTTGCTTCGTAAGGGGCTGATTCGGATCCATATGTTTCATGCTATGGTTAGGTTTACCTTAATACTTTTGTTGTAGTTGCGGATTCTTGCAATAGAGATTAATCATAAGTGGGATGCTTGTTCAAGTAAGAACAGCACCCAAGCAACGGTCCACCCACATGTCAAATTATCAAAGTACCCAACGCGAATCATATGAACGTGATGAAAACTAGCTTGATGATATTCCCATGTGTCCTCGGGAGCGCTTTTCCTTATATAAGAGTTTGTCCAGGCTTGTCCTTTGCTACAAAAAGGATTGGGCCACCTTTCTGCACTTTATTTACTTTTGTTACTTGTTGCTCGTTACAAATTATCTTATCACAAAACTATCTGTTACCACTTATCATTTCCTTCTGCTCCTTGTTGGGTTCGACACTTTTACTTATCGAAAGGACTACGATAGATCCCCTATACTTGTGGGTCATCACCTGCCTATGCACTTATTAGCCCGTACCCCGACGATGCTCGGCAGCGCGTTCAGGGTAGGCCCAGGGGCTTCTGTCGGTGCAACAAACCCTGGGTCTGTTGCCCAGACTATGCACATGCACGGGAACAAGATTGAAGCACCAGCCCAAATCAGGGTTCAAGGGACTAAGAGATTTGAAGGACCAACATATAGATAAGTGGGACCAGGATCAAGCCAGAGATGCAAGACACCATCAGGAGAAGGCCTCCTTTGCCGGCAGGCGAGCCCAACAAAGGGCGAGGCCACGCCCAGAAGGAGACAATCAAGGCATCCCGGCAGAGCCTACCAGGACTCACAGAGATGAGACCACCTCACTAACCACTCCACCACGACACACGTCGTCGATCAATGCGGTGTCAAGCCGCAAAGTGACTATGTGGCAGCCATTTGCCACATGGAAGCCTCTCTCTATAGGAAAAGCCCACAGATGACACCTGTCCTGCGACGTGTCAAACAAGCAGGCGTGAAGCTGGCAAGATGGCCCGACAAGCCTTGCCGGAAAACCAACGATGTGACGTTGAATGGTGCATTTAATGCGCCCTGTCAGCCCGTAGAGTTAGGTATGATAGCACTGTTTGATATCTTATCAGTGCATAATAACTACTTTGACATTGTGGTAACCCCTTGATCTATAAAAGGAGGCCCACGACAACCATAGACAGGGTTAGAAGGTTGGATAACTCACACCTCCGTACGTGTGTAGCCACACTGCCGCCCTGAGGCAACCTCTGCCGGGCAAGTGTACAACGCTCCACTACCACCTTTCCACCATCAATCCACCAAATCAGGAGTAGGATGTTATGCCTCGCAGTGGCCCGAACCTGGGTAAAATTGCCTGCGTGATCCATGTCGTGCTGCCCCATGCTCGTCTGCTCTTTGTGCAACGTGACGTCCCCTTGCCGAACCAGCAAGGGGCCTTCTGGTCCCATAGGTGGCCATGGTTTCCCGCGACACCCACATGTCATAGACACAAAAAGTGTGGCAAGATTCCCTTAGGCAGGCCAAAGTGTGGCTAACAATTTGAGCAACTCAACTAAGGTAAGTGTGGCAAGTATGGCAAAAATCATGTGGTAATATATGGCAAAGATAGTCACAATCCAAACAACCCTTTAGACTAGTAACTCTATGGTTACCCTAAGAGCATGTACTACCTCCGTCCTGGTTTACTCTTCCTATTTTGTGGTATCAAAATTTGACCATAGATTTAACTGACAAAATGTTAATGCATGTCACTAAAAATTATATCGTTGGATTCGTATTTGAACATAATTTCAAATGGTGTAATTTTTGGTGACATGCATTGGCATTTTCTTAGATAAATCTATGGTCAAAATTTTACACTAAATACGAGGTAGTACAAAAGTGGGCTATAACAGCCCTCCACTATGTAGGCCAAAACACATGCCAAATTCACTTGTGATGCATTTGGCATCGATGCCCCTCCATTGCTCACCTGGAGCCCCAATCTGGATCATCTACTTTGCTCCGGTGCCAAATTAACTCACACAATGAAAAACACTTGCATGGGAGAGTGAGAGGACTGAGGCAATAAAAATACTTGTTTGGGATAGTGAGAGGCTGGTGTAGTTGGTTTGATTGATTTGTTTATACATGTGGGTCTGTGTGCATAGTGGTGCGAACTCTCTCACATCGCTAGAGCAGTGCCAAAATCTTTTGATTTGACATCGATGCGTATTATGTGGCATACTTTTGAGAAATATGGCATCGGCCACATAGTGGAAGGAAACAAATGCCCAAGCTCTTCACGTGCTCCTAGGTAAATGAGAGGAGAGAGAGAGTGAGTGAGTGAAAAAATATCACTAGCCAGCCAACCCTATTGCATGAGCGAAAGATATTGGTACCTCTTGATGACACGGCGATCTTATACAGCCAGCTTCTCTAATATGTTCTCTTCTTTTGCCGATAAAAAAGACCCGAAAGTGAAAAATGTGCTGCACTATAACAATCTCATCGAATGCCTTGATCTCCATCTTATAGAAATTGATTTGATTGACTACCGAGGCAGCACATCTGAGATTAAGTGGCCAGGTTCTTTGTTCTGGAGGCAAGTGTTCTCAACGTAATGAGGTTTGGTGTTCTCTGGCACAACAATGAATGGCGTGCTGATCATCGCAAGCATCTAAGCCTAAATGACAAAGTCTCCGCAGAAGCTGAATTTGTTTTTGAAACATCAAGTTGCCAGAGACTCGAAAATTTATTTGCCCATTAGTGACTTGTCAGGGATGTGGATTTTAGTTTGTACGATAATGCTGCATCCACCTAAAGTAACGAAAGTTCTTATGTAAACCTCCTAGTAATTCCCTCTTCGTAGGTACAACATTACTCCTAACATTTGTAATATCAGTTTGAAACTTGTAATATTGACGTGTCATATGCCCGCTTTTTCAAAATCCTGCAAATCAAAGAGGTCCTGAGCTGGTGATGATGGTGTGCCTGCCATCTTTCACCAATATCCGTCGGATCTTGATCTAACTCATAGAAAGCAAACTTCTGCAGTTTTGCAAAAATATGCCCGCACTTGTTCCCTATTTACAAACAACTCCTTGTCTCTCACAATCAGCCTTGTCTCCTCCCCACCACATCTGGAAGGCCATGGAAAAATCTGGCATGATGGCCGCTGCCGGTGCCGTCCACCCCCAATCTTGGTGTTCCGTGCAATGCATGGGCATCTTATTCATACTCCGTATAAGAAAAGAGTAGAGATACTCGTGGCAACGCATGGGAAATTATGTCGAACATGGCTAGTTGTAAGTAGGCTAGCTATACAGCCATGATCATAGTGACTGCAGACGGTGAGGCTGACTTTGGTATGCCGAACACGGCGCCTACACTCAGGTGTCATCTCCGGTGTAGGGTCTTGTCACTTGACTGTGAGGAGCATCACGTAGTAATAATTTGACCAACGGGTAGTACAGTACTACTACTAGTACTAGCACCACCGTCTGGATTTAGTAGTACTACCACGTCTGTTTGGATTTAGTATTTGACTAGCAATATCTAGTAATGCATGTCAGAAAAAATATACTACTACCTCTGTAAATAAATACATGGTGTATTGTTTTATTCATTTTTGAACATAGTTCCCGATGATATTATACACTCTCCCTTCCGGTAGATGGCTCAAATCTGAACTCTCATCAATCAGACTACTATGTACTCACCGAGCACTCATCTTGGTAAGCTACAAACAAAAAATTACAATCAAAGACTACTATTGTACTCCCTCCATATTGGTGCATTAGTCACGTTACGAAAACCAAATAATCCCAAAACTTTTATGCGCGGTGCATTAACTCCCACCTCATTCCCTGTTTTTTGCCACGAAAAAAGAAATCACCCAATAGGAGACGTGGGGTGCGTATGCATTCAATGACTTGAGACTACCTAGCACAACATTTTTCGTTACGTGCATTAACATGTTATTAGTTAAATCAATGGTCAAAACTTGGTGTAAAATGCAAAGGGGACCAATAAACCAGTAAACATCAAAGTTCTCTTATTTTGCCCCAACTAGAGGTCCAGTGAGATGAATATACTGCACTGGCATGGAGGGGGACGCAACTTCATTGACTTACTGCACCTGCCTTTGGGTGTATGATAGGTGGGCCCAACATGTCGCTGGCCCACCTGTCATACAGCCAAAGGCAGGTGCAGTTAAGGCACAGGAGCTCAGTCCCACAGAGGGAGGGCCGAGGAGTAGATGGCCAACACATGTGAATGCAACACAGTCTACACTTCTCATATAAAGGCTCCCCACCAGTCCAATCTATGGAATCCTACGCACCTACACACCCTAACCAAGGCGAGAGTGATCACTCCAATTGCAAGATCAGTTGACTAGAAACTAGACCCATGGAGGCGATGAGCGCGAGCATCAGCCGACTGTGCCAGATGGTTCATGACAGCGGCCTACAGCCCGACACCGAGGAACGACTCCAGGTCGTGCTTGATGCCGCCAGGGTGAGAGGCCACTTGGACGAAAACTTCGTCTCCTTGTTTGATGAGGTCCTCGTCGGCTTCCTCAACAAGTTCACCGTCATCAAGAAGCTCACGGACGACCTTGACGTACACCTCCAGGCCACGCGCCCAGGCTCTGTGATGCCCGCCACCTTCAATGACCTCTATGGTGACAACCTCTTTGACGCACTGGTGGGCCTGTAACTGCCCGCCATCACGCCGGAGAGTGTCCACCTCGAGGTCGCGCTCACCGCGCAAGGCGTGGCGCAGCAAGACACCATCGACAGAATCACCCACGTCTACACGCAAATCGTCCACAAGGACTACTACGTGAAAGAGGAGGACGATAGGATGCTGGCCTTCTTCGACCGCAGAGCAACCTTGAACGGCATTGTTCAGAAGCACGTTGAGCTCACCGCCAATGCCGCTGCTCCTCACACGTCGGTTGGTGACCCGGCGCACTAGGGCATGAGGATGTCGTTGATGGATCCGTATGTATCTTTATCTTTCCGTCAAATCCATGTAGTAGTATGTGGAACTACTTGTAATTATCTTACCTTTCGCATCAACTTCATAATTTTCGTACGTACTCCATGCATGAACCGCGCCAGAACCAAACTTCTCATTACTCTAGGGAAAATCGTTATTTCTATCTATCGGTCACGCCATGGAGCAGAACCAAAATTTACAAGTTACAAATTCAAAAGGAAAAGCATGTCGTGTTCACATCGCACCCCCACATAGTTGTTCTGGCACGCTGCTCAAGGGGGAATGCGTGATATGTTGCATTTTCACTTGCAAGTGGGATCGCAGTTGAGCAAAGCGACTATCAGCAAACCCCCACCCCGCCCACCAAATGATGGCTGAGAAACCAAGAGGGAGAAGAGATGGCTGTAGCATGGACTCCAAGATAATTGGTGTCAGATGGGAGTCGTGTGGGTGGCGTGTGCAATACTGCTAGACGTGACTGCTAGTTATGTCCCATGCCAGCCCACTATATCGAGGTGCTGGTGACATAGAGCGAACACATTATCTCCAGGAGTACGGTACATCACTAGTACTACTCACGTTGTCGCGAAATTTCCTGGAGTCCGTGCTCAGCCCTCCTCTCTCTCTCTTCTTAGCCAGCCAGCAGACGCGCATAGCCCATTGTCTGTTTGCTCACATGTGGTCCCACATGTCAGTGAAAATGCAAGAGGACCCACTAAACCTGCACATCTTTCACCTCGACGTGCTAGTGATGAAAAACAAATCGAATAAAGATCTTCGGTGGCCTCTTTTGGAGTTACTTGAGAGTAAGATTCTATTTATAGTTCAACCCAAGATGCACATCACGTGGCTTCAACTAGCACTCCATTTTCTTGCATGGCACGACCTAGATGCTGGATGTCCCACGTGTCGACAAAAGGTGGAAGAACTCGACCAAATCTTCTCCACATTTAGACCGGAGGAGTAGGAAACATGGCAAGCCCTGTGCCTACATCATACTCCGTACAAGTCCACCTCACGCAGTCATGCTATCACCATATTTCTTGGCCTCCGTGCGATGCCTAGCACTAGTTGATCTAACTAGAACTAACTATTGTGCTAGCATACTCCAATATTAGGTTGGCTCTATGTGATGTGGCAACTTCATATAATCGGATGTTGGCTATACTACTACGGTACTCACACTCCAAGAAGTGAGTCGAAAACCATTCATAAATTGAGTCTATGACATGCATATGCAAATGTACCATTCATTGCATACAACAAGTCATCAACACACAATGACAACGAGGATACATGTTGGATTATAGATTAGTTCCACCAAAACATTCTAGTAAATACTAAAGTTTTCATCACACAACAAATGGCCTACGTCCCCCACACGACCGAAGCCACTTCACACCCCCACAAGGTTGGTCCGCCGTGCCGATAGGGAAACGAGTGTTGTCTTGCATCTTCACTTAGGCAAACTCCAACGCGTGCAGCTCGGACCCACGCTCGCCCAGCCCCCTGTCCCTCGATGCCCCCGAGCTATGATGCTATGATGACCCACAAGTATAGGGGATCCCTCATAGTCCTTTTGATAAGTAAGAGTGTCGAACCCAACGAGGAGTAGAAGGAAATGATAAGCGGTTTCCAGCAAGGTATTCTCTGCAAGTACTAAAATAAGTGGTAACAGATAGTTTTGTGATAGGATAATTTGTAACGAGCAACAAGTAACAAAAGTAAATAAAGTGCAGCAAGGTGGCCCAATCCTTTTTGTAGCAAAGGACAAGCCTGGACAAACTCTTATATAGAGAAAAGCGCTCCCGACGACACATGGGAATATCGTCAAGCAAGTTTTCATCACGTTCATATGATTGGCATTCGGTACTTTGATAATTTGGTATGTGTGTAGACCGGTGCTTTGGTACTGTCCTTACATGGACAAGCATCCCACTTATGATTAACCTCTATTGCAAGCATCCGCAACTACAACAAAAGTATTAAGGTAAACCTAACCATAGCATGAAACATATGGATCCAAATCAGCCCCTTACGAAGCAACACATAAACTAGGGTTTAAGCTTCTGTCACTCTAGCAACCCATCAGCTACTTATTACTTCCCAATGCCTTCCTCTAGGCCCAAATAATGGTGAAGTGTCATGTAGTCGATGTTCACATAACACCACTAGAGGAGAGACAACATACATCTCATCAAAATATTGAACGAATACCAAATTCACATGACTACTAATAGCAAGACTTCTCCCATGTCCTCAGGAACAAACATAACTACTCACAAAGCATAATCATGTTCATAATCAGAGGGGTATTAATATGCATATAGGATCTGAACATATGATCTTCCACCAAATAAACCAACTAGCATCAACTACAAGGAGTAATTAACACTCCTAGCAACCTACTAGTACCAATCCCGGACTTGGAGACAAGAATTGGATACAAGAGATGAACTAGGGTTTTGAGAGGAGATGGTGCTGGTGAAGATGTTGATGGAGATTGCCCTCTCCCAACGAGAGGAGCGTTGTTGATGACGATGGCGATGATGACCCCTCCCAGAGGGAAGTTTCCCCAGCAGAACAGCTCTGGCGGAGCCCTGGATTGGTTCTGCCAAGGTTCTGCCTTGTGGCGGCGGAGTCTCGTCCGGAAAGATGGCTTATGATTTTTTCCTCATCGAAAGACTCCATATAGCAGAAGATGGCCATCGGAGGGCCACCGGGGGGCCCACGAGGTAGGCGGCACGCCCAGGGGGGTAGGGCGCGCCCCCCGCCCTCGTGGGCAGGGTGTAGCCCCCTGGTGAACATCGTGCACTGAGTATTTTTTATATATTCTAAAAACGTCTTCCATGAAGTTTCAAGACTTTTGGAGCTGTGCAGAATAGGTCTCTAATATTTGCTCCTTTTCCAGCCCAGAATCCAAGCTGCAGGCATTCTCCCTCTTTATGTAAACCATGTAAAATAAAAGAGAATAGGCATAAGTATTGTGACATAATGTGTAATAACAGCCCATAATGCAATAAATATCGATATAAAAGCATGATGCAAAATGGACGTATCAAGCTACACAACCACGGCTACCTGTTTTGCGCACCCGGCGGCCAAATTTGGAGCGGATCCGGTCGAGCTTGAGCTTGCCCGGTTGTGGGAGGCCGCGCCGCACCATGGACTAGCCGGGCACCAGGCTGGGAGGCCCCGACAAGGCCGCAAGGCCGCATGCAGGTACCGACTCCTCCTCTTGCCGCTCAGATCTACACCGTCGGCGGTCCGCCGAGAGATACATGAATGGCGGTCGGTCGGGCTCGGTGCTGGTCCAAAAGCTCATCTGCGCATTGTTGCCACTCATTATGTGCAATGACTACCCAAAGAAGGTCTTGTGCCACGTGTCTACAACGCCGAAACATCCCGGATGGGTGTTCATCAAGTGCTCAACCGATGGGGTATGTGCCTCTTTAGCTTCGGTTGTGCTCCCGGATTTGACTAGTTGTGCTAACTTAAAATTTTATTGTGTAGAACGGATGCAAGTTTTGGTATTGGGAGGAATAGTACATTTCCATATTGATAGAGCGCAATTTAGTAGATGTTCGTGCACTTTTAGCTAGCATAGAGGCTAGAGATGAGACTAGTGCACTTGTTGATAGAATAGAGGCTAGACATGAGACTAAATGCGAGGAAGCAACGTCTACTTCTTTACACTCAACGAAGAAAGAAGCACAAAAGATCGAGCCTCTGCAGATCAACAATGAATGCATTGGAAAGGCACTAATTCAACTAGCACTCCATTTTCTTGCATGGCACGACCTAGATGCTGGATGTCCCACGTGTCGACAAAAGGTGGAAGAACTCGACCAAATCTTCTCCACATTTAGACCGGAGGAGTAGGAAACATGGCAAGCCCTATGCCTACATCATACTCCGTACAAGCCCACCTCACGCAGTCATGCTATCACCATATTTCTTGGCCTCCGTGCGATGCCTAGCACTAGTTGATCTAACTAGAACTAACTATTGTGCTAGCATACTCCAATATTAGGTTGGCTCTATGTGATGTGGCAACTTCATATAATCGGATGTTGGCTATACTACTACGGTACTCACACTCCAAGACGTGAGTCGAAAACCATTCATAAATTGAGTCTATGACATGCATATGCAAATGTACCATTCATTGCATACAACAAGTCATCAACACACAATGACAATGAGGATACATGTTGGATTATAGATTAGTTCCACCAAAACAATCTAGTAAATTCTAAAGTTTTCATCACACAACAAATGGCCTACGTCCCCCACACGACCGAAGCCACTTCGCACCCCCAGAAGGTTCGTCCGCCGTGCCGATAGGGAAACGAGTGTTGTCTTGAATCTTCACTTAGGCCAACTCCAACGCGTGGAGCTCGGACGCGCGCTCGCCCAACCCCCTTTCCCTCGACGCCCCCGAGCTATGATGACCCACAAGTATAGGGGATCCATCTTAGTCCTTTTGATAAGTAAGAGTGTCGAACCCAACGAGGAGCAGAAGGAAATGATAAGCGGTTTCCAGCAAGGTATTCTCTGCAAGTACTGAAATAAGCGGTAACACATAGTTTTGTGATAGGATAATTTGTAACGAGCAACAAGTAACAAAAGTAAATAAAGTGCAGCAAGGTGGCCCAATCCTTTTTGTAGCAAAGGACAAGCCTGGACAAACTCTTATATAGAGAAAAGCGCTCCCGATGACACATGGGAATATCGTCAAGCTAGTTTTCATCACGTTCATATGATTCACGTTCGGTACTTTGATAATTTGGTATGTGGGTAGACCGGTGCTTTGGTATCGTCCCTACTTGGACAGGCATCCCACTTATGATTAACCTCTATTGCAAGCATCCACAACTACAACAAAAGTATTAAGGTAAACCTAACCATAGCATGAAACATATGGATCCAAATCAGCCCCTTACGAAGCAACGCATAAACTAGGGTTTAGGCTTCTGTCACTCTAGCAACCCATCAGCTACTTATTACTTCCCAATGCCTTCCTCTAGGCCCAAATAATGGTGAAGTGTCATGTAGTCGATGTTCACATAACACCACTAGAGGAGAGACAACATACATCTCATCAAAATATCGAACGAATACCAAATTCACATGACTACTAATAGCAAGACTTCTCCCATGTCCTCAGGAACAAAGGTAACTACTCACAAAGCATAATCATGTTCATAATCAGAGGGGTATTAATATGCATATAGGATCTGAACATATGATCTTCCACCAAATAAACCAACTAGCATCAACTACAAGGAGTAATTAACACTCCTAGCAACCTACTAGTACTAATCCCGGACTTGGAGACAAGAATTGGATACAAGAGATGAACTAGGGTTTTGAGAGGAGATGGTGCTGGTGAAGATGTTGATGGAGATTGCCCTCTCCCAACGAGAGGAGCGTTGTTGATGACGATGGCGATGATTTCCCCCTCCCAGAGGGAAGTTTCCCCAGCAGAACAGCTCTGGCGGAGCCCTGGATTGGTTCTGCCAAGGTTCTGCCTTGTGGCGGCGGAGTCTCGTCCGGAAAGATGGTTATGACTTTTTCCTCATCGAAAGACTCCATAAAGCAGAAGATGGCCATAGGAGGGCCACCGGGGGGCCCACGAGGTAGGGGGCGCGCCCAGGGGGGTAGGGCGGGCCCCCCGCCCTCGTGGGCAGGGTGTAGCCCCCTGGTGAACATCTTGCACTCAGTATTTTTTATATATTCTAAAAACGTCTTCCATGAAGTTTCAAGACTTTTGGAGCTGTGCAGAATAGGTCTCTAATATTTGCTCCTTTTCCAGCCCAGAACCCAAGCTGCCGGCATTCTCCCTCTTTATGTAAACCTTGTAAAATAAAAGAGAATAGGCATAAGTATTGTGACATAATGTGTAATAACAGCCCATAATGCAATAAATATCGATATAAAAGCATGATGCAAAATGGACGTATCAAGCTACACAACCACGGCTACCTGTTTTGCGCACCCGGCGGTCGAATTTGGAGCGGATCCGGTCGAGCTTGAGCTTGCCCGGTTGTGGGAGGCCGCGCCGCACCATGGACTAGCCAGGCACCGGGCTGGGAGGCCCCGACAAGGCCGCAAGGCTGCATGCAGGTACCGACTCCTCCTCTTGCCGCTCATATCTACACCGTCGGCGGTCCGCCGAGAGATACATGAATGGCGGTCGGTCAGGCTCGGTGCTGGTCCAAAAGCTCATCTGTGCACCATTGCCACTCATTATGTGCGATGACTGCCCAAAGAAGGTCTTGCGCCACGTGTCTACAACGCCGGAACATCCCGGATGGGTGTTCATCAAGTGCTCAACCGATGGGGTATGTGCTACTTTAGCTTCGGTTGTGCTCCTGGATTTGACTAGTTGTGCTAACTTAAAATTTTATTGTGTAGAACAGATGCAAGTTTTGGTATTGGGAGGAATATTACATTGCTATATTGATAGAGCGCAGTTTAGTAGATGTTCGTGCACTTTTAGCTAGCATAGAGGCTAGAGATGAGACTAGTGCACTTGTTGATAGAATAGAGGCTAGACATGAGACTAAATGCGAGGAAGCAACGTCTACTTATTTACACTCAACGAAGAAAGAAGCACAAAAGATCGAGCCTCTGTAGATCAACAATGAATGCATTGCGAAGGCACTAATTCCACTAGCACTCCATTTTCTTGCATGGCACGACCTAGATGCTGGATGTCCCACGTGTCGACAAAACGTGGAAGAACTCGACCAAATCTTCTCCACATTTAGACCGGAGGAGTAGGAAACATGGCAAGCCCTGTTCCTACATCATACTCCGTACAAGCCCACCTCACGCAGTCATGCTATCACCATATTTCTTGGCCTCCGTGCGATGCCTAGCACTAGTTGATCTAACTAGAACTAACTATTGTGCTAGCATACTCCAATATTAGGTTGGCTCTATGTGATGTGGCAACTTCATATAATCGGATGTTGGCTATACTACTACGGTACTCACACTCCAAGAAGTGAGTCAAAAACCATTCATAAATTGAGTCTATGACATGGATATGCAAATGTACCATTCATTGCATACAACAAGTCATCAACACACAATGACCACGAGGATACATGTTGGATTATAGATTAGTTCCACCAAAACATTCTAGTAAATACTAAAGTTTTCATCACACAACAAATGGCCTACATCCCCCACACAACCAAAGCCACTTCGCACCCCCACAAGGTTGGTCCGCCGTGCCGATAGGGAAACGAGTGTTGTCTTGCATCTTCACTTAGGCCAACTCCAACGCGTGCAGCTCGGACGCGCGCTCGCCCAGCCCCCTTTCCCTCGACGCCCCCGAGCTATCATGACCCACAAGTATAGGGTATCCATCATAGTCCTTTTGATAAGTAAGAGTGTCGAACCCAACGAGGAGCAGAAGGAAATGATAAGCGGTTTCCAGCAAGGTATTCTCTGCAAGTACTGAAATAAGTGGTAACAGATAGTTTTGTGATTGGATAATTTGTAACGAGCAACAAGTAACAAAAGTAAATAAAGTGCAGCAAGGTGGCCCAATCCTTTTTGTAGCAAAGGACAAGCCTGGACAAACTCTTATATAGAGAAAAGCGCTCCCGATGACACATGGGAATATCGTCAAGCTAGTTTTCATCACGTTCATATGATTCGCGTTCGGTACTTTGATAATTTGGTATGTGGGTAGACCGGTGCTTTGGTACTGTCCTTACTTGGACAGGCATCCCACTTATGATTAACCTCTATTGCAAGCATCCGCAACTACAACAAAAGTATTAAGGTAAACCTAACCATAGCATGAAACATATGGATCCAAATCAACCCCTTACGAAGCAACGCATAAACTAGGGTTTAAGCTTCTGTCACTCTAGCAACCCATCAGCTACTTATTACTTCCCAATGCCTTCCTCTAGGCCCAAATAATGGTGAAGTGTCATCTAGTCGATGTTCACATAACACCACTAGAGGAGAGACAACATACATCTCATCAAAATATCGAACGAATACCAAATTCACATGACTACTAATAGCAAGACTTCTCCCATGTCCTCAGGAACAAACGTAACTACTCACAAAGCATAATCATGTTCATAATCAGAGGGGTATTAATATGCATATAGGATCTGAACATATGATCTTCCACCAAATAAACCAACTAGCATCAACTACAAGGAGTAATTAACACTCCTAGCAACCTACTAGTACCAATCCCGGACTTGGAGACAAGAATTGGATACAAGAGATGAACTAGGGTTTTGAGAGGAGATGGTGCTGGTGAAGATGTTGATGGAGATTGCCCTCTCACAACGAGAGGAGCGTTGTTGATGACGATGGCGATGATGACCCCTCCCAGAGGGAAGTTTCCCCAGCAGAACAGCTCTGGCGGAGCCCTGGATTGGTTCTGCCAAGGTTCTGCCTTGTGGCGGCGGAGTCTCGTCCGGAAAGATGGCTTATGATTTTTTCCTCATCGAAAGACTCCATATAGCAGAAGATGGCCATCGGAGGGCCACCGGGGGGCCCACGAGGTAGGGGGGCACGCCCAGGGGGGTAGGGCGCGCCCCCGCCCTCGTGGGCAGGGTGTAGCCCCCTGGTGAACATCTTGCACTCAGTATTTTTTATATATTCTAAAAACATCTTCCATGAAGTTTGAAGGCTTTTGGAGCTGTGCAGAATAGGTCTCTAATATTTGCTCCTTTCCCAGCCCAGAATCCAAGCTGCAGGCATTCTCCCTCTTTATGTAAACCTTGTAAAATAAAAGAGAATAGGCATAAGTATTGTGACATAATGTGTAATAACAGCCCATAATGGAATAAATATCGATATAAAAGCATGATGCAAAATGGACGTATCAAGCTACACAACCACGGCTACCTGTTTTGCGCACCCGGCGGCCGAATTTGGAGCGGATCCGGTCAAGCTTGAGCTTGCCCGGTTGTGGGAGGCCGCGCCGCACCATGGACTAGCCGGGCACCGGGCTGGGAGGCCCCGACAAGGCCGCAAGGCCGCATGCAGGTACTGACTCCTCCTCTTGCCACTCAGATCTACACCATCGGCGGTCCGCCAAGAGATACATGAATGGCGGTCGGTCGGGCTTGTTGCTGGTCCAAAAGCTCATCTGCGCACCGTTGCCACTCATTATGTTCGATGACTGCCGAAAGAAGGTCTTGCACCACGTGTCTACAACGCCGGAACATCCCGGATGGGTGTTCATCAAGTGCTCAACCGATGGGGTATGTGCTACTTTAGCTTCAGTTGTGCTCCCGGATTTGACTAGTTGTGCTAACTTAAAATTTTATTGTGTAGAACGGATGCAAGTTTTGGTATTGGGAGGAATAGTACATTGCTATATTGATAGAGAGCAATTTAGTAGATGCTCGTGCACTTTTAGCTAGCATAGAGGCTAGAGATGAGACTAGTGCACTTGTTGATAGAATAGATACTAGACATGAGACTAAATGCGAGGAAGCAACGTCTACTTCTTTACACTCAACGAAGAAAGAAGCACAAAAGATCGAGCCTCTGCAGATCAACAATGAATGCATTGCGAAGGCACTAATCCAACTTACAGGGGCAATTATGGAAGTTGGACATCTTCTGAAATGTATTCTCATGGTTCTTGTTTTCTTTGGTTTTGCTTTTCTAGTCAAAATTTGGTGATGTATTTCCATGTGCCAAAAATCAATGATGAAGAAAGATGTGTTTGCAAAGAAAAATGTATGTGGCCGGGACGCGTCCGCACGTTGGGCGCATGACCACTGCATCCGATAAATGGCCCGGACACGACCCCATTGCCCTACCCAAACGGACAGAATCTGGGCAAAACGGATGTCCGTTTGGGGTCATGCATTGGAGTTGGCCTTACAAGTGGGACCGCTGTCAGTGTCAAAATCGGCGGATCTCGGGTAGGGGGTCCCGAACTGTGCATCTAAGGCTGATGGTAACAGGAGGCGGGGGACACAATGTTTACCCAGGTTCGGGCCCTCTCGATGGAGGTAATACCCTACTTCCTGCTTGATTGATCTTGATGATATGAGTATTACAAGAGCTGATCTACCACGAGATCGTAGAGGCTAAACCCTAGAAGTTTACCTATGATTATGATTGTTGTTGTCCTACGGACTAAACCCTCCGGTTTATATAGACACCGGAGGGGGCTAGGGTCACACAGAGTCGGTTACAAGGGAGGAGATCTACATATCCGAATTGCCAAGCTTGCCTTCCATGCAAAGGAGAGTCCCACCCGGACACAGGATGAAGTCTTCAATCTTGTATCTTCATAGTCCAACAGTCCGGCCAAAGTATTTAGTCCGGCTGTCCGAGGACCCCCTAATCCAGGACTCCCTTGGTAGCCCCTGTACCAGGCTTCAATGACGATGAGTCCGGCGCGCAGATTGTCTTCGGCATTGCAAGGCGGGTTCTTCTCCAAATCTTGAGTACCTGTCGTAATGAGTAGTGTCCAGCTCCCCATGTATGTTGCACTCCTCGGCTTCTGCGCCTAATAATGGCTATCTTCCATGTGTCGAGCAAATGTGAGAAGTCAGGGCATTTTTACATTTGCCACCCTAACCATGTGAGGAAATCGTCTATTTAAAGAGTTGGGGATCCTCAGATCCAGATCACACCATCCTCCCACTGCGAGAATCCATTGGAGCGCACCTGGAAAAGTCCATCCCATCATGGCCGGCCATCGCAGCTCCTCCTCTCGCTCCCGTAGCACTAAGCCAGGCAATTGGGAGAAGTGTTTCGTCCCCCACAGCCAATTAGTAGAGTTACAAATCCAGGGGTTTCTCCCTCCTGCGTACATGGTCCCCGTGTGAGTCGGACTAGCCACTTACAATGGTGGGGAGCAAGCGGAGAGCTTTCCCAACCCATCCATGGGGGAGAGGGTATGCCTTGTCCCTTACTTATTAAGGGGACTCAGATTTCCAATCCATCCATTCCTCCGCGGGCTCCTGGAGTTCTACGGCCTCTAGCTACATAACTTTACTCCCGACTCCATATTACACATCGCTGGCTATGTCGCCTTTTGCGAGCTATTTCTGGGCTGCGAAGCTCATTTCGAGCAATGGAAGAGGCTATTCTACCTCGTACCCCGTACACATGAGGGGCCAATATATCAAGTGGGCGGAGCTGAAATATGGCGCATCGCCGGGACCGGATACCTGTCTGGTACTCCGAAGAAGACATCCAAAGACTGGCCTTCAGAGTGGTTTTATATAGAGGACATCCCCTTCCGGACCCTATTCGGATGGGCCTTCCCGAGTTTAATAACGCCCCTTTTATGAAACGCCGCTGCTGGCGCCCTTGGAGCCCCCAGGAGGAAGATAACAGAGAGGTCCTTTTCCTAATGGGCAGGATAAAAATGCTGGCCAAAGCAAGACTGACAATAATCGAGGTTATGTCAATATGTATAATGTGGGGGGTGCAGCCACTTCAGTATCAGGGGAAACCCATGTGGCACTTCAATGGAGAAGACGATGCCACCCGCTGCGGCCGTAATGGTCCGGACTCCGCCGCTGCTCTAGCGAAAATACTATCCGATTTGTACAAAGGAGAGAAAGAGGAGTTCATCCGCATTAAGCCACGGGATGGATTCTCCATGCACAACCCCCCAAACTGGGTGAGCTATTACTTTTTACTCTAGACCTTCCCACATTCTTCGTCATAAATATTTACCTTGCTATTTCATAGCAGGAACTGCGAAAAGCTGTGAGGGAGGTCCACAGCCCGTCTCCACAACCAGAGGACCCTGGCCGGGGCCTCGACCCCGGACTCGAAGAAGATCCGGACATATTTGTGGAGCTTACCGAGAGGACGTTCTATCAGTTAAGCTACGACGGTGCCTTGGTGGCCATCATAGCAGATTATCTTGGCATGCTCCCCGCATCGCATGTAAGTAAAACCGGAGTCCCAACTTCCGAGAAGGATCCCCTTTTTTGCACTTCACCCACCGCACACATATGGTGTCTTACAGGGAAAGCCCTTGGGACGCCATGCCGAACCCGCGGTGAGTCACCAACGAGGGGCACCAAAGCCGGGTAGGCTTAAAAGGAAGGCGGTCAGGACTGAGACGCCGTCACAGAGGTATGAAAAAGAACCCTGCTCCGTGGTTATCGTCTTTAAAATATCATAACGTCCACGGTTCCTGGCAGAAAAAGCGCTCGCCGGACTATGTCGAGAGAGCCTGCCGGCGACGCCTCCACCAGCCGGACTCCAGAGCCGGTCTTAGGGGCAGATGCTAACATGGGGACAACACCGGATGTTCCTCCTACAGAGGATATGGATAGGTTGTCCGCTACGAATTCCGAAGTGGAGAGTGCCATGAATCACAGGCGTTGCCGGGCTGTACTCCACGACCCTGGTTTCTCCGAAGAGGCGTTCGATGCCTTCAACTCGGGTGACGCATACATCCGAGCCGCTCAAAATGGTCTTACCAGAGCCACCGACTAGTATGTAAAGGATATAAGGGTAAGAAAATCTGATAATTATGTATATCAGTAGCCCCTGAGACTTGAAACAGTTGGCACAACTGATTTAAGGATCATTATATCCGTAGGTTCTTACAGAGAAGAATACCCAGTTATATCAAGAGCTGGAGGAGTGCAAAGCCCAGCTACGGGCCACAGTGGCCGAAATGAAGGAGTCCAAGAAGGCCCCATCTGGTAATACTTGTTCTGATCGAAAAGAATGAAATTTCATGTACCAGTTAGTATTTGGCATGCATGCAATTCTAACAATAGATTCTGCAGATGACCCCGGAGTGAATTCAAAGGTTGTGCAAGGGGATGAGTAACATGCTCAACGACAGCTAGAGGCTGGCGAGCACGTGCTTACATGGGTTAGGCAGGAGAAAAATGATCTCCAAGATGCCAATACCCAGCTGGGTGTTGAACTGAAAGATGTTCGGGCCCAGCTAGCGGAATCCGTAAAGGAGAATAAGGATCTTCGACGCGGCATTTTTAGTAAGTGCTTGAACGAACTTTTATAGAGTTCGGCGAAGAAACCGGCTAACAGAGTTATATCTGTAGGTATGCTGATGGGTCGTCCCGGAGAGGAGATGCCCGGGTCTGCGGGTGATCTTCTGCCAGAGCTCTCACAACTGCACGAACAAGTTTGGTAGGTGATGCAGGGCATTGCCCATGCCTTGTGGCCATTCGCCTCCCTGCCAGGAGGCATGGTGGAGCTCGTAGAGATGCTCAAGGGAGCACGGTGGCACTTCCAATTATGGAAGATATCTGCCTGCCGACAAGGTGCAAGGGAAGCCTGGGCCATGGTGAAGACTCGATATACCAAGGCTGACCTGAACCACATGGCCGAGGTCGGACCTGTGGGGTCTGATGGGAAAGAGATCCCCGTTAGTCTGGTGTATGACCAGGTAAAGTTAGCCACAAAGTATTCCCAGCAGGATTGTAGGCTAGATAGCCTGTTGGATGGTATAGAAGAAGAAATTGGCCAGTCTCAGAGACTGTGTACTTCAAGTGACATATATTGTCCCTAGCCGAATTGTAAATCATTTGTCATGGCAGACCTTTTCGCTTCGACCTCTGGACTCGACAGTCCGGAGTGTATCCGAATACCCGCTCAGTTATGTAAAAACCAGGGTACGCGTGGAAACCAGGCGTAGGGGTCATAAGTGCTTGAACAGAAAAGTACCCAACTAGCTATGTTATATTACAATGATATTAAGAAACATCTTCCAGGGAGAATAGTTCCGTTAAGGGTTCCTTTCCCTGGGTACGCATGCATTAATGTGCATTTCTGAACTGCGAAAAGAGATACAGGATATAAACATCTGGGGGCATGTATTGCAATAAGTAAAAGTCATCTTTTGTTCATAGACCGAATATTCCCTTAAGAACGCTAGCTTTCGGCTTCACCCAGTCCGAGGTACACATCCGGCTGACCCGGCACTAACAATCGCAGAGGTGCTCCCCTTATGCCCTAGCCGAATTAATGGGAACATAGGGAATAAACACACGAGCCAGGCAACCCAGCTTGGCCAAAACTAAGTCATATCGATGCATATAATGGCGAAGAAAAGGTACATGTAGAAAAGTAACACATGTGCAGGGGGCATATAGCCCGGAACATAATTATATTAAGCTTCTGTATAAGAAGCCCCCAGGTATAATGATCACGCAAGGGGCGTCAAGATTGTGTAGTCAAGACACATTTTAACCTTTTAAGGCCGTGAAGAAAAAGAGAAGAAAGAAAGAAAGATAGATAATGGATATATATATAAAAAGGCGGAGCTAAGGAGACGAACACAGAGTCCAGCACTAGGCGTAGAACCTTCGGAGTCTGGCCGCGTTCCATGGGTTTGGCTCGAGTCGATTGTCCGATGCATCTCGCAGACGGTACGCTACACCGGTTGGAACTTTGTCAATGACGAAGGGACCTTCCCATTTGGGCTTGAGCTTGTCCTTTTTCTTCTCTGGTAGGCATAGAACGAGTTCACCAACATTATAAGTTTTGGCCAATACTTCTCTGCTTTGATACCGTCGAGCCTGTTCCTGATAGAATGCGGAGCGGGCTTTTGCAACGTCACGCTCCTCCTCCAGGGCATCTAAACTGTCCTGCCGATCAAGCTCGGCTTCTTTCTCTTCGTACATGCGCACTCGAAGTGAGTCATGAATGATGTTGCAGGGCAGTACTGCCTCTGCGCCGTACACCATAAAGACGGTATGTATCCGGTAGTGCGATTCGGCGTGGTCCGCAGCCCCCATAGTACGGAGTCGAGCTCCTCAACCCAGTGCGTATCTAATTACTTCAAGGATCGCACTAATCTGGGTTTAATGCCGCTCATAATAAGACCATTTGCTCATCTGACTTGACCGTTTGTTTGGGTGTGATAGACGGAGGCACAATCGAGCTTAATGCCCATGTTGTCGCACTAAGTTTTTACCTCGCCAGCTATGAAGTTCGAGCCGTTATTGATGATGATGCTGTGGGGGATGCCATAATGGTGTACAACCCCGGATATGAAGTCTACCACCGGTCCGGACTAGGCCGTTTTAACTGCTTTGGCTTCTATCCATTTGGTGAATTTATCTACCATGACCAATAGGTACCTTTTCTTATGGCTTCCTCCTTTAAGGGGTCCGACCATATCAAGCCCCCAGACCGCAAAGGGCCAAGTAATGGGGATTGTTTGGAGAGCGGTAGGTGGCATATGGCTTTGGTTTGCAAAAGGCTGGCAACCGACGCAATGTTGGACGAGGTCATGTGCGTCTGCTCGGGCTGTCGGCCAGTAGAAACATGTATGGAAGGCCTTGCTTACAAGGGCCCGAGCTACGGCGTGATGGCCGCCAAGTCCAGCATGAATTTCTGCCAAAAGTTGATGTCCTTCCTCTTCAGAGATACACCTTTGAAGTACTCATGTAGAGCTTTTCTTATAAAGCTCTCCCTCGTGGACCTCTTAGGATTTACACCGACGCACAATGCAACGTGCCTCGTTTGGGTCCTCAGGAAGTTCTTGCCTATTTAGGTAAGCCAAGAAGGGTTCTGTCCACGGGACGATGATTGCCATAATCATGTGGCCGAAGGTATTATTTCGGTGGCGGAGCCTCCGATTACGTCAGAGTGCTCGGGATCTGGTGTTGTGGCCAGATCTGGACTGTTGTTGCTGGTCTCCCCTTCCCACACCACAGATAGCTTAAACAGCCTTTCCAAGAAGATATTAGGTGGAACAGGGTCGTGGTTAGCACCGATGCGGGCGAGGATATCTGCCGCTTGATTGTTTTCTCGGACCACATGGTGGAATTCGAGCCCCTGGAACAGAGCTGGCATTTTCAGGACGACATTGCGGTAGGCCGCGATTTTTGGGTCCTTAGCATCAAAGTCTCCATTTATTTGAGATATTGCAAGGTTCGAATCGCCACGCACCTCTAAGCGTTGAATGCCCATGGAGACTGCCATCTGGAGACCATGCAACAGGGCCACATATTCTGCTGAATTGTTGGAGTCTGTGTATAATATTTGGAGTACGTATTGTACTGTATCTCTAGTGGGGGATGTCAGGACGACGCCTGCCACCAAACCAACCAGCATCTTAGAGCCGTCGAAGTGCATGATCCAATTGGAGTACGCGCCGTACTCTTTAGGGAGTTCGGCTTCTGTCCATTCGGCGACGAAATCAGCCAGTACTTGCGACTTAATGGCTCGCCGGGGTTTGTATGTTATGTCGAATGGCAGGAGCTCAATAGCCCACTTGGCAATCCGGCCCGTGGCATCGCAGTTATTTATTATGTCGTTGAGTGGTACTTCAGAGGCCACCGTAATTGAACACTCTTGAAAGTAGTGTCATAGTTTTCGGGTCACCATGAAGACCGCATATGCTTTCTTTTGATAATGTGGTTACCGTGATTTGCATGGAGTGAGGACAGTGGATACGTATTATACCAGCTTTTGAAGCGAGAACTTATGTCCGTCCGTATCTCCTTCGACGACGAGCACTACGCTTACATCCTGGTGTGTTGCCGCTATATATAATAGCATTGGTTCGCCGATATTTGGCGCGACCAAGATTGGGTTGCTGGGCAAGAGGGCTTTTATTACTTCCAATCTGGCCGTGGCCGCATCCATCCACTCGAAGTGTTCGGTGCACCGAAGAAGGCTATAAAGAGGTAATGCCTTTTCTCCTAGTCGGGATATAAAGCAGCTTAAGGCAGCCACAAATCCGGTTAATTTATGGATTTGCTTGAGGTCTGTTTGGGGTAGCCAACTGTGACAGAGCTCGGATTTTAGCCGGATTTGCTTCAATTCCTCTATTGGAAACGATGAAGCCTAAGAGCTTTCCGGCGGGCACACCGAAAACGCATTTTTCCGGATTGAGCTTGATGTCATATGTTCGGAGATTTACGAACGTATGCCTCAAGTCGTCTATTAAGGATTCGACGTGTCTGGTTTTAATGACCACGTCGTCTACGTATGCCTCCACTGTTTTGCCGATTTGTGCTTCCAGGCATGTCTGAATCATGCGTTGATAGGTTGCACCGGCGTTTTTGAGCCCGAAAGGCATGGTGTTAAAACAGAAGGGGCCATATGGAGTGATGAATGTTGTTGCGGCTTGATGGGAGTCCGCCATCTTGATTTGATGGTATCCGGAGTATGCATCAAGGAAACACAATGTGTCGTGTCCTGCGGTAGCATCGATAATTTGATCGATGTGGGGGAGGGTGAAGGGATCCTTGGGGCAAACCTTGTTAAGGTCCTTGAAATCGACACGTAGGCGCCATGATTTTTCCTTCTTTGGTACCATCACCAGGTTTGCTAGCCAGTCCGGGTGTTTCATTTCTCTAATGAATCTGGCCTCGAGTAACTTGGCTAGCTCCTCTCCCATGGCTTGTCGCTTAGGCTCTGAGAAACGCCGAAGAGTCTGTTTGACTGACTTGAATCCCTTTAGAATGTTTAGGCTATGCTCGGCCAGCCTGCGTGGGATTTCTGGCATGTCTGAAGGATGCCAGGCGAAGATGTCCAAATTCTCGTGCAAGAACTCTCGTAGTGCGGCGTCTGTTGTGGGGTTCAGCTGTGCCCTGATGGATGCTGTTTTTGTAGGGTCCGTTGGGTGGACCTGGAATTTGACTGTTTCGTCCGCTGGTTTAAAAGAGGTGGATTTGGGTCTTTTGTTGAGTATCACATCGTCCCTGTACACTGTGGAGCGCTGCGCAGTTAATTCTTCGGCCGCGAGGACTTCGGATAACGCGTCGAGGGCCAGTGTGGCGGTTTTATTTTCGGCGCGGAGTGCTATGTCCGGATCACTAGCTAGAGTGATTATTCCATTTGGCCCGGGCATCTTGAGCTTCATGTACCCGTAATGGGGTATAGCTTGGAAGATCGTGAATGCATCCCGCCCTAAAAGGGCGTGGTATCCGCTACTAAACAGGGCCACTTGGAATGTAATTTCTTCAGACCTGTAATTCTCCGGCGTGTCGAATACCACATGTAGTGTGATTTTTCCCGCACATCGTGCCTCCTGACTATGGATTATTCCTCTGAAGGTTGTGTTGCTTTGCTTAATGCGGCTCTTGTCTATTTCCATTTTGCTAAGAGTCTCCTCATAGATGAGGTTTAATCCGCTGCCACCGTCTATGAGCACTTTAGTAAGCCGGAAGCCGTCCACAATTGGACTAAGGACCAAAGCGGCTGGTGCTCGGGCTGTTCGGAATTGAGGTTCGTCACTGGCATTGAAGGTTATAGCAGTGCTCGCTTGCGCCTATTATTTGAGGCAAAAGTCTTGAAGACTATCAGTACTATATTGTTACTTTCCATGGGATGGTACTCTATGGTATTGTTGATGAGGAGGTCCTCGCCACTCTTGGCCACCTGCTGGAGTATCCAACATGCTCTAAGGCTATGTGTGGGCATGGTATCTGGTGTACTGTGAATTTTGCATGGTCCATTGAGCCATCCCTCCAATACGGTTCCTTGCCCTGTAGTGGGCTTTGGTTTCTTTGTAATTGGGCCGGGTGACTTATGAGAGTACACCCTTTTAGTTCGGAAGGAGGGTTTAGTGAGAGCTGGAGGATCCAAGAATTTGTTTGGGTTTTCCTGGTGCTTTCCATCGCACAGTACTTCTGTACTATGGCCGCCAAGTCAGCGAAGTGTGCTATGTCACGACGACTTATGGCGTTGATGATTCCCTTGTCCGTGCAATTTTTGCAAAAGAATGAAATGGCGTCTTCCTCGCGACATTCCTTGACATTGCTCATTACAAGGAGGAATCTGGCCCAAAAATGATGTACTGTCTCTTGGGGCTCTTGTCTAATGTGGGAAAGATCACTTATGTGAGGGTGGGTGGGTAGACTTAGGTCCAAACCCTGACCCGATCTGAGACCCAGGGGCAGAGGAGTTTCCGAGCTTGGCAGTTAGGGCTCTGGGACGTTGCCCCATAGTTCTGGCCTGCTGTCCGATTCTAGGTTCGAAGCTTGGGCCATGTCCTCCCGTAAGACGGGTATCCTGCTCGGAGAGCTCGGCAATCCGGACATAGTTTGTCCTTAAAATAGAGGAAGAATCGCCGCATCGCTCCTCCACCACCGCTATCTGATGGGTGACTGGTGGAGAGTTAATCTCCCTTTGGTCGGGTTTAAGCTCGATCCGATCATAGTCCATAGCGACTCCCAAGGCGGCGATGCGATCCAAGAGCTTGTTCAAAGAAGAGAGCTCCATTGGATCCATCTGCTCGGTAAATCCTGAGTCAACGTGGAGGCTGTTTTTGATGACCCGAGAAGTCATCATCGGCGCGATGGCCGAACAGGCGGTCATGACGAAGCCGCCTAGTCGGAGAGTTTGGCCTACAGCCAGGGCTCCCCCAGAGGTAATGTTGTCCTTGACAACCAGATGAGCCATCAGGCCTTATCGTGACGGCACAGTGGAACTCTCAATGAAAGCACCAATGTCGGTGTCAAAACCGGCGGATCTCGGGTAGGGGGTCCCGAACTATGCGTCTAAAGCTGATGGTAACAGGAGGCGGGGGACACAATCTTTACCCAGGTTCGGGCCCTCTCGATGGAGGTAATACCCTACTTCCTGCTTGATTGATCTTGATGATATCAGTATTACATGAGCTAATCTACAACAAGATCGTAGGGGCTAAACCCTAGAAGCTAACCTATGATTATGATTGTTGTTGTCCTATAGACTAAACCCTCCAATTTATATACACACTGTCGGTGTACTAGAATAGGGGTACCCTAGTACCCCGAACTTGTGCACGGGCAGTTGCAGCACCCCGCGGCAAAGGCTTGACGGGCGAACGCCAAGATCCCCCAAGGTTCCCTTGGAGCCATCCAAGAACAAAGTATTTAAGCTAAGGAGACAAGACCCCGGCAAGAGGAGCTTGCCGGGAAGGCCAACCAAGGCGCTCCAAGGAACTTGCCGCGACGCGCCACGCGCTCTAGCAAGGCAGCAAGGCCCCGGCAAGAGGAGCTTGCTGGGAAGACTAAACAAGGTACACCGAGGCCCGGTGAGCGACGAGCTTCTGGGCCCAGCGAAGATAACGACAGCGGCAAGGTGCTTGCTGCGGCAGGCGGCCACTTTGCGACCATGCTCCAGCGCATCCACCAACGTGTCGCTCTGGGGGCCTCTCCAGGTGCGCGTGGCGGGAGGCTGTGCAGCCAGCAGTGCGCAGTGGCATGCGAAGCTGACAAGATCACCATCGTGGCGAACGGTGGCGCCCCTAACTATCCTTTTCTGCACTGTTCGGGCGACTCAGACGGGCATTTAATGCCCTTGTCCCCTGCCGTCAGGGTTAGGTAGGGTGCACTGTACAAGCAACTGTATCAACTACCCCGCTTTTTACGTTTTTACCCTCCTCTGCGTTGCCACCTGTCGGTGACCCCTTTAGCGTATAAAAGGAGGCCCATGCGCAACGTAGGGGGGTTCGGTTCGGAGCCTCGGACAGACGGCTTCAATTCATTCGTAGCCCAGAAAACATCACACTCTCGCTTGGGAGAGCAAGAACACCAGATAATACAACCAGACAAGCAGCAGTAGGAGTGTTATCTCTCCGGAGAGCTCCGAAGCTGGGTAAACTGCTCGTGTGCCTCGCCTTGATCTGCTCTTCGTGCGACCTCCGCCCCCCGCCGAACCGAAAGGGGCCCGGTCCGCCGGCCCCATAGGTGTTCGTGGATCAGTTTCCCCGACATCTTTGGCACGCCAGGTAGGGGGTGTTGAGATTGTGTGAACCAGATCCGGCGTTCACACGAGCTAGATCTTTATTCCCTTCATCAACATGCCACCGAAGAAGAAGACTTCGGCAGCAGCCGCTCCATCCACGTCACTTCCGCCACCGTTGGAGCAAAGGAGTGGTGGGATGGACGCCGGCGGAAGAAAGGACGTCGACGAGGAAGCTCATGATGCCGCCAGGTCCAAGAACAAGGCTGCACATGTTCCATGCCACTCTCAGGAGGCGCAAGATCAACAGCGTCATGGCACTAGCAGTGCCGTATGCATGATAGCCCAAGACCAAGCTGGTGGATCTCGGGGCGCTCAAGATCAGCATGCACGCCAGCGTGCTGACATGAGCGGGGCACGGTCGCCTGGACGGGATACTGCTCCTTCTAACATAGTTAGAAGTTCGAGCACGTCCCGTTCCTCGCGGCGTCCGCCACTGCCACCCACCACTCCAGCAGAAGCTTTGGCGCGAGCTCAACTTCTCCTAGATTACCCCCCGACGTCAGACAAGATCGACGAATGGAGAGCCACCATTCAGACTCTCATCGGCTACGCCAACGGTGACACTCCACGGCGGCAGAGCGCGTCGCCGCCGCGGCAGGACCGCCGGATGCGAGCCGGTGGCGACGAAATGGGCGGAGATGCAACTACCATGCAATCACCACCCCGAAGGCCAAGATCGCCGACTCGCCGGATCCACCTCGATAGCGACTCCACTGCATCGTCGGATCCACGAGCTCGTCGCGATCAGCGCCAAGTTCTTCATGATCGACAACAAGAAGACGCTCGAACCCGCATCGAGCGCGGAAGAGAAGCGCAACGTCAATCCGACAAGCGCGCTGGGCCCTCTGTTGACATGCATGCGCCAGGGGAACCAGGCGATCTGCCGTACGCGGAAGGTTGTCCTGTGTTCACTCGTGAGCTGCGGCAAGTCCAGTGGCCCAGTACAAAGAACTTCAAGCCAGACGTACCGGAGAAGTATGACGGCAAGACGCATCCGTCAGAGTTCCTCAGCATCTACACCATTGCAGTACAAGCTGCCGGGGGATGAGATGACAAGATCCTTGCCAACTACTTCCCGCTGGTGCTCAATCCCAACGTCAGATCCTGGCTCATGCACTTGCCGGACAACTGCATATCCTCTTGGGCTGATCTGTGCCATCAGTTTGTCGGCGCCTTTACCGGCGGACACAAGCCTCATGGCAAGGAGAGTGATCTTCATCTGCTCGCCCAGAAGGAAGGAGAGCCCCTGCGCAAGTACATTCAGAGATTCAGTAGCGTGCAGCACAACATCCCAGACGTCCACCCTGCCGCGGTGATCAGCGCGTTCCATCAGAACGTGCGGAACCGCAGGATGTGGGAGGAAATGGTGATGTGCAAGATCAGGGACGTCAGTTAGTTATATGCACTGGCCGACAAGTGTGCGCGTGCTGAGGAAGGGAGGAGACTCCCCGGAGAAAATATAGGAGCGGGAGGATCTGACAGCGAAGATGCTGCCCCGACAAGGAAAAACCGGCGGCGGAACAACAAAAGGAGGAAAGGCAAAGAAGTGCTACTTGTTGAGCAGTCCGGCAACGGTGGCGGCGCCAAGGAAGCCAAAACTGGTGACTCCAGCAAGGAGGTTGCCGCGGAGGTGGCAGTTGCCGACAAGCAGGACGGCACCAATAAGCAGTATTGCAAGATTCACCGCACCAAGGGCCATGATCTTCAGAACTGTAAGAGAGTCGAGCAGCTTGTTGAGCAACAGAAAGCCGAATACGAGCGGCGCGACAAAGAGAAGGCCCAGGAAGGAGCTGGTGGATCCGGCAAGAAACGTCCCGACCGAGGAGGACGCCGCAGCAAGGCCAAGCAGCGGCAAGGAGACAGACCTCCTCGCGGCCGCGACAAGGATGAAGATGACGGCGACGATGAAGATATGGATGATGAGGAGACTCATGAGTAGGAGTTCCAGAAAGCCACAGAGGTCTTGTGCGTTGACGGTGGTGCTTCTCTGCATGCCTCGCACCGCCAACTCAAGCAGTGGGTGCGGGAAGTTAATGCAGCAGAACCACCCGTCGAGTCACGCAAGCCTCTGAAATGGTCCGGCACGCCTATCATCTTTGATATTGAGGACCACCTGGATCGCATAACTGCGGTCGGGTGCTTGCCGATGTTGGTCTCACCAACAATCCGCAACCTCAAGGTCACTAAGATGCTAGTTGACGGCGGGGCCG
Source organism: Triticum aestivum (assembly GCF_018294505.1). Classification (NCBI taxonomy): domain Eukaryota; kingdom Viridiplantae; phylum Streptophyta; class Magnoliopsida; order Poales; family Poaceae; genus Triticum; species Triticum aestivum. The sequence goes on from NC_057794.1 coordinate 194,191,892, forward strand.
GCTTGAACCTGATCTCCTCCGCGGTGCTCCAGAAACTCCAGATCCCTGACAGCGAGCTCAAAGAGACCGGCACGTTTCAAGGAATTAACCCGGGAAGGAGCAAGCCAAAGGGAAAGATCACGTTGCCGGTAACATTTGGCAGTGAGCTGAACTTCAGGACTGAGAGGGTCACGTTTGACATTGCCGACATTCCATTACCTTATAATGGAATCCTTGGTCGTCCGGCACTCGCCAAGTTCATAGCAGCCTCTCACTATGCGTACAACGTACTGAAAATGCCAGGCCCAATAAGTGTCATCTCTGTCCCTAGCGACAAGAAGGATGCTCTTATTTGTGCCGACAAGATCTACCGGGAAGCAGCAGCTGCAGCAGAACGGACAACACTTGCCGCTGAAGCTCCCGGGGGGAAGAAGAAGACCAAGTCTGGAAAGAGCTCTGATGCCTACTCTGGCAAGCGCACCTCCTCGGAGTGCTGCGCTACTGTCGAGGACGCACCATCGAGCTCCACCGACAAGTGTAAGAAGGCAATGGCAGCTCCACCTGAGACTAAGAAGGTGTCCGCCAAGGAGGATGGCACTGGTGGTACCTTCACCATCAGCGCCACTCTTGACCCCAAATAGGAAAGCGCGCTCGTTGCTTTCCTACGGGCGAATGTCGACGTGTTTGCGTGGCAACCGTCTGATATCCCCGGTGTTCCCAGGAAAGTGATTGAGCACCACCTTGCCATCTGTCCTCATGCGCGGCCCGTCAAGCAGAGAGTCAGGAAGCAGGCAGTAGAGCGCCAAGAATTCCTCGCAGAAGAAATCAAGAAGTTGGAAGCAGCAGGCCTTGTCAGAGGAGTACTCCATCCCACGTGGTTGGCCAATCCTGTTGTTGTGTGCAAAGCTAATGGGAAATGAAGACTTTGTATTGACTTCACTGATGTTAATAAAGCTTGTCCCAAAGACCATTTCCCTTGCTGCGCATTGACCAGATTGTCGACTCCACAGCCGGATGTGATTTGCTTTCATTTCTTGATGCATACTCAGGATACCATCAGATCTTCATGGCAGAAGAAGATGAAGAAAAAACCGCATTTATCACCCCGTGTGGCACGTACTGCTTCGTACGGATGCCTTTCGGTTTGAAGAATGCTGGTTCAACATTCGCAAGGGTAGTCCACCATGCTTTTGAGCCACAAATACACAGAAACGTGGAAGCTTACATGGATGACATAGTGGTCAAGAGCAAGAACAAGGCGACCCTGGTTCAAGATTTAGACTAAACATTTGCAAACCTGCACAAAATCAACCTCAAGCTTAACCCCGAGAAGTGCGTGTTTGGAGTCCCTTCCGGCAAGCCTCTCGGGTTCTTCATGTCTCAACGGGGAATTGAAGCCAATCCCGACAAGATCAAATCCATTGAGCAGATCGAAGCACCAAAGCACGTCAAGGATGTACGAAGGCTTGCCGGTTGTGTGGCTGCTCTCAGCAGGTTTATTCTAGATCTGCCGAGCGCGCCCTGCCATTTTTCAAAATTTTGAAAAAGGCAGGTCCAATGAAATGGACTCCGGAAGCGGAGGCTGCGCTGCAGGACTTGAAGAGATACATGTCCTCCACTCCAACGCTTGTCGCACCTAAGCCGCAAGAGAAGTTGCTGCTGTATATAGCGGCAACCAATCAAGTGGTTAGTGCTGCGTTAGTGGCGGAGAGGGAGGCGGATGATGAGCCAGCAACCACGGCAGATCCATCCAGCGACAAGCAGGGGGCTTCATCGACAAGCTCTGGTCCCGACAAACATGGGTTTGCGCAGGAACATGATGAGATGCCAAGGAGAATGGTGCAGCGCCCAGTTTACTTTGTCAGTTCTCTTCTGCAGGGGGCTAGATCAAGGTACTCTGGTGTGCAGAAGTTGCTTTTCGGCCTCCTCATGGCCTCGAGAAAGCTGCGCCATTACTTCCAAGCACATGAGATCACAGTCGTCACTCGCTTTCCGCCGAAGAGGATACTGCAAAATCCAGAAGCAACAGGCAGGATTGTTGAGTGGGCGCTGGAACTGTCAAGCTTTGGCCTCAAGTTTGAGAGCACCTCAACTATCCAAAGCAGAGCATTGGCAGAGTTCATAGCAGAGTGGACGCCAACCCCAGATGAAGAAATTCCAGAAACGTGCATCCCCGTCAAAGAGGCAAGCAAAGAGTGGCTGATGTACTTTGATGGTGCCTTCTCGCTGCAAGGCGCCGGTGCAGGTGTGCTGCTTGTCGCACCCACCGGAGAGCACCTCAAGTACGCAGTCCAGATGCATTTTCCCAAAGAGCAAGCAACCAACAATACTGCAGAGTATGAAGGATTGCTTGCCGGTCTCAGAATCGCAGTAGACCTTGGGATTAAGAAGCTCATTGTCAGGGGAGACTCACAGCTTGTCGTCCGACAAGTGAACAAGAACTACCAGAGTCCGTTGATGGAAGCGTATGTCGATGAAGTGAGGAAGCTAGAAGAGCACTTTGACGGCCTACAAATGGAGCATATCCCAAGAGCTCAGAATGATATTGCTGATGGCCTGTCAAAGTGCGCCGCACTAAAGTTACCTGTGGAACCAGGGATCTTTGTGCTTAAGTTGACTCAACCATCCATAACACCATCAACTGGACAAAGCAAGAAGAGGAAGTTGGTTTCTGGTGACTACTTTCCGACAGAGCTCCCCGAAGCCGCCGCCAAGAAAGTCCCAAGATCAACACCAAGGATGCTGAGGGGCAGTCTGCTCCGGCAAGCCTTATGGTTTGTTCCGTTGAAGCAGACGCTCCCGACAAGTTTTGCTCCGGCAAGCTTGCCGGGGAACATGAAGCTCCGGCAGGGCCGCAAGCCCTTGCCGTAGAAGCGGACGTTCCTGCAGCAGCAGATGTGCCTTTAGCCCTTGTTGTCGAGCCACAAGCTCCAGCATGGGCACAGCAGATTGTCCATTTCCTTCAGACAGGAGAACTTCCCGAAGAGCAAGAAGAAGCGGAAAGAGTAGCCCGGCAGTCAAGTATGTACCAGTTTGTCGATAGCATACTGTACAGAAGAAGACTCAACGGTGTGAAATTGAAGTGTATTCGCCGGGAAGATGGACAAAAGCTGTTGGCGGAGATACATGGAGGCATATGTGGCCACCACATTGGCGCAAGAGCACTTGTTGGCAAAGCTTTCCGGCAAGGTTTCTTTTGGCCGACAGCCCTCCAGGATGCAACTGCACAAGTAACCAAGTGTGAAGCGTGCCAGTTCCACTCCAAACAGATACACCAGCCAGCTCAAGCTCTCCAGACAATCCCTTTATCCTGGCCATTTTCGGTCTGGGGGCTCGATATCCTCGGCCCCTTCCCCTGAGCTGTCGGGGGCTTTGAGTACTTGTATGTCGCAATCGACAAGTTCACAAAGTGGCCGGAAGTGCAGCCAGTGAGGAAGGTGACAGCACAGTCAGCAGTCAAGTTCTTCAGGTCGATTGTTTGCCGTTTTGGGATCCCTAACAGGATCATCACCGACAACGGCACGCAATTCACGAGCCGCACCTTCATGCAGTATGTCCAAGACCTTGGCGCCAAGGTCTGCTTCGCTTCTGTAGCCCTTCATCCAAGAAGCAACGGTCAAGCAGAGAGGGCAAATGCTGAAGTGCTATGCGGACTCAAGACCAGAACTTCCGACAGGCTGCACAGGTGCGGAAGAAACTGGATCGAGGAGCTGCCGGTGGTTCTTTGGTCGATCAGAACGATGCCAAATCGAGCCACTGGTCAGACACCTTTCGCTCTAGTCTATGGAGCAGAGGCAGTTCTCCCCACGGAACTCGTATACGGATCACCTCGAGTGCTCGCTTATGATGAGCTTGAGCAAGAACAGCTGCGGCAAGACGACGCGCTGCTCCTTGAGGAAGATCGTCTTCTGGCTGCTGTACGAGCTGCTCGATACCAGCAAGCTTTGTGCCGCTATCATAGCCGCAAAGTTAAAGCCAGAAGCTTCAAGGAAGGGGACCTTGTTCTTCGGCGCGTTCAGTCCGCCAAGAATTCCAACAAGTTAACGCCGAAGTGGGAAGGCCCTTATCGGGTGAGACGAGTCACAAGGCCTGGCTCTGTCCGCCTTGAGACCGAAGATGGCATTCCAGTGAGCAACTCCTAGAACATAGAACATCTTCGTAAGTTTTTCCCATAAGGCGCAGTTGCCGGAACCCGTTTCGGCAACCACCTTTTGTACAAGTCTTGCCGCTATTGCATGTAATCCTTTGTACAAAGCCGGGCGCAGATCCCGTGCATAAGTAAAACCCCATGTGCTCCGCATAGCTTGTCCATTTCATGCGTTAGTTCCTTTCTTGCATGTGATTATCTGACACTTTGTGCAGCACTTACATCCGGTAAGCAGTAACGAGCCGAAGAGCTCCATATTATTATTTTCTCTTCTTTCTTTTTCTTTTAAAAGGAAAAGAAGGTTCTCTCGCACACAAGTTTGCCGAGGGGGAAGGAGAAGATTGTGGTATGGGCCAGGCGTTGTTCAAACAAGGACTTGCCTTACCGGGAAGCAAATGTCAGAAAAGCTAAGTTGCCAAAGTTTGAGCAATCACTTTTTAAAATTATTGAGTTATCTTCCTCGAACGACCCTGCTTTGTATGGAAAACCTGTGCGCGGAGGAACCAACTCGTGGCTAGTTGCACCCTTACTTTGTATCGAGTCCGCTCAACAGCTTAAGCGTGCTGCATCTAGTCACGACAAGGTTTCTTGTCAGAAGCAGCGCCGCCAGCAGGCTGCTGAAGTTCCGCACTCAGCGCTCGCGGCTCGGGCGCCTGCGCCGACAAGTTCCCTAGAAGCGTAGGGTGAAAACATACAAAGGAAGGAATCTAGTAGAGGAAATAACATTGCAATTGATAACAGAAATAAAGTTATATTACAAAGATAACTTGTCGCAGCTCTAACAGACTGTTTTCATAACATGACTAGCAGCGACAAGGGAAAAGAAGAAATGGGCGGCCTAATCTACGCGTCCGCCCTCGACTCTCTTGATCTCGCTCACCTTGTCCACAATGGGTGCGACAAGGGCCTTGAGTGCATCCAGATCGGCGTCAAGCGGCAAAGACCTGAGGACGTTGGTGAAGCTGAGGCCTGGATTGCGGAAGGCTACCTTCATCAGCACCTTCTGGAGAACCCCGGCCCAGATTTTGCGCGACTCATCGGCCAGCTGCTTCGGGATCCTCTCCCGGAGCCGCTGGAGTGCCGTTGCCACGACCTTAAAGAATAGGCTGAGCTTGGCGCTGGGTTGAAGGCTCTCGTCGGAAGGATACCCAAAGTCCTCCATCCCCAGTTGTGCCAGCTCCTCGTTGATGACGGCGGCAGTGTTCACCAGACCCTCGGTCCAGTGCTCCACTGTGTCTCTGAACGAGTTCTGGGTAACTGCAATGCTCTCCAGCAGCGCCGCGTCAGCCTTGACCTTCTCCGACAAGGTCTTCTCCCGCTCCTTGACGGCCTCCAGCGTCTGCGTCAGCGTGGCTAGCTTCAGCTCCAGGTCTGCTTTGGAATCCTTGGCGGTGCTGAGCTCCTTGCCCCTCTCAGCGAGAAGGCCTTGCAGCTCACCATGGGCGGCAGCATCCTTCTCGCACTCACGCTTGAGCGCGGCAAGCTCCTCGCCGCTCTTCCTAATATCGGCCTCCAGCTGCGCCACCTTCTTCTCTAGCTCTTTCTTGGCGGCCTCTGTAGTTGCCGCGGCGTCCTTTGCCTCCTTGAGCGCCCCGCCAAGTGCTCGCTCACGCTCGGCGAGCTCTTCCTCGTAGCTGTCGAGGTGGGCCTTCCGCTGCACTAGTTCACCTTTCCGCGCGGACTGCTTCTCGGCGGCCAGCCTTTGTTCCTCCTCAGCCTCGGCCTTCTCGAGAAGAAAGGCCGTGCGCTCCTCGTCGACTCGCTCCCGCTCCTGCGCCAGAGACCGGAGAGCTTCTTGATTTTGGCCCCGGAGCTCTTCCGCGCGCTTTTCCATGTCAACTCCCGCCTTCGCGACAAGCGCTTCCCGGGAAGCCAGCTTGGCTTGCCGGGTGCGGTAGAGTGACAGCAGCTTCCGCAGCAGCTGCTCCTCCTCAGGCTCGCCGCTGCTGCTGCCGGGCGTGTCGACCAATGATAGTCCAGCAGAGGCGAGCACCTCCCCGTCAAAAGTCTCCCCCTCGACCGGCGCCCTGGAGCTCGACGCCCAGGGCAGCTTGATGAAGATATTGTCACCGGCCTGCAAGTAGGCGCCGGGCTGGGGCTCCTCGGAGCCCGGCTCCGCAGAAGCGGCAGAGGGTTCGGCGGTCGGTGCAGCGCCCGGTGCTCCTGCGGCCTCAGGGTCGTCAGTGCGATCGCCCGACCCCTTGCCGGCTTCCGCAGCATCAGCCCCGGCGGCCTCCTCGCCGGCGGTCTCATCAGCACCGGCACCTTCCTCGCCGGCGCCCTCTGTCTCCATTGGCTCAGCCGAAGATGGGTCTGAAGAACGAAGAAGGGAGGAAGATCAATCAAAAATCCAAGAAAGGAAAAACGGAAGAAGCAGAACCCAAGGGAAAGTTTCTGGGCAAGTGGATTACCTGCGCCAAGATCTTCAGTTGCGGCCTCGGTCGCTGCAGGATCAGCAGTGTCATCCCTTGCCGGAAAGTCCCCCCTTGCCGGAGAGCGCTCCCTTGCCGGGGACTCCTCCCTTGGCGGCGCAGTCGAAGTAGGTGGCACTTCGGGACCGGCCTCCGAGCACTCCTGATGAGGCTGCTCTGCTCCTGCACAAGTCAACAAGCAAGAAATCAACAAAGGAAAAAGCACTCAAGCGCGCCCGGCAGCAGAAGGCTAAACTATGAACTTACGTTGGGGGCTGCGCTGGGAGCTGCTCGGAGGGGTGATTGTCGGGTCCGTCAAGGTGGTCTCGGGCCCGCCTCCTGCTGACACGATGGGGTCATCCTCGATGACGATCACTGCGGCCTTGGCCCTCTTCGCCGCTCTCTGGGCCAGTGTTCTGAAAATAAAGGAGTCTAGATTGAAGCAAGTCTGATGCAAGATATAAACAGCAAGATTGAAGGATCATAAGAGCACCAAAGTAACTCACTCTTCTTCCTCCTCGTCGGAGCTGAGCGCGGAAAGATCGAAGTCCGGCCCTCCTCCGATGCGGCGGGGTGGAGGAGTAGGATCGCTTGCCCGCTTGGCTGGGGCAGTGGCAGTGGCCCGGGAAGATCCCGCTCCAGTTGCCGCTGTTGCGTGAGGCGCTCCCGCGGCAACATTGCTTGCCGCGGTGGAGCGCATCGCGCGGCTCGGTGGCTGTGGAGCCGGCTGCCGCCCGATGCGTCCCCGGCCCTGCGAAGGCGCCTCCTTGGCGGGGCCGGGGGCTCTGCCTGTGGCAAGTTCTCTGAAGGCTCAGCCTCCTCCTCGCCGGCCTCGCTCGACTCGGCTTCGGAACCGGCAGGCTCCTCCTCGCCCATGAATTCCACGCGTTCGGCAAGGTTTGCCGCCTCTGCAGCCTCCGCCTCCTCCATAGTAAACCCAAACACACCCGCAGCAGCTGCGGCCGCAACCTCTTCCGCCCTAGTAGCGATGAGCTGCAGCTCCTCGTCGGTAGTGTCACGGGTAAGGCTCTTCTGCTCGTCGGCGCGGACCGGCACTTCCTCCAAGGTGTCGAAGAACGCTCGCACAACGTCATCCGCAGGCTCTTGCCAAGTTGGGACGATGCCGTGTGAATCGCACAATGGCATCATGGCGCGGATCCGGTCAAGCGAAGAGTTATTGCACAAAGGAACTACGCCCCTCGGCAGTGTGAATGAGTGCTGGGGGTCGCGTTTGAATAATTCCAAGAGCATTGCATCCAACTCCAAGACGGTGAAGTTGTAGTTGAGGCCCGGCCGCAGCCTCATGATGTCCGCCGAATTCTTGAATTCCCAGGCGGGCCTCCCCCTCTCCTACAGGGGGGCAATGCGGCGGCGGAGGAAATCTGCCCTGACAGCACCTACGGTGAGCCCGGCAAGCCTGAGGCGAAGAATCCTAGTGATGGCGATCTTCAGCCTCTCGTCTTCCGGGGCCACGTTGCTCCAGTCATTGCCGCGCACTATTGGAGTTTGGCGCACGGCGGTGAAGGGCTGCGGATCCTCCTCGATGATCCAACACCACTCCGCTCTCCACTCCTCCCACTTGCTGCGGATCTCACCCTCCAAGTACGCATCCTTCTTGCCGACTCTCGAGATCCAAGCAAGCCCTCCGGCAAGCGGCTCTCCTCTCTCTACCCGAGGCATGAAGTAATGGCGGAAAAGGGCTACACTAGGGTGGACTCCGACAAAGTTTTCGCACAAGTGTGCGAAAACTGCCATGGTCAGGATAGCATTGGGGCTGAAGTCAAGGAGGCGGAAGCCATATGTGTTCATAATGTCACAAAAGAACTCCGAGAAGGGCGGGCAGAGCCCGCAATAGAAGAATAGCAGGAAGAACGGGTACCCATTTGGAGCCGACTCCGAGGCAGCGGCCAGGAGTACCCTCGTGCGCGGATGCGCACGCGTCTCCGTCGCCCAAAAGAGGTAGAAGTACTCCCTCAGCTCCTGCATGCCGAGCTGGGGGGTGAAGATCGCCCGCTCCTTCCGCAGCGCCGCGAGCCGCCGCGCCTCGGCCGACTTCACGCCCTTTCCCTTGTCGGCTTTCGGGGCCATGGCGGAGGTGGTGGGGAAGGTCGACGGCGTGGTGATGCTGGTGGCAATGGGGGGGGGGCGGAATGCTGCTCTCTCGGCTTCGAGAAGAAGGGGGGAGCGGCAGAGTTTGTGAAGAAGAAGTAGCAGCAACCAGCGAAGGGGAACGAACTGCCCCTGTTTCCTCTGCTTATAAAGAGGGACGGGGCGGACGTTTCGGCCTTCCTAATAGACGACCACCCACGATCTCTCCCACGATGCCGCATTCAACGCGTGCCGTTATGGGAGAGTGCGGTGGATATGGAACAAGATTTGGCGTGGCCCAACCCGCGTGTGCCCGTGCCCTGTCTTGGGCCTGGCCCAACAGCGCTCGGCACCGTGTCTGGCCCAGGCCCGGGGGCTCCTGTCGGTGTACTAGAATAGGGGTACCCTAGTACCTCGAACTTGTGCACGGGCAGTTGCAGCACCCCGCGGCAAAGGCTTGCCGGGCGAACGCCAAGATCCCCCAAGGTTCCCTTGGAGCCATCCAAGAACAAAGTATTTAAGCTAAGGAGACAAGACCCCGGCAAGAGGAGCTTGCCGGGAAGGCCAACCAAGGCGCTCCAAGGAACTTGCCGCGACGCGCCACACGCTCCGGCAAGGCAGCAAGGCCCCGGCAAAAGGAGCTTGCCGGGAAGACTAAACAAGGTACACCGAGGCCCGGTGAGCGACGAGCTTCTGGGCCCAGCGAAGATAACGACAGCGGCAAGGCGCTTGCCGCGGCAGGCGGCCACTCTGCGACCACGCTCCAGCGCATCCACCAACGTGTCGCTCTGGGGGCCTCTCCGGGTGCGCGTGGCGGGAGGCTGTGCAGCCAGCAGTGCGCAATGGCATGCGAAGCTGACAAGATCACCATCGTGGCAAACGGTGGCGCCCCTAACGGTCCTTTTCTGCACTGTTCGGGCGACTCAGACGGGCATTTAATGCCCTTGTCCCCTGTCGTCAGGGTTAGGTAGGGTGCACTGTACAAGCAACTGTATCAACTACCCCGCTTTTTACGTTTTTACCCTCCTCTGCGTTGCCACCTGTCGGTGACCCCTTTAGCGTATAAAAGGAGGTCCATGCGCAACGTAGGGGGGGTTCGGTTCGGAGGCTCGGACAAACGGCTTCGATTCATTCGTAGCCCAGAAAACATCACACTCTTGCTTGGGAGAGCAAGAACACCAGATAATACAACCAGACAAGCAGCAGTAGGAGTGTTATCTCTCCGGAGAGCTCCGAAGTTGGGTAAACTGCTCGTGTGCCTCGCCTCGATCTGCTCTTCGCGCGACCTCCGCCCCCCGCCGAACCGAAAGGGGCCCGGTCCGCCGGCCCCATAGGTGTTCATGGATCAGTTTCCCCGACACACACCGAAGGGGGATAGGGTTACACAAAGTCGGTTACAAGGGAGGAGATCTACATATCCGAATTGCCAAGATTGCCTTCGACGCAAAGGAGAGTCCCACCCGGACATGGGACGAAGTCTTCAATCTTGTATCTTCATAGTCCAACCGTCCGGCCAAAGTATATAGTCCGGCTGACCGAGGACCCCCTAATCCAGGACTCCCTCAACCACAGTTGAGGAAACCGACTATCGGCAAACCTTCACCTCGCCCGCCGCCCGATGGACCAGTTAGAGAAATAGGAGGTTGAAGAGATAGTTGTAGCACAGACTCGAAGAAATATGGTGTTAGATGGAAGTCGTGTTGGTGGTGTGTGTCGTACTCCTAGACGTGAATGCTTGTTCTGGCCCAGGCCACCCTACTATATATCGAGGAATCGAGGTGCTGGTTACATATAGCGAACACATTAACATATGGCCCACCCCACACTATGGCCAAATTTCCTAGAGTTTGTGCTTGGTTAAAGAGTATTCTTTGTGAGGGTGGATGGCTGGTCTCAAGTTTAAAACTTGTTGTATTACGTATACGTAGATGTAGAGATAGTGCAGTAGTTTTGAAAGTTTGAACCCAAACATCAGAATGCAATTTCTACAGTTGATTGGATTCATCCGAGGACCTAGGATTATTGGATTCGCAGCTACAGTAAAAACACCCGCCCGACGCGCAAAGCATGTGAAGCTAGTACAAATAGTAGTACTATTGTTGATTGGACTCATCCGATAACCTGTTGCAATGCATGTACAATTATGTATTCAGAAAATATATTTTTTCCTTGTCGCAGCACCCACTCTGAGAAGCAACTCAAAAGCCATTCATAAATTTAGTAAGTTTGTCACAGGCATATCATTTAGCATTAAATACAACAGGTCATCAACCCACAATGACAATGGGGATACATTATAAATAGTAAAGTTTTCATCACAAAACAAAATAACAAGCAATGAAATGTCAGCTCGACCAATCCTCGGCGTTGGAAACACTTGCTTTGAACCAGAAGTGATTCTATGGGAAGGGCTAGCTATTGTCAATCTTGAGACCAACGCGGGACCGATCATCTAGGCTGAAGCGGCCTATATCAGGATAGATATTGTGATAGCCATGGTAGTGAACCATAGCAATGTCCGAGGTATAGATACAATTGCTTCTCATAAATGGTAGTAACGTTATGTCAACAGGAGCTAGATCGCCTTTCACAATCATTGGATAATTTTGTCCAAGGAAGAGCAAGTTTCCTCGAAGACTATCAATACTGAACCAGGGAGAAGGTGTTGGCGCTAGCACACTGTTGGAAATATGCCCTAGAGGCAATAATAAAATGATTATTATATTTCCTTGTTCACGATAATTGTCTATTATTCATGTTGTAATTGTATTATTCAAAAATCGTAATACATAGACCACAATGTGTCCCTAGTGAGCCTCTAGTTGACTAGCTCGTTGATCAACAGATAGTCATGGTTTCCTAGCTATGGTCATGGGGATGTCATTGATAACGGGATCACATCATTAGGAGAATGATGCGATGGAAAAGACCCAATCCTAAGCTTAGCTCAAAGATCGTGTAGTTCGTTTGCTGTAGCTTTTCTGAATGTCAAGTATCATTTCCTTAGACCATGAGATTGTGCAACTCCCGGATACCGTAGGAGTGCTTTGGGTGTGCCAAACGTCACAACGTAACTGCGTGACTATAAAGGTACATTACAGGTGTCTCCAAAAGTGTCTGTTGGGTTGGCACGAATCGAGACTGGGATTTGTCACTCCGTATGACGGAGAGGTATCTCTGGGCCCACTCGGCAATGCATCATCATAATGAGCTCAATGTGATCAAGTGGTTGATCACGGTATCATGCATTACGGTACGAGTAAAGTGACTTGCCGGTAACGAGATTGAACAAGGTATTGGGATACCGACGATCGAGTCTCGGGCAAGTAACGTACCGATTAACAAAGGGAATTGAATACGGGATTGATTAAGTCCTCGACATCGTGGTTCATCCGATGAGATCAGCAAGGAGCATTTGGGAGCCAACATGGGTATCCAGATCCCGCTGTTGGTTATTGGCCGGAGAGCCATCTCGGTCATGTCTGCTTGTCTCCCAAACCCGTAGGGTCTACACACTTAAGGTTTGGTGATGCTAGGGTTGTAGAGATATGAGTATGCAGTAATCCGAAAGTTGTTCGGAGTCCCGGATGAGATCCTGGACGACACGAGGAGTTCCGGAATGGTCCGGAGGTGAATAATTATATATAGGTAGTGTAGTTTCGGCCATCGGGAAAGATTCGGGGTCACCGGTATTGTACCGGGACTACCGGATGGGTCCCGGGGGTCCACCGGCTGGGGCCACCCATCCCGGAGGGCCCCATGGGCTGAAGTGCGGAGGGGAACCAGCCCATAGTGGGCTGGTGTGCCCCCCTTGGGCCCCCCTGCGCCTAGGGTTGGAAACTCTAGGGTGGGGGGCGCCTCCACTTGCCTTGGGGGGCACTCCACCCCCCTTGGCCGCCGCCCCCTTGGGAGATCCCATCTCCAGGGCCGGCACCCCCCCAAGGGGCCTATATAAAGGGGGGGAGGGAGGGCAGCCGCACCTCAAGTCTTGGCACCTCCCTCTCCCCTGCTACACCTCTCCCTCTCGCAGAAGCTCGGCGAAGCCCTGCTGCGATCACTGCTGCATCTACCACCACGCCGTTGTGCTGCTGGATCTTCATCAACCTCTCCTTCCCCCTTGTTGGATCAAGAAGGAGGATACGTCATCCGCTCCATACGTGTGTTGAATGTGGATGTGCCGTCCGTTCGGCACTTGGTCATCGGTGATTTGGATCACGGCGAGTACGACTCCATCATCCCTGTTCTCTTGAACGCTTCCGCTCGCGATCTACAAGGGTATGTAGATGCACTCTCCTCTCATTGCTAGTTGACTCCATAGATTGATCTTGGTGAAACATATAAAAAATTTGTTTTCTGCAACGTTCCCCAACAGTGGCATCATGAGCTAGGTCTATGCGTAGTTACTATGCACGAGTAGAACACAAAGTAGTTGTGGGCGTCGATACTGTCAATTTGCTTGCCGTTATTAGTCTTATCTTGAATCGTCGGCATCGTGGGATGAAGCGGCCCGGACCAACCTTACACGTACGCTTACATGAGACCGGTTCCACCGACTGACATGCACTAGTTGCATAAGGTGGCTGGCGGGTGTCTGTCTCTCCCACTTTAGTTGGATCGGATTCGATGAACAGGGTCTTTATGAAGGGTAAATAGAAATTGGCAATTCACGTTGTGGTTTTGGCGTAGGTAAGAAACGTTCTTGCTAGAAACCTATAGCAGCCACGTAAAAACTTGTAACAACAATTAGAGGACGTCTAACTTGTTTTTGCAGCAAGTGTTTTTAGATGTGATCTGGCCAAAGGTTGTGATGAATGATGAATGATATATGTGATGTATGAGATTGATCATGTTCTTGTAATAGGAATCACGACTTGCATGTCGATGAGTATGACAACCGGCAGGAGCGATAGGAGTTGTCTTTATTTTTTTTGTATGACCTACGTGTCATTGAGAAACGCCATGTAAATTACTTTACTTTATTGCTAAACGTGTTAGCCATAGTAGTAGAAGTAATAGTTGGCGAGCAACTTCATGGAGACACGATGATGGAGATCATGATAATGGAGATCATGGTGTCATGCCGGTGACAAGATGATCATGGAGCCCCAAGATGGAGATCAAAGGAGCTCTATGATATTGGCCATATCATGTCACTATTATTTGATTGCATGTGATGTTTATCATGTTTTTGCATCTTGTTTACTTAGAACGACGGTAGTAAATAAGATGATCCCTCATAATAATTTCAAGAAAGTGTTCCCCCTAACTGTGCGCCGTTGCGACAGTTCATTGTTTCGAAGCACCACGTGATGATCGGGTGTGATAGATTCCAACATTCACATACAACGGGTGTAAGACAGATTTACACACGCAATACACTTAGGTTGACTTGACGAGCCTAGCATGTACAGACATGGCCCCGGAACACAGAAGACCGAAAGGTCGAGCATGAGTCGTATAGAAGATACGATCAACATGAAGATGTTCACCGATGTTGACTAGTCCATCTCACGTGATGATCGGACACGGCCTAGTCAACTCGGATCATGTTATACTTAGATGACTGGAGGGATGTCTATCTAAGTGGGAGTTCATTGAATAATTTGATTAGATGAACTTAATTATCATGAACTTAGTCTAAAATCTTTACAATATGTCTTGTAGATCAAATGGCCAACGTTGTCCTCAACTTCAACGCGTTCCTAGAGAAAACCAAGCTGAAAGATGATGGCAGCAACTATACGGACTGGGTCCGGAACCTGAGGATCATCCTCATAGCTGCCAAGAAATATTATGCCCTAGAAGCACCGCTAGGTGAAGCACCCGTCCCACAGAACCAAGACGTTATGAACGCTTGGCAGACACGTGCTGATGATTACTCCCTCGTTCAGTGCGGCATGCTTTACAGCTTAGAACCGGGGCTCCAAAAGCGTTTTGAGCGACACGGAGCATATGAGATGTTCGAAGAGCTGAAAATGGTTTTCCAAGCTGATGCCTGGGTCGAGAGATATGAAGTATCCGACAAGTTCTTCAGCTGTAAGATGGAGGAAAATAGTTCTGTCAGTGAGCACATACTCAAAATGTCTGGGTTGCATAACCGCTTGACTTAGCTGGGAGTTAATCTCCCGGTTGACACGGTCATTGACAGAATCCTTCAGTCGCTTCCACCGAGCTACAAGAGCTTTGTGATTAACTTCAATATGCAGGGGATGGAAAAGACCATTCCTGAAGTATTTGCAATGCTGAAATCAGCAGAGGTAGAAGTCAAAAAGGAACATCAAGTGTTGATGGTGAATAAAACCACTAAGTTCAAGAAAGGCAAGGGTAAGAAGAACTTGAAGAAGGACGGCAAGGGATTTGCCGTGCCCGGTAAGCAAGCTGCCGGGAAGAAGCCAAAGAATGGACCCAAGCCCGAGACTGAGTGTTTTTATTGCAAGGGAAGTGGTCACTGGAAGCGGAACTGCCCCAAATACTTAGTGGACAAGAAGGCCGGAATCACTAAAGGTATATGTGATATACATGTAATTGATGTGTACCTTACCAGTACTCATAGTAGCTCCTGGGTATTTGATACCGGTGCGGTTGCTCACATTTGTAACTCAAAGCAGGAGCTACGGAATAAGCGGAGACTGGCGAAGGACGAGGTGACGATGCACGTCGGGAATGGTTCCAAGGTCGATGCGATCGCCGTCGGCACGCTACCTCTACATTTACCTACGGGATTAGTTTTAAACCTCAATAATTGTTATTTAGTGCCAGCTTTGAGCATGAACATTGTATCAGGATCTTGTTTAATTCGAGATGGCTACTCATTTAAGTCCGAGAATAATGGTTGTTCTATTTATATGAGAGATATGTTTTATGGTCATGCTTCGATGGTGAATGGTTTATTCTTAATGAATCTCGAGCGTAATGCTACACATGTTCATAGTGTGAATACCAAAAGATAGTCCCACATACTTCTGGCACTGCCGCCTTGGTCACATAGGTGTCAAACGCATGAAGAAGCTCCATGCAGATGGACTTTTAGAGTCTCTTGATTACGAATCATTTGACAAGTGCGAACCATGCCTCATGGGTAAAATGACCAAGACTCTGTTCTCAGGAACAATGGAGCGAGCAACCAACTTATTGGAAATCGTACATACTGATGTGTGCGGTCCAATGAGTGTTGAGGCTCGCGGTGGCCATCGTTATGTTCTCACCCTCACTGATGACTTGAGTAGATATGGGTATGTCTACTTAATGAAACACAAGTCTAAGACCTTTGAAAAGTTCAAGGAATTTCAGAGTGAGGTTGAGAATCAACGTGACAGGAAAATCAAGTTCTTGCGATCAGATAGTGGGGGAGAATACTTGAGTCACGAATTTGGCACAGACTTAAGAAAATGTGGAATAGTTTCACAACTCACGCCGCCTGGAACACCTCAGCGTAATCGTGTGTCCGAATGTTGTAATCGCACTCTATTAGATATGGTGCGATCTATGATGTCTCTTACCGATTTACTGCTATTATTTTGGGGCTATGCTTTAGAGACTGTCGCATTCACTTTAAATAGGGCTCCGTAGAAATCCATTGAGACGACACCGTATGAATTATGGTTTGGGAAGAAACCTAAGCTGTCGTTTCTAAAAGTTTGGGGATGCGATGCTTATGTCAGGAAACTTCAACCTGAAAAGCTCGAACCCAAGTCGGAAAAATGCGTCTTCATAGGATACCCTAAAGAAACTGTTGGGTATACCTTCTACCTCAGATCCGAAGGCAAGATGTTTGTTGCCAAGAATGGGTCCTTTCTAGAGAAAGAGTTTCTCTCGAAAGAAATAAGTGGGAGGAAGGTAGAACTTGATGAAGTATTACCTCTTGAACCGGTAAGTGGCGCAGCTCAAGAAAATGTTCCTGAGGTGCCTGCACCGACTAGAGAGGAAGTTGATGATGATGATCATGAAACTTCAGATCAAGTTGCTACTGAACTTCGTAGGTCCACAAGGACACATTCCGCACCAGAGTGGTACGGCAACCCGGTCTTGGAAATCATGTTGTTAGACAACGGTGAACCTTCGAACTATGAAGAAGCGATGGCGGGCCCGGATTCTGACAAATCTGAGATAGGATCCATGTATGAAAATGAAGTATGGACTTTGACTGACTTGCCCGGTGATCGGCGAGCCATAGAAAATAAATGGATCTTTAAGAAGAAGACAAATGTGGATGGTAATGTGACCATCTATAAAGCTCGGCTTGTCGCTAAGGGTTATCGACAAGTTTAAGGGGTTGACTACGATGAGACTTTCTCACCCGTAGCGAAGCTGAAGTCCGTCCGAATCATGTTAGCAATTGCCGCATTCTATGATTATGAGATATGGCAAATGGACGTCAAAACGGCATTCCTTAATGGTTTCCTTAAGGAAGTATTGTATATGACGCAGCCGGAAGGTTTTGTCGATCCTAAGAATACTGACAAGGTGTGCAAGCTCCAACGCTCGATTTATGGGCTGGTGCAAGCATCTCGGAGTTGGAACATTCGTTTTGATGAGATGATCAAAGCGTTTGGGTTTATGCAGACTTATGGAGAAGCCTGCATTTACAAGAAAGTGAGTGGGAGCTCTGTAGCATTTCTCATATTGTATGTGGATGACATACTATTGATGGGAAATGATATAGAATTCTTGGAAAGCATAAAGGCCTACTTGAACAAGTGTTTTTCAATGAAGGACCTTGGAGAAGCTGCTTATATATTATGCATCAAGATCTATAGAGATAGATCGAGACGCCTCATTGGTGTTTCACAGAGTATGTACCTTGACAAGATATTAAAGAAGTTCAAAATGGATCAGTCAAAGAAGGGGTTCTTGCCTGTATTGCAAGGTACGAGATTGAGCATGGCTCAATGCCCGACCATGGCAGAAGATAGAGAAAAGATGAGTGTCGTCCCCTATGCCTCGGCCATAGGGTCTATCATGTATGCTATGCTGTGTTCCAGACCTGATGTAAACCTTGCCGTGAGTTTGGTAGGAAGGTACCAAAGTAATCCCGGCATGGAACACTGGACAACGGTCAAGAATATCCTGAAGTACTTGAAAAGGACCAAGGAAATGTTTCTCGTTTATGGAGGTGACGAAGAGCTCGTCGTAAAGGGTTACGTCGATGCTAGCTTTGACACAGATCTAGATGACTCTAAGTCACAAACTGGATACATGTATATTTTGAATGGTGGGGCAGTAAGCTGGTGCAGTTGCAAGCAAAGCATTGTGGCGGGATCTACATGTGAAGCGGAGTACGTGGCAGCCTCGGAGGCAGCACACGAAGCAGTCTGGGTGAAGGAGTTCGTTACCGACCTAGGAGTCATACCCAATGCGTCGGGGCCGATGACTCTCTTCTGTGACAATACTGGAGCTATTGCCCTTGCCAAGGAGCCCAGGTTTCACAGGAAGACCAGGCATATGAAGCGTCGCTTCAACTCCATTCATGAAAGTGTTCAAAATGGAGACATAGAAATTTGTAAAGTACATACAGACCTGAATGTAGCAGATCCGTTGACTAAACCTCTCCCTAGAGCAAAACATGATCAACACCAGAATTCCATGGGTGTTTGATTCATCACAAATGTAACTAGATGATTGACTCTAGTGCAAGTGGGTGACTATTGGAAATATGCCCTAGAGGCAATAATAAAATGATTATTATATTTCCTTGTTCATGATAATTGTCTATTATTCATGTTGTAATTGTATTATCCGGAAATCGTAATACATGTGTGAATACATAGACCACAATGTGTCCCTAGTGAGCCTCTAGTTGACTAGCTCGTTGATCAACAGATAGTCATGGTTTCCTGGCTATGGACATGGGGATGTCATTGATAATGAGATCACATCATTAGGAGAATTATGTGATGGACAAGACCCAATCCTAAGCTTAGCTCAAAGATCGTGTAGTTTGTTTGTTGTAGCTTTTCTGAATGTCAAGTATCATTTCCTTAGACCATGAGATTGTGCAACTCCCGGATACCGTAGGAGTGCTTTGGGTGTGCCAAACGTCACAACGTAACTGGGTGACTATAAAGGTACATTACAGGTGTCTCCGAAAGTGTCTGTTGGGTTGGCACGAATCGAGACTGGGATTTGACACTCCGTATGATGGAGAGGTTTCTCTGGGCCCACTCGGTAATGCATCATCATAATGAGCTCAATGTGATCAAGTGGTTGATCACGAGATCATGCATTACGGTACGAGTAAAGTGACTTGCTGGTAACGAGACTGAACAAGGTATTGGGATACCGACGATCGAGTCTCGGGCAAGTAACGTATCGATTGACAAAGGGAATTGAATACGGGATTGATTAAGTCCTCGACATCGTGGTTCATCCCATGAGATCATCGAGGAGCATGCGGGAGCCAACATGGGTATCTAGATCCCGCTGTTGGTTATTGGCCGGAGAGCCATCTCGGTCATGTCTGCTTGTCTCCCGAACCCGTAGGGTCTACACACTTAAGGTTCGGTGACACTAGGGTTGTAGAGATATGAGTATGCAGTAATCCAAAAGTTGTTCGGAGTCCCGGATGAGATCCTGGACGACACGAGGAGTTCCGGAATGGTCCGGAGGTGAATAATTATATATTGGAAGTGTATTTTTGGCCATAGGGAAAGATTCGGGGTCACCGGTATTGTACCGGGACCACCGGATGGGTCCCGGGGGTCCACTGGGTGGGGCCACCCATCCCGGAGGGCCCCATGGGCTGAAGTGGGGAGGGGAACCAGCCCATAGTGGGCTGGTGCGCCCCACCCCTTGGGCCCCCCTGCGCCTAGGGTTGGAAACCCTAGGGTGGGGGCGCCTCCACTTGCCTTGGGGGGCACTCCACCCCCCTTGGCCGCTGCCCCCTTGGGAGATCCCATCTCCAGGGCCGGCGCCCCCCCAAGGGGCCTATATAAAGGGGGGGAGGGCAGCCGCACCTCAAGTCTTGGCGCCTCCCTCTCCGCTGCTACACCTCTCCCTCTCCCAGAAGCTCGACGAAGCCCTGCTGCGATCACTGCTGCATCCACCACCACGCCGTCGTGCTACTGGATCTTCATGAAACTCTCCTTCCCCCTTGCTGGATCAAGAAGGAGGAGACGTAATCCGCTCCGTACGTGTGTTGAACGCGGAGGTGTCGTCCGTTCGGCACTTGGTCATCGGTGATTTGGATCATAGTGAGTACGACTCCATCATCCCCATTCTCTTGAACGCTTCCGCTCGCGATCTACAAGGGTATGTAGATGCACTCTCCTCTCGCTGCTAGTTGACTCCATAGATTGATCTTGGTGAAACGTAGATTTTTTTTTGTTTTCTGCAACGTTCCCCAACAGACACTTTTATCCATCCCGAATACCCTGCAATGGATGTTGGAATAGGTCCTGAGAGTACGACCATGCGAGACAACACCTGCTTCCTTAGTAACATGAGTAATGCCCTATATACATACAAGAAGAGGTGATCCATCAGAATAAGTTGATAGGCGCCAATGAGTATATGGGTCTTGCTCGTCCTCATGCTCATGATCATCACCATCGTCATCACCCCCTTGGTTATAAATTTTTTTAACTATAGGTGGTGGAATGTTCACATGACCTTGGAAACACAAGAATGTTAAATAGTAAAGGGAAACTAGCTAACCCGCATGCATGTGGATGAAACAATTATATTTATGGTGGAAGACAAACGTACCGAAAGCATCAGGATTCCATGCAAAAATAGTGCCACGAGTGGTGACAACAAACACAAGACTCTCATAGTGAATTGCATCACAATACACATCCATGTATAGAAACTGATTTTTGAGCAATATCCATCGAGTCAAATTGTGAAGGACGGCAACAAGCTTGTCGAAGATAGAGACAACACATGCATTCCTATAACCCCAAGAGCTGTTGGGAACTCGACAAATTGCTATCTTCTATAGATGATAGTCACCATGATCGTGGTCGAACGTACATAGAATACCGGTGTGCTCAACCTCTGGGCAATCAGAGATTTTTGGAAGTGGAACCCGATGACGAGTGTACACATTCACAAGTTCCCACTCGCAGTTGTACCTAATATAAACAACCCAATCTCCATTTGCGCCTGCCCAAGCCGTACCCTCAAGCAATGGCATCTTAACATCACACGTATCATTATCAAGCGGCCTCAACTTGCACAAGGTGAGGCTTCTGTCATCCGCGCACCAGTCGTCAGCAGGGTCATGGTGAAGAAGATAGGGGACATCAAATTGCTCCTGGCCCCTTGGGTTCTTTGTAGTGATGTTATTATTTGAGTCGAGAATGGTCTTGAACGAACCTGCCATGCTAGCCATGGTTATGACGTCACACTGATAAATGAGTTCCTCCACCACGTCATCTTTCAGATCGGGGCCACAATAACAGGGTCGTTTTTGGCCTGTTCCCTCCATGGAGAAGACGATCGAACAATGGCAGAAGGAAGGGTGAAGGCAAATGGAGGAGGGAGGAAGAGCGTGCGACAGGAGTTCCAAATCGAGAGGGAAAGGCGAAGAGGCGGTTGGATGGTTGCCATGGTACACGAAGAGGTGCCCCGGCCTACATAGACGTCCATTCGGAAATTGTACAAAAGGACTGGCTGTCGTCTCACTGACATGTTGGAACGGGACCAGATGTCAACGAAACATGGTGTGTAATTTCTCGTGCAAAATGTGATCTGGCCGTGTTGGCCCGAGGTGCCGCATTAGTTCTCGACTTTATTTTTTTAATGGTGTGTCGTTCAGTTTTGAAGCACGACTAACTGGTACTGTATGCAGAGAAAATATAAACTACTATACCACTACTCCAACTCTAGTACTAGTATCAAAAAAGATATATAGGCTGGAGCTTCAGTGCTTGCTTGCTAAGGGCTGCCCACTTGCTTCTCACACTATCACCCTCTCTCCATACCTAAAAATACGACCTCTCTCTCCCTCCTCACCAGTGGTCTTACATCCGCCGAGGAAGAAAAGGACGTGCAGCGTTGACGCACTCGTCGTCAGAGTGCGAGGTCACGCACTGACGACAAGGCCGTCCTCTCCGACCTAGCTAGCGCCCGCGCGGGATGGCCTCCATCCCCAAGCTCGCTGCCATAGTGTGTGCGTAAGATGACCACGAGCGAAGCCACTTCCTATCGACCCCCAGCTATGCTACCTCTTTTCGAACCACACCCTTGTTCTATTGCCCCATCTACCGCACCGCTGCATGTGGATCTTTTTCCACTCCACAATCTTCCTAATTTGCTATCCTGTACTTTGCTGGTCACAAAGACGAAAACCTTAATTTGCACTATTAAAGGAAACCCTACTTCATGGCATGCATACTAATCCATGTACGGGTTGAATAAGGAAAGGAAGGGAGAAAGTACTATCCAAGAGACTAGGCATCGAACCCGCATCTAGGTTGAAAAGGGGAAAATCAGTAGCTAAGGAATGAGTCTCATGTATCTTTGTTGAAAAAGGGTGAAAAGGGGTAGAAATGCATGACAACGCAATAGAGAATGACCAGGTCGATCGGTTGTTGTCCTCACATAGGGAAAAGGTGGCTAACGAGAACAAAAATGGGACGTAATCCACATATGCTGCCTGGATATTTGTTGCTCTGGGCAACCATACCTCCCTCACCACTCTATGCATCCGTGGAGGTACATCTTCCTGGTGCGCCCACTGTCCGAATGGGCCTCCCATGCTCTTATTGCCACTTTTTTGCTGTTAGTATAACCCCAGCGGTAATGCTACTGTTAAAGTGATGCCACATTTAACTAATCCCGCACTCAATGTAATGCCACCGATAAATTTAAGCAATGACATTTAATGTCACCGGATTATTTTAGGGTTAGCTATTGATTGTGGATGTATTAAAGATTTTTCAGCTAAGGCATTCTAATGCTGTTGCACAGCCAGTATACCAATGATGAAACATGTTACTACCTTTGGATTGTTGCACTATTAGTGCTTATAGATTACATACCTCACTTTCATGAGATAAGTCAATTTTTTTGTACAGTGTCACCAAAATGCCAAGGCACTGATGCCACTTTATTTTGGTTAAACTGCACAAAAAATTATGAAGAGAAGAGGAAAGGTCAAGAGTGGGCACCTCCTCCTCCGGCTGTTCTCTTGACCAGTTCGATGAAGTTTTTATGTTTTGATCGATTATCAAGATTGGGATAGCAATTTTTCAAGCCCCCTCGAGTTCGAAATGATATTTACCTTGAAGGTACATGGTTTGCAAAAAAAAATTATACTGTCATTAGTTAATAATGCTAGTTACCTTCAGACTTTTGTATTTGGTTTAATGCTCTTGCATAGCTAGTATACCAATGCTGAAACTTGTTACCTTTACATTTTGTATTGTTAATGCTTATAGAAATCTTCCAGTGCTAGCTTATGGAGATCTGTTTAGTAAAACCATTGTGATGTACCCCATAATAAAAAATTACTCTACTGTTGCACTAGCTACTGGATTACTGTATATTTGTACTATTCGAATGTTGTTGCATTAGTGTATGGACATATATAAAGTGTGGCAAGCTTTCCCGGATATGTGCTCAAGAAAACTACTACCTGTTTTTCTAAATACTAGACGTTTTGGTACTTTAAATTGAACTGCGAAAATGTCTTATATTAAGGAATATAGGGTGTAGAGTTCACTCAAATTATCCCGGTAAAGCTAGTCACACCTTTATTAAAATTAATGTTCACTATGTTATCGGAGTAGGTCCGTATGTTTGTCTCTAATGCTTGTCTATTACATACCTGACATCATGATGTAATGTTAAGTCATTTCTTTTTGTACAGTGTCACTGAATTGTCAAGGTGGTGATGGCATTTTATTTTAGGTGAATTACACAAAATATGCTAAAAAGAAGAGGAAAGGTCAGGAATGGTTCAGTTTTTAAGAAAATACTATGTATGCCTTCCTGACATCATCCATTGTTGCCTTATTTATTCTTTCGAACAGGTGGTTAGAAACAGTCTTGCTACCTTTTCCCATTAAGAAATTGGAATGCTTATATTTGTGAGTCTATGCTTATGCTTATATTTGTGAGTCTATGCTTCAACTAATGGCACTTTTGTAGTAATCACACTTTCAATATCTATGCAAACAGGGATGCTCGATTTTAGTGGATCTGCACAAAAAGTCCAAAGGTTCAACATTAGGAGCATGTTTTCTTCCAAACCATTATATCCAATTAGTGGCACTATGAGCTATTCATTATGAAGGTACATGGTTTACTACTATCTTGCTACTCTTTTTGTATTGTCATTAGATAGTAATATTAGTGGTTTGAATGTGAATTTATTGGCAGGGTGGACCTACATTGGAGGTACATGACATGATTCAGTGATTGGATGCTCAATTTCAGTAGTATCGATTTCACCTCTTCCATCACTGCGAACATGGATATCATTGGTCTAATGAAGAATATGCGCTATATTTCTGCTCTGAACCAGCAAATCAATCCAGTATGAAATTGTCTAGGGCAAAACATGACAGTATCAAAATGTCCAGTGCAAAACATGAAAGATGTTAAGCGGAAGAGACGTGTTTAAACCGAAAATACAAGGTGTGGTATATATTTACTAGTTGCTTGATATCTGTGTAGATAGTTGTCTGCCCATTGCTATTTGGCAAACAAACAAAGTGACCGCAATTTTGGTTGAACTGCACAAGAGAATAGTATAGTCAGTGCATGTAGTGCCATTTGAAAATAGACACAGAAAGATTGGATAGTCACTTCATGGACTGCACAAAAGTAGTACTGTACTATTTATTGGCCAACACTAGTTGCTTGATTGCTTTGGTCTAATTATACAATGGGCATCATTTTGCCTAAGTTAAAGTTTGTATTCCGAAAATAGTCTCACCGTGTGATCGAGAGAAGACCAAATCATATTCAAGTGGATGTTCCTCCATCATGTGTGGTTCATTCTCATGGTTCCAGCTGTTGGTGAAACCACTTACATTTGCAGGAGGAATTGCAGACTTGACAAACAAATTTGTCTTTCACTCTGTACTGAATGTTGGCCAAGAGAAGCATCCATGTTAGTAGGAAGAACATATGTTTTTCTAGATCTTTGCTTTTGGAGCTACATATTTGTATATGATCTGTGAATCATTGAGATGCATTAACATGTTAATCTTATGTATGGGAATCTTACTAGTTGGTTGTAAATTTGGGCAACTAATGTGAACATATTACAGTGCTAGCTTGTGAGTCTCATGTGAACATTTCAAACGGATCGGCTCTTACTACTGTGCACATCATGATCCTTATTTCTGTGTTGATACGTCTCCAACGTATCTATAATTTTTTATTGTTCCATGCTATTATATTATCTGTTTTGGATGTTTAAGGGGCTTTAATATGCTCTATTATATTATTTTTGGGACTAACCTATTAACCGGAGGCACAGTGCCAATTTCTATTTTTGCCTATTTTAGTGTTTCGCATAAAAGGAATATCAAACAGAATCCAAACAGAACAAAACCTTCGTGAGGATCTTTCTGGGAACAAACACAGTCCAGGAGACCTGGAGTGGAAGTATGGAAGTCCGCGAGGCGGCCACGAGGCAGGAGGGCACGCCCAGGGGGGTAGGCATGCCCCCACCCTCGTGGGCCCCATGGAGCTCCACCGATGTACTTCTTTCACCTATATATACTCTTATACCCTAAAAACATCAGGGGATCCACGAACCACTTTTCCACCGTCGCAAACTTCTCTACCCGTGAGATCCCATCTGCGGCCTTTTCTGGTGATCTACCGGAGGGGGAATCAATCACGGAGGGCTTCTACATCAACACCATAGCCTCTCCGATGATGTGTGAGTAGTTTACCACAGACCTTCGGGTCCATAGTTATTAGCTAGATGGCTTCTTATGTCTCTTTGGTTCTCAATACAAAGTTCTCCTCGATGTTCTTGGAGATCTATTCAATGTAATACTTTTTGCGGTGTGTTTGCCGAGATCCGATGAATTGTGGATTTATGATCAAGTTTATCTAGGAATAATATTTGGTTATTCTCTGAATTCTTATATGCATGATTTGATATCTTTGCAAGTCTCTTCGAATTATCGGTTTAGTTTGGCCTACTAGACTGATCTTTCTTGCAATGGGAGAAGTGCTTAGCTTTGGGTTAAATCTTTCCGTGTCCTTTCCCAGTGACAGTAGGGGCAGCAAGGCACGTATTGTATTATTGCCATCGAGGATAAAAATATGGGGTTTATATCATATTGCTTGAGTTTATCCCTCTACATCATGTCATCTTGCTTAATTCATTACTTTGTTCTTATGAACTTAATACTCTAGATGCATGCTGGATAGAGGTCGATGTGTGGAGTAATAGTAGTAGATGCAAAATCGTTTTGGTCTACTTAACACGGACGTGATGCCTACATTCATAATCATTGCCTAGATATTCTCATAACTATGCGCTCTTCTATCAATTGCTCGACAGTAATTTATTCACCCACCGTAATACATGCTATCATGAGAGAAGGCACTAGTGAAACCTATGGCACCCGGGTCTCTTTCTTATTATATTGCATCTCTTTTTATTTACATCGCATCTCGTATACTATTTTGCAATCTTTACTTTCCAATCTATAAAACAAAAACACCAAAAATATTTATCTTACTATCTTTATCAGATTTCACTTTTGTGAGTGACTGTGAAGGGATTGACAAACCCTTTATCGCATTGGTTGCAAGGTTCTTGATTGTTTGTGCAGGTACTACGTGACTTGCATGTTATCTCCTACTGGATTGATACATTGTTTCTCAAAAACTGAGGGAAATACTTATGCAACTTTGCTGCATCACCCTTTCTTCTTCAAGGGAAAACCAACGCATGCTTAAGAGGTAGCAAAAAGGATTTCTGGTGCCGTTGCCAGGGAAATCTACGCTCAAGTCAAGACATACCAAGTACCCATCATAAACTCTTCTCCCTCGCATTACATTATTTGCCATTTGCCTCCCGTTTTCTTCTCGCCTACTTCACCTTTGTCGTTTTATTTGCCTTTTTGTTCGCTTGCTTCTTGTGTGATTGTGTGTTGGATTGATTGTTTGTCACGATGGCTCAAGATAATACTAAATTATGTGACTTTTCCAATACCAACAACAATGATTTTATTAGCACTCTGATTGCTCCTATTACCGATGTTGAATCTTGTGAAATTAATGCTGCTTTGTTGAATCTTGTCATGCAAGATCAATTTTCTGGCCTTCCTAGTGAAGATGCCGCTACCCATCTAAACAACTTTGTTGATTTGTGTGATATTAAAAAGAAGAAATATGTGGATAATTATATTGTTTAATTGAAGTTATTTCCGTTTTCTCTTAGAGATCATGCTAAAACTTGGTTCTCCTCTTTGCGTAAAAATAGTATTGATATATGGAATAAGTGCAAAGATGCTTTTATTTCTAAGTATTTTCCTCCCTCTAAGATCATCTCTATTAGAAACGATATTATGAATTTTAAGCAACTTAATCACGAGCATGTTTCACAAGCTTGGGAGAGGATGAAATTACTGATACGTAATTGCCCTACACATGGTTTGAATTTATGGATGATTATACAAAAAAATTATGCCGGATTGAATTTTGCTTCTAGAAATCTTTTAGATTCGGCCATGGGAGGCACTTTTATGGAAATCACTTTAGGAGAAGCTACTAAACTCCTAGATAATATTATGGTTAATTATTCTCAATGGCACACTGAAAGACCGACTAGTAAAAAAGTTCATGCAATTGAAGAGATTAATGTTTTGAGTGGAAAGATGGATGAACTTAAGAAATTGTTTGATAATAAGAGTGATTCTTCTGATCCTAATGATATGCCTTTGTCCACTTTGATTGAGAATAATAATGAATCTATGGATGTGAATTTTCTTGGTAGGAACAATTTTGGTAACAACGCATAGAGGAAACTTTAATTCTAGGATCTTTCCTAATAATTCCTCTAATAATTATGGTAATTCCTACAACAACTCTTATGGAAATTTTAATAAGATGCCCTCTGATTTTGATACTAGTGTTAAAGAATTTATGAGTTCGCAAAAGAATTTCAATGCTTTGGTTGAAGAAAATTTGCTTAAGATTGATGAGTTGGCTAGGAACGTGGATAGAATTTCTCTTGATGTTGATTCTTTGAAACTTAGATCTATTCCACCTAAGCATGACATCAATGAGTCTCTCAAATCCTTGATAATTTCCAATGATGAGTGCAAGGAAATAACCACTAGGATGCGTGCTAAAAAATATTGCTTTGTAAAAGCGCGTTCTTATAGTTTTCATGATAATAATGATGAAGATCTAAAAGTGATTGATGTGTCTCCTATTAAATCTTTGTTTTCCAATATGAATCTTGATAAAGATGGGACTGGAGATGAGTCAGCTTTAGTTAAAAGGCGTCCCAATGATTCAGAGTTTTTAGGTTTTGATGCTAAAATTAATAAAAGTGGGATTGAAGAGGTC
This sequence comes from Triticum aestivum, assembly GCF_018294505.1. Lineage (NCBI taxonomy): Eukaryota > Viridiplantae > Streptophyta > Magnoliopsida > Poales > Poaceae > Triticum > Triticum aestivum. Next base: position 194,220,008 of record NC_057794.1, read on the forward strand.
AAAACTTTACATAGCAATGAACCCACTATTTTGGATTTCAAGGAATTTAATTATGATAATTTCTCTTTGATAGATTGTATTTCCTTGTTGCAATCCGTGCTAAATTCCCCTCATGCTTATAATCAAAATAAAGCTTTTACTAAACATATCATATGCTCTAATGCAATCCTATGAAGAAAAGCTTGAACTAGAAGTTTCTATTCCTAGAAAAATTTATGATGAGTGGGAACCTACTATTAAAATTAAGATTAAAGATTATGAATGCTATGCTTTGTGTGATTTGGGTGCTAGTGTTTCCACGATTCCAAAAATTTTGTGTGATGTGTTAGGTTTCCGTGAATTTGATGATTGTTCTTTAAATTTGCACCTTATGGATTCCACCATTAAGAAACCTATGGGAAGGATTAATGATGTTCTTATTGTTGCAAATAGGAACTATGTGCCCGTAGATTTCATCGTTCTTGATATAGATTGCAATCCTACATGTCCTATTATTCTTGGTAGACCTTTCCTTAGAAGGATTGGTGCAATTATTGACATGAAAGAAGGAAATATTAGATTTCAATTTCCGTTAAGGCAAGGCCTGGAACACTTTCCTAGAACAAAAATTAAATTTACTTATGAATCAATTATGAGAGCCACTTATGGATTGCATACCAAAGATGACAATACCTAGATCTATTCTTGCTTTTATGCCTAGCTAGGGGCGTTAAACGATAGCGCTTGTTGGGAGGCAACCCAATTTTATTTTTGTTCTTTACTTTTTGTTCCTGTTTAGTAATAAATAATTTATCTAGCCTTTGTTATGATTGTGTTTTATGTTTTAATCAGTGTTTGTTCCAAAAGCCGTTAGGATCTTCTTGGGTGATGGTTGTTTGATCTTGCTAATAAAAATAGAAAGTCTGCGCTCACAAAAATAATTTTCATTTTCTACCAGAGGGCGATAAAATATCAATTACAATTGCAGTAGATCAATATTGAAATTATTTAGGCCTTCCTAAGTTTTCAGAATTTTTGGAGTTACAAAAGTATTCGAAACCTCCAGATTGCTACAGACTGTTCTGTTTTGACAGATTCTATTTTCATGTGTTGTTTGCTTATTTTGATGAATGTATGGGTAGTATCGGGGGGGTATGAACCATAGAGAAGTTGGAATACAGTAGGTTTAAAACCAATATAAATAAATAATGAGTTAATTACAGTACATTAAAGTGGTGGTTTGTTTTCTTATACTAAAGGAGCTCATGAGATTTTCTGTTAAGTTTTGTGTTGTGAACTTTTCAAGTTTTTGGGTAAAGATTTGATGGATTTTGGAATGAGGGGTGGAAAGAGACTAAGCTTGGGGATGCCCAAGGCACCCCAAGGTAAAATTCAAGGACAACCAAAAGCCTAATCTTGGGGATGCCCCGGAAGGCATCCCCTCTTTCGTCTTCATCTATCGGTGACTTTACTTGAGGCTATATTTTTATTCACCACATGATATGTGTTTTGCTTGGAGAGTCTTGTATGATTTGAGTCTTTGCTTTTTAGTTTACCACAATCATCCTTGCTGTACACACCTTTTGGGAGATACACAGAATCGGAATTTAAAAGAATACTCTATGTGCTTCACTTATATCGTTTGAGCTAGATATTTTTGCTCTAGTGCTTCACTTATATATTTTTAGAGCATGGTGGTTGTTTTATTTTATAGAAATTATTGATATATCATGCTTCACTTATATTATTTCGAGAGTCTTTTAGAACAGAATGGTAATTTGCTTTGGTTATAAAATTAGTCCTAATATGATGGGCATTCAAGATGGGTATAATAAAAACTCTCATATAGAGTGCATTGAATACTATGAGAAGTTTGATACTTGATGATTCTTTTGAGATATGAAGATGGTGATATTAGAGTCGTGCTAGTTGAGTAATTGTGAAATTGATAAATACTTGTGTTGAGGTTTGCAAGTCCCGTAGCATGCACGAATTGTGTGACAAATTTGAAGCATGAGGTGTTTCTGTGATTGCCTTCCTTATGAGTGGCGGTCGGGGACGAGCGATGGTCTTTTCCTACCAATCTATCCCCCTAGGAGCATGCGCGTAGTGCTTGGTTTTGATGACTTGTATACTTTTGCAATAAGTATGTGAGTTCTTTATGACTAATGTTGAGTCCATGGATTATACGCACTCTCACTCTTCCACCATTGCTATGATGTCTTGTGCCGCACAACTTTCGCTAGTACCATAAACCCATCATTTACCTTCCTCAAAACAGCCACCATACCTACCTATTATGGCATTCCATAGACATTCCGAGATATATTGCCATGCAACTTTCCACCGTTCCATTTATTATGACACGCTTCATCAGTCATATTGCTTTGCATGATCATGTAGTTGACATCGTATTTGTGGCATGGCCACCATTCATAATTTTTCATACATGTCACTCTTGATTCATTGCACATCCCGGTACACCGCCGGAGGCATTTACATAGAGTCATATTTTGTTCTAAGTATCGAGTTGTAATTCTTGAGTTGTAACTAAATAAAAGTGTGATGATCTTCATTATTAGATCATTGTACCATGTGAGGGAAGGATCATGGAGACTATGATTCCCCCACAAGTCGTGATGAGACTCCGGACGAAAAAAAGAGGCCATAAAAAAGGAGAAGGGCCAAACAAAAAAATGAGAGAAAAAGAGAGAAGGGGCAATGTTACTATCCTTTTCCACACTTGTGCTTCAAAGTAGCACCATGATCTTCATGATAGAGAGTCTCTTAAGTTGTCAATTTCATATACTAGTGGGAATTTTTCATTATAGAACTTGGCTTGTATATTCCAATGATTGCCTTCCTGAAGTTGCCCTAGGTCTTCATGAGTAAGCAAGTTGGATGCACACCCACTTAGTTACTTTTGTGCATCCGTTGCATGGCAATCCCTACTCACTCGCATTGATATCTATTGATGGGCCTCTCCATAGCCCATTGATACGCCTAGTTGATGTGAGACTATCTTCCTACTTTTCTCCACAACCACCATTCTATTCCACCTATAGTGTTATGTCCATGGCCCGCGCTCATATATTGCGTGAAAGTAGAAAAAGTTTGAGAAAACTAAAGTATGAAACAATTGCTTGGCTTGTCATCAGAGTTGTGGATGATTGGAGCATTTTGTGTGACGAAAAGGAAGCATAGCCAAACTATATGATTTTGTAGGGATGAGCTTTCTTTGGCTATGTTATTTTGAGAAGACATAATAGCTTGGTTAAACTTTTGTCTTGAATCTGTCAGATCTGAACATTCATGCCACAATAAAGGAAATTACATTGAAAATTATGTTAGGTAGCATTCCACATCAAACATTCTGTATTTATCATTTACCTACTCGAGGACGAGCAGGAATTAAGCTTGGGGATGCTTGATATGTCTCCAATGTATCTATAATTTTTTATTGTTCCATGCTATTATATTATCCATTTTGGATGTTTAATGGGCTTTAATATGCTCTTTTATATTATTTTTGGGACAAACCTATTAATCGGAGGCTCAGTGCCAGTTTCTGTTTTTTTGCCTATTTTAGTGTTTCGAAGAAAAGGAATAACAAACAGAATCCAAACGGAATGAAACCTTTGCAAGGATATTTCTTGGAACAAACCCAATCCAGGAGACTTGGAGTGGAAGTCTGGAAGTCCACGAGGCGGCCACGGGGCAGGAGGGCACGCCCCCACCCTCGTGGGCCCCACAGAGCTCCACCGACGTACTTCCTTTGCCTATATATACTCTTATACCCTAAAAACATCAGGGGGAGCCACAAAACCACCTTCCCACCGCCGCAACCTTCTGTGCCCGTGGGATCCCATCTGGGGCCTTTTCCGGCGATCTGCCGGAGGGGGAATCAATCACGGAGGGCTTCTACATCAACACCATAGCCTCTCCGATGATGTGTAAGTAGTTTACCACAGACCTTCGGGTCCATAGTTATTAGCTAGATGGCTTCTTCTCTCTCTCTCTTTGGTTCTCAATACAAAGTTCTCCTCGATGTTCTTGGGGATCTATTCGATGTAAAACTTTTTGCGGTGTGTTTGTCGAGATCCGATGAATTGTGGGTTTATGATCAAGATTATATATGAAAGATGGGAGAAGCGCTGAGCTTTGGGTTCAATCTTGCGGTGTCCTTTCCCAGTGGCAGCAGGGGCAACAAGGCACGTATTGTATTGTTGCCATCGAGGATAAAAAGATGGGGTTTATATCATATTGCTTGAGTTTATCCCTCTACATCATGTCATCTTGCTTAATGCACTTTGTTCTTATGAACTTAATACTCTAGATGCATGCTGGATAGCGGTCGATGTGTGGGGTAATAGTAGTAGATGCAGAATGGTTTTGGTCTACTTAACACGGACGTGATGCCTATATTCATAATCATTGCCTAGATATTATCATAACTATGCACTCTTCTATCAATTGCTCGGCAGTAATTTGTTCACCCACCATAATACATGCTATCATGAGAGAAGGAACTAGTAAAACCTATGGCCCCCGGGTCTCTTTCTTATTATATTGCATCTCTTTTTATTTACATCGCATCTCGTTTACTATTTTGCAATCTTTACTTTCCAATCTATACAACAAAAAAACAAAAAATATTTATCTTACTATCTTTATCAAATCTCACTTTTGCGAGTGACCATGAAGGGATTGACAACCCCTTTATCAGCATTGGTTGCAAGGTCCTTGATTGTTTGTGCAGGTACTAGGTGACTTGCATGTTATCTCCTACTGGATTGATACCTTGGTTCTCAAAAACTGAGGAAAATACTTACGCTACTTTGTTGCATCACCCTTTCCTCTTCAAGGGAAAACCAATGCATGCTCAAGAGGTTGCATGTGTTCTCAGTGTTTAAAAGCTACTAACAATTCCTTATTTCTGTTCTCTTAGTGTTTACAAGTTACTAATCGATCACTAGCTAGCCTACTAATGCGCTCCTGGCAGTTTTAGTTGCGAAGCAAGATCCAAAGTGACAGTTTTTTCAATAAAATGCCTACCTCTGAAGAAACTAACATGTTGTTCTGAAGAAAATGCCATGCGAATCTGAAGAAACTGCCAGCAAAAATGTTCGCAAATGCCTTCTCTCCCATTGAACATTCATCCGCTATTGCGATCCTACACATACACTATCCGACCAGCTCAATCCTATGCGAAAAACCAGCGGATCACGCACGTACCTCATCTAGATGAATCAAGCGCACTGACCATCATGCCGACGTGCAACCCAGCACGGATGGGACGCACCACTGACGAGACGGGACGACATGGTCATAATTTCAGTTTTTCTAGTTTTCCACGGCAAGCTGGCGCAGCAAGGCATGCCCGCTTATGCATTGAATTCCGATGACCGTCGCGTTTCCTGCGACACGCTGGTTCACCTACCTTCTGCCTATAATTACTGGTTCCCAGCATTCTCCGATGGCACCATCACCCAACTCTCCCTATCCTCATAAGCCCCCACCAGCCCGACGTCGCTCGCCACTTATCCTCGCTCTCGCCACGTCTGTCATTCCTTCGCCCGTCCATAATAGGCGACGCCGGAGGCGGTCACTGCCAGAACTAGTGTTCGGTTTTTCACCAGAAGGCAGGCGGAGGGAGGAGACATTCTTTTGGTCTTTAGATGGCAATGTAGAGTATGAGGACTTGTTGGAGCGCGACCGCCTGGCGGAGGAGCAAAGTATCGCCGATTTGCACTGCCAGCGGGGCATGGAGTAGCAGAGCACCCGCAACTGGGCCGACTACGTGGAGGCCGGTGCCCGGCAAATAGCCCTGGAGGCTGTCGGCCATGCATTCGTTCGTGGTGTACCAACTTGTCAAGTGGGTTTCCCTCTTAGAAGCCGAAGCTTCGGTGGACCATGCCGACATGGAAAGGGCCAACGCGCACAAGCAACGCACCCTATCGCAGCTCTGGCAAATCCGAGGCGAGGCGAAGGACGTCAGTGCCGGTGTTTAGCATGTACCGCAGATGGCGGCCGACATCATCTAGTTAGCTAAGAGTAAGTTAGTACTTGTACACTACTAGAGTATTAGTGGGAGTAGATAGTTAACTTGGCTATGATGGTTGTCAACATGGAAGTTCAGTACTCTATATCTGGATCAGACCTGTTACTTTACTATGAATGTTGAACTTTCCGTTTGAACGTATGGAACGGGCTGTTATTTTTCTAAATGTGTTGTGTTTGTCCGCCATGGGTTTAGAGGCTGACTTGTGGGCCTACTAGGTTAACGCGTACACAATAAGGAGATGATTGTACGTGGAGAGGATGAAAACAGGGACCCACCAAGGTCATGGCAGTACGCAAGCAAGTGCCTCCTTATTTCAAGCCAAAAAATTGTTCCTCCTAATGGATTTCTAACATTTGGGTCCCATGCCATTGTCAACGTAGTCAATAAACGAGAGAAATGCATAACGAGCGGCTGACACCAGGGACCCATCAGCTCGCCCAGTTATTTTTGTTTTTGAGACAGAAGCACGGTGTCAACTGGGATGTGCGGGACACTCTGGCCTGTCTAGACAGCCTTTTCTTTTACGTTTACCACAAGGCCAGCCCAGTAGTTTTTTTCTTTCAGAAAATGCCTAGCCCAGTTTTTTGTGCTTTGTCAAGTAGGTCTCTTTGTCAGCCCTGTTGGGCTGCAAATCTTTCAAGACGAGGAGAGCTTCATTCGGCTGGCCCAGAAAATGGGCTATGGGTAATGAGAAATGGGTTGTACATTTTTAAAACACATCAAACTGGCAATTAGTCTCAAATTTCTTTTTTTTCATTTCGAGATTTTAAATTCCATTGATTTTTTATGCGGGGAAAATTTGTTGGATTTTATATTGATATAGATTTATTTTTAAAATTAGTTTGAATGTGACTCGAAATTTCGGGATTAAAAACAATTCAGACCGCATCGGAATATGCAAAATTTTGTATAATTTTTTAACCGTGGCCACAATATGTGTCGTAATGCTAACAAAGAGAATATGGGCTCCAAAAAAACCTTAAGAATTAGCAAATGGGCTGTAAATTATTAGAAATATTGGCAGATGGGTTGTATGATGTTTTCCATAGATTTGAGGCTAACTTGTGCGCTTACTATAGGTTGACGCGTATGCTTCTGTCACACCGTGATTTTCATGGCACAACACTTAAGCTTATAAATCATGATAAAATGTGGTTTGACAAAAACTTTTGAGTGTTCTGGTCTTTGCTTGATTTGATTTTTGTGTGTTGGTTGCAAGTGCTCTAAAAATCAATTAAATCCTCTAAGTCCTATACTTCATCTCCTTGATCCAAAACTTTGCCCAATGATCATGCCATGTGTATAGAACAGAATAGTATTTTCTTACAAAAATAGTTTGGCCAAAAAGTATTTTCTAAATTAGGTTTTTTCTAAAACCCCCTGAATTGAGACTTGAAGTACAAGTACTTAATTAAGGGTGTGGAAAATCTTTCAAAAATTATATTTGATTCCTACTAGACATAGGACTCCCAAAAACCACAAAAATATTATTTTCAAAGTTATTTCTCTATTTTATTTAAAGGATTTTTCTTAAGGCCAAAAATGGTCTTTAATAGGTCAAAATTATTTTAATGTTTCAAAAATATTTGAGAAAATTTAGGGAAGCTCAGTGGACATATATTGTCCATATATAAGAGTTTCTACACATGGTCATGTTCAAAATATTGGTCAAATCCCTCAAAAACCCTTTCTGGATATTTCAAGCTTTTGAAATATTTACATAGGAAATACTCTCCGTTAAATCCCAGAAAATTCTAGAATGTGACAAATGACCTACTTGAGGATCCTACAAAGTCTCATGTCATGGGGAACAATATGGCACTAACAAACCTTCTCAAAACCATTTCTGTCCTTTTCCAAGTTAGAACAACTTTGCACTACCAAACATGTCCAAATGATCTCAAAATTTGTACACATTCTCAGATGGCCTAATCATTCACCTAGGCCAAGTGGCACAATTTGGAGAATAGGATAACTTGATCAAAGTGCCTCAAAAGCCGTTTTGTCCAGAACCAAATTTGAACAACTCTACATTGTGAGATATCTCCTTTTGACTCCAATTTTTGTGAGCATGATGTAATCCCCAAATAATGACACTACACCAAGTGGTGCATCAAGGAGAACAAGATAGCTTTATCAAATGTAGCAAAAACTGTTTCTCCCCATTTCTACGGTTTACAGAAGTTGCATTGGCCACTTTCTCCTTTTGACCTCAAAAGTTGTGGGCACTACTAGTTTGTGATGCCACTCATTCCTGTTAAATCTCATGGCAAGTGGAATCTTTTTACTATCTCAAACAACCATCAAACACCTTCTACCATAATTTTGTGATCAACAGTTGGGGCTCCAAACGGATTCTCCTTGAGCCAAAATTTTTACCACATCATGTCCTAGAATCCCTCTACCACCGGAAAAAGTTGGATGGCTTCAGCTCAATTATTTGGGGGTGAGAACCTCATTTTTCATCTCTGTCCAGCAACTTTCTCTCTCTTTCTTCTCTCCCTCTCTCTTTCTTTGACTTTGATGGCTCTCCAATGTCACCCCAGGCTTTAGCCCATCACCCAGCACACTCTAGACACAAGTGGACACGGCAGAGCATGCAAAATGCGCTCATGCCAGCCAAAAAGCCTGCTCTAGGGCACACTACAGTGGTGGCTGAGCCTTGCCACCGCGCTCCCATCCACCTCGCGCCAGTCGACGCGCCTCGCCATCCGCATCATGACAATAAGCCTCCCACTTGCTCCCGAGCCCTCCTCTCGCCCCTGCGGCGCGTGCCCGAGCGCCGCCCGCATTCGCTAGTGGCTGCCCGCGTCCCTGGCCCGCCTCACGCTCGCTCCTCTGTCCCTCTCTCTTTCCCTAGTCATAGACCATGGCCAGGAAGACCCCCGACTCGAAGCCAAGCCCGTCTGTGGTCTCCAGCAATGACTACGGCCTCAGCGGCGCACGACCCCATGATGCACCTCACCCCCTTCTATTTAAGGCCACCCTCGAGCCCCCTCTCTACTCCTTTGTCACTCTCTCCCTCCCATGCCCCTCTTGGACCGACCCACTTCCCTCCTTGTGCCCTCCATAGACCTCCATGGACGGAGAACCGCCATCCGCCCCGTGCTAAATTCGGGCTATCCCGAGCCTCTCTACTCTCCCTAGCCACTCCAGTGCCCCCTCACCACCATCGCCGACTCGCCCCACACTCCATTTCCTCCTCGCCGTGCCTGCCTCACTGTGCCCAGGGACGGAGCCAGAAAATAAAGATAGGGGGGCAAGAACTAGAAGCATCTCAAAATGATAAGATAGATAGTCACATAATAACCTAGTAAATATTGGAAGATTTGGGGTCTATTTGGATTGTGCCTATGGTCACCATGGCAACCAACGGCAGGCCAACATTTATGCGGAGGAAAGGACCGCAATGGTCTAGGCAAAAAATTGGCTATGTAACAAATGGAAAGAGGTGATGGGGCTTGGGCGAGCCAAATAATTGGATCTCGTTTCCAAACGGAGGATACCACTCTCGTCAACGCAAAAAATATTTGCTCACGCACTTCGGGGCTATAATCCAAACATAGCCCTAGATAGTCTACACATGTCCGTTGTTCCATAATAAGAACACCGATCAAAACATACCCCTAGATAGTCTACGTATGTCTGTTATTCCACAATAGGAGCAAAAATCACACAAATTTTTAACTCAATGATTTTTGACCAGAAGTATCAACGATCGATTTTTTTGCTGGACTAGGGGGTCACTCATCCGGAGTAGCTAGTTGTTAATGTCTACAGTTCTAGTTTTACACTTCTATGGTTTGGAAGACACAAACTAATCTAATGCAAAAATAAACTGACCTTTTTCATCGTTTGGTCACTCATCCAAGCGGCCGGCCGGCTAGAACACGAGATGGATCAACATGGCGGCGCTTGCATGTCCCCTTCCCTTCTTGACGGAGATATTCGATAGACTAGCATGCGGCCGGCGGCCAGCGGCAGGCGAGGGCAGAAGAAAATTGGAAACGAAGCGAGATTAGAGGAGATCCAAAGTCCAAATTGTGAGTGCGTGCGTTAGTCCTGACCCCTTCCTTTGCTTCCGTGATGGGCTACGCCCCTTGTTTACTTTCCGGGGACTGGGCCTTTTGCATGCAACCGCTGCTTGTAAAACAGTAGATGGGCTATAGGGCGTAAAATAATAGATGGGCTATAGGGGGGACGAAGCAAGCCACGGACAGTTATACGGCGAGAAAAAATAGCAAACAACTGCTCGCTATTAAGGGGCGACATGATCGTCAGGGGGGGTCTTGCCCCCCCTCGCCCCCCCTTGAATCCATCCCTGACTATGCCAAACCTTGCTGATGGCCTCCTCCTGGGCCATCCAAGACATCGCCGCTACAGCCCTCCCCGGTGTGTGTGAAGCACAAGGATGGGTGCGGCATGGCCTCCTGAGCACGCCAGTGGGCGGAGCGTCACCAGAGACTCTCTTTAGCCCCGGCAATCACCGGTGGGAGCCGCTCCTTCTCGTGGCTGGAGTGCGCGCAGGAGGTTGAAGATGGCCTGCCACTAGGCCCCGCGCGTCAGCGACCCAGAGGGCGGGCCCGACCATTTAAGTGGAAACGGTTTCGCCTAGATCCGCCTCCCCTGCGCGAAGGCGCACCTTGCGAATCCGCCTCCGACGTCACCTCTCCCCACCCGCGCGGCTGAGCCACTGGGCCGACCCACTTCTATCTTCCGCCCAGTGCGCTGGATAAGGGTAAAGGCCTTTGCCTTTATCTTTTTCTTCTCCAGATAACTGGTAAAATCTCTAGAGAATTCATATGGACTCCCAATTTGATGATTCAAATTTCTAGTAGCTCATAAAATAATGATCTATCTCATGGCGCAATTTGCACATTTTTCCAAGAACTTTCTCTTCACACATATTTAATAAAACCCCATTTTCCATTTCTGTGATGCATTTTAGAAAATCACAAAGAGCTGAAATTTGATCCAAATTCCATGATTCAAATTCTTAGATACTTATATGTTCAAAACTTAGTTTCTGAACATTTTTCCCAATACTTTATATGCCAGATGAAATATTGGTCCATTTCTCCATATATTGTCAGCTTTGCAAATTCATAGGAAAATAATTTAAACTCAAAATCCAGTGAAACCAAATCCTAGATGCTTCTAAAATCATCCTTTGTTAAATAGATTCCTTTCATCATTATTCAAAATAATTCTTCTGTACACTTCTTGCAAGTCCACTACTCTCTTGATTCCATCATATTGAAATGTTCAGAGATATCCATTGATCAAATCCCAATGAAACCACCTTGGTCATTCCTCATATGACCAAAGGTATCCTAGAAAAGTCCAACTCAAATTTTTAGACTACTTTTAGTTTTGCATTGTTGTTTTGCTTATTGTGATTGTTTCCAATGTTAGTTGATGAAGTAGACGAAGTACTTGGAGAAGGACCGAAAGACTTGAAGACTCTGATGAACCACCCAAGCAGCCCTTTGACCATGATGAACCCTTTTACATCATAAAAGCATTTCCATTGTTTTATCTAGTGCATGATATATCTTGAATGGAAACTTTGCTAGGCTTGCCTTTGTTGCATACCCCGTTGATACTTGCATTGTTCATGACTATATCCTTGTTTGGAGTTGTGTTGATGGGTTGTAGAAATATGCTATAGTAGTTGGCTACACACAATAGGATAGGGTTATGCATGGAAAGAAACAAGTGTGGTTTGACATACTTTCAAATATCCCAAGTGGGTGCCACTAATGCCCTTGGGAAATGATAATGAACTAGGCCACTTCTTGGTGGAGAAGTAGTGTACCGAGGCTTGATGAAAGTGTTGTTTAACTGAGATGGATTAGATTTAAGATTGTCTACCATACCGACCAAACATGTACAACCACACTACCCCTTATGGGACGGGGCATTATTGATTACCTAGTTCGTGCTAGCATGGATGCTCGCATTACTAGTGACGGGAGTGGTGTGGTCACTCTCGGGACGGGGTCGTGCTTGGATAGGCGGCCATGACTGTTTTCACAAGGCACCGGACACACCATTGGTACCACATGCTCACATAATGTGATAGATATGGGAGCGTGGCTCCACTGAACTAAAACATGACTATGGGATGGGGGCTCTTGCCAATCGAGTGGACTCTATGTTAGTCACGGCTAGGGAAAAGTAGTGATCGGGTGCTTACCCCAGGAACTTGAGGTACCGTGGGTCGTGGATGACACGAAAGCTTCCCAGATCTTGTGGGTAAAGTGTGCAACCTCTGAAGAGTGTTAAACTATTTGAATAGTTGTGTCCATGGTCAACGACAGTTGGGTGGTGCTTCTTAGACTATGTCCATATGTTTCTGACAAACAACACGGCTTGGTAATATGTTGATGTGATTCGTGAGAAAGTCACGATGAGCTTGAGCATGAGTTGTTCACAACTCTTTCTCGATGTTGATGTCTGTAACCTCCCGATACTTGTTGCAGATGCATTCATGTCCTTGATAAATGTTGATCATACTTGCATGAGCAAAACTAGCATTCCGCAAAAATGACAATTTAGCAGTAGAGCCTTGCATAATTATTCTGTTATCACTCTTGGGTTGCTTGCGAGTACATTCAAAGTACTCATTGGCTTGCCACTGGTTATTTTATTGTCCAGGCATGAAAGAACGGGATATAATGAAGAGTACCTTGGTGATGAACATGCGAGCTAGGATGCTTTCCAGTCAGAATGCCTGTAGGGTTAAGGCAGATGGCGTGGGTCCAAGTTATCGACGAAGATTTCCACTGCAATGTTATTCTCAAGACTTGACCATAATGGTCGTATTTTATGTAAGATGGTATGTATGGATGTAAGACTCTTGTTATTCAGCTTCTTTGTGTTCAGTGAGTATTGATCTCTGGGATCATTGTACATGTGCATTCGGTGGCTTCGACTTAGTAAGTCGGGGTCCCCGCCGAGCTGGTATCAGAGCCATCCTGACTATAGGGAGCCTTAGTTAGCATGGTCGTTAGTTAGGAACCTTGCCATTTGGTCCGCCTCACTATAGTGAGCAGGAAAATGGTTCTCTGCATCCCCCACTCTTAGTGTCAGTATAGTCATCAATGTAACCGACAGGGTGGACCTCTAGTATGCCTTGTTAATGTCCTTGCATAAAGGATTGCTTACGTGGACCCTTGATGCCTTAGAAGGCAAGAGGGATCATCATGATTAAGAAGACAACAGAAGACCGAGTCAATGCCAGCTACGAGGAACCACCTTCTCCCTGTCGGCTCATCAGGTGAGAAGTTGTCGAAGATTCTTCAGGCCTAACCCGGATCATTTCATCAAACAACTACTAGAGACGTAGAGACACCTAAGGAAGACCCAGAAGACTGCACGCCCTTCTCTTCGAGACTCGAAGAAAAGGACGACTACTGAGTGCGAGAACCCCTAGGGTAGGATGAGTCGTGTATCACCTATGCGAAGTCGAGTCCATGTGATGGTTCAGATAGAACCCTGATACGTCTCTAACAATGTTTAAGAAGGGTCTACCAAATATAATGGGGCAAAAGCTATCTTGTGGGGAACCAAGAACAAGTAAATCAGCAGGATATTTAGTTTTCCCACACAAGACTTCAACATCTCTAACAATCCCAATTGGTGAAATAGTATCTCTATTGGCAAGTTTAATTGTGACATCAATATCTTCTAACTCAGCAGGTGCAATATCATGCATAATCTCGTTGTACAAGTCAATAGGTATTGCACTAGCACTAGCACTCATATCACGCAAGCCATGATAACAATGATCTCCTATTTTAACATAAATAACAGGCATGCCTACCACAGGTCTATGTTTATCTTTAGCACAAGGTTTAGCAATTCTAGCAGTTTATCACAGAAATAAATAACATGCCCATCAATATTATCAGCCAAGAGATCTTTAACAATAGCAATATTAGGTTCAACTTCAACTTGCTCAAGAGGTGTATAGGTTCTAATATTGCTTTTACGAACCACAGATGAAGCTTTAGCATGATCTTTTATCCTAATAGGAAAAGGTGGTTTCTCAACATAAGCAGTAGGAATAACAGGATCGTTATAAGTGACAATCTTTTCTTCAACTTTAATAGGTGCAGCTACTTTTACTTCTATGGGGGGGATGATATTTAAACCACTTCTCCTTAGGGAGATCAACATGAGTAGCAAAAGAATCACAGAAAGAAGCTACTATCTCACAGTCAAGTCCATATTTAGTGCTAAATTTATGGAAAACATCGGTATCCATAAGAGATTTAACACAATCAAACTTAGGTGTCATACCTAACTTCTTACCTTCGTCGAGATACCAATCTTCAGAGTTGCGTTTAATTCTTTCCAATAAATCCCATTTGAATTCAATAGTCTTCATCATAAAAGAGCCAACACAAGAAGTATCGAGCATGGTGCGGTTATTATCAGAAAGCCGAGCATAAAATTTTTGAATGATCATTTCTCTTGAGAGCTCATGGTTGGGGCATGAATATAACATTGACTTAAACATCCCCCAAGCTTGATCGATGCTTTCTCCTCCGCGAGGCCAAAAATTATATATATAATTACGATCACGATGGACAAGATGCATAGGATAAAACTTCTGATGAAATTCTAATTTCAATCGTTTGTAGTTCCATGATCCCATATCATCACATAGCCTATACCATGTCAATGTGTCTCCCTCCAAAGATAAAGGGAAGACCTTCTTCTTGATAACATCATCGATCATACCTGCAAGCTTAAATAATCCACAAACTTCATCCACATATATTAGGTGCTCATCAGGATGTAATGTTCCATCTCCTACAAAAGGATTAGCTAGCAGTTTTTCTATCATACACGAAGGAATTTCAAAGCAGACATTTTCATTTTCAGTAGGTTCAATAGGTTCAGTAGATTGGGGAGCAACTCTATGCTCTACTGGTCGGGGTGAAGATACCCCGATCAAGCCCCTCAAAGGATTAATTTCCATACTAACAAGTGACAGTAAATTTTAGCACACTATATAAATTTTTCCTTACCAAATTCCACCTACCAAAGGCGCTTCACTCCCCGGCAACGGCGCCAGAAAAGAGTCTTGATGACCCACAAGTATAGGGGATCTATCGTAGTCCTTTTGATAAGTAAGAGTGTCGAACCCAACGAGGAGCAGAAGGAAGTGATAAGCAGTTTTCAGCAAGGTATTCTTTGTAAGCACTAAAATTATAGGTAACAGATAGTTTTGCGATAAGATAATTTGTAACCAGCAACAAGTAAGAAAAGTAAATAAAGTGCAACAAGGTGGCCCAATCCTTTTTGTAGCAAGGGACAAGCCTGGACAAATTCTTATATAGAGAAAAGCGCTCCCGAGGACACATGGGAATATTGTCTAGCTAGTTTTCATCACGTTCATATGATTCGCGTTCGGTACTTTGATAATTTGGTATGTGGGTAGACCGGTGCTTGGGTACTATCCTTACTTGGACAAGCATCCCACTTATGATTAACCTCTATTGCAAGCATCCGCGACTACAACAAAAGTATTAAGGTAAACCTAACCATAGCATGAAACATGTGGATCCAAATCAGCCCCTTACGAATAAACTAGGGTTTATGCTTCTGTCACTCTAGCAACCCATCATCTACTTATTACGTCCCAATGCCTTCCTCTAGGCCCTAAATAATGATGAAGTGTCATGTAGTCGATGTTCACATAACACCACTAGAGGAGAGACAACATACATCTCATCAAAATATCAAACGATTACCAAATTCACATGACTACTAATAGCAAGACTTCTCCCATGTCCTCAGGAACAAACGTAACTACTCACAAAGCATATTCATGTTCATAATCAGAGGAGTATTAATATGCATATAGGATCTGAACATATGATCTTCCACCAAATAAACCAACTAGCATCAACTACAAGGAGTAATTAACACTACTAGCAACCCACAGGTACCAATCTCAGACTTGGAGACAAGAATTGGATAGAAGAGATGAACTAGGGTTTGAGAGGAGATGGTGCTGGTGAAGATGTTGATGGAGATTGACGCCCTCCCGATGAGAGGATCGTTGGTGATGACGATGGCGATGATTTCCCCCTCTTGGAGGGAAGTTTCCCCGGCAGAAAAGCTCCGCCAGAGCCCTAGATTGGTTCCGCCTCGTGGAGGTGGAGTCTCGTCCCGAAAGCTTGCTTATGATTTTTCCTCAACGAAAGACAGCATATAGAAGAAGATGGGCATCGGAGGGCCACCAGGGGGCCCATGAGGCAGGGGGCACGCCCAGGGGGGTAGGGCGTGCCCCCACCCTCGTGGCCAGGGTGTGGCCCCCCTATGGAACTTCTTGTTCTCAGTATTTTTTATATATTCTGAAAATGACTTCTGTGAAGTTTCTAGACTTTTGGAGCTGTGCAGAATAGGTCTCTAATATTTGCTCCTTTTCCAGCCCAGAATCCCAGCTGCCGGCATTCTCCCTCTTTATGTAAACCTTGTAAAATAAGAGAGAATGAGCATAATTATTGTGACATAATGTGTAATAACATCCCATAATGCAATAAATATCGATATAAAAGTATGATGCAAAATGGACGTATAAGGAGACTTCATCCCACGAAGGGTAATGGTTGCAGGAGTCCACGAATGTTCCACGAAGCAACCTTCTCTACCCCACCATGGTCATCGCCCACAAAGGACTTGCCTCACTTGGGTAGATCTTCACGAAGTAGGCGATCTCCTTGCCCTTACAAACTCATTGGTTCAACTCCACAATCTTGACGGAGGCTCCCAAGTAACACCTAACCAATCTTGGAGACATCGCTCTCCAAAAGGTAATAGATGGTGTGTTGATGATGAACTCCTTGCTCTTGTGCTTCAAATGATAGTCTCCCCAACACTCAACTCTCTCTCTCACACACACAGATTTGGATTTGGTGGAAAGATGATTTGAGTGGAATGCAACTTGGGGAAGGCTAGAGATCAAGATTCTTGTAGTTGGAATGGAATACCTTGGTCTCAACACATGAGTAGGTGGTTCTCTCTCAGAAAATGTTTGCTGGAAGTGTAGGCACATTCTGATGGCTCTCTCCATGAATGAAGAGTGGGTGGAGGGGTATAACTAGCCTCCATACAAAAACTAGTCGTTACACACATTTCACCAAACTCTATGGGATCGAATCGAGAAACCCGGTCATACCGATATGGTTCAAAATGTGAACGTTAGGAATTTTGGTGGGACCGATATGATCAACTCGGCGGGACCGATGTGCTAGGGTTAGGGTAAAACCTCAACTCGGTTTGACTGATTACACAAACTCGGTGGACCAATTTTGGTAATAAGCAAAACAGAGAGTTGGTCAAGCAAACTCGATGGGACCGATTGCATATCTCCGTGAGACCGAAATAATTACAACACGCAAGAGAGACTTTGCAAGCCCATCTCGGTGAGACCGAGATCCCATCGGTGAGGCCAACCTGATTAGGGTTTCTGGTAGTGGATATGTCAAGTGAACTCGGTGGCGCCGAATAGATCAGATCGGTGGGGCCGAGTTTAACTTTAGGTTTAAGACATATGTGGAAATGGTTGAGGGCTTTGGAGCATATCACTAAGCACTTTGAGCAAGCAATCCATTAAGTAGCACCTCATCCCCCTTTAATAGTATTGGCTTTCCTATGGACTCAATGTGATCTTGGATCACTGAAATGAAAATGAAGAGTCTTGAGCTTTGGCCAATCCTTGTCCTTATCTTCTTGAGGAGGTTCCACATCCTCTTGTCCACGCCACGCCACTCCAATGTTGACATTAATTACCAAAATCACCCAGGGAGCACTTGAGCTTTCAATCTCCCCCTTTTTGGTAATTTATGACAACATACATCAAAGCTTTAGATAAAGATATGAAGAATAACAAGTAAAGCTTTGGAAAGACATGTAACATGCATAGGCTCCCCATACATGTATGCAATCATGTAAATAGTGAATTTAAGATCATGTGAATGCATAAGCATGATAGAGAAAGTAACGAGTTACATGTATCTTGGCTATATGCATCACAGCAAATGGTGTAGATACTGTAAATATACCTTCATGTTCATGAGTCCTTCTTGCAAACAATATGTACATTAGCAAGAGATCATCATGCACATGAGTGTGATGCATATACTTACCTTGTGGTCTTGAGCTAGATTCGGAAGAGATGAACCTGAGTAAACAAGGTTAGATAACACAGAAACATCTACTAAACAGAGAAAGAACAGCAAACCACAAGAGTACCAACATTGGGATGACATGTAATGAGTGAGTACGAGGTACTCTATTCGATATAGAAATGTCCCCAAAGGTAAAAAATATGCAATGAATTTGAACATTTCCTTCCCTTATATGTCTTTCTCCCCCTGAATCTTATATGGGATACTAGGAGAAGGTAGGGAAAAGAACAATTAGAGCAAAACAATCAGAGCACAAAAAGAATGTAACACAAACTAACATGTATTTCCCCTATTAAAGACATGTGCCTTCTCTCCTCTTGAATACCAAGCATCTGGGGCTCTTTGATGTGATTAAGCACTCTCCCATTTTGAAGTCACTAAGCTTTGATGTGATCTCTCTCCCCCCTTTGACATCAATTTCCAAGAAGGGTCTTCTGGAGTTTGAGTCGAATAGGTTTGGTCCTTGAGTCACATAACAAAGCAGCATGTATAATGTGATGCAGGTAGAGGACAAGACTCATTGAATGGAGCTGGAACAAATATGCAGGATGAAAATGGCAAAGTGTCTTCTAAGCATTGAAATCGGTAGCACCGAGTTGTTTTCTTCGGTGGCACCGAAATAGTTCAGTTGGACCAAAAGAGACAGACCGGTGTGTCCAAGTTCAACACATAGAGTGAACAATTGTCATCTCAGCTCACTAGGCGAATAAGATCTCACAAAGATTTGCAAGGAATTAACTGAAAGATTTGCAATGAATTGGATGCAGAGAATGCAGAACATAACAGAGAAAAAGAAAAGAAATCTAGATGAAGTTCTTTTTGACAAAACAAGGGGAACAAGTATGCAAGAGACAAATGCAAGAAGACAGAGAAACACTAGAGAACTTCATCTAGAATTGGTCGGTGACAAAGTCACCTATGTTAGAGTACATTGACCAAGGAGTCAAGTGAGAACACTTGATCGTAGGTCATACTCATCGTTTAAGCTCAAAATGGGGTTACCATTTTTCGTTTAAGCATTTTGATGTATTCACATCTTGTTGAGCTTCTCTAAGATGGAATAACATACCTTGGGTGGTGGTGTTGATCTTGATCTTGTAGTTGAACTTGTGTGGGATGCTCAAAGTTGATGTAGCTCATCAACAAGTTAGGAGCACCACTTGCAGTTTTGAGTTCATCTACCTACATGGGTTAGTCTTGCAAGGAAAAGCACTTGTGTATCCAAAATGACAATCATAAAGTTTGATACCAAATGAAATTTGATATAGAAAAATTGTCAAAGGATATGTTGAAAGGATTCAAGATTCCTTGTCTTCAACCACCATATTGTAGAGACTTGGTGATGTAGAGATTGCTCAAGATGTGAGTGATTTGCAATCTCATAGAATTAGATTCATCCAAGTACCTACAAGGGTTAGATAGCATGCAAGGGTACAAGTATATATCGAAGACATATGATCATCATCATAAGAGAAATATCAAGGATTAGTCAAAGGCTCATGCCTTGCATGTATCCAAATGGAGTTTCTACTCCAAGTTTGAAGCATCAATGATGTTCCATTCACCTCTCAAAAACGGCAAAATACTTTCTCATCAAGAGGTTTGGTGAATATATCCACCAATTTCTTATCGGTATGAACATGCTTAAGATCAATGTCCCCTTTAGCAACATGATCTCGAATGAAATGATGACGAACTTCAATATGCTTAGTTCGAGAATGTTGCACGGGATTGTGAGCAATCTTAATAGAACTTTCATTGTCACAAAGCAATGGAACATGTTTCACATAGATCCCATAATCTTTAAGAGTTTGGGTCATCCAAAGTACTTGAGCACAACATGAACCGGCCGCAATGTATTCCGCTTCGGCGGTGGATAAGGATACCGAGTTTTGTTTCTTGGAGGACCAAGACACAAGAGATCTACCAAGAAATTGACAAGTACCCGAAGTGCACTTTCTATCAACCTTATCACCGGCATAGTCCGAGTCGGAATAGCCAACAAGATCAAAAAAGGACCTCTTAGGATACCAAATGCCAAAATTTTATGTATGGATTAAGTATCTCACTATCCTTTTCATAGCCTTAAGATGACATTCTTTGGGGGCCGCTTGATATCGTGCACACATGCACACACTTAACATAATATCGGGATGGGAGGCACATAAATATAACAATGAACCAATCATAGAGCGATAAACCTTTTGGTTAACCGGCTCGCCATCCTTGGTCAAGTCAAGATGTCCACTAGTAGGCATGGGTGTATTCATACCTTTGCATTCTTGCATGTTGAACTTCTTGAATAAGTCCTTGGTATAATTTGTTTGAGAAAAAAAGGTACCCTCCTTAGTTTGCTTGATTGCAAACCAAGAAAGAACTTGAGTTCACTCATCATAGACATCTCAAACTTCTCCGACATTAGCTTTCCAAATTTTTCACTAAAATGAGGGTTAGTTGAACAAATATGATCTCATCAACATAAATTTGGCACACAAATAATTCACCATTAACCCTTTTAGTAAAAAGAGTGGAATCAATTTTTCCAATCTCAAAGCCCTTTCCAGTAAGAAACTTGGTCAAGCATTTGTACCATGCTCTAGGAGCTTGTTTAAGACCATAAAGAGCTTTGTGAAGTTTGTAAACATGGTCCGTTTTCTTAGGATTAACCAAGCCAGGAGGTTGTTTAACATAAACTTCCCCCTCAATTTCACCATTTAGAAAAGCACTTTCAATGTCCATTTGGTACAAGGTAATATCATGGTGATTTGCATAAGGAAGTAAGATGTGGATGGACTCAAGTCTAGCAACAGGGGCATATGTCTCACCATAGTCCATACCTTCGACTTGAGTGTATCCTTGGGCAACGAGACATGCTTTGTTGAGAACGAACTGTCCATCTTCGTCATGCTTGTTGCGAAACACCCATTTGGTACCGATGATGTCGTGGTTGTTGTCGGGCTTCTCGACCAATGTCCACACTTGGTTCCTCTCAAAGTTGTGTAGTTCCTCGTGCATGGCACTTATCCAATCCGGATCTTCCAATGCTTCTTCAACCTTCATAGGTTCAATGCTAGAGATGAATGAATAATGTTCAGAAAAAATTTCCAAATGAGTTTTAGAGCGAGTGATTCTCCCGGTTTGGATATCATTGAAGATTTGCTCAACGGATGGTCTCTTGTGACTCTTGCTCTAACTCGTGAGAGCTTTTGTTTGGGTCGGGGTGGAACATCTTATTCAGCATCTTGTTCTTCTTCTTGGCCTTCTTTGTTGTTGATGTTGTCGTACTCTTGTCGAGGTGGAGAAGGAGGTTGATGAGGTTCATCTTGGTGTACTTCCTCGTTCTCTTCATATTGGTGTGTTCCACTTGTGGATGCTTCCATGTCAACTCTTGGTTCACCTTGTCGTGAGGTAGAAGCTTCCCCTTGGACGGACAAGGTATTGATACGTCTCCAACGTATCTATAATTTTTGATTGTTCCATGCTATCATATTATCTGTTTTGGATGTTAATGGGCTTTATTTTACACTTTTATATTATTTTTGGGACTAACCTATTAACCGGAGGCCCAACCCAAATTTTTGTTTTTTTGCCTATTTTAGTGTTTCGCAGAAAAGGAATATCAAACGGAGTCCAAACGGAATGAAACCTTCAGGAGCGTTATTTTTGGAACAAACCTGATCCAGCAGTGTTGGAGTGGACGTCAAAAAACAGTCGAGGAGGCCACGAGGCAGGGGGCGCGCCTACCCCCTGGGCGCACCCTCCACCCTCGTGGGCCCCTCGTTGCTCCACCGACCTACTTCTTCCACCTATATATATCCATATACCCCGCAAACATCCAGGAGCACCATGAAACCCTATTTCCACCGCCGCAACCTTCTGTACCCAAGAGATCCCATCTTGGGGCCTTTTCCGGAGCTCCACCGGAGGGGGCATTGATCATGGAGGGCCTCTACATCAACTCCACGGCCCCTCCGATAATGTGTGAGTAGTTTACCTTAGACCTTCGGGTCCATAGCTAGTAGCTAGATGGCTTCTTCTCTCTCTTTGGATCTCAATACAAAGTTCTCCTCGATTCTCTTGGAGATGTATTCAATGTAATCTTCTTTTGCGGTGTGTTTGTCGAGATCCGATGAATTGTGGGTTTATGATCAAGTCTATCTATGAACAATATTTGAATCTTCTCTGAATTCTTTTATGTATGATTGGTTTATCTTTGCATGTCTCTTCGAATTATCAGTTTGGTTTGGCCTACTAGATTGATCTTTCTTGCAATGGGACAAGTGCTTAGCTTTGGGTTCAATCTTGCGGTGCTCGATCCCAGTGACTGAAAGGGAAATGACACGTATTGTATTGTTGCCATCGAGGATAAAAAGATGGGGTTTATATCTTATTGCATGAGTTTATCCCTCTACATCATGTCATCTTGCTTAAGGCGTTACTCTGTTCTTATGAACTTAATACACTAGATGCATGCTGGATAGCGGTCGATGTGTGGAGTAATAGTAGTAGATGCAGGCAGGAGTCAGTCTACTTGTCACGGACGTGATGCCTATATACATGAGCATACCTAGATATTCTCATAATTATTTGCTTTTCTATCAATTGCTCGACGGTAATTTGTTCACCCACCATAATACTTATGCTATCTTGAGAGAAGCCACTAGTGAAACCTATGCCCCCCGGGTCTATTCTCCATCATATAAGTTTACAATCTATTTTATTTTGCAATCTTTACTTTCAATCTATATCATAGAAATACTAAAAATATTTATCCTATTATTATTATATTTATCAGATCTCACTCTTGCAAGTGGCTGTGAAGGGATTGACAACCCCTTTATCGCGTTGGTTTCGAGGTTCTTATTTGTTTGTGTAGGAACGAGGTGACTCGCGCTTGGTCTCCTACTGGAGTGATACCTTGGTTCTCAAAAACTGAGGGGAATACTTACGCTGCTTTGCTGCATCAACCTTTCCTCTTCAAGGGAAAACCAACGCAGCTCAAGAGGTAGCAAGAAGGATTTCTGGCGCCGTTGCCGGGGAGTCTACGCACAAGTCAAGACATACCAAGTACCCATCACAAACTCTTATCCCTCGCATTACATTATTTTCCATTTGCCTCTCATTTTCCTCTCCCCCACTTCACCCTTGCCGTTTCATCCGCCCTTCTTCTGTTCATTTTTCCATTTGCTTTGATGTCTTACTTGGCTCGTTTGCTTGTTTGGTTGGACTAGTTGTTTATTTATTGCTAAACAGAGAACATGAGATCTATGGATCCTCATACGCTTGCTAATCTTTTTAAGAGATCCAATTATGATGAACCAATTGCTTGTGAGTTTTGTGCACTAGATTATCTGTATGAAGTTTTGATTGAAATTCGTGAATCTGAAAGTTGTGATAAAGTACTTTATGGAGTGATTCACGATGAATCTTTGAATAAAAAGCATGATTGTGTTTATAATATGCAAAACCCTAAGCTTGGGGATGCTAGTTTTGCTATGTCTACTACTTGTTGCAATGATCATGATTGGGGTGATTCTTCTTTTGATCTTGAAAATTTATTTAAGCCCCATGCTGAATATGAGATTGATAATAATGTTTGCAATAATATTGAAAGTGGGTTTGGAAGAGTGTCAACTTTAGATCCCACATATTTGGAGAATGTTCAATCTTATGAGGTTTTTGATAAAAGTGGGTTTGGAGAGGTCATGACCTTAGTTAATGTTAATCCCACTATTTTGGAAGAGTGTCAACTTTGCATGCATGTGGATCGTGTTGAAAATATTTTATGTGATAGCTATTTTGTTGAATTTGATTATGATCCTACATGTAATTATTATGAGAGAGGAAAATATGGTGGTAGAAATTTTCATGTTACTAAATTACCTCTCGTTATGTTGAGATTGCTATTGTTTCTTTCCGCCTCCTTGCATATGCTAGTTTTTGCTTGCCTTGATAATTTGTTTGCCTATAAGATTCCTATGCATAGGAAGTATGTTAGACTTAAGCGTGTTTGTCACATGTTTTATGATGCTCTCTTTGTGCTTTATTCTTGTCTTTTCATGTGAGCATCATTAAAATTTTCAATGCCTAGCTAAAAGGCTTCAAAAAAAGCGCTTGTTGGGAGACAACCCAATATTTTTCCTTGCTGTTATTCAATATATAATTTATCTATCCTATGTTTTGGTTGTGTTTTTTGTGTTTAATTAATGTTTGTGCCAAGTAGAACCGTTGGGAAGACATGGGGAAAGTCATTTTGATGTTGCTGTAAAAAACAGAAACTTTAGCGCTCACGAGAATTGCTGCCATTTTTACTGGAGAGTGCTATTTAGTTAATTCTTTTTGCAGATGATTAATAGATAAATTCCTCACATCCAGAAATTTATTTTAGAATTTTTTGGGGTTCCAGAAGTATTCGAAATCTACAGATTACTACAGACTTTTCTGTTTTTGACAGATTCTGTTTTTCGTGTGTTGTTTGCTTAATTTGATGAATCTATGGCTAGTAATAGAGTTTATGAACCATAGAAAAGTTGGAATACAGTAGGTTTAACACCAATATAAATAAAGAATGAGGATATTACAGTACCTTGAAGTGGTGGTTTGTTTTCTTTTACTAACGGAGCTCACGAAGATTTTCTTTTAAGTTTTGTGTTGTGAAGTTTTCAAGTTTTGGGTAAAGATTTGATGGATTATGGAACAAGGGGTGGCAAGAGCCTAAGCTTGGGGATGCCCAAGGCACCCCAAGCTAAAATCCAAGGACAACAAAAAGCCTAAGCTTTGGGATGCCCCGGAAGGCATCCCCTCTTTTGTCTACCTTCATCGGTAACTTTACTTGGAGCTATATTTTTATTCACCACATGATATGTGTTTTGCTTGGAGTGTCGTGTATGATTTGAGTCTTTGCTTTTTAGCTTACCATAATCATCCTTTCTGTACACACCTTTTGAGAGATATACACATGAATCGGAATTTATTAGAATACTCTATGTGCTTCACTTATATCTTTTAGAGCACGGAGGTGGTTCTATTTTATAGAAATAATTGATCTCTCATGCTTCACGTATATTATTTTGAGAGTCCTTTAGAACAACATGGCAATTTTCTTGTAGGCATTATAAAAACTTCGTATAAGTGCATTGAATACTAAGAGAAGTTTGATACTTGATGATTGTTTTGAGATATGGAGATGGTGATATTAGAGTCATGCTAGTTGAGTAGTTGTGAATTTGAGAAATACTTGTGTTGATGTTTTTGATTCTCGTAGCATGCGCGTATGGTGAACCGTTATGTGATAAAGTGAGTGCATGATTTATTTATTGATTGCCTTCCTTATGAGTGGCGGTCGGGGACGAGCGATGGTCTTTTCCTACCTATCTATCCCCCTAGGAGCATGTGCGTAGTACTTTGTTTCGATAACTAATAGATTTTTGTAATAAGTATGTGAGTTCTTTATGAATAATGTTGAGTCGATGGATTATACGCACCCTCAACCTTCCACCATTGCTAGCCTCTCTAGTACCACACAACTTTCGCCGGTACCATAAACCCACCATAAATCTTCCTCAAAACAGCCACCATACCTACCTATTATGGAATTTCCATAGCCATTCCGAGATATATTTCCATGCAACTTTCCACTGTTCCGTTTGTTATGACACGCTTCATCATTGTCATATTGCCATCCATGATCATGTAGTTGACATCGTATTTGTGGCAAAGCCACCGTTCATAATTTTTTCGTACATGTCACTCTTGATTCATTGCATATTCCGGTACACCGCCGGAGGCATTCACATAGAGTCATATTTTGTTCTAAGTATTGAGTTGTAATTCTTGAGTTGTAAGTAAAAAGAAGTGTGATGATCATCATTATTAGAGCATTGTCCCAGTGTGGAAAGGATGATCGAGACTATGATTCCCCCACAAGTCGGGATGAGACTCCGGACGAAAAAAAGAGAAAAGAGGCCCAAAAAATGAAAGAAGGCACAAATAAAAAAATGAGAGAAAAAGAGAGAAGGGACAATGTTACTATCCTTTTTTCCACACTTGTGCTTCAAAGTAGCACCATTATCTTCATGATAGAGAATCTCCTATGTTGTTACTTTCATAAACTAGTGGGAATTTTACATTATAGAACTTGCCTTGTATATTCCAATGATGGGCTTCCTAAAATTGCCCTAGGTCTTCGTGAACAAGCAAGTTGGATGCACACCCAGTTAGTTTCTTTTGTTGAACTTTCATGCACTTATAGCTCTAGTGCATCCGTTGCATCGCAATCCCTACTCACTCACATTGATATCTATTAATGGGCATCTCCATAGCCCGTTGATATGCCTAGTTGATGTGAGACTATCTTCTCCTTTTTGTCTTCTCCACAACCACCATTCTATTCCACATATAGTGCTATATCCATGGCTCATGCTCATGTATTGCGTGAAAATTGAAAAATTTTGAGAACATCAAAAGTATGAAACAATTGCTTGGCTTGTCATCGAGGTTGTGCATGATTTAATATTTTGTGTGATGAAGATAGAGCATCGCCAGACTATATGATTTTGTAGGGATAACTTTCTTTAGCCATGTTATTTTGAGAAGACAAGATTTCTTAGTTAGTATGTTTGAAGTATTAATATTTCTATGTCAATATTAAACTTTTATATTGAATCTTTCGAATCTGAAAATTCATGCCACAATAAATAAAACTTACATTGAGAAATATGTTAGGAAGCATTCCACATCAAAAATTCTATGTTTATCATTTAACTACTCGAGGATGAGCAGGAATTAAGCTTGGGGATGCTTGATATGTGTCCAACCTATCTATAATTTTTGATTGTGCCATGCTATTATGTTATCTATTTTGGATGTTAATGGGCTTTATTTTACATTTTTATATTATTTTTTGGACTAACCTATTAATCGAAGGCCCAACCCAAATTGCTGTTTTTTTCCTATTTTAGTGTTTCGCAGAAAACGAGTATCAAACGGAGTCCAAACGGAATGAAACCTTCAGGAGCATTATTTTTGGAACAAACGTGATCCAGGAGACTTGGAGTGGACGTCAAGAAACAATCAAGGAGGCCACGAGGCAGGGGGCGCGCCTACCCCCCTGGGCTCGCCCTCCACCCTCGTGGGCCCCTTGTTGCTCCACCGACCTACTTCATACTCCTATATATATCCATATACCCCGCAAACATCTAGGAGCACCACGAAACCCTATTTTCACCGCCCCAACCTTCTGTACCCAAGAGATCCCATCTTGGGGCCTTTTCCGGAGCTCCACCAGAGGGTGCATTGATTATGGAGGTCCTCTACATCAACTCCATGGCCCCTCCGATGATGTGTGAGTAGTTTACCTCAAACCTTCATGTCCATAGCTAGTACCTAGATGGCTTCTTCTCTCCCTTTGGATCACAATACAAAGTTTTCCTCGATTCTCTTGGAGACCTATTCGATGTAATCTTCTTTTGTGGTGTGTTTGTCGAGATCCGATGAATTGTGGGTTTATGATCAAGTCTATCTATGAACAATATTTGAATCTTCTCTGAATTCTTTTATGTATGATTGGTTTATCATTGCAAGTCTCTTCGAATTATCAGTTTGGATTGGCCTACTAGATTGATATTTCTTGCAATGGGACAAGTGCTTAGCTTTGGGTTCAATCTTGCGGTGCTCGATCCCAGTGACAGAAAGGGAAATGACACGTATTGTATTGTTGCCATCGAGGATAAAAAGATGGGTTTTATATCTTATTGCATGAGTTTATCCATCTACATCATGTCATCTTGCTTAAGGCGTTATTCTGTTCTTATGAACTTAATACTCTAGATGCATGCTGGATAGCGATCGATGTGTGGAGTAATAATAGTAGATGCAGGCAGGAGTCAGTCTACTTGTCATGGATGTGATGCCTATATACATGAGCATACCTAGATATTCTCATAATTATTTGCTTTTCTATCAATTGCTCTACGGTAATTTATTCACCCACCGTATTACTTATGTTATCTTGAGAGATGCCACTAGTGAAACCTATGCCCCCCGGGTCTATTCTCCATCATATAAGTTTCCAATCTATCTTATTTTGCAA
This sequence comes from Triticum aestivum, assembly GCF_018294505.1. NCBI lineage: Eukaryota > Viridiplantae > Streptophyta > Magnoliopsida > Poales > Poaceae > Triticum > Triticum aestivum. The sequence continues at coordinate 194,248,350 of NC_057794.1, forward strand.
TCTTTACTTTCAATCTATATCATAAAAATACCAAAAATATTTATCCTATTATTATCTCTATCAGATCTCACTCTTGCAAGTGGCCGTGAAGGGATTGACAATCCCTTTATCACATTGGTTGCGAGGTTCTTATTTGTTTGTGTAGGTACGAGGTGACTCGCGTGTGGTCTCCTACTAGATTGATACCTTGGTTCTCAAAAACCGAGGGAAATACTTATGCCGCTTTGCTGCATCACCCTTTCCTCTTCAAGGGAAAACCAACGCAGTGCTCAAGAGGTAACAGGTACTCTCCTTCACCTTCGTTGGATAAATCTTGCTAGTCAACAAGTCTTGGATTGCTTCCGAAGGGTCTTTATCTCCTACATCAATTGGTAATTGCTCTACTTGCGAGCCATTAAATTCATCAAACTTCACATCTACCGTCTCTTCAACCTTTCGGGTAAATTTGTTGTAGACACTGTAAGTGTGAGATTTTGAGCCATAACCAAGTAGGAAACCCTCATGAGATTTAGGAGCAAATTTAGAACGACGATGCTTATCAAGAATATAGCACTTTGAGACGAATACTTGAAAGAATCCAACTTGGGGTTTGTTACCGGTTAGAAGCTCGTATGTCGTCTTGACGAGTAGCTTGTGAAGATACAAGCGATTTGTTGCATGACAAGCTGTCTCAACCGCTTCCGCCCAAAAGTGTTTTGGCATCTCGTACTCATCAAGCATCATTCTTTCCATCTCAATAAGAGTCTGGTTCTTCCTCTCAACAACTCCATTTTGTCGAGGCGTGTACGTAGCCGAGAACTCGTGTGAAATCCCTTCTTCATCAAGAAAGGTATCCACATTTTCCTTCTTGAACTCCGTTCTGTTGTTGCTGCGAACCTTCTTGATCTTCACCTCAAATTGATTTTGGGCCTTCCTAGCGAAGTTCTTGAAGATCTTTTGGACCTGCGATTTATCATAAAGAAAGAATACCCACGTAAATCTTGAAAAATCATCTACTATGACTAGACCAATGAGTTTCCACCGAGACTTTTATAGGCATTGGGACGAAAGGGATCCATATGAAGTAGCTCCAGCGGTCTTCTCGTGGTCATGATGTTCTTCATGGGGTGACTTCCTCCAACTTGTTTTCCTGCTTGACAAGCACTGCACAATCTATCCTTGTCAAATATAACATATTTTGCTCGAAGGATATGATCACCTTTAATAAGCTTATCAAGATTTCGCATGCCCACATGACCTAAACTTCTATGGCACAACCAACCTTTAGAAGATTTAGCAATTAAGCAAGTTATAGGTTGATCCTTTTTAGTGAAATCAACAATGTAAAGATCACCTCTATGTATACCGGTAAAGACCATTTTATTATTATCTCTACGAAACACTTGGAAATCTACTTCAGTAAATGGGACATTGAAACCAAAGTTAGCAAGTCTAGATACGGAAAGTAAATTATAGCCAAGAGATTCAACGAGGATAACATTTTGTATGGAGCTATCATGTGAGATGGCCACCTTACCAATGCCAACCACCTTCCCTTTGAGTTGTCACCAAAAGTGACATACTTTCGAGGGTCGTTGTTTTCAACAAGCTCACGAAACATGTCCTTGTCTCCAGTCATGTGATCGGTACATCCACTATGATGGACCCATTCCTTTCATCCAGCCATGTAACAGTGAAGATTATCCATAAGACCAAAGTGTCTCATAGACTCATCAAGATCAAAGTCACTATCATCATCCTCATCAAAGTATCCATTTTCAACATCGTCTTGTGATGGATCAATTCCTAGAGAGAGTGATTCATTAGACAAGTGATCATCACAATGTTCATCTTTATGAATTCTAATGGCTTTGGAGATGATGTTGCTAATGATTCGAACATATCCTTTGGCACGCATGAGGTTGGTAAGCTCAAATAAACAACCACCAAACTTAGGATCATTGAAATTCATCTTACTCAAAGCAATTGACTTGTGAAGAATCTCATCTAAGTTTTGCAAGGAATAATTTGGAAATCGTTCCTCAAGAAATCTCCATATGGTGTAAGCACAATCAAGAGTAGGCAAGCTAGCAATCAAGTTTCTAGGTAATCCTCTAGTGATTAAATTGATAGTTCTAAGATTATGGATCATGTCAATAGACCCATCAAGGGTAGGATGCAAGGGGTCAACAAGGCGCGCACAATGAGTAGTATGTACGTGTTAGAGTGATATTAATTGAAAATCTCAAGCATATCAATTTCCACTCATGAAAGAACTCTCCTTCAAGTATAGGTACTCTATGTCTAACACTCCCCAACGTAGATTCATCCATCTTCCTCCAAAGGTGTTTAAACCAACGCAATGGAGACCAAAGCTCTGATACCAATTGTAGGATCGAGAAGAGGTGTCTAGCGGGGGGTGAATAGACTCTTAACAAAGAAAAGTAGCAGCTTTTAATTTCTTCAAGTTAAGGTGGAGTTTTAGCACAAGTTTTAAACATTCACAATACATTTTAAGCAAGAATGACAAGAGTATATGAGCAGCGGAAAGTAAGCATGCAAGTTGCAAGAATGTAAAGGGATGGGATTGGAGTGTGCAAACGCAATTGGAGACACAGAGATTTTTGGCGTGGTTCTGATAGGTGGTGCTATCTTACATCCACGTTGATGGAGACTTCAACCTACGAAGTGTAATGGTTGCATGAGTCCACGAAGGGCTCCACCCACGAAGGGTCCATGAAGAAGAAACCTTGTCTATCCCACCATGGCCATCACCCACGAAGGACTTGCCTCACTTGGGTAGATCTTCACAAAGTAGGCGATCTCCTTGCCCTTAAAAACTCCTTGGTTCAACTCCACAATCTTGAAGGAGGCTCCGAAGTAACACCTAACCAATTTAGGAGACACAACTCTCCAAAAGGTAATAGATGGTGTGTTGGTGATTAACTCCTTGCTCTTGTGCTTCAAATGATAGTATCCCCAACACTCAACTCTCTCTCTCTCACAAATTTGGATTTGGTGGAAATATGATTTGAGTGGAAAGCAACTTGGGGAAGCCTAGAGATCAAGATTCTTGTAGTTGGAATGGAATATCTTGGTCTCAACATATGAGTAGGTGGTTCTCTCTCAGAAAATGTATGCTGGAAGTGTAGGCATGTTCTGATGGCTCTCTCCACGAATGAATTGTGGGTGCAGGGGTATAAATAGCCTCCACACAAAGACTAGCCTTTACACACATTTCACCAAACTCGGTGGGACTGAATCAAGAAACTTGGTCAGACCGATATGGTTCAAAATGTGAACGTTAGGAATTTCGGTGGGACCGATATGATCAACTCAGTGGGACCGATGTGCTAGGGTTAGGGTAAAACCTCAACTCGGTTTGGCCGATTACACAAACTAGATGGGGACGATTTTGGTAATAAGCAAAACAGAGAGTTGGTCAAGCAAACTCGGTGGGACCGATTTCATATCTCGGTGGGACCGAATTAATTGCAATAGGCAATAGAGAGTTGGCAAGTGCATCTCGGTGAGACCGAGATCCCATCGGTGAGACCAAACTAATTAGGGTTTCTGGCTGTGGCTATGTCAACTGAACTTGATGGCGCCGGATAAATCAGATCAGTGGGTCCGAGTTTAACTTTAGGTTTAGGACATATGTGGAAATGAGAAAGTGGTTGAGGGCTTTGGAGAATATCACTAAGCACTTTGAGCAAGCAAGCCATTAAGCAACACCTCATCCCCTTTTAATAGTATTGGCTTTCCTATGGACGCAATGTGATCTTGGATCACTAAAATGAAAATGAAGAGCCTTGAGCTTTTGCCAATCCTTGCCCTTAGCTTCTTGAAGGGGTTCCACATCCTCTTGTCCACGCCACTCCATTGTTGAACTCATCTGAAATATACTAGATTAAAATATTAGTCCAACAAGAGATATGTTGAAATTGATTACCAAAATCACCTAGGGAGCACTTGCGCTTTCACCCGACCACCCACCGTAACCGGGAACTCCCTGATATTTTCCTCGCCCTCGCTTCTACCATGTTTTTTTCGTCATGGACGGCCCAAAGAATGTCATGCAGCTGCATCTCCGGCCACCCAGGACGAAAATCCCATTTTCTGTCATGATTGTTTTCATAGAAGTAGGAGTCCACCACATCTATGATGATACCGGATTTTGTCACAATTGTTGTCATAGAAGTGTCATAAGCTTGACAGAAAAAAAACGTTCGACCCAAAATGCCATGGATGTGTCTTTTTTTCGTAGTGCCATGTTCCACCTCGAGGCGGCGGTGCTTCGTCCCGAAAGCTTCCTTTGATTTTTTTTTCCAGGTTAAAACACACCATATAGTAGAAGATGGGCATCAGGGGCCTGCCAGGTGGCCCACTAGACTAGAGGGTGCGCCCTCCACCCTTGTGGATGGCAGATGGCCCCCCTCTAGTGCTTTATTCACCCAATATTTTTTATATATTCGAAAAATATTCTCCATGAAGTTTCAGGACTTTTGGAGTTGTGCAGAATAGATCTCTAATATTTGCTCCTTTTCCAGTCCAGAATTCCAGCTGCCGGCATTTTCCCTCTTCATGTAAACCTTATAAAATAAGAGAGAAAAGGCATAAGTATTGTGATATAATGTTTAATAATAACCCATAATGCAATAAATATCGATATAAAAGCATGATTCAAAATGGTCGTATCAACTCCCCCAAGCTTAGACCTCGCTTGTCCTCAAGCGAAAGCCAAAATCGAAAAATATGTCCACATGTTTAGAGATAGAGGTGTAGATAAAATAAAATACGAACATGAGGGCATCATGATCATCTTTAGAACAGCAACATATACTGTCGTATAATTTCTTATGCCAAAGTAACAATTCGTTCACAAGGTAAAGTATGAATTAGGAACTTTATTAAAAACTGACAAACTATGATCTCAGTCATCGAAGCAATTGCAATTTATTATAACATCAGAAAGAGTCAATATAAGAGCTTTTCAGCAAGTCCACATACTCAACTATCATTTAGTCTTTCACAATTGCTAACACTCACGCGATACTTATGGGTACAAAGTTTCAATAGGACACAGAGAAAGATAGGGGCTTATAGTTTCGCCTCCCATACTTTTACCTCAAGGGTAATGTCAACAATAATATTTTATAATGACCTACATCTGAGTGGGTATATATATCTGGATCTCTCCAACACATGGTGCTTGCCAAAGGAAAAAGTGTTAAAAGGAAAGGTGAAGATCACCATGACTCTTGTATAAGGGTAGAAGATAAAAGTGGCCCTTCGCAGAGGGAAGCAGAGGTTGTCATGTGCTTTTATGGTTGGATGCACAAAATCTTACTGCAAAAAAACACCACTTTATATTCCTGCTTGGGATAAGGAACTTTATTGTGCAGTCCATCGCTTTTATTTCTTCCATATCACAAGTTCGTATAAAGCTTATTTTCCTCACACTAATATATCATGTATATTTAGAGAGAAATTTGTATTGCTTGCACCAATGACAACTTACTTGAAGGATCTTACTCAATCCATAGGTAGGTATGGTGGACTAATAACCCACAAGTATAGGGGATCGCAACAGTTTTCGAGGGTAGAGTATTCAACCCAAATTTATTGATTCGACACAAGGGGAGCCAAATAATATTCTTGAGTATTAGCAGCTGAGTTGTCAATTAAACCACACCTGAAAGACTTAATATCTGCAGCAAAGTAGTATGGAAGTAACGGTAATGGTGGCAAAACTAATAGTAGCAGTATTGTAGCAATCGGAACAATGGCAACGTAAAAGTAACTTAGCAAAGATCAATAAATGAAAAGCTCATAGGCAATGGATCAATGATGGATAACTGTGTCGGATGGCATTCATCATGCAACGGTTATAACATAGGGTGACACAGAACTAGCTCCAATTCATCAATGTAATGTAGGCATGTATTCCGATTATAGTCATACGTGCTAATGGAAAAGAACTTGCATGACATCTTTTGTCCTACCCTCCCGTGGCAGGTGGGTCCTATTGTTAACTAAGGGATATTAAGGCCTCCTTTTAATAGAGTACCGGACCAAAGCATTAGCACTTAGTGAATACATGAACTCCTCAAACTACGGTCATCACCGGGAGTGGTCCCGACTATTGTCACTCCGGGGTTGCCGGATCATAACACGTAGGAGGTGACTATAACTTGCAATATGGGATCAAAAACACAAATATATTCATGAAAACGTAATAGGTTCAGATCTGAAATCATGGCACTCGGGCCCTAGTAACAAGCATTAGGCATAGCAAAGTCATAGCAACATCAATCTTAGAACATAGTGGGTACTAGGGATCAAACCCTAACAAAACTAACTTGATTACATGGTAAATCTCATCCAACCCATCATGTTCCAGCAAGCCTACGATGGAATTACTCACGCATGACGGTGAGCAACATGAAATTGGTAATGGAGGATGGTTGATGATGATGATGGCGACGGATTCCCCTCTCCGGAGCCCAAAACGGACTCCAGATCTGCCCTCCCAAAGAAGAATAGGGCTTGGTGGTGGCTCTGTATCATAAAACGTGATGAATCCTTCTCTCTGATCTTTTTCTCCTGAATGTGAATATATAGAGTTGGAGTTGGAGTTGAGGTCGGGGGAGGTCCAGGGGGCCCACAAGGTCGGAGGGCGCACCCCCACCCTTGTGGGTAGGGTGTGGGCCCCCTGCTGCTGATTCTTTCACCAATATTTTTTATTAATTCCAAAAATTATCTCCGTGAAGTTTCAGGTCATTCCGAGAACTTTTTATTCCGCACAAAAACAACACCATGGCAATTCTGCTGAAAACAACGTCAGTCTAGGTTAGTTCCATTCAAATCATGAAAATTAGAGTCAAAAACAAGGATAAAAGAGTTTGGAAAAGTAGATACGACGGAAATGTATCAACTCCCCCAAGCTTAACCCATTGCTTGTCCTCAAGCAATTCAGTTGACAAACTGAAAGTGATAAAGAAAAACTTTTACAAACTCTGTTTGATCTTGTTGTTGCAAATATGTTCTGACACCCATATAATTAAGCTACAATAAGCCTCTACTAATGATGCCACGTCACCTCGATTTTCTATTAATAAACTCGCGTTAGTTCAAAACGATTCAAATTCAAAATTTAATTAAAGGCAAACAATAAAAGTTTTCAAATATTAAAACTAAAATGTTCGGAGTGAGCCAAATAATGCATAGGTAATTATGGCGGCGAAACCACACTTTTATAAAATGTTTAAATCCTCTAAGATTATTTAAACCGTAGCAAAAACAATTATATAAATGCCTTTGGAATTTTATAAATTGGTAAACTATTTTAATTTGGGGTAAAACTTTTTATGATAGTGGGTTATTCTGGAACATTATCTTAGGGGCTATTGTCATATTTTACTAAACTAAAATTAATGTGTAACTCAAAGAAAACAAAAACAAAAATTAAATAAAAAGAAAAGAACAAAACAGAAAACAAAAGAAAGACCCACTTTCCCTGTTCCCGTGGGCCTCACCCCACCCGAGCCAAACCACGCAGCTGTTGGGATAAGATCAAGCCCCCCCCCCCCCACGTCTCTCGACCTCGTCAGCACCCCCAGATCTTTTCCCTCCCCCTGCTCGTTCCCCCCTCGCTCGCGCGCTCACTCCTCCCCGGACGCTATTGTCGCCGTGCACTCCGAGATCCCGCGGCCACCGTCGTTTCCTCGACCGTGGCTCGTGTCCACAAGCTCTGCCTCGCTCACCATCGTCAAGCTGGCGCCCTTCATCATCTCGAGGAGCAGCGCATCGACTTCGTTGTCTCGGTTAATGCCCGCGGCCACCAGAACCTCGTCGTCGACCCCCTTGACTCCAGCATCCCCTGGCTCCCCGAGCACCTCATCCGAATCCGCTGTGAGCCTCCCCTTCAAACGTCCTTGCTTCCCCCTCGTTCAGTCATCGTAGCCGTCGCCCATTTCCTCCCGTGGCTGCGCCTGGAGCACTGCTCCCACGCATGCTCGCGCACCACCCATGCTTGCATCCACCCGCGCATGCGTGCGTGACGCTGGCCGCCATTGCCATGCCCCGCGTCTGCCCCGCCCGCATCTGGCCGCGCCATGCCCTCCCCGCCTGCGCCTGAAGCTGCTTGCATTGCCACCCGCACAATCGCCACTTTGATGCTCGCCCGCGGGTTCTCCTGGTCGCGCTCGTGCGAGCGCAAGTCCCCGCCGCCTCGTGCGTGCTCAGGCGTGTTCCCTTCTGCCTTGCCTCTGCCTGCTCCACGCCGCGCACCGAGACGGCTGCCGCCTGCCACTCCTAACCGCTCCTGCCTGCTATTACTTCATCACCGCGCCCCTAGCTCCGTTGCAGCTCTGCATGCACATGTCGTCGAGCCCGCCACCACTGCTACTTCTCCACCGCCGCCCTGCCTTGCTCGCTTGCCTCGCGCCCTCTTGCTCCCTGCTCCCCGCCTCGCCTCCGATGCCACTCGTTGGTGCCATGCCACCACCGGCGACCGCCCTCGCCAGCCACCTTGCCACGCAGCTCCGGCCCATAGCCGTGGCCATTGCCCTCCCGATGGCCTCGGGCATACATGCGAGCGCTCGTGCCCGTTCGCCCCGTTAACCGCCTCGGTCGGTCTGGGCCACCGACCAGTGGGGCCCACCCCTGAAAATAAAACAAAAGTGTTTAAAAATAATAATAAATTATCAATTAAATAACTTAATTAATTTGGTTTAATTTAACTTAATTACCTAATTAACTAGTTGATTAACTAATGAGTGTATGACAAGGGGCCCCACCCCCTGTTGACCAGTCAAACGTTGACTGGTCAACTAGGTCCCCTGGCCCACATGTCATCCTCTGTGTACACTTATGTGTACATAGAGCTGGGTACACTTAGCAATTTGTTATTTAATTTTGAATTAAAATAATTTCAGAATATTGCTAAAACTTTAGAAATTCATTGAAATTAATCCATAACTCGGATGAAAAACTATTATATGTGAAAATTGCTCAGAACGACAAGACAAATCCGAATACGCTATCCGTTCGATTGTCACACATCCCTAGCATAGCAAGCATGAAACCGTCCCCCTCCATTTCGTTTGTCCGAACATGCCAAACTCCGAGAAAACTTTCCCGGATGTTTCCCCCCTTCGCCGGTATTGCCTACTACTGTGTTAGGTCACCCCTAGCACCACATATTACCATGTTATGCTTTATGTTGCTTTGATTGCTCTATTATTTATTTGTGTTCGCCCTTCGTACATCTTTTCGGTAGACCTCGAGACTGATGTCGATACCCCCGTGATCGACTACGGTGTTGATGACCCCTCCTTGCCAGAGCAACCAAGCAAGCCCCCCCCCTTGATCAACCTGATATCGCCTATTCCTTCTCTCTACTGCTTGCATTAGAGTAGTGTAGCATGTTACTATTTTCGGTTAATTCTATTCTACTGCATAGCCTGTCATTGTTGCTACAGTTGTTACCCTTACCTGCAATCCTAAATGCTTAGTATAGGATGCTTGTATTCCATCAATGGCCCTAAATTCTTGTCCGTCTGCTATGCTATATTATCGGGTCGTGGTCACTTCGGGAGGTGATCATGGGTTTATACATACTACACTATTATACATGATACATGGTGGTGACTAAAGTCGGGTCGGCTCGTAGAGTACCCGCAAGTGATTAGGATATGGGGGCTGAAAGGACAGGTGGTTCCATCCCATTAGTGGTGGGCTTGGGTTCCTGACGGCCCTGACTGTTACTTTGTGGCGGAGCGACAGGCAGGTTGAGACCACCTAGGTGAGTGGTGGGTCTGGCCCTGGTCGGCGTCCGCGGTTCCATCAATTAACACGCTCAACGAGATCTTGGTATTTGATCTGAGTCTGGCCATTGGCCTATATGCACTAACCAACTACATGGGAACAATTATGGGCACTCGACGTCATGGTATCAGGCGAAACCTTCTTGACGTTAGCGACTGAGCGGCACACGCCGGATTGGACTGGAACATCTGCTCTTGTATTAGGGAGGCTAGGTCTGCTTCCGGCCGCCCACACAACATGCAGGCGTGCAATGGGTGATGGGCCTAGCCCCCTACGCGCTTAGGATTTAGACCGGCGTCCTGACCTCTCTGTTGTGCCTAGGTATGGCTATGATGTGTTGATCTTCCGAGGCCTGGCATGATTCAGGAAGGTGTGTCCGGCCGGAGGGATCGAGCGTGTTGGGTTATGTGGTGCACCCCTACAGGGAAGTTTATCTATTCGAATAGCCCCGTCCCTCGGTAAAAGGACGGCCTGGAGTTGTACCTTGACCTTATGACAACTAGAACCGGATACTTAATAAAACACACCCTTCCAAGTGCCACATACAACCCGGTGATCGCTCTCTCACAGGGCGACGAGGGGAGGATCGCCGGGTAGGATTATGCTATGGGATACTTGGTTAACTTACCATCTAATATCTTCTCTATGCTTAAAGATGGAGGCTGCCAGAAGCATAGTCTTCGATAGGACTAGCTATCCCCCTCTTATTCTGGCATTCTGTAGTTCACTCCACATATACTACCCATTTCATTGATACCAATGCATATATAGTGTAGATCCTTGCTTGCGAGTACTTTGGATGAGTACTCACAGTTTCTTTACTCCCCCTTTTCCCCTTTCTATACCTGGTTGTTGCGACCAGATGCTGGAGCCCAGGAGCCAGGCTTCACCGACGATGACTCCTACTACACCGGAGGTGCCTACTACTACGTGCAGGCTACCAACGACGACCAAGAGTAGTTTAGGAGGATGCCAGGAAGGAGGCTACGCCTCTTTCGATCTATATCCTAGTTTGTGTTAGCCATCTTCTGGCAACTTGTTTAACTTATATCTGTACTCAGATTTTGTTGCTTCCGCTGACTCGTCTATGATCGAGCACTTGTATTCGAGCCCTCGAGGCCCCTGGCTTGTATTATGATTCTTGTATGACTTATTTATTTTTAGAGTTGTGTTGTGATATCCTCCCATGAGTCACTAATCTTGATCGTACACGTTTGCGTGTATGATTAGTGTACGATTGAATCGGGGGTGTCACATATGTAAAGCCAGCATTCAAGTTTTCAGCAAAGATTATGAACTAACCATATTAACAATAACTCCTAGGTCTCACATTTACTCATATGAATGGTATAATCAAATAGCGAGCAATAATAATAAATCTCGGATGACAACACTTTTCTCAAAACAATCATGATATGATATAACAAGATGGTATCTCGCTAGCCCTTTCTGAGACCGCTAAACATAAATGCATAGCACCCCTGAAGATCAAGGACTGACTAGACATTGTAATTCATGGTAAAAGAGATCCACTCATAGTCATACTCAATATAATTAATAACAATGCATACAAATGATAGTGGTTCTCTCTAACTGGTGCCTTTTATAAGAGGATGATGACTCATCAATAAAAGTATATAGATAGGCCCTTTATAGAGGGAAGCATGAATTTGCAGAGGTGCCAGATCTCGAGTTTTGAAATAGAGATAAATAATATTTTGAGCGGCATGCTTTCATTGTCAAAGTAACAACTAAGAGATCTCGGTATCTTCCATGCTACATACATTATGGGCGGTTCCCAAACAGAATGGTAAAGTTTATACTCCCCCACTACCAACAAGCACGCTCCACGGCTGGTCCAAAACAACGGCTACCGTCCAACTAACAACAATCCTGGGGAGTTTTGTTTGCAATTATTTTGATTTGATTTGCTTTGAGCAAGGGACTGGGCATCCCGGTTACCGGCCATTTTCTCGTGAATGATGAGCGGACTCCAATCATTGTGAGAATAACCCACCTAGCATGGTAGATATTGACAGCCCTAGTTGATACATGAGCGATTTGAGCAGACAAAACAGATTATTATTTGATGGTTTATAGTTTGGCACATGCAAATTTACTTGGAACGGCGGGTAAATAGCGTAAATTGGTAGGTATGGTGGACTCATATCAAACAACTTTGGGGTTTATGGAAGTGGATGCACAAGAAGTATTCCCGCTTAGTGCAAGTGAAGGATAAAAAGAGACTGGGAAGTGACCAACTAGAGAGCGACAATAGTCATAAACATGCATTGAGATTAACCAACATGGAACACAAGCATGAGCAGGATATAAATCACCATGAACATAAATATCATGGAGGCTATGTTGATTTTGTTTCAATTACATGCATGAACATGTGCCAAGTCAGGCCACTTGAATCATTCAAAGGAGGATACCATCCTATCAGACTACATCACAACCATTTTAATTTCCATGTTGGCATGCAAGGTAAACCATTATAAACTCCTAGCTAATTAAGCATGGCATGAGTAACTATAATCTCTAATTGTCATCGCAAACATGTTTCATTCATAATAGGCTGAATCAGGAACGATGAACTAATCATATTTACAAAAACAAGATAGGTCGGGGTCATACCAACTTTTCCTCATCTCAATCATTTCATCATATATCATCATTATTGCTTTTCACTTGTATGACCGAACGGTGTGGATAAATAATAATAGTGCACGTGCATCAGACTAAGCTGGAATCTGCAAACATTTATTCAAAGGAGAAGACAAGGTAATATGGGCTCTTTGTTAGATCAACAATAATGCATATTAGAGCCACTGAACATTTTCATCGTGGTCTTCTCCTTTCGACCCCCAAAGAAAAGAAATTCAAAGAAACACACTGAAATATTTTTGGAGTTTTTGTTTTTCTGAAGGAATTAAAACAAAAACGAGAAAAACTATTTATATGGGAAAGCTCCCAACAAGCAAAAGAAGAACGAGAAATATTTTTGGGTTTTCTTTTAATATTACTACTAAGCTTGCAGAGAAAGTAAACTAACTACAAGTAATTTTTTTGTTTTTTTAAGTTTTATCAAACACACAAGAAGAAAGCGGAAAAAGAAAATAAACTAGCATGGATAATACAATGATGAAGTATGAGCACCGACAACTAGAATGAGTGTGTGAACATGAATATAATGTTGGTGAGAAATACGTACTCCCCCAAGCTTAGGATTTTGGCCTAAGTTGGTCTACAGCCACTAGCCTGGTGGATATCCAAAGTTAGAGTTGGGGTTGTACTGAGACGCATCAGCTACTGCCTGAAGTGCTGCAGCATGGAGGCGAGCAGCCTCCGCTATTCTCTCATACTCCATCGTCTCCTCTCTACTTATAAAGTATCATCCACTCGCCTGAAAGTTAAAGAAAGCAGGAGCAGGAAGATTAACAAGGACGGCACATCGTCTATCAAAGATTAGTCGGTACTGGAGGATCTATTCATTCCTCTTAAGAAACTGATATCGTACCATAACCTCATAATTAGAAAAGCAGGTGGCAACTGAATATCGTACCCACTAATGGGTACGCCCAAATATTTAGCTAAACATGTTGCATAAATCCCACCACATAAATCCCCATCTTTAGAATTAAGGTGTAACCTCCTAGCAATAATGGCCCCCAGATTATATCGTTTATCACCTAACACTGCACACTTGAGGACACTAAGATCTGGAATGGAAATGTGGCAATGCTTGTGTTTACCATTAATACACCTACCGATAAAGAGAGCAAAATAATGTATGGAGGGAAAGTGAATGCTCCCTATGGTTGCTTGTGTGATATTTCTAGTTTCTCCAATACTGATGCTAGCAAGGAAATCATTATATTCAGATTTATGAGGCTCGCTAAGACTACCCCATTGTGAGATTTTGCATGCATCACAAAAGTCTTCTAGGTCCATGGTATAATATTGATCATAAAGATCAAACAAGACAGTATGAGTATTACGTTTGGATAACAACTCAAACCTCTGCACGATGGAATCGGTGAGATAATAATACTGTAAGCACTGGTCCGATAAGAAGTCCTTGAGTCTGGCATTTTGCACGTACACATAGAATTCATCCTTGAAACTTGCACAATCCATAAATTCATTCGACAGCCATAGACACGGCTTCACTTGAGCTTCCCTTGGTGGTTCAAGGTCATGCTCACGAATCGCAGGCCTCGGTCCTTGCTTCCTTGATGAACCACCTTGGTATATTTTCCTGGAAATTTTTCTTCCTCTAAAAAATTTCTAAACTTTTTAGTAAATCAAAATAAAAGTGAACCAAACTCAACAAAATTGATAGCAACTACTCCTACAAGTGCCTAGAGGCTATATCATGCATCAAAACTAATTTGGACCATATAAATTTGACAAGCAAGCTCAAGAACAGGGTCACCACAGTAGCAAAAATTTGCAATAAATAAAGCACTAGAACAAAAACTATTTGGACCATTGGAGGAGTCACATACCAAAGAACAATCTCCCAAAGCAGTTTTGTGAATGGAGCTTTGAGCAAGGAGATCAAAAATGGCAGCAAGATGAGCAAGAACACGAGTTTGAGCTATGGAGTGATTTTTTGGAGGAAGAAGGACTGGATGGGTGCTCGAATAAGTGGAGGGGCCATGTGGGGCCCACAAGGTTAGGGGGCACGCCCCATGGGGTTGGGCGCGCCCTCCACCCTTGTGGCCAGCTACTGAGGCCCCCTGGTGTGTTCTTTGCACCAGAAATTCTAAAATATTATATAAAAATCATACTAAATTTTCAGGGCATTTGGAGAACTTTTATTTTCGGGACATTTTTATTGCATGGATAAATTGGAAAACAGACAGAAAATACTATTTTTACTTTATTTAATCTAAATAACATAAAGTAAAAGATGGTACAGGGAGTTGTGCCTTCTAAATTCATCCATCTCATGCCCATCAAAAGGAATCCATCAACAAGGTTGATCAAGTCTTATTAATAAACTTCTTCCGAATGACATGAAACTGGAGAACTTTCGAATAACACTAGGTTACCTCAACGGGGCTACGCATTTCCCCAACAATAAGAATATCATATTTCTTTTTGACGGTAGGAAGAGGAAATTCAAAACCTCGGTATTAGTTGAACATTTTCCAATAGAATTGATACTATGAACTTGAGGTTGTTTCTTCGAAAAGTGTACTGTATGCTCATTGCCATTAACATGAAAAGTGACATTGCCTTTGTTGCAATCAATAACAGCCCCTGTAGTATTCAAAAAGGGTATACCAAGGATGATCGACATACTATCGTCCTAGGGAATATTAAGAATAACAAAGCCCTTTAAGATAGTAGCGTTTGCTACCACAACAGGCACATCCTCACAAATACCGATGGGTATAGCAATTGATTTATCAGCCATTTGCAGAGATATTTCAGTAGGTGTTAACTTATTCAATTCAAGTCTACGATAAAAATAGAAAGGCATAACACTAACACCAACTCCAAGATCATATAAAGCAGTTTTAACATAGTTTCTTTTAATGGATCATGGTATAGTTGGTACCCCTGGATCTCCAAGTTTCTTTGGTATTCCACCCTTAAAAGTATAATTAGCAAGCATGGTGGAAATCTCGGCTTCAGGTATTTTTCTTTTATTACTAACAATTTCTTTCATGTTCTTAGCACAAGGAGGCATTTTAAGCATATGAGTCAAACACATACGCAAAAATATAGGTCTAATCATTTCAGCAAAGCGCTCAAAATCCTCATCATCCTTTTTCTTGGATGTCTTAGGAGGAAAGGGCATGGGTTTATGAACCCATGGTTCTCTTTCTTTACCATGTTTCCTAGCAACAAAATCCCTCTTGTCATAACTTTGATTCTTTGATTGTGGGTTATCAAGATCAACAGCAGGTTCAATCTCTACATCATTATCATTACTAGGTTGAGCATCAACACGAACATCATCATTAAGATTAGCACTGGTTCATTTTCATTACCAGATTGTGTCTCAATATCAGAAATAGAAATATCATTGGGATTCTCAGGTCTGTCTATAGCAGGTTCACTAGCATGCAAAGTCCTATCAGTTTTCTTTTTCTTTTTAGTACGAGGACTAAGTGCAGCAGTATTAGTTCTCTGGGAATCCTGCTCGATTCTCTTCGGATGTCCCTCGGGATACAAAGGATCCTGAGTCATTGATACGTGTCCAACGTATCTATAATTTTTGATTGTTCCATGCTATTATATTATCAATCTTGGATATTTTATAATCATTTTATAGTCATTTTATATCATTTTTTGGTACTAACCTATTGCCATAGTGCCAAGTGCTAGTTGTTGTTTTTTCCCTGTTTTGTACATCGCAGAAAATCAATACCAAACAGAGTCCAAATGCCACGAAATTTACGGAGATTTTTTATGGACCAGAAGACATCTAATGGGCCCTGGTTGCGCCTGGAGGGTGCGCCGAGAAGAGCACAACCCACCAGGGGGCTCCAGGAGGCCCAGGCGCGCCCTGGTGGGTTGTGCCCACCTCGGATGCTCCCCGGACCGCCTCTTTGCTCTTTAAATACCCCAATATTCCCAAAACCCTAGGGGAGTCGACGAAATATTCATCCAGCCGCCGCCGAGTCCAAAACCACCAGATCCAATCTAGACACCAGCTCTGATGGGGTTCACCACCTCCATTGGTGCCTCTCCAATGATGCGTGAGTAGTTCTTTGTAGACCTTCGGGTCCATAGTTAGTAGCTAGATGGCTTCCTCTCTCTCTCTCTCTCTCTCTGAATTCTCACTACAATGGTCTCTTAGAGATCCATATGATGTAACTCTTTTGCGGTGTGTTTGTTGGGATCGATGAACTTTGAATTTATGATCAAATCTATCTTTTTATATCCATGAAAGTATTTGAGTTTCTTTGATCTCTTTTATGCATGATCTCTTATAGCCTTGTATTTCTTTGTCAGATGTGGGGTTCCAACAAACCCTTAAGGTTCGAACACTGGGGTGCGCACGAAGTCTTTCCTTCCCACTGATCGACGCCCTAGCTCAGTAAGATCTCGCCGACGAACTCGACGAACTCGCAACCCATAAATACACAAGATTTATACTGGTTCGTGCCACCGTTGCGGTGTAATACCCTACTCCAGTGTGGTGGTGGTGGATTTCCTCTAGGGGTGATGCTGAACAGTACAAGGGAAGAACAGTCTCCTGAGGTCGAGGTGTCCTTGTGAGTAGGCTCTCGATCCAGTTGGATCAAGCTAAGATGAGATGCCTCTACTATGGTGGCTAGCTCTACTTATATAGGCCCTGGTCCTCTTCCTAAATATCGAGCGGGAAGGGAGCCAACAATGGCAGGCTAATTCGATGGGGGATAGCTAGTACAAGCTATCCTGACAAAAGTGGTCTTCGCCTGCCAAAGGCTCTGGTGGTGACACCGTCTTGGGCTCCACGATGACCTCCATCTTGTCGTCCTCCTGGTCTTGGTCTCGTTGCACCAATATAGCAACCTTTGCCAGATGCCTCGGTACAGTTCACCTACACTGGCCTCCTTAGCATCAAAGAGGAAATAAGGACGCTGCGCGCGCTGGCACCCGCCTTGTGCCGTGCGTCATGGCTCACGTCACGAGGGCCTCGTGAGGTTTGCCCCGCCTTGATATCTCTGCTCCTCGTGAGCCTGCCTAGCTAGGCTACTCCCGAGGAGGTCTTGTGTCGTCTGCCTCGCGAGGCTTGGACCCTCGCGAGGGTCTTGGATGCTCTGCTGGTGAAGATGGGCCATACGGCCTGCTGGCTCAGCCACGCCCTGGGCCACAGGCAGGCAAGCCTAGGGACCCCCGTTCCCAGGACGCCAACAGTAGCCCCCAGGCCCAAGGTGCGCTCGGGCTTGGCTTCGCGGCGAAGCCAAGGGCCAAGTACAGAGCACCGCGGGCCCCAAAAGCCTGCGGCCTCGATTGACGCGTGGTGGTTGATTGGATGTGGGCGTCTTCGCTTCCCCATGCTGCCCCGGCAACTTCTTGACCTGACAAAAAGGCTAGCGCAGGCAGCACTTGCCTTTGTTGCTTCTTCATTGCCTCGCTCCAGATCCCCTTTCTTGCTCTTCGCCGCTGCTACCTCCAGATCTGCCCCAGCCTTGCTCTGCATCTGCCGCTCATGGAGCTGCGCAAGGTCAAGACCTCCTCGGCACTAGCTTGGTACGAGCCCACTCTCGAGGCGCCCACCATCATGGAGAAGACCCTCGCCTTCGTGCGCCTGCTGACAGCGGGGGAGAGCAAAGAGTGGGGGAAGACGGAGCTCTGGCTTGCGTCCGACGAGCCGAAGCCTGAGGGGAGCACCTTTTCTTCCCCTTCTTCTCGAGCAGCATCGCTGTTGGGTTGGTTCCTCCCTTCTCTAATTTCTTTTATGAAGTCCTCGACCACTACGGGCTGCAGGCGTTGCACCTCCATCCCAACTCTGTCCTCCTCCTGTCCATCTTTGCCTACTACTGTGAGGCGTACCTGGGCGTGATGCCGTCCATGGCGCTCCTGTGCCATTTCTTCTTCCTTCACATCAGCGAGGGTCACATCTCTGGATGCGCCAACTTCGTTGCGTCCGGCAAGGCCAACTCAATATCAAGCACCGGGAAGAGGGCCGACAATATCCGATCCAAATGGGTCATGATGGATGCCAAGATCTCACATCCGCGCCTGATGTTGCCGACGGAGGCGCCCCGACAGGGAAAGGAGTGGCCCAGGGCGGAGCTTGTCGACAAGTGGGCATCGTCGGTGCTGGGACAGATGATGACTAGCCTGAAGCCGGGTAATGCGAGGGCGGCCAAGATAATGGGAGCGATGTTCTTGATGGAGTTCTTGACACTTCGGGTTGCCCCACTCCAGGCGCGCACGCCCCCCTTCTGGGAGCTTGAAGGAGGGGAAAACAAGGCCCGCCTGAGGCCGGGTGACCTGCCTGACAATGAACTGGACGCCGTCCTGCGTCTCATAGTCGGAGACAACCAGGAGTACCCGCCTAGCGCCTTCATTCCCCTGTTCCAACGCAGGGACCATGAGGAATTCGTCGCCTCCAGGCCGAGTTTTGATGCGCGCGGGCTAGTGCCGCCGGTGTTTTTGGGAGCTCCTATGGCATAGCAACCGTTGGAGGTGTCTTCTGGCGAGTCCTGCGGAGAGGGGGGAGAGGAGGTGGACTCAGAGAAGACCCCGGAAGAGGCAGGGGAGACTTCCACTCTGAGCAAGGCCGAGATTCTCTGCGCCCTTCCTGATGATGCCAAAGCCGATGCCTACCAAGGGGAGAGGGAGCAACCCCTCATCCCGATGAAGGATACGTCGTCGCTGGTGGTCCACTGTGCCGCCTCCACCCCGGCGCCTCCTGGGGCTGGATCCGGTTCCGCCTCCACACCGCCTGGCGCTGTCAGGCCTCAAGCTTCACAAGCGAAAGGTGGAGTACTTCCCGGTGGACCGGTAGGTGTTTCGAGCTTCACTTTATCCCTGCCGGTACTTGTCATTTCCTGACGCTCGCCCTTGGTTGATTAGGCTGGCATCTTCGGCGAAGAAGAGGAAGGAGTTTACGGCGGCCGTGCCTCCCTCCACGGAGAAAGGAGGCAGCAGCGCCCGCATCTCCCTAGCCCGGTCCTCCTCGCGGGACCAAGAAGAATATCACCACATGGAGTCAGCCCCCATGGCCCCGCTGGCTCCGGAGGCGCCGGCGCTTGGCGCGGCTGACGAGATCCCAGCTGCTTCGGAACCCGCGGTCTCCCGAGCCCTGGTGACGGTGCCACTTCATCCCTCCGCAGCACCTCCACTCCCTGGTTCCTCTTCTCCTACTGTTGTCTTGGGGCGTGCCCTTTTGGAGATGACCCGGCTATAGGCGGATCTCCTGAGCGCGGACCTGCACCTGGTGTCCGGGCGTCTAGAGCTGGCCTCTGGCTGGCTTCACTCCGACCTGGCGGTTCGTGCAACGCTGAGCCGGGCTGCTGCGGCTTCCAAGGAGGAGAAGCGAGGAGCCGCCAGTGCTGCAGTCGATCATGAGGCGGCGATGAAAGACACCAAGGCCGCCCATGACCGCTGCCAAGTGCTAGAGGGCGAGTTGCAGAGCCTGCACGACAAGCACGCCGAAGAGGTGCGCGGCCGCCAGGCAAAGGAGGAGGGGATGAAGGCCCGGGAGGAAGCCGTCAAGAACCGTGATGCTGAGCTGGCGGAGCTGGGGAGGAAGCAGGCCGCCGAGCGCAATCGGTTGGAAGAGTTGGAGCAGAAGATGGGGACGAGGGAGGCCGATCTGAATGCCAAGGCGCGAGTCCTGGCCGAAGACCACGTGGCCTTCGCCAATCTCGAGAAAAGGTCTCGCAAGGCGCTGAATACACTCTACAAGTATGGCCTGGAGAGGCCGCTGGACACCGATGAGGACGGCCCCGCTCGGCTG
Organism: Triticum aestivum; assembly: GCF_018294505.1. Taxonomy (NCBI): domain Eukaryota; kingdom Viridiplantae; phylum Streptophyta; class Magnoliopsida; order Poales; family Poaceae; genus Triticum; species Triticum aestivum. Next base: position 194,268,580 of record NC_057794.1, read on the forward strand.
CTTCCTCTCGTGGTGAAGGCGCTTGAGGAGGTCGTCGATGGTCTCGGTCCCATGGCGGAAGTAGAAGCTCGCGTCCTGTCTTCAGCCACACTGACTCGTGTCCTCAGCCATCTGTACCTCCGCGACCCTAACGCCCGCCTTGACGAGCTGCTGGAGCCTGTCGCTGAAGAACACTGCGAAGCCGCCGCTGCGGCTGTTGAAAGTCAAGTGGAGGCTTTGCTGGGGAAGTTTCGCGGCTTTGTCTCCAATCCTCTGTCTGGCGATGCAGCGGATCCTGCGGCTGAAGGTGAGAACATCGTCGCCGACGGGGGAGCACCTTCCACGGACGATGGTGATATCCAGGGGTGACCTGCGGCTACTCTTCCCATTTCGTTCCTGCGACATGTATCAGGCCTCGTGGATGCGTTTAGACTTTTTATTTGGTGTTGTGAGAACAATATTCTTGTAATATTTGCTTCAAGATTTGGTGATTTCCTTCCTATTTGCTTTACGTTCTGCGTCGGCACAGCCCGGCCCCGCGCATACCTCAACCGCCATTGGGCCGATCGGAGACCAGGACGGACCAAGGAGTGAGGAGCTATGTGACCAGGTAGGCTCTTGAGTCACAATGCTCAAGAGTCCCCCTTGACGTGCAAACAACATATAGGGAGAGTTCGTGAGGATTGATTAATGTTCTACGTCGGCAAAGCCCGGCCCCGCGCATACCTCAACCACCGTTGGGCTGACAGGAGACCAGGACGGACCAAGGAGTGAGGGGCTACATGACCAGTTAGGCTCTTGAGTCGCGATGCTCAAGAGTCCCCCTTGATGTGCAAACAATTTCCATACCTTCCCTCGCCGAGGCCTAGAGAGGGGCATGCGCTTGGGCGTGACCCGAGCGCAGCCCCTGTGCCCAGCCCCCTTGTGCGGCTCTTTCGAGGGGAGGCATTGTGGCGAGGCTGGGCGCTGAGCTATTGGCTCCTTGAGGATGGTACGACCGTGGGGCCGCCCTCAGTTGTTTATCACCAGTGTGAAGCATAGTGCTTCCGCTTGTGCACGGGCATAGCCGCTCCTCGGCAGTGTCATCAGCCAGCGCGGAGCATGGTGCTTCCACTTGGGCGTGGGATGGGGGCCCCACTCCAGGAGGAGCCCCCGGGGCATGTACAGCCCCGCCCTGACACGTGGCTTGCACGGCAGGGCTGCAAGGTGTATATGGGCACTCGTGAACCAGTGCGGGACTCACGAGGCCCTACCTCAAGGCGGGTTGCGCCTGGTCTTGAGTCTTGGTGATTGTTTGTTCCTGCAAGGCAGTTAGATGCAAGCACTCTACGTCCTCAGGTCCCGGCCCTCGAGCGAGCTCAGCCGCCGCTGGTATGCCAGGTCGCGATGCTGTGGTCAAGGCCAGGGGGTGAGGGCTGGAGAGCCAGTAAGAGCTCTTGAGTCGCGATGCTTAGGAGACCCCCTTTTAACATGCAAGCAGAATGCATAGGATGAACAAACCCATGGTGGGCAGCAATCGAGCAGGTGATAGCAGTTGGCAGGTTAAGCATGGAGAGCAGATCAACTTGGATAAATGCAAGAAGATACATGCCACCGGGTCCGGCCAGAGCGGCTTGGGGATGATGCATCCCGAGGGGCGCCCCCAACAAGGTAAGCTGAAGACATAAGCAAAAGGGGTACACGCCGTAGGGACGGACCCACGCGGCCTGGGACTAATGCAGCCCGAGGGGCGCTCCCAGCTGAATGAGCTTGGAAGATATCACCTGATTCTGTAGACGAAGTAGAGTTGGTGCAGCTGAAGGCGTGCATTGGAGAAATGACTCCTCATGAGCCCCCAGGACCCTAAGCCTCGGGAGGCTCTGGGGGCTCCGCAGGTTCCCTGAAGACCGTCTCCATCTCCTCCAGAAAGGCGTGGTACCTGGCTTCCTGAGCCGCCAGGACACGTCGCATGTTGCGCTGATAGGCCGACGCCATGCTTGTCAAGCCAAAGGGCATACGAATGTAGCTGTGCGGCAGGCCCTCACAGCGGCCCACACGTGAAGGACAGAAATGCTCCTAAGATGCGGCCCTGTTGAGCCCTAGGACGTCGATGCAGACACGCAGCTCAGCATCCTTGCCAGGATGCGGAGCTGCGCCTTGTGGGCGGCCGTCGCCGCACATGGCTCTTGCTTCTTACAGTTCCTGGATGGTCTTGTGATGAACTCCTGGGTGGTGGGCACTCCTTGCCCTGTACTCTCCTGAGGGTCGCATGCCGCAAAGCACGCTTCCAAGTGGTTCCCAAGCGCCTTCCTCGTGAGGTTGGCAAGGTCTGAGGCCCTCTAGAAGAGAGCCCCTGAGCCCTGCCTGAGGAGGGCGCCGGGCGTGCCTTCCTATGCAACGGAGGAAGGCGCCCCTGGAGCGGGCACTGGTCCTGACGTGGCTTCTGCCGCGACGCCGTCCTCCTGAGGTCCTGCGCGGCGCGACTTCTTCTTGGGGATGGTCTCCAGAGGGCCCTCGTTTCTGCTATCGGGGTCGTCGATTGCAGCGGCTTGAAAGGCACGCTCAAGGGAGCACACCACGTCTCTCTCTTCACATGGGACCGTGATGATTCCTCCGGTTCCTGGCATCTTGAGAACGTTGTAGCCGTGATGAGTGACTTCCATGAACTTGGCCAGGGCTGGATACCCGAGGATAGCATTGTACGGCAGGCGGATGTGCGCGATGTTGAAGTCGATGAGCTCAGTGCGGTAGTTCTTGCGCTCCCCGAAGATGACAAGCAGGCAGACCTACCCTTTCGGCGCGGTGGAGCTGTGAGTCACTCCTGAGAAAGGCTTGGTGGGCTGGAGCTGCTCATATGGAACTTGGAGGTTATCGAAGGTGTCGACGGACAGGACATTGAGCTCTGCGCCACCGTCGATGAGTGTCTTGATGACCTGCACATTGCTAATGACTGGGGAACACAGCATAGGGAGGGTGCCAGCGGTGGCTGCACACTTGAGCGAACCGCCGTGTTGAAAGTGATGGCGCATTGGGACCACCTGAGCAGGCGCGTAGCCTCTAGCTTGGGGAGCGCCGCGTTCACCTCGCAAGCAAACTGCTTGAAGATGCACTGAGAGGCTGGGGTCTGGGCGCCACCCAAGATGCAGGCGATCGCACGCGGCTCCTGGAAGCCCCCAGCCCCCTCGTCCTGGCGGTGGTCGTCGTTCCTTCTTGGTGGTGGTAGTGGGGGAAAACCGGCGTTGCCCTGGGGGCGATCTTCACGAGGTGGGTCCCTCCATGCGCCCTCACGAGGTTGGTCCTCCCAACGGTCCTCACAAAGTCAGTCGCGCCACTCCTGGCGCGGGCCACGGTCGTCCCAGCGTCCGCCTCCACGTCCTCCTCCGTGGCCGTAGCCCCGATCATTGCGCTCGGGGCGTCGACCGTAGCGTCCTTCTCGTATGGCTCTGAGCTCTTGACAGTCGCTGGTGTTGTGGGTGTTCAGGTTGTGGAACACGCAAAATGGTCGGCCGTTTTTGGATGACTCGGGCTGATCTCTGCCCCGCTTGATGTCGGGCTCCGCTGCGAGCACAACTCCCTCCTTATGCTTTACGTCCTTGGCCTTGGCCTTCTTCTCCTCCACGCCCACGGCTGGCGGCTCAAGGAGAGAGAGGCACCCCTCCTCAGCTCTTGCGCACCTGTTCGCCAGGTTGAACAGCTCCTGAGATGTGCAGAGCCCCTCGTGGATGGCGAGCTTTTCCTTCATATTCACGTCACGAATGTCGTCGGAGAACGCAGAGATGATGGCCTCATCCATGACCTTGGGGATCTTGAGCCGGGTGTTGTTGAAGCGCTGGATGTACTTCTGGAGGGTATCTCCTGGCTGCTACCTGATACAGCGCAGGTCACCCGCGGCCGGTGGACAGTCGCGAGTGCCCTGGAAGTTGGCGACAAAGCGGTCGCGCATCTCGTCCTAGGAGGAGATCGAGCCGTGCTGCAGGTTCAGGAGCCAGGAGTGAGCTCCATCCTTGAGAGCCATGGGAAACCAGTTCGACATGATGCTCAGCTCATAGAGCTGCAGGAACTTCGCGGGGTCGGCGGTACCGTCATAGTGAGGAGGCAGATCCAGCTTGAACTTTCCCGGCCAGGCGATGCTACATAGCTCGGGTGTGAAGGCGCGACAGCGAGACGTGGTTGCTGGGGCCCGAGTCAGAGGTGGAGCTTGGTCCTGACGAGGTGCGTGCTGCGCCGCTGCGGGTGGTGCGCGGTCTTGACGAGGTGGCGCGGGGAGCATAGGTGCGGCTTCTCATGGCCGCGGAATTTCTTGGCAGCTTCTTTCTTCGCGCGCGGGAGCCGGGCGTGGCGGATCACGCCGTGGAGCCGTGCGCCTTGGTGCTAAGACGATGTCTTGGGGCTGAGGTGGTGGAGGTGCGCCATGAGCCCCATCACCCGCGGCTGGTTGAGGGGGTACAGAGTGGGACGGCGCCGGAGAGCCCCCCGCGGCGCGGACGAGCTCGGCGACGCGTTCGAGCCACTCCTCGTAGAGGTCGTCGATGGGGCAGTAGCGCAGGAGCTCATTCCCTGCGAGGAGCGCGGCCCGTGCCTCCATGGGAGCGCGGTGCGTGTGAGACGAAGAACTAGCAGGGGTCAGAGATGGAGTGGCGATGCTGCCGTCCTGCCGCACTGAAGGATGCAGCGAAGACGCCTGCTGCTCATTCTCCGCCGGGCCGGCGGCGGTGTTGGCAGCGGGGGACGGAGAACGGCGATGTAGCGCACCAACGGGAGCCGTCTGAGCGACACGGGCGGTGAGGGCAGCCCGATGCTGAGGTCGAGCATGGCGTGCGTCCGCCATGGAGACGACGGAGCGCCGGAGGGACGAACTGATGGAGGGGAAGCTACGGCGCACCCCTACCTAGCGCGCCAAATTTCGGATGTGGGGATCCGGCAAACCCTTAAGGTTCGAACACTGGGGTGTGCGCGCAGTCTTTCCTTCCCACCGATCGACGCCCTAGCTCACTAAGATCTCGTTGACGAACTCGAGGAACTCGCAACACAGAAAGACACAAGATTTATACTGGTTTGGGCCACTGTTGTGGTGTAATACCCTACTCCAGTGTGGTGGTGGTGGATTGCCTCTAGGGCTGATGATGAACAGTACAAGGGAAGAACAACCTCCTGAGGTCGAGGTGTCCTTGTGAGTAGTCTCTCGATCGGGCTGCATCAAGCTAAGATGAGATGGCTCTACTATGGTGGCTAGCTCTACTTATATAGGCCCTGGTCCTCTTCCCAAATATCAAGCGGGAAGGGAGCCAATAATGGCGGGCTAATTCGAAGGGGGGCAGCTAGAACAAGCTATCCTGAGAAAAGTGGTCTTCGCCTGCCAAAGGCTCTAGTGGTGACGTCGTCTTGGGCTCCACGATGACCTCCGTCTTGCCATCCTCCTGGTCTTGGTCTCGTTGCACCAATATAGCAACCTTTGCCTGATGCCTCGGTACACTTCGCCTGCGCTGGCCTCCTTAGCACCGAAGAGGAAATAAGGACGCTGCGCCCGCTGGCGCCCCCCTGGCGCCCGCCTGGTGCCGCGTCATGGCTCACGTCACGAGGGCCTCGTGAGGTTTGCCCTGCCTTGATATGTCCGCTCCTCTTGAGCCTGCCTAGCCAGGCTACTCCCAAGGAGGTCTTGTGTCATCCGCCTCGCGAGGCTTGGACCCTCGCGAGGGTCTTGGATGCTCTGCTAGTGAAGATGGGCCATACGGCCTGCTGGCTCAGCCACCCCGTGGGCCGCAGGCAGGCAAGCCTGGGGACCCCGTTTCCAGGACGCCGACATTCTTCTCCGAAATTTGGGTTTTGTTTGGCCAACTTTATCTATTTATATTGCAATGGGAAGAGGTGCTTTGTAGTGGGTTCGATCTTATGGTGCTTGATCGAGTGACAGAAAGGGAACCAACACGTATCTATTGTTGCTACTAAGGATAAAACTATGGGGTCCATCTCTACATAGATAGATCTTGTCTACATCATTTCATTGTTCTTATTTCATTACTCTGTTTCTCCATGAACTTAAAACACTAGATGCATGCTAGATAGCGGTCGATGTGTGGAGTAATAGTAGTAGATGCAGGCAGGAGTCGGTCTAATAATCTTGGACATGATGCCTATATAATGATCATTGCCTAGATATCGTCATGAGTATTTGAAGTTCTATTAATTTCCCAACAGTAATTTGTTCACCCACCGTTTTGCTATTTTTTCTCGAGAGAAGCCACTAGTGAAACCTACGTCCCCTGGATATCTTTCTCATATTATTTGCCTTTGCGATCTATTTTATTTGCCTTTTATTTTCAGATCTATTAAACTAAAAATACAAAAATACTTTGCTGCACTTTACTTCATTTGCGATCTATTTATTCTATCTATTACAACGTTCTCCCGTCAACGCACCAATTTCAGGCACCGTTACCCGAATGGGATTGACAACCCCTTTAACACGTCGGGTTGCGAGTATTTGTTATTTGTGTGCAGGGGCTGTTTACGTTGTGTTGCTTGGTTCTCCTACTGGTTCGATAACCTTGGTTTCATATATGAGGGAAATACCTATGGCCGCTGTGCTGCATCATCCCTTCCTCTTTGGGGAAATACCGACATAGCTTCAAGCGACGTCAAAAGGAATTTTTGGCGCCTTTGCCGGGGAGAATCTTCAACATATACCAAGTTCCTAATCACAAATCTCATATCCTCGCAATTTACATTATTTGCCATTTGCCTCTCGTTTTCCTCTCCCCCACTTCACAACAATTTGTCATTTTATCCGCCTCTCTTTTTGTTCGCTCTTTTCTTGCTGGATCTATCCATTTTCTTGTTTTCTAGTCTTAATGGCTAGTGTGCCTACTCCTCCTTTGTCACCAGATTTTGAAGTGCTTCACTTCAAGCAAAGACAAGGAGAAAATTTGAAAGATGCTTGGTATAGGCTTATGGAATCTTGTCGTATTTCCAATTTAAAGGGGGACGCTAAGGTCTTGCTTCTTCATTTTTACATAGGATTGGCTTTGCATCATAGACAACTCCTAGATTTTGCTGCTAAAGGGAATTTTATTGAGCTCGATGCCAAAGCTGCCTATGAAATTTGAGAAGGAATTTTGGGGATTCCACCTCAAAAGAAGGGGTTTACTTTCACCCCGGAGGGAGTTCAAATGCTGGACAAACTTGGTGATTTGCATAAACACGTGGTTGAATTTCAAAAATATAATGAACCCCTCAAACATCTCAATGGTAGTATCAATCGCATGAATACCTTGATTACTCTTTGCAACAAGCGATTAGATATTTTGGATCTAAAGATGGTTTCTTTTACAGAGAATTTAGGGAAGTGTAAAGAACCTCCCCGATTTGATAAAACCCTTACAAAAGTTGCCAAAACTTCCGAAGACAAAACTTAGATCCTTGCTTTATGCCTAGCTAAGGTCGTAAAACTATAGAGCTTGTTGGGAGGCAACCCAACAAATAAAATTTATTTTTGCTTTTTGCTTTCTGTTCTTGACTGTTTGGACAATTATGCTATTGTTATGATTGTGTTTTTTATGTTTTAATTAGTGTTTGTGTCAAGTAAAGCCTTTAGGATCTTGTTGGGTGATAGTTGTTTGATCATGCTAAAAAACAGAAAATTTTGCACTCACAAAAATAATTCTCATATTTAACCAGAGAGCGATAAAATACCCATTCCTTTTGCAGTAGATCAATATACAAAATTTTCAGGTCTTCCTAATTTTTAGAATTTTTGGAGTTACAGAAGGATTTGAAATAGTCAGATTGCTACAGACTATTCTGTTTTGACAGATTCTGTTTTCTTTGCATTGTGTGCTTGTTTTGATGGCTCTATGATTTTCTTTGATGAGTTTTTGCCATAGAAAAGTAGGAATACAGTAGATATAATGCAAAAATAAAATATGAATTGGTTTGATACAACACTTATAGTAGTGATTTACTTTTCTTATACTAACGGATCCCACGAAGGTTTTGTTGAGTTTTGAGTGATTTAAGTTTTCAAGTTTTGGGTTATCTTACGATGGATGAAGGAATAAGGAGTAAGAAGAGCCTAAGCTTGGGGATGCCCCGGCATCCCCCACTATTATCCAAAAGATATCAAGCAACTAATCTTGGGGATGCCCCCTGTCGGTGGGAAACGACACCTATGGGGTCACTGGGATCCCTTCTACGGTTGGCGGGCGCGGGGTTGTGCGAAGAGAGGGTCTGGTGGTCAGCACACAAATCGTTTACCCAGGTTCGGGCTGCAGAGATGCGTAAAACCCTAGTCCTGCTTGTATGTGTATTGAGGTGTTCTTGTGTTCTTGAACTAGCTGCCCTGGCTTTCTAGTCCAAAAGATCTGAATCCCCCTCCAGTATGCCTTGGTCCTCCTTTTATAGACAAAAAGGGGTTGCCACAGTGGCACACAGGAGGTGAAAGGTAGATAGGGGCCGAGTCTATCCCCTGGCACCATCGGACAAAAGAATTTAATGTGCTGCCGACGTGCCCCTCTCGCTTTATTGGGACGAAAAAGAAGCTCGTCCTAGCTGTCGTCGCCTCGCCTGGCTCCGACGCGCGTCTAAGCTGACGAGGCATTGTAGCGCCACGTTGGCTGGCCGCTGGGCTGGCGCGATGGTGGAGCCTTCATGAAGATCTGCATGCCACCACGCAGGTTCTTGCTGAGTTGGTGTAGAGGCCGCATGCTTCCACGCAGGTGCCTGCTCAACTAGTCGAGTGATAACCCACAAGTAATTGGGATCACAACAGTTTTCGAGGGTAGAGTATTCAACCCAAATTTATTGATTCGACACAAGGGGAGCCAAAAAATATTCTCAAGTATTAGAAGCTGAGTTATCAATTCAACCACACCTGGAAACTTAATATCTGCAACAAAGTATTTAGTAGCAAAGTAATATGATAGTAGTGGTAATGATAGCAAAAGGTAATGATAACAAAAGTAATGTTTGTGGTATTTTGTAGTGATGATAGCAACATCAACAGAAAAGTAAATAAGCGAAGAACAATATATGGAGAGCTCATAGGCAATGGATCAGTGATAGAGAATTATGCCGGATGCGGTTCATCATGTAACAATCATAACCTAGGGTGACACAGAACTAGCTCCAATTCATTAATGTAATGTAGGCACGTATTCCGAATATAGTCATACATGCTTATGGAAAAGAACTTGCATGAAATCTTTTGTCCTACCCTCCCATGGTAGTGGGGTCCTAGCGGAAACTAAGGGATATTAAGGCCTCCTTTTAATAGAGTACAGGAACAAAGCATTAACACATAGTGAATACATGAACTCCTCAAACTACGGTGATCGCCGGGAGTGGTCCCGATTATTGTAACTTCGGGGTTGCCGGATCATAACACATAGTAGGTGACTATAGACTTGCAAGATAGGATCAAGATCTCTCATATATTAATGAAACATAATAGGTTAAGATCAGAAATCATAGCACTCGGGCCCTAGTGACAAGCATTAAGCACATCAAAGTCATAGCAACATTAATCTCAGAACACAGTGGATACTAGGGATCAAACCCTAACAAAACTAACTGGATTACATGATAAATCTCATCCAGCCCATCACAGTCCAGCAAGCCTACGATGGAATTACTCACGTACGGTGGTGAGCATCATGAAATTGGTGATGGATGATGGTTAATGATGATGACGGCGACGGATTCCGCTCTCCGGAGCCCCGAACGGACTCCAGATCAGCCCTCCTGAGAGGTTTTAGGGCTTGGCGGCGGCTCCGTATCGTAAAACGCGATGAATCTTTCTCCTTTATTTTTTTCTCCCAAAAAGTGAATATATAGAGTTGGAGTTGAGGTCGAAGGAGCTCCAGGGGGCCCACGAGGTAGGGCGCGCCCAGGGGGAAGGCACGCCTCCCACCTTCGTGGCTAGGGTGTGGGCCCCCTGGTCTTGATCTTTTGCCAGTATTTTTTATTATTTCCAAAAAGACGCTTTGTGGAGTTTCAGGTCATTCCGAGAACTTTTGTTTCTGCACATAAATAACACCATGGCAATTCTGCTGAAAACAGCGTCAGTCCGGGTTTGGTCCATTCAAATCATGCAAGTTAGAGTCCAAAACAAGCGCAAAAGTGTTTGGAAAAGTAGATACGACGGAGACCTATCAACTCCCCCAAGCTTAAACCTTTGCTTGTCCTCAAGCAATTCAGTTGACAAACTGAAAGTGATAAAGAAAAACTTTTACAAACTCTGTTTGCTCTTGTTGTTGTAAATATAAAAAGCCATCATTCAAGTTTTCAGCAAAGATTATAAACTAACCATACTCACAATAACGCTTAGGTCTCATGTTACTCATATCAATGGCATAATCAACTAGTGAGCAATAATAATAAATCTCGGATGACAACACTTTCTCAAAACAATCATAATATGATATAATAGGATGGTATCTCGCTAGCCCTTTCTGAGACCGCAAAACATAAATGAAGAGCACCTTTAAAGATCAAGGACTGACTAGACATTGTAATTCATAGTAAAAGAGATCCAGTCAAGTCATACTCAATGTAAACTAACAGTAATGAATGCAAATGACAGTGGTGCTCTCCAACTGGTGCTTTTTAATAAGAGGATGATGACTCAACATAAAAGTAAATAGATAGGCCCTTCGTAGAGGGAAGCAGGGATTTGCAGAGGTGCCAGAGCTCTGTTTTGAAATAGAGGTGAATAATATTTTGAGCGGTATACTTTCATTGTCAACATAACAACCAAGAGATGGCGATATCTTCCACGCTACACACATTATAGGCGGTTCCCAAACAGAATGGTAAAGTTTATACTCCCCCTCCACCAACAAGCATCAATCCATGACTTGCTCGAAACAACGAGGGCTTCCAACTAATAAGAGTCCCGGGGGAGTTTTCTTTCCAATTATTTTGATTTAGTTTGCATAAAGCATGAGACTGGGCATCTCGGTGACTAGCCATTTTCTCGTAAGTGAGGAGCGGAGTCCACTCCTCTTGAGAATAACCTGCCTAACATGGAAGATACGGACAACCCTAGTTGATACATGAGCTATTCAAGCATACAAACCAGGATATTTATTTGAAGGTTTAGAGTTTGGCACATACAAATTTACTTGGAACGGCGGGTAGATATCGTATATAGGTACGTATGGTGGACTCATATGGAATAACTTTGGGGTTTATGGGATTGGATGCACAAGCAGTATTCCCGCTTAGAACAGGTGAAGGCTAGCAAAAGACTGGGAAGCGACCAGCTAGAGAGCGACAATAGTCATGAACATGCATTAAAATTAATCAACACCAAATGCAAGCATGAGTAGGATATAATGCACCATGAACATAAATATCATAGAGGCTATGTTGATTTTGTTTCAACTACATGCGTGAACATGTGCCAAGTCAAGCCACTCGAATCATTCAAAAGAGGATACCACCCTATCATACCACATCACAACCATTTTAATAGCATGTTGGCACGCAAGGTAAACCATTATAAGCTCCTAGCTAATTAAGCATGGCATAAGCAACTATAATCTCTAATTGTCATTGCAAACATGTTCATTCAGAATAGGCTAAATCAGGAACAATGAACTAATCATATTTACAAAAACAAGAGAGGTCGAGTTCATACCAGCTTCTCCCATCTCAATCAGTCCATCATATATCGTCATAATTGCCTTTCACTTGCACGACCGAACGATGTGGATAATGATAATAGTGCACGTGCATTGGACTAAGATGGAATCTGCAAACATTCAATAAACAGGAGAAGACAAGGCAATATGGGCTCTTTTGTGAGATCAACAATAATGCATTTAAGAGCCACTTCAACAATTTAATTATGGTCTTCTCCTATCGACCCTCAAAGAAAAGGAAAGAAATAAAACTATTTACACGGTAAAGCTCCCAACAAGCAAAAGAAGAACAGGAAATCTTTTTGGGTTTTCTTTTTAATTACTACTACAAGCATGGAAATTAAAACAAGCTAAAAGCTACAACTAATTTTTTTGGTTTTTCTTAAGGTTTATTAAGCACACAAGAAGAAAGCATAAAAAGAGAAAATATACTAGCATGGATATTACAATGAAAAATTATGAGCATCGACATCTAGCAATGAGTGTGTGAACATGAATATAATGTATTTGACCATAGTCGACATCTAGCATCGACATCTTCCCTTTTATTCAAATTTGACCATAGTCGGTCTATGAGTGTATTTTGGATGATGTATGAATTATTTATGTATTGTGTGACATGGCGAGTGTAAGCCAACTCTATTTATCCCTGTCTTATTCATTACATGGGATGTTTGTGAAGATGACCCTTCTTGCGACAAAACCACTCTGCGGTTGCATCTCTAAGTCGTGCCTCGACATGTGGGAGCTATAGCCACAACATGGGTGTTACAAGTTGGTATCAGAGCCGACCCTCATGGTTACACAGATGTTTGCGGACAGGTGCACTGTCATGTTGTGCATGACGTTTGTGACCTATTGTGGCACACGGCATGGCACATGTGCCAGACTGGAAGCACAGACGTATGTGCCAAGAGGGAACGTTCCTATGGCCCGACGAGGACGTCGGTTCCTCTGAGTGTGGGTGTATGTGATAGCCTGGCTTATTAGGGATGATAGACTACTCATATCAATAAGGAATTCCTTCTTTTCCGGAAGCCCATTCGGACAGAACTCCAAAGTTAAGCGTGCTCAGCTTGGAGTAGTTTCAGGATGGGTGACCGACCGGGAAGTTTCTCCCGGGTGCGCACGAGTGAGGACAAAGTGCGTAGAAAAGACTAGTATTGCTCTGTGGGGCCAGTCTAGATCCCGCCAGGAGTAATGATCACTGGCGGGTGTGTCCGGGGCATTACATGTAATGATCATTGCCTGCATATCGTCATGAGTATTTGTAGTTCTATCAATTGCCCAACAGTAATTTATTCACCCACTGTTTGCTATTTTTCTCGAGAGAAGCCACTAGTGAAACCTACGGACCCCGGGTCTCTTTCTCATATTTTTTGCGTTTGCGGTCTATTTTATTTGCCTTTTATTTTCAGATCTATTAAACTAAAAATACAAAAATATTTTGCTGCACTTTATTTTATTTGCGATCTATTTATTCAATCTATTAGAACTTTCTCCCGTCAATGCACCAATTTATGGCACGGTTACCCAAAAGGGATTGACAACCCCTTTAACACGTCGGGTTGTGAGTATTTGTTATTTGTGTGCAAGGGTTGTTTACATTGTGTTGCTTGGTTCTCCTACTGGTTCGATAACCTTGGTTTCATATCTGTGGGAAATACCTATCACCGATGTGCTGCATCATCCCTTCCTCTTTGGGGAAATACCGATGTAGCTTGAAGCGACAACAGTCATCTTACCACCTCTGGTCATAACCCTAACAACATTATCATTGTTCTTACTATTTAACTCATCAAGCAAATCATCCTCAGCTTTAAGTGCTTGTTCTACTTGATTTGTAACCATGGAAGCATGTTACTAATAAGCTTAAGATCATTATCAGTTCTGCTGATATAATCACACAAGTGGTCAAGCATGTAAGCATTACGTTTCAATTGTCTACTAACATAAGCATTGAAATTTTCTTATTTGACAATAAAATTATCAAACTCATCCAGGCATTGACTAGCAGACTTATTATGAGGAATATCACATTCATCAAATCTATGGAGAGAGTTTACCTCTACTACTTGTGTAGGGTTATCAAGACCATGCATTTCTTCAATAGGCGGTAAATTTTTAACATCTTTAGCTTTAATTCCTTTTTCTTTCATAGATTTCTTCGCCTCTTGCATATCTTCAGAACTAAGAAATAGAATACCCCTTTTCTTCGGAGTTGGCTTCGGAATTGGTTCAGGAAGTGTCCAATTATTTTCATTACTCAATATATTATTCAATAGCAATTCAGCTTGCTCAATAGTTCTTTCCCTGAAAACGCAACCAGCACAACTATCCAGATGGTCTGTGGAAGCATCAGTTAGTCCATTATAAAAGATATCAAGTATTTCATTTTTCTTGAGAGGATGATCAGGCAAAGCATTAAGTAATTGGAGAAGCCTCCCCCAAGCTCGTGGGAGACTCTCTTCTTCAATTTTCACAAAATTAAATATTTCCTTTAAAGCAGCTTGTTTCTTATGAGCGGGGAAATATTTTGTAGAGAAGTAGTAAATCATATCCAGGGGACTATGCACACAACCAGGAGCAAGAGAATTAAACCATAACTTAGTGTCACTCTTTAATGAGAAAGGAAACAATTTGAGAGTATAGTAATAGCGGATTTTTTCCTCATGAGCAAATAGGGTGGCTATAGCATTCAATTTAGTAAGATGTGACACAACAGTTTCAGATTCATAACCATGAAAAGGATCAAATTCAACTAAAGTAATTAACTCAGGATCGAAAGTGAATTCATAATCCTTATCAGTAACAAAGATAGGTGAAGTAGCAAAAGCGGGATCATATTTCATTCTAGCATTCAGTGATTTTTCTTTCAGCTTAGCTAACAATTTCTTAAGATCTTCTCTATCATTGCAAGCAAAGAAGTCTCTAGCAATTTCTTCGTCCATAACATAACCCTCAGGAACAACAAGCAATTCATATCTATGGGGAGAATCATAATCATCATTTTCAATAATATCATCAGTTTCAGTAATTTCATTCCCTCTAACCCTAGCAAGTTGTTCGCCAAGAAATTCACCTAGTGGCACAATATCATCAAGCACAGAAGTAGTGTCATCATAAGCATCATGCATAGTATAAGTGGCATCATCAATAACATGCGACATATCGAAATCAATAGCAGGTGTAGGTGTCGCAAGTTTACTCAAAATAGAAGGAGAATGAAGTGCAAAGCTAGATGGCAGTTCCTTACCTCCCCTCGTAGTTGTGTGAAAAATCTTGGTTCTTTGATCTTTCAAATTCCTCATAGTGATCAACATATATAAATCCCAAGTGACTCAAAGAATAGAGCTACCCTCCCTACAAACGACGCCAGAAAAATGTCTTGATAACCCACAAGTATAGGGGATCGCAATAGTTTTTGAGGGTAGAGTATTCAACCCAAATTTATTGATTCTACACAAGAGGAGCCAAAGAATATTCTCGAGTATTAGCAGCTGAGTTGTCAATTCAACCACACGTGAAAGACTTAATATTTGCGGCAAAGTATTTAGTAGCAAAGTACTATGGAAGTAATGGTAACGGTGGCAAAAGTAATAGTAGTAGTATTGTAGCAATCGGATCAGTGGCAACGAAAAAGTAACTTAGCAAAGATCAATAAGTGAAAAGCTCATAGGCAATGGATCAATGATGGATAATTGTGTCGGATGGCATTCATCATGCAATGGTTATAATATGGGGTGATACAGAACTAGCTCCAATTCATCAATATAATGTAGGCATGTCATCCGAATGTAGTCATACGTGCTTGTGGAAAAGAACTTGCATGACATCTTTTGTCCTACCCTCCCGTGGCAGCGGGGTCCTATTGGAAACTACAGGATATTAAGGCCTCCTTTTAATAGAGTACCAGCCCAAAGCATTAGCACTTAGTGAATACATTAACTCCTCAAACTACGGTCATCACCGGGAGTGGTCCCGACTATTATCACTCCGGGGTTGCCGGGTCATAACATGTAGTAGGTGATTATAACTTGCAATATGGGAACAAGAACACAAATATGTTCATGAAAACATAATAGGTTCAAAACTGAAATCATGGCACTTGGGGCCCTATTGAAAAGCATTAGGCATAGCAAAGTCATAGCAACATCAATCTTAGGACATAGTGGATACTAGGGATCAACCCTAACAAAACTAAGTCGATTACATGGTAAATCTCATCCAATCCATCACGGTCCAGCAATCCTACGACGGAATTACTCACGCATGGTGGTGAGAATCATGAAATTGGTGATGGAGGATGGTTGATGATGACGATGGCGACGGAATCCCCTCTTTAGAGCCCAAAACAGACTCCAGATCTGCCCTCTTGAGGAAGAACAAGGCCTGGCGGCGGCTCTATATCGTAAAATGTGATGAATCCTTCTCTCTGATTTTTTTCTCCCTGAACGTGAATGTATGGAGTTGGAGTTTAGGTCGGTGGAGGTCCAAGGGGCCCACAAGGTCGGAGGGCGCGCCCTGCACCCTTGTGGCTAGGGTGTGGTCCCCCTGGTGCTGATTCTTTCGCCAATATTTTTTATTAATTCCAAAACTTATCTCCATGAAGTTTCAGGTCATTCCGAGAACTTTTTATTCTGCACAAAAATAACACCATGGCAATTCTGCTGAAAATAGCGTCAGTCCTGGTTAGTTCCATTGTAATCATGCAAATTAGAGTCCAAAACAAGGGCAAAAGAGTTTCGAAAAGTAGACACGACGAAGATGTATCATGGACTGTCGTGGCAAACCTGGTTTAAGGGATGTTTGGAAGCACAAGTAGTATCTCTACTTGGTGCAAAGAATTTGGCTAGCATGAGAGGGAAAGGCAAGCTGAACATGTTGGAGAATCCATGACAATATAACTTCTATTAAGATATAAGCAAACATAACTCATTATGTTGTCTTCCTTGTCCAACATCAACCTTTTACCATGTCATATTTTGATGAGTGCTCACAATTACAAAAGATGTCCAAGATAGTATATTTATATGTGAAGCCTCTCTTTATATGTGAAGTCATTACTATCCATAAGTCATTACTTCCTATTAATTGCAACTATGACCAAAACTATGTTTGTCAACTGTCAACCAATTTTATTCATCATACTCTTTATATGTGAAGTCATTACTCTCCATAAGATCAATAAATGATCTTTTTATTTCTTTTTTATTCTAGCTTTTATTTTATTCCCTCTAGATCATAGCAAGAAAGCAAAACCCTCAACTCAAAACTATTCTTTATATAACTCATGGACTCGATTACACAGAGGGAACATAAAGCAAAACTGAAAGCTAGATCATACTAAAACTTTATTCTACTAGATCAAGATATAACCAAAAGGATCAAGCTAAGAAAAAATGATAAAGGTAAAGATGAGATGGTGATACGATACCGGGGCACCCCCCCCCCCCCCCGCCCCCAAGCTTGGCAGTTGCCAAGGGGAGTGCCCATACCCATGTATTTATGTCTCTTTCTTCGGAGGTGATGATGTGATATTCTTGGCGATGATGCCCCTTAGTATGCGATTCTCTTCCTCGAGCTTATTAATTTGCTTCTTAAGATCCATTACTTCCTTGTGAAGTTTACTCATGATGGCTAGAGCTCCATTCACCCATGGATGTTTCATAGCTACGAGAGAAAAAGCAACACTCTTTTTCATATTTTCATAAGAGAGAAATCTAGCATTGGGAGGACTGACCGAATTTGGTATTCTGGAACTCTAAAGTTCCTCCAGCATGAATCTAGTCTGAAGACGAGAGGTAACTTCTTGATCCTCCTCCATGGCATCCACCCTTTTCAAGTCAGCATCCATCTCTTCCTCTGTTGATTGCCCAAAGTGGTCAGCTTTGTTGTATGCTCTTGGGCCCGATGTCGGGTGAGATACCCGACTCTCCCCGACCAACTCTTTCGAAGACATCTTGCTCTAAATCTGCTGCAAAAACAACTCAAAACAAAAATAGGGGATTTAACCGTAGTACGGTGGTTAAACACCTTCAGGGGATTATATAATGAATTTTTACCAACCAAAAGAAGTATTGTGCAAGAAAACAGAGTCTAGAGGTCACACGAGGTGCCCACAAGGCAGGGGGCGCACCTACGGGGTAGGGCGCGCCCTCCACCCTTGTGGATACCTCGTGAGCTTTTCAGGCTACTTTTAATTTTTCCTAATTTTTTAATATTCCAAAACGGAGAAAAATTGCCATTAGAACCATTTTGGAGTCGGTTTACTTACCATACCACATACATATTCCTTTTCGGAGTCTGAAACATTCTGAAAAGTGTCCCTTATGTACCCCTCCGGTGTTACGATGTCAATAATATTGGTCCCAACATTTATGGGAGTACCTGAAATATAATGTTTGATTCTTTGACCGTTTAACACCTTTTGATTTGTGCCTTCTGTCGGCGTCCTGGGAACGAGGGTACCCAGACTTGCCTGCCTGCGGCCCAGGGCATGGCTCCACTAGCGGCCTGGTACAGCCCATCTTCATCAACCAACATTCAAGACCCTCACGAGGGGCCAAGCCTCGTGAGGCGGACGACAAAAGAACTCCTTAGGGGCAGCCTCACTAGGCTGGCTCGCGAGGAGCGGAGAGATCAAGGCGATGGGCACCTCATGAGGTTCCCATGACATGAGCCATGACGACCGAGGCTAGGCGGGCGCCAGCGGGCGCAGAGTGCCAGTTTCCTCTTTGGTGCTAAGGAGGCAAGTGCAGGCGAGGAGTCCTGAGGCGTCAGGCAAAGGTTTCCATATCGGTGCAACGAGACCAAGACCAGCAAGACGGCAAGACGAAGGTCACCATGGAGCCCACGATAGCATCACCACCAGAGCCTTTGGCAGGCGGAGACCACCTTTTGTCAGGATAACTTGTACTTGTTGTCCCCCTTCAAATTGGCCGTTGTGGGATCCCTTCTCGCCTAATATTTGGGGAGAGGACCCAAGCCTCTATAAATAGGGCTAGCCACCACCGTAGCCGGGATCGGCTCATTGGAGGGAGGATTCAGATCATCCCCAACCACTCAAGCTCATCGAGCTCAAGAACACCTCTCCTCTGGAGGCTACTCTTCCCTTGTACTTGTTCATCCCTAGCCTACAAGGCAATCCAGCACACCACACTAGAGTAGGGTATTACACCTCAATGGTCCCCCGAACCAGTATAAACTCTTGTGTCCCTTGTTCCTTGGGTTCAGCAAGCTAGACTTTTAGATCGTTGCAAGAGCGAGAGCTAGGGGGAGAGAGATCTTCATGCGCACCCCAGTGTTCGAACCTCAAGGGTTTGCCGGAACCCGTAATCCGACATTTGGCGCGCCAGGTAGGGGTGCGCTTGATACGTCTCCGTCGTATCTACTTTTCCAAACACTTTTGCCCTTGTTTTCGACTCTAACTTGCATAATTTGAATGGAACTAACCCGGACTGACGCTGTATTCAGCAGAATTGCCATGGTGTTATTTTTGTCCAGAAATAAAAGTTCTCGGAATGACCTGAAAATCAATGGAGAATTATTTTGGAATATATAAAAAATACTGGCAGAAGAATCCACGTCAGGGGGCCTCCACCTGTCCACGAGGGTGGGGCGCGCCCCCCTGCCTCGTGGGCCCCCTGACGCTCCACCGACCTTAACCTTGACTCCATATATTCACTTTTGGGGAGAGAAAAATCAGGGAGAAAGATTCATCATGTTTTACGATACGGACCTGCCGCCAAGCCCTAAACTCTCTCAGGAGGGCTGATCTGGAGTCCGTTCGGGGCTTCGGAGAGGGGAATCTGTCGCCATCGTCATCATCAACCATCCTTCATCACCAATTTCATGATGCTCACCACCGTGCGTGAGTAATTCCATCATAGGCTTGCTGGACGGTGATGGGTTGGATGAGATTTATCATGTAACCAAGTTAGTTTTGTTAGGGTATGATCCCTAGTATCCACTCTGTTCTGAGATTGATGTTGCTATGACTTTTCTATGCTTAATGCTTGTCACTGGGGCCCGAGTGCCATGGTTTCAGATCTGAACCTATTACGTTTTCATCAATATATGAGAGTTATTGATCCTATTTTGCAAGTCTATAGTCACCTATTATGTGTTATGATCCGTTAACCCCGAAGTGACAATAATCGGGATACTTACCGGTGATGACCGTAGTTTGAGGAGTTCATGTATTCACTAAATGTTAATGCTTTGGTGCGGCACTCTATTAAAAGGAGGCCTTAATATCCATTAGTTTCCAATAGGACCCCGCTGCCACAGGAGGGTAGGTCAAAAGATGTCATGCAAGTTCTTTTCCATAAGCACGTATGACTATATTCGGAATACATGCCTACATTACATTGATGAATTGGAGCTAGTTCTGTGTCACCCTATGTTATGCTGTTACATGATGAACCGCATCCGGCATAATTCTCCATCACTGATCCATTGCCTACGAGCTTTCCATATATTGTTCTTCACTTATTTACTTTTCCGTTGCTATTGTTACAATCACTACAAAACACCAAAAATATTACTTTTGCTACCATTACTTTTGCTATCGTTACCACTACTATCATATTACTTTGCTACTAAATACTTTGCTGCAGATATTAAGTTATCCAGGTGTGGTTGAATTGACAACTCAACTACTAATACTTGAGAATATTCTTTGGCTCGCCTTGTATCGAATCAATAAATTTGGGTTGAATACTCTACCCTCGAAAACTGTTGCGATCCCCTATACTTGTGGTTATCAGCGCTAAAGCTTTCCCTCTGTCGATCCCTGTTCCATGGCCCCATCGCATCCACGTCAGACGATCGCCGAGCCCATGCCGAGCACCGCGCCGCCCTCGCCGCCCGCATCACCCAGACGGCGCCTGTTGGTGGACCTCCCCACCGTTCTCCATCACCTGCTACAAATTCCGCCACTGGCCCGGTAGTGAATGAGCAACAGGCGTCATTCTTCCACCCCTTTGCGTGGTGGGACGGCCGCACCGCCACCTCGTCGATGACTCCGGTTGGCTCGTCGTCCCACGCTCATCGCGCGCCCACGGATGCGCAGACCGCGTTGCTCATGGCATGCGAGCTCCTTCGTTACCGCCTGGTCGACGACCTCTATGAAGACTGGCTGGACCACATCGCCGAGCTAGTCAGCGCCGCTAGGGCTCTCCTGCACCATCCCTCTTGCTACCTCGCCCGCCTCCAGCTGTGGGGGACGTAGCTCACCGTAACACCCTGAGACCGATGTGCCAGGTGTCTTCCAGTTATTCGCTGTTGTTGCCTTGTCTTTTGCTTGCGTGTCATGCATTTCATATCATGTCATCATGTGCATCGCATTTGCATACATGTTCGTCTCATGCATCCGAGCATTTTCCCCGTTGTCCGTTTTGCAATCCGGCGCTCCTAGGCCCCGCGGTGTCCACTTTTACCTCTTTTCATGTGCGGGTGTTAAACATTCTCGGATTGGACTGAGACTTTCCAAGCGGCCTTGGTTTACTACCGGTAGACCGCCTGTCAAGTTTCATGCCATTTGTACTTCGTTTGATACTCCAACGGTTAACCGAGGAACCGTAAAGGCCTCGTGTGTGTTGCAGCCCAAGACCCCTTCCATAGTGGCCCAAAACCCACCTAAACCCCATTCATCATCTCGTTCGTTCGATCACGATCGCGTGGCCGAAAACCGCACCTCATTTGGACTCTCCTAGCTCCGTCTACCTATATATACGTGCCTCTCCCCGAAATTCACGGTCTAACCCTAGCCTTCCTCTTCCTCGCGCCGCTGGACATGTCCGCCCGACGACCGGACGTGTCCGCCCTCGCCCTCAGCCAATCGGGAGCCGCCACCTGTCCACTGCCGCCGTTCCCGCGCCGCCGACCCACGGAGCCCATAGCGGGCCCGCGCGAGCCCGACCGCGTCCGCCGCTGCGCCCTGCGGGCCCGAGCGCCTCCACCGCCACCGCTCGGGTTCCCCGCCGTCGTCCGTCGTCGGCGAGCTCCATCGCCGCCGCCATGGAAGCGCCGCTCGTTGCGTCGCCGCCACCGCACGCCAAGACGACGCCGGCTTTGCCTCTACAGTCTCCCTGTCGCCCCCTCTCGCGGGATCCGCCCCGCCACCGCTCATCCTCGCCTACTGGAGCCGCTGCCAACCTCCGCTGCCACTGCGTCCAAGCTCCGCCGCCGCCGGAGCCGCCATGCTCCTCGTCCACGGGGGCCGGAGACCTCCGCCTGGATCTGGCTTGTCCCCGCCCGGATCCGGCCTCCTCCATCCTTCCCCACTGCCCACGACCCGGTCCGGTGCCTTCACGACCTTCTCCGGCCAACTCCGGTGAAATTCCGGCGAGATCCGCCGCCCGCGTTGACTTTTCCGCGAGGTCCAATTTTCCCTAAGTCTTTTTGTCCCAGTAATATTTTGCATTTTTCATCGCATCATAACTTTGCATCTGTGGCTCCGTTTCGGGCATGTAGCATATCAAATTGTTCGTCTCGATGAGTACTTCATTTCATTCCATTGCACCATGTTAATTTGAGCTCATATTGATGCCCTAAATGTTGTTGCAAGAGTGCTATGCAATGTTAGTTTCAAATTCTTATCAGTAATTGCACATTTGTCATGTTTGCCATGTTTAATGTGTTCCTCATATGATCTTGAGCCCTACATATGTTTTGAAGTATGCCATGCCATCTTTACAGGGGTGTATGCCATGTATTTTTGTGATCTTTGTGGTGACTAGCACAAGCATGCAAAGTAGCTCTCGTAATATTGCTGATTTCAGGGACTTAGAAATCTTCCAAGTCATTGCCCTATTAATATTTTTATGCCACGTATTCTTGTTGCTACAGAGTGATCCATGCCTCTTTTGAGCATGTTCAGTAAAGATGATTTTGAGATATTGTTATGGTATATCCAATCATGTCTTTGGTTGCAATTATGGAGCACCCTAGCTTGACTCAATCTTGCTCTACTTTTGCTATGAAATGTTCCTGGCAGAATGTTTACGTGTTATGCAATTTTGCCAAGGTTGTTGTAGTTGATCCGTGCATGCTATGAGGTTGTCCTTGCCATGTTTAGCTTCTATGCCATGTCTACTTGCTGGGTGTATGCTTAGTTTGTCATGCAATGCCTTGTGGTCAGTGCATCGAGCTCGTAAAAATACCGACGTGAATCTGTTGTGCCATGTTCCAGTTTTCTGCTAAGTCTGGATCTGTTAACGAAACTTGCTATGTTCACATGGTTGCCATTGTATTTTCTGATCCCTTTTGGCTCATGGTCAGTCAGGGACTTTTGTTGTATGCTTTGAGTAGCTTCATGCCATGCCTTGCTTTGCCATGATATGTTCCTGTAGCATGTTGTTATCTCGCTCTAAACATTGCTTCCTGATGCTAAATCCTGCCATGTTGTTATTTTCACTAAGTCTGTAACCTGATATCTTTCACACTTTTGTCATGCTTGTTTGAACCTGCTATTGAGTGAATTAGCCATAGCTCAGTGTTCATATTTTGTCAAGCATCTTGAGTGGATCCCTGCCATGTGCCTTGTTGC
The DNA here is from genome assembly GCF_018294505.1 of Triticum aestivum. Classification (NCBI taxonomy): domain Eukaryota; kingdom Viridiplantae; phylum Streptophyta; class Magnoliopsida; order Poales; family Poaceae; genus Triticum; species Triticum aestivum. The sequence continues at coordinate 194,291,731 of NC_057794.1, forward strand.
TATGTTAGAGTGTAGTAGCTTGTTTTTCTTGATGCATCTAGATGGCCTCGTGCTGTTAATTGCAGAGCGGTGCCATTATTGTTTTGCTTGTCATGTGCAATCCGTGCATCCGATTCTGGTGATCTTTATATCGATTTCGACCGAAATCAACTCCTCTTTCCAGTGACACTCTTGGTTTTCCATGTTGAGGCCAGGTTCAATCTTTCCTTGCCAAAACATGCATATGCACCGCATATCGCATCCCACATATCATGCCATGTTTTTGCATCATCTTGCTTGTGCATTTCACGTGGTTGATTGTGTCTCCCTTTGCTTGTGTTATTGCTTTGGGTAGAGCCGGGAGACGAGTACGTGATCGAGGAATCCGTTGAGTATGCCTACGAGGTTCAAGCTTTCGTCTTCTCGGAGAACTTTGCAGGCAAGATGACCATACCCTTGAAATCACTTCTATCTTTGCTTGCTAGTTGCTCGCTCTTTTGCTATGCCTTTGCTACGATACCTACCACTTGCTATATCACGCCTCCCATATTGCTAAGCCAAACCTCTAACCCACCTTGTCCTAGCAAATCGATGTTTGGCTATGTTACCGCTTTGCTCAGCCCCTCTTATAGCGTTGTTAGTTGCAGGTGAAGATTGGAGTTTGTTCCTTGTTGGAACATGTTTATTGTTGGGATATCACAATATCTCTTATTTAATTAATGCATCTATATACTTGGTAAAGGGTGGAAGGTTCGGCCTTATGCCTGGTGTTTTGTTCCACTCTTGCCGCCCTAGTTTCCGTCATACCGGTGTTATGTTCCTTGATTTTGCGTTCCTTACGCGGTTGGGTTATAATGGGAACCCCTTGACAGTTCGCCTTGAATAAAACTCCTCTAGCAAGGCCCAACCTTGGTTTTACCATTTGCCACCTAGCCTTTTTCCCTTGTGTCGGCCAGCCCGAGGGTCATCTTTATTTTAACCCCCCCCCCCCCGGGCCAGTGCTCCTCTGAGTGTTGGTCCGAACCGAGTAGACTGCGGGGCCACCTCGGGGCAACTTGAGGGTTGGTTTTACTCGTAGGATGTCTCATCCGAGTGTGCCCTGAGAACAAGATATGTGCAGCTCCTACTGGGATTTGTCGGCACATTCGGGTGGCATTGCTGGTTTAGTTTTACCATTGTCGAAATGTCTTGTAACCGGGACTCCGAGCCTAATCGGGTCTTCCTGGGAGAAGGAATATCCTTCCTTGACGGTGAGAGCTTGTGATGGGACACCCCTGCAGGGTTATGAACTTTCGAAAGCCGTGCCCGTGGTTATGGGCAGATGGGAATTTGTTAATGTCCGGTTGTAGAAAACTTGACAGCTTATCTTAATTAAAATGCATCAAGCGCATGTGTAGCCGTGATGGTCTCTTCTCGGCGGGGTTCGGGAAGTGAACACGGTGTTGGAGTTATGCTTGAATGTAAGTAGTCTAGGATCACTTCTTGATCATAGATTCTCAACTGTGCTTTGCCTCCTCTTCTCGCTCTCATTTGCGTATGTTAGCCACCATATATGCTAGTGCTTGCTGCAGCTCCACCTCATACCTTTACCTACCCATAAGCTTAAATAGTCTTGATCGTGAGGGTGTGAGATTGCTGAGTCCCCATGACTCATAGATTACTTCCAAAACCAGTTTACAGGTGCCGATGGTACCATTCCAGGAGATGTGACCAAGCTCAAGGAGGAGCTCATGAAGATCTCGTTCATTGTGTTCTTCCGTTTCGGGGATCAGTAGTGGAGCCCAGTTGGGACGATCGGGGATCTATAGCATTAGGGGTAGTCTTCTTTATTTTTGTTCCGTAATCGGACCTTGATTGTATCTGGATGATGTAATGCTTTATTCATGTATTGTGTGAAGTGGCGATTGTAAGCCAACTCTGTACCTCTTTCTTATTCAGTACATGGGATGTGTAAAGATTACCCCTCTTGCGACATTGCCTTCAATGCGGTTATGCCTCTAAGTCGTGCTTCGACACGTGGGAGATATAGCCGCATCGAGGGTGTTACACTCACGGAGCGCCTCCGCCGCCCCTGCATCAAGGCGGCGCCCTCGCGCCGAGATGCGCGGCTCACGGAGCGCCCCCGCCTCCTCCGCATCAAGACCGTGTCCTCGCCCCAAGACGCGTGGTCCCACGGCGTGATCCGCCACACCGTGTGCCCGCGCATGAAGAAAGAAGCTGCCAGGAGGTCCCTTGACCGCAAGAAAATGCTCCCGCACTCTCCCCACCACCACATCAAGACCGCGCGGCGCCTACCATGGCGGTACGTGGGTACCAAGACCAGATTCCACTGCCACGACAGGCTCCGATGACCACAGCAGGCTGCCGCGCCTTCACTCCGAGCTGTGCATCGTCGTTTGCCCAGGCAAGTTCAAGCCGGATCTGCCTCCGCGCTACGATGGCACCCCGACCCTGCGAAGTTCCTATAGATCTACAAGCTGAGCATCGAGGCAGCCAACTGCGACGAAAAGTCATGGCGAACTGGTTTCCCATGGCTCTCAAGGATGGCGCTCGCTTGTGGCTCCTAAACCTGCCTGCGGGATCAATCTCCTCCTGGGGTGAGATGTGCGAGCATTTCGTTGCCAACTTCTAGGGTACTCACGACCACCCGTCAGCCGCCGGCGACCAGCGGCGCATCAAGCAACAACTAGGGGGAACCCTGCAAAAGTACATCCAGCGCTTCAATAGCATCCGCCTCATGATCCCCAAGGTGAAAGACAAGGCCATCATCTCTGCATTCTCCGATGGCATCCGCGACTTCAAGATGAAGGAGGAGCTCACCATCCATGGAGAGCTGTGCTCGGCCCTGGAGATGTTCAATATGGAGACCAAGTGCGCAAGAGCTGAGGAGGGGCACCTCTCCCTCCTCGAGCTCCCTGCTGCTGACCCAGAAGAGAAGAAAGCCAAGGCCAAGGACGAGAAGCGCAAGGGAGTAGCCGTGCTCGTGACGGAGCCGGACTCGAAGCGCAGCCGGGACCACCCCGAGTCGTCTAAGAGCAGAGGTTCGTTTTGCGCCTTCCACAACATACACAACCACAACACTAATGACTGCCAAGAGCTCAGAGCCATTCGAGATGGACGCTTCGGTTGGCGCCCCGAGCGCAACGACCGGGGCTATGACCGAGGAGGAGGACGAAGTGGGGGACGCTAGGACGACCGCGGCCCCCATCAGGAGTGGCGCGACAGGCCTCGCGAGGACTAAGGGAGTCCTGCACTAAGGGGTCCTCGGGCGTCCGACCTATTAGACATGGGCCGGACTGATGGGTTGTGAAGATACTAAGACCCAAGACTTTACCCGTGTCCGGATGGGACTCTCCTTGGCGTGGAAGGCAAGCTTGGCGTCCAAATATGAAGATTCCTTTCTCTGTAACCGACCTTATGTAACCCTAGATCCCTCCGGTGTCTATATAAACTGGAGGGCTAGGTTCATAGATATATATCCTCATAATCATAGTCAGACATGCTAGACTTTTAGGGTTTAGCCATTATGATCTCATGGTAGATCAACTCTTGTAATACTCATATGCATCAAGATCAATCAAGCAGGAAGTAAGGTATTACCTCCATAGAGAGGGCCCGAACCTGGGTAAACATTGTGTCACTTGTCTCCTGCTATCATCGACCTTATACGCACAATTCGGGACCCCCTTCCCGAGATCCGCCGGTTTTGACACCGACATTGGTGCTTTCATTGAGAGTTCCATTGTTCCGTCGTCAAAAGGTTTGATGGCAACATCAGTCATATACAATGACGCTGTCCAAGGGGAAGTCTTCCTCCCCGGAAAAATCTTCGTGTTCGGCGGCTTCGCACTGCGGGCCAACTCGCTTGGCCATCTGGAGCAGATCGAAAGCTACGCCTCTGGCCATCAGGTCAGATTTGGAAGCTTGAACTACGTCACGGATATCTGTGAAGACTTGATCTTCAACGGATTCAAGACCATGGCAGCCACTGCCTACCACCAGGATGAACATGACATAAATTTGTCATCGGTCCATACCCAAGAGATTGTACCTGTAGCTGCTCTGGCCCTAGATCCAGAGCAGATTGTGCCATTCGAAGATGGGAAGCTCAACCCCGCTGCAGAAGTCACAGACTTAGCGACGTTGGAGCCACACACAGACCTAACTTCAAGTGACATCTGTGTCACCGGAACCATGGACTCGTCTCCGGCTACAGGTTCCGAACCTTGTGCATCCGCATACGTCGAGCTTGATCGATCATCGATCATCGAATTCAGCTCCACGGACATCTTCCAGCACTCGCCTTTGGGCGACGTGTTAAACTCGTTAAGAGCACTATCCTTAGTGGGGGGCTCACATCTGAATTATACCTGGTTCAAACTAGAGGCTGATGACGGAGAATTTCGCTTCCCACCCACCGCCCACTTCATAGCCACTGTCGAAGACATAACCGACACACTTGATTACGGCTCCGACAACATCGACAGTATGGACGACGACGCCGGAGAAGAAGAGGCCCAAAACCCGCCGTTCACCGGACGCTGGACGGCCACTTCCTCGTATGACGTATGCATGGTGGATGCACCAAAAGAGAATAGCGGTGATGACAAGGAGGATCCGGTTGAGGATAAACCTCCCTAGATACAACCAAAGCGTCGGCATCAGCGGCGCTGCTCTAAGTCACGCCACAACAAAGACAGCAACACCGGCACACGACAAGACAACAGTCTGGATGGTGCCGAAGACAATGAAGACCCCGTTCAACCAACTTCCGAACAGGATGAATGGGAAGATGGGCAAGTTAGCCCTGGTAAATAGGCCACGCATGAAGACTCAGAGGACAGTAATTATCTTCCGCTCTCCGAGGACGAGGCAAGCCTCAACACCAAGGATTTTATCATGCCTGAGGAACCACTCGAACAGGAGCGCTTCAAGCGCCAACTAATAGCCACCGCAAGGAGCCTGAAAAAGAAACAACAACAGCTTCAAGCTGATCAAGATCTGCTCAACGATAGATGGACTAATGTCTTGGCAGCCGAGGAACACTGCCTGAAGCGACCACTCAAAAGTTATCCGAAGCAAAAATTGCTACCTCAATTCGATGACGAGGCGTTGGAGCCTAGGCCGTTAGTACACAATGCGGTTGACCGACCACCATGTGGTCGGAACAAAGCGGCAACACAAGCCGAACACCAACCCACCTTACCTCACCGTAAAGGCAGAGACAAAACTGCTCATGGATACACGTATGATCTCCTGCAGGACCTGAAGAATAAAACAGGCCCGACCAGATCGATCGACGGATCACTGGGGCATGCCTCGACGCGCGACGATGGCTATCAAGCCGAGCATGACAAGCCTAGCCATACGCGGGCCGAAAACCGCAGACGGACTCCATCAGAGTTACGTCGAGATGTGGCCGGATATAGAGGCGCCGCACACCCTCTTTGCTCCACTGACAAAGTAATGGAGCATGAATTCCCAGAAAGGTTTAGAATCGTGAATATTGAATCATACGATGGAACAACTAATCCCGCGGTGTGGATTGAGGATTTTCTTCTCCATATCCATATGGCCCACGGAGATGACCTCCACGCCATTAAATACCTCCCGTTGAAACTCAAAGGGCCAGCTCGGCACTGGTTAAACAGTCTGCTCGAAAACTCTATTGGCAGCTGCGAGGATTTGGAAGACGCCTTACGCAACAACTTCCAAGGTACATATGTCTGGCCACCAGACACTGGTGACTTAAGCCATATAGTTCAACTCCCCGGAGAGTCGGCCAGGAAATTCTGGACTAGGCTCCTAACTAAAATGAACCAGATCGTCGACTGTCCGGATGCCAAAGCCCTAGCGGCCTTTAAACATAGCATCCGCGACGAATGGCTTGCCCGCCACCTCGGCCAAGAAAAGCCGAAGTCCATGGCAGCCCTCATGGCACTCATGGACCGCTTTTGTGCGGGTGGAGATAGTTGGCTGGCCTATAGCAAAAGCAATGCAAGCAATACCGGCACCTCTGAAGCCAGAAATAGCAACGACAAGTCCCGACGCAACAGACACAAGCGTCAAAACAACTATGACAACACCGATGATACGGCGGTCAATGCCGGTTTCAATGGCTCTAAGTCTGGTCAGCGGAAGAAGCCGTTCAAAGAGAACAATTCGGGCTCATCCAACTTGGACCGCATACTCGATCGTCCGTGCCAGATCCATGGCACCGCAGGCAAACCACCCAATCATACCAATAGAGATTGTTGGGTTTTTAAATAGGCCGTCAAGTTAAATGCCAAGAGCAAGGAGAAGGGATCGCAAAGCAAGGACGATGACGAGGAGCCCCGGCCACCGAACACAGGGGGATAGAAGAAGTTTCCCCCTCAGGTCAAAACGATGAACATGATATACGCTACACACATCCCCAAGAGGGAGCGCAAGCACGCGCTCAGGGACGTCTACGCGATAGAGCCAGTCGCCCCAAAATTTAATCCATGGTCGTCATGCCCGATCACTTCCGATCGTCGGGATCATCCGACTAGTATCTGTCATGGTGGTTCAGCCGCACTGGTCCTGGACCCAATATTTGATGGGTTCCACCTGACGCGTGTCTTGATGGACGATGGCAGTAGTCTCAACCTGCTCTATCAGGATACAGTGCGCAAAATTGGCATTAATCCATCACGGATCAAGCCCACAAAGACTACCTTTAAAGGAGTCATACCAGGTGTAGAGGCCTGCTGTATTGGCTCAATGACACTAGAGGTTGTCTTCTCATCTCCGGACAACTTCTGAAGCAAGGAGATAATCATCGATATCGTCCCCTTTTGCAGTGGCTATCACGCACTACTTGGACGAACCACATTTGCACGATTCAATGCGGTACCACACTGCGCTTATCTCAAGCTAAAGATGCCCAGACCACGCGGCATCATAACAGTTAATGGAAACATGGAACGCTCCCTCCGCACCGAGGAGCACGCCACTGCTTTAGCAGCAGAAGTACAGAGCGGCCTTTTCAAGCAGAACCTTAATTCGATGGCCGAGCTCCCGGACACTGTAAAGATAGTCCGGACTATTCTGTAGCATGACAGCTTGGCTCGTCAAGAGCTAGACTAGCAGTGCAGCCTCCGTCCTTGTCCCGTCCAAGTGGCGGCAATTGTACCAGGCGTACATAACTATGCACTCAAAATACCGTGGGCATGGATGGTTGCATAACTAGCTTGTGATCCACAATACGGCTTGACCGCCCCCGGACCCACATACTTTCACTTTTTCTTATTTCCCCTTTTCAGGTTTCTTTTCCACAAGCCTTCTCTAATGGCCTAACCATCGGCCCTTTTCGAAGGATAAACACACAAAGATGACAAGAAGCATGGACGTACCGGGGTATTTTTAGGTGGTTTCTTTAACGATCCCTCTACCTATTTTCTCGACCCACACGCAGCTCTCCCTTGGTTAAGGCATATTAAATAGCCTTCTGTTATTGCACTACTTGTATAAACACGCTTTGATGCACTAATGAAATTACCATGGAAACTGTTTGCAGCCCAAGTTCTACGGCTCTAGCTCACTACCCTTTCTTTTTTTGATAACTTTATCAAACAACACCCGTACAATTTGGTACGTTTCAATTTGCCAGGGGCTTCATAGCGCCCCACAACATGGCAACCAAGTCTGAACACTTTCTACAGTATAGTTTGGCACCCCGAATTTAGCACTATATGCATTGGCTCTGAATCATGTCTTTGGTCAATAGTTGGGTTGCCCGGCTCCTTTGCTTGCTACCTTACGTTCCACTATATTAGCTAGGGTAGTAAAGGCAGAACTACTACGATTGAGCCCTGGTTTACCCGGATGAGCACCTCAGTAGAGAAAGCCGAAAACTGACTGCCATGATGAGGCGAGAGCCGGTCAGCTCTTCAGAGGTCTCAAATCCTTAGACATTTTTTCCGCATTACGCGAGGGATCAATATTTACCCGATCAAGTGTTTACAGCATCCTAGTTCAAATACTAGGGGTTGCGCCTATATTTTTATTGTCAAACTGCTATGGCTAAGTGAGGGTGCTAAAGCCACATAGTCTGATTGACTGGTTCATCACGCTAAATAGCTCCTTCAGGGATTACATCCCAAACACCCCCGTACTACCTATGTGGGGGCAGAAGCCGACGACTGGCCAACTCTCAGATTTCACACAACACGGCCGCACAGGAGGTGAATTTTTTTAAATAAAAAACATTATATTACATAACGACTTGGTTTCATCATACAAGGCAAAGACAACATGAATGCATTCATTCGAAAATAATGTCTTGCGCACATTGCGTTGCTACAATACGAGACCCCTCCAGGATGTCTTCAAAGTACCGCTCGGGGGTGCGGTGCTCCTTGCCCTCTGGTGGTCCCCCGGTCGTAAGCTTGACGGCGTCCATCTTCGCCCACCACACCTTGACGCGGGCGAAGGCCATGCACGCGCCCTCGATGCAGACCGACCGCTTGACAACGTCCAGCCGAGGGCAGGCATTCACCAGCCGCTTCACGAGCCCAAAGTAGCTGTCAGGCATAGCTTCGGCAGGCCATAGCCGGATTATTAAATCCTTCATGGCCAGTTCGGCCACCCTATGCAGCTCGACCAGTTGTTTTAGCTGATCGATGAAGGGCACTAGATGTTCTGGCGCAAAATATTGCGACCAGAATAGCTTTTCCGTAGAGCTCCCTTCTTCGGCTCGGAAGAATTTCGCAGCGTCAGACACACTGCGTGGCAGATCCGCAAACGCCCCTGGAGAACTCCAAATCCGGGTGAGTAAGAGATACTTCTTCTTCACATATTTGCTTTGCATACTAAACGCCTTACCCGCCGCAATTTTCTTGGCCTCCTGGATCTCCTGGAGGGCGCCCCGGGCCTCAATCCGAGCCCCTTCTGCGCTTTGATGGGCCGTAGCGAGTTCGGTCTCTCGAGACTAAATGTCACGCTCTAAGGATTCACATTTCTTCACTGCATCCTGGAGCTCTTGCTGGACCTCATCCAGCCGGGCCTCGTGCTTCTCACGGGCAGTTTTTTTCCTTGGCAGCTTTCTCCTCGGCCTAGGCCAGGGCCTATTTAAGGACCTCGACCTCGGTTGCCGCTCCTACACATATCATGGCCCTATAGTCGATACGTATTATTTATTCTTTCCGAATATACAGCCAGTCAGTACATACCTTGCTGGTCTTCTAGCTGCTTCCTCGCTTGGCCGAGCTCCTCCTCAGCCCGCTCCAGTCTCTGCTTTAGTCCAGAGACTTTGGCAGTGTGTGAGGTCGCGGCCAGCAACAATGCCTGCTTATTTATATAAGACATATTTTAGTTAGTTTCCTGCGAAAATAAATTGATCTTCTGTCCGGCTCTTCTTTCCGAACACTGGACAGTGTCTCAGGGGCTACTGTCTATATTGGAATTTTCTCTTTTGCGTAGCTTACCTCAAAGCCTTTCAGCAGGCTGCCGCAGGCTTTGGTTAGTCCGCTTTTGACGGACTGAACCTTCTCAATCATCGTACCCATAAGGATACGGTGGTCATCCACAATGGAAGTGCCTCGTAGCGCTTCTAGCAGATTATCCGGTGCCTCTGGTTCGACAGAGGTCACCGGCGGAATAGGCACACCCCCTTCTTTCTAAGGAGGTTGCTCGCTAGATTCCGGATCCATATAGGTCTCCAGACTTGTATTCAGCTGGGGGCCGAATTGAGCAAGGCCGCCATCCCCAATCGTCATGGGGGTCTGCTCCCCCATGTGTCCAGCAGCCGATGTTCCACCCTCCAGCGTCACCCTGGCGGCCTCCTGAACCTCTCCCTGGCTTGGGAAGGTCCTTTCGGACAACAGCTCGTCGCCGCCCTTGGCCGTGGGAGAGCGAGCGGCAGGCGGTGACTCACTGGCCATCGCCTTCGAATCCAACGAACCTCTTGATGAGGATCACTGGGAGCTGTCGTGGGCCGAATTGCAATGGCATTATTTAAACATGTTAATATCATTGTCACACCCTAGCTAGTCATGCATTAGAGTGTTGCATCATGTTTACTCTTTCATCAGAAACTTGAAATGGGGATCTGTGAAACCCTCAGAATCATTTTTGAAAATGATCCAAATAAAAATTTCTCCAAAAGGGTCCAAGAAAATGCTCATGTTGCTCTCTGAAAATATTGGACAGAGATAAAAATCAAACCAATATTTTTAAGAGCTCATAGGTTTTTATTTTGGGCATTTGGAATTAATGCATAATTATTTGCTTTGGAAATATATTATTTATATATATTAATATATGCCCAAATATTATGCCACTTATGAAGGAGCTCTGGAATAATATATCTAGCTCCTGCAAAAATTGGCATAAGGAAATAAAATGATTTAATATTTTTTTTAAATCAAAACAAATGTCAGAAATTAGAAAACAGAAAATAATTAACAGGAGGAGCTTACCTGGGCTCCTCCACTGTGCGGCCCAGTCAGCTGGCTGGCCCAGCCAGCAGGCGGCCCAGCCCACCACTGCAGCCCTCCGTCGTCTTCCTCCCCTCGCCCCGAAGCTGCTGCGTGCTCGCACGCGCACGGCCGCGCGGCCACCTCCTGCTTGCCGACGAGCTCCTGGCCGCGTGGACGACTCCCGCAGGCCGTCCCGATCCCCCCTGCTCTCTCTCACTCTCCCCCGGCTCTTTCCTCCTCTCCCTCGCTCTCTCTCTCACACGGCCGAACACCACCGTCGCCGCCGTTCGCCACAGCAGCCGTCCCCGGCCACCCCTCGCTCCCCCGATTAGCTCAGAAGCTCCGCCACGACCCCCTCTTCCTCCCCACCGCTCCACGGTCCTCCAGAAGCCCTGCATCGCCGCCACGTCGCCGTTGCCCTCTTCGGGCTCCGACCATCATCGCCGTCGAATTCGCCGTCTCCAGCGCGTCTCCGAGCCCGCTTCGACGCCCACTGCAACCGCGGTGAGCCCCCGGATCGTTTCCCCCTTCTCCCCTGGTCTCTCCCGACCTCTAGGCCCTAGCCCCACCTTGGCCGAGAGCTCCACGCCGCCGGCGATGTCGCCGTCGTGGCCACGGTCACCGTAGCACTCAACCGAGCACACTATCGTGCTCCACACCTCACTAGGGTCACGCAGCACACACTAACGCCTCCCCAAACCCCCTGCAACATCGATCCCGACCGCACCCGAACTCCGGCGGCCGCAGCCGAGCTCGCCGCCGTCGACTCCGGCCACCCCAGGCCCAGCCACGGCCACCATTCGACGCGCGTGAGCAAGGGCTCTCCAACGAGCCCAAGCACGGCCTTGCCCGTGCCCTGTAGCGCGATCCCGCGTCGCGCCGCCATCTCGGGCCTCGCCGGCGTCACGTCGCCGGTGGGTTTGACCCACTTTGACCACGACAGGACACCCCCTGAGTCCCTGACAGGTGGGCCCAGCCCTGTAGCTAATTAGGATTAGTGCTAACCACTGTTAGTTAACCCCCTGACACTGACCAGTGGGCCCCAGTGCCACTAATCCCTAATTAGGATTAATTTAAACCTGTTAAACCCCTCTGTCACTGACGTGTGGCCCCCACACGTCAGGTTTGACTCCAGACTGCCGCAGTTGACCACTGACGTCATGCTGACGTCATGCTGGCGCAATAATTATAATTCCTGGATTTAATTTAAATCAGGAAATTCCAGAATATTATTTAAACTTCAAAAATTCATAACTTTTATTCTGTAACTCCAAATTGGACAAATTATATATGAAAAATGATCAGAAAAATCCAATCTATCCATCTGTACTATTTTCATGCATGATCAAACAAGTTAAATTGATGTTTTAAGCAGAACAAGGAAAAGCACTTAAAGAGGCCATGTTTGAGTTTGAAATTTGAATCTTTGATTCAAATTTGTTCAAACCCTTCTGGTTTTAGTTGCATTAGCCCAACACACTCATATTGCCATGTTTCATGCATGCATCATATTGTTGCACATTGTTTGGTGATGCTTGTGTATCGATGTCCTTTGCGACAGGTTCTGCCCCCGAGGAGTACCGTGATTACCCTAACGAAGAATCATATCCGTGCATCGAACCATCAGGCAAGCAACCAACCATTTGATCATATCGATACAATCCCATGTTCTCGCTCCTGCTCTCTTTTACTGCATTAAGACAACGCGTTTCAAACTGCTGTGTGCTACGGTAGTTGAACCCATTTCCTCTACATGACCTGTCATTGCCACAGTAACTAGATGAAACCCACTAGCATGTGTAGGAGTTGATTGAGCCATATGTATGTGTTGTTCCTACCTTGCTATGCCTGCTATGCTTAGAGTCGTGTCAGGTCTGGTTCATCTGGGTGATGGGCTAGAGTGAAATGATTATGTCGGTAACGAGAGTGGTGTGGTGAACACGATTTGGTAAAGGTATCGATGAGAGGCCATGTAGGAGTACATGGTGGGTTGTTTCATTGAAGCCGACCTTAAGCACTGAGATCTGTATGTGTGATTTAAGATACAGCTACTACCATGCATTGGGCCCTGAAATATGACCCCGCTCGACTTCTTATTCACCCTAGCCCTCTGTCCAGGAGTTGCACGTAGTTTCTGGTGTTTGTAGCCTACTGGAGGCCGTGGACAGCGCTGACCGTAGGGGTGGGCTGTGATGCGGTAGGTACGTGGCACGGTGTACCGAATACCCGTTAGGTATCTCGGGAACCCTGTTCACATCGTTCGGGGCCGTATGGGAAACCTCGGCCGGACTCCCTGCGGATGGAACCTGAATAGGCGATAAACCTGGACTAGAGGCTTAAGTGTTTAGGTAGGTCGTGGTCTACACCCACGTCGGCTTTCGCTTGAAGTCTGCCGAGCACATGTCGTGTGCAGACGCTAAGTGGTGGAAACATGTATGAAGAAGTACACCCCTGCAGGGTTATCATAATCTATTCGAATAGCCGCGTCCGCGGTAAAGGACTACTTGGTTGCCTATACAGTTCATAGACAAGTAAATGGAAACTACTAAAAGCCTCAAGATAAGTGTGAGTGCCGAGGATGGCTCTTCTGTAGGAAGACGGAGGTGGATCCTCGGTAGTGTATTGAAGTGGTGAGTAGTGGACTCGTGTGCGCAAAACCATTTCAAGTTGGAGTATCGTAGGATAGTCTAGCCAAGAGTCAAAGCTGGCTTGCTGCAATAACTCCACCAACCCTTCTTGATAATATGCATGTATGTAGGATCTGATGTAAGTCTTGCTGAGTACCTTTGTACTCATGTTGCTATAATCTACATTTTTACAGAAGACGCTGCAACCCCTTCTGATGGGTTCTATGTAGACGTTGACATCAACGAGTAGGCTAAAGACCCAGGTGGTGACCCTGAGCTTGTGATGGACCATGTAGTATAGCTAGGCTTTCCAAGCCTCTTTTATTTACTAGTTGTCTGTACTCAGACAATGTACTTCCGCTGCTGGTTTGTATGACTGTATGACTTGTATGTTGGGTCGTGAGACCCGTACCTTTGTGAATGATATGTATGGCTCCCTGAGCCTTAAATAAAGTACTTGTGTCGTAGAGTCATGTTGTGATGCTTCGTTGTATTTGCACATATCGAGCATATTGTGTGTATGATTGAAATGCTTGGTATGTGTGGGATCTGACTATCTAGTTGTTTATCTTTAGTAGCCTCTCTTACCGGGAAATGTCTCCTAGTGTTACCGCTGAGCCATGGTAGCTTGCTACTGCTCTGGAACACTTAGGTTGGCCGGCATGTGTCCTTCTTCGTTCCTGTGTCTGTCCCTTCGGGGAAATGTCACGCTTTGAGTATCGGAGTCCTGTTAGCCCGCTACAGCCCGGTTTACCGGAGTCCTGCTAGCCCAGTGCTACAGCCCGGACCCATCTGCTGATGACCGACACGTTCGAAGCTGGGTCATGGATGCCTGTCCCTGTAAGTCTGTGCCACTTTGGGTTTACGACTAGTCATGTCAGCCCGGGCTCCTTATCATATGGATGCTAGCGACACTATCATATACGTGAGCCAAAAGGCGCAAACGGTCCCGGGCAAAGGTAAGGCGACACCCGTGGGAATACCGTGCGTGAGGCCGCAAAGTGATATGAGGTGTTACCGGCTAGATCGATGTGACATTGAGTCGGGGTCCTGACAATCATGAAGCAAGAGAGCCCGAATGTAGGGACATATGCGGGTTTTTAGAACTTACGACGCAACCAGGGGCTTGTTTTGGGGGCGTCGCTCCGGGCTGCTGTCGACGTCCCACGCGGTGTTATCCACAAGGGGACCCTTCCCCCTCTTGGGCGCCTCCGCCTCCAGATTTGTGGAGGCCGTCCTCTTCTTCCTCCCCCCATCAGGGGGAGAGGTGCTTTCTTCCTCCTCCTTGTCATCGTCTTCGGCAGTGGAGGAGTGAGTCTTGTCTTCGGACGATACGTCTGAAGCTCCCTTGCGGCGGGGGCCACTCCGGACCCCCTTGGCCTTCTTCTTGGCCTTCTTCTCCGGCGCCATATAGGGCGCCGGTACCCGCATCTTTGCCAGGAGCGAGATGACTGGTTCCTCGGGCAGCGTAGCCGAACATTGAATCCTCTCCGCTCTCTCCGTGCATACCTGAAATAATAAAATTTAGATATCCTCCTTGAAACAAGCAAGTAGAGGATGCGTTTGGATACGTAAAAGGCTTACCTCGTTGGCGGAATGGGTAATGTCATGCCCGCGGTCCGAGTCTATGGCTGGCGGCGTCTTGTTGCCCTTAAAGAGCAACTTCCAAGCATCTTCGTGAGTGGTTCTGAAGAGCCTTTCCAAGGTTTGGTGCTTCTTCGGGTCGAATTCCCATAAGGGGCAGTTTCGGCTTTGGCATGGGAGAATCCGGCGAACCAGCATCACCTGGATTACTTCGACGAGCTTCATGTTTTTATCCACCATGCTTTGAGTGCGCGTTTGCAGCGCTATCAGCTCGTCCGACGAAGACCAATTTGGGCCCTTCTCCATCCAGGAGGTGAGCCGCACTTGAGCTCTGGACTAGAATTTGGAAGCCGCGACCCAAGTGTCGTCGCGGTGCTCTGTGATATAGAACCAGAGTTTCTGCCACTCCTTGACGGACTCCACAAAAGTACCCTTAGGCCATGTGACATTGGGCAGCTTTGATAGGTGGGAACCCATTGAATGAGTTCACGCCCGAGTGTGGCCCGATCTTCACGTTGTAGGATCGAATCGG
Organism: Triticum aestivum; assembly: GCF_018294505.1. NCBI lineage: Eukaryota > Viridiplantae > Streptophyta > Magnoliopsida > Poales > Poaceae > Triticum > Triticum aestivum. The sequence goes on from NC_057794.1 coordinate 194,306,895, forward strand.
GAGGGATAACTAGCTACAAGCAGCCGGGATAACTAGCTTTATACCTGCCAAGGTTGGATGCAACCCGTACGTTGGGGATGGCTGACCGAAGCTACAAGTACTCCAACCCGCTGTCCAAACAATCGCAGAACCACAAACCGAGACTAATCCACACAAAAGGGCCAGAACCGTAGAGCACGAACTAGGGGGAACCAAAGGCTCCTTCTCGCGAATCCGAATGAACTCACAAGAGCAAAGGTGGCAAGATCTCTCGGATCTCTCTAGCAGTCTTGCTGCATAAGCTTGTAGCTGAATGGTTTGACAAAAGGTTTTTCTCTAGAGGATGGAGGAGATAGGGTTTTATAGCAGGGACAACCCCCCCTTCGCTAGGTATGAAAATGGTTTCAAAAGTAAACAGGTTTGCATGGCTTTTTTGGGGGAATAAGCAGTCGACTTTGGGAGTTGTTGGAGAGCTCCTCGGAAATTCGCGAAGCCTTGACAGCCTGGACACCTTCCACGAGAATTACTATAACTTTTGACTCACAACTCCAAATGATGTGAGGTTTTTTGCATTGGAAAGATAATTTGATGTATCTTCTGTTGATGTACCCCTATAGCCCTGTCTCTCCACCATATGGGTGTGGCACACCAAAACATTAGAGGTAAATACTGACAACATCACCTTCACTTGAATTTTTTTTCCTCCAAACTTGTTCCTCCAAACCGGTTGCTTTAAGAGCTCGTAAGTTGTTGGACTTCTTCCATGTGATACCTAAGTTCAACCAATAACAATGGAAATGAAAGTGCATCCATGTTTTCAAGATTGTGGTATGAACTTAAGTTAGCGTTCACCTGGCCATGTGTTTGCTTGATTCGGCTTAGTAATTCTTTCCAACTAAATTGTGCATTTTTCTGGAATGTCATGTATGATGTACCCATGTGCTCATCACCCTCCATCCCTTGATGAAGAGTCATCCTCGACTCTCTTTGATCTGCAAAACATACGTAGAGGGGAAGTAGATAGTATCCATGCAAAGAAATAAGGCAATCCTCATTTCTAGCTTTCACCTTTGGATTGTGTTGCATCTGATCATGTACTTGTTTTTCACAACGTGCAATTTTTCCAGAGATGATTGGTATTGTTTTGAAGAATGAGATGTCCTCATCAGCCCCCCTCTCTTGAAAAGGAGTCGTCCTCGACTCTACCTAGTCATCACATAAAAGAAGGCAGGGCAATACCAAATCATAACGCAAAGGTTTCATGATATGGAGTATTTTAGTTTTCAGCTTTGCTATCTTATGGATAATGCAAACATGATGTTCTGTTCGACTTAGGAGTTCCTTCCAGAAAATATTTCCATGGAGCACAAATTTATAACCAACCATAACCATGTCCATATCATCCTCCCTCTCTTGGAGAAAAGTCGTTCTCGACTTCATTTGGTCTACAAAATTATAGCACGAGGACAATACAGAATGACTAGGAAAAGAAAATGATGAATAATCATCTGCAACATTCAGTTTTATTGGATCTTTAATAGCCTCTTCAAGATTAACAAAATCATATTGCTGGATGGATGATGTACGAAACAATTTTTCTCTAATCTTATCACACCATTGCTTCAAAACCTCATAAGTTCATACCTCTGGCTTCATCAAAATGGAAGATCCTTTTTGTTTTTCCTCGGTGATTACTTGAATGCCTTTTTGAAAATCAATCTTCACACATGCACCTTGTGTAGTGGTACTGCGTGTCCTCCATATTTGTTCTTGGATCTCGTCCTCCCATCGTTGCAAGAGAGCTAATATGTATGACTTTTGCATCTGCATATATTGTAAAGAAAGAGTATTTTGTGAAAGGTTAGTGATTGAATACTCCTCTCTCTTTTCATTTGGTGGATCACTCATTTCTGTCATATTATGGGGAAACACCTCAAGCTCATGTTTGGTGGACACACACAACTCACTAATCCTCTCTCTTGGATGATGTGGTATATTATGTTGTGGTTCACTCATCTCTCTAATGTGTTGTGGAATGATCTCAATCTCACATTTTGTGGACTCAAACAAGTCATTCATCCTCTCTCGCTGAATGTGTGGTGGTATACCTAGGTGCGAATCTTTCATTTCTCTAATCTCATGATGAACAATCTGATCCTCACATTTTGTGGAGTCACTCAACTCATTTTTCTTTTCACTCTCAAGTGGTTGGATTTTTGAAAGTGGACACTCTTCCTCACTTTTGGTGGAGTCACTCAGCTTGCTTTTCTTATCACTCTCAAGTTGTGGGATTTTGGATTGTGGACTCTCTTCCTCACATGGAATTTGTGGAACACGTTTCTTGGATGTTGGGACATTAGTGGTGGTCGAGATGCCAACATTAGGAGTGAGCTTCTTAGGTGAAGATGGGCTATGCATCACCGGAGCCGCTCCGTCAACCACGGTCAAGCTTTGTAGTGGGTCGTCGTTGTGCTGACGGATGCCACAACTTCTCCCTCAAGCATGACATCCTTGTTTCACTTCAGGTGCAGCACTATCACGCCCACGAGAAGAAATACCATGCCCTCGAGCATGTCTTCTTTGTTGCACTGCATGAGTACTAGTGACACGCCGACGAGCAGCAACATCATGCTCTCGAGCATGTCTTCTTTGCTGCACTTCATGAGCAACAGGGTATTGTTGGTGTCGAACCCTATCACCACCTGTTGGAAGATGCTCGTGAAGCATCCTCTCCATGGCTCGTAGTATGTTGTTCTCGAGTTGTTGCACATTAGCGCGGGTGGCCAAACAATTTCCTTCTTCAAGATTCTTTCGACGCACACTTGGTGTAGATCCTGTCATGTTAGTAGGGCTAAAAGTGGAATAGGATAATTTTGTTGAATCACACAACCTCATCTCTTACTCACCAAAGTTCTTATGAGTTCACATCAGATTATGCTTCTCCCGGATGTGTTAAAGCGATTGAAAGACAGGGATCAAAGAGCAAGCTTCGGTTTTTGGTGGAGCTCAGTGGGGTAAAGAAAAAGGGGCTTGTGCTGAAATCAAGTTGATGCAAACCAAGAAAATATGGGGATAGATCTGCTGCACCTTTGCACCAAGATTGAAAAACACACAACACACGAGCTTCTGAAATTTTTTCTACCAAGCTGAAACTTTTTGGATCTTGCACAACATTTTCTTTTTCTCTCTTGACTTTTTTTTGCCACTCTTTTTTTCTCTCTTTGATTTTTTTGCCACTTTTTTCTCACTTTTTCCAAAGCACAACAACCAAATCTGAAAACAACTATGAAGATGAACTTGGTGCAGATCAAAAAGATGAAGAACATGCAAGGTATGCAACAACAAGATCTCAGCACCAAGAAGGCTTGGATTTATTTTTGGTGGGGCTTTGGACTTCTAGGACAGAAAATATAGCATGAACAACACTCGATCTAAAGGGATGATAGCAAGATAAACTTGGATAACAGATCCTACCATGTCAACGAAGGCTCTGATGCCAGATGATAGGTGTGAACCTGATAAACGAGTTCACACCCGAGGGTGGCCCGATATTCATGTCGTAGGATCAAATCGGGAGGGATAACTAGCTGCAAGCAGCCGGAATAACTAGCTTTATACCTGCAGAGGTTGGATGCAACCCGTACATTGGGGATGGCTGACCGAAGCTACAAGAACTCCAACCCGCTGTCCGAACAATCGCAGAACCACAAACCGGGACTAATCCACACAAAATGGCCGGAACCATAGAGCACGAACTAGGGGGAACCATAGGCTCCTTCTCGCGAATCCGAATGAACTCACAAGAGCAAAGGTAGCAAGATCTCTCGGATCTCTCTAGCAGTCTTGCTGCATAAGCTTGTAGCTGAATGGTTTGACAAAAGGTTTTTCTCTAGAGGATGGGGGAGATGGGGTTTTATAGCAGGGACAACCCCCCTTGGCTAGGTGTGAAAATGGTTTCAAAAGTAAACAGGTTTGCATGGCTTTCTTGGGGGAATAAGCAGTCAACTTTGGGAGTTGTTGGAGAGCTCCTCGGAAATTCGCGAAGCCTTGACAGCCTGGACACCTTCCACGAGAATGACTACAACTTTTGACTCACAACTCCAAATGATGTGAGGTTTTTTGCATTGGAAATATAATTTGATGTAGCTTCTGTTGATGTGCCCCTATAGCCATGTCTCTCCACCATATGGGTGTGGCACACCAAAACATTAGAGGTAAAAACTGACAACATCAGCTTCACTTGAAAATTGTTTCCTCCAAACTTGTTCCTCCAAACCGGTTGCTTCAAGAGCTCGTAAGTTGTATGACTTATTCCATGTGATACCTAAGTTCAACCAATAACAATGGAAATGCAAGTGCAGCCATGTTTTCAATATTGTGGTATGAACTTAAGTTAGTGTTCACCTGGCCATGTGTTTGCTTGATTCGGCTTAGTAATTCTTTCCAACTAAATTGTGCATTTTTCTGAAATGTCATGTATGATGTACCCATGTGATCATCAAGCTTGCTCACCATGGTGCCTCTGCACTCCATGTGCTGGCCATCCACCACCTTCGGCTTCACGTTGAAAAACTTGAGCCATAGTCCGAAGTGGGGTTGGATGCGGAGGAAGGCCTCGCACACGACAATGAATGTCAAGATGTTGAGGAAAGAGTTCGGGGCTAGATCATGGAAATCTAGACCGTAACAGAACATAAGACCGCGGACGAAAGGGTGGATAGGAAACCCTAACCCACGGATGAAGTGGGGGATGAATACCACCCTCTCGTTGGGCTTCAGGGTGGGAACGATTTATCCCTTGGCTGGAAGCCGGTGGGCGATTTCTTTCGCCAGATGCCCGGCCTCCCGAAGCTTGGTGATGTCCTTCTCCCTAACGGAGGAGGTCATCCACTTTCCTTGCCCTCCAGATCCGGACATGGTTGAGTGCTTCCTTGGGGCAGAAAGAATGAGGACTTGGGCACTGGAGCTCGAGAATGGAAGGGCAAAGGAAGAGAGAAGGCGTGGGTGAAGAAAGGGGAATCCTTAGCTCCTTATAAAGGCAGTGAATATCAAGCACCTCCCCACTCGCCTTAAAACTCGCCTATTCCAAAGGGATGTGTAAACGACACGATTATATTACCCAGGCCCGTATTGATGAGAATCCCGCAATAAGGGGACACGATCTCTGCTTCGACAAGACGTGCCTATTAAAACCGCGTCTCGAAACGTGGAACGACAGACGGAAAATGGTTCGAAATGATGACCAAGCAGACATGATGTCACATTACAAAAAGTTGTCAGCAGATTGGACTCGTGTAATATTATATTCTCTACGGTTGTGTCTGGTACTTGTGTTGCAGATCCGGACACGTTCATTATGACCGAAGACTATCTTGGAGTATTCAGAAAGGGGAACCCGCTTTCTAATGCCGAAGACAATCTGCACGCCGGACACCTCGTCATTGAAGCCTGGTTCAGGGGTTAATGAGGGAGTCCAGGACTAAGGGGTCCTCGGGCGTCTGACATATTAGACATGGGCCGAACTGATGGGCTGTGAAGATACGAAGACCGAAGACTTTACCGTGTCTGGATGGGACTCTCCTTGGCGTGGAAGGCAAGCTCGGCGTCCAAATATGAAGATTCCTTTCTCTGTAACCAATCTTATGTAACCCTAGATCCCTCCGGTGTCTATATAAACCGGAGGGCTAGGTTCGTAGATATATATCCTCATAATCATAGTCAGACAGGCTAGATTTTTAGGGTTTAGCCATTACGATCTCGTGGTAGATCAACTCTTGTAATACTCATATTCATGAAGATCAATCAAGCAGGAAGTAGGGTATTACCTCCATAGAGAGGGCCCGAACCTGGGTAAACATTATGTCCCTTGTCTCCTGTTATCATTGACCTTAGACACACAGTTCGGGACCCCCTACCCGAGATCTGCCAGTTTTGACACCGATAAGGACCACTGGCAGGACCATCCTTGCGAGGGTGCCTGGACGGACCAGCCTCGTGAGAACCATCCTCAGGGCAACGCTGGCCTCCCTACGTTGCTACCACCGCCGAGGAGGAACGATGACCACCATCAGGACGAGGGGGCTAGGGGCTTCTAGGAGCCGCGCACTATCGCCTGCATCCTGGGGGGTGCTCAGGCCCCAGCTTCTCAGCGCATCTTCAAGTAGTTTGCTCGTGAGGTGAATGCGGACCTTCCCAGGCTCGAGTCCACGCGCCCGCTCAGGTGGTCGACGTGCGCATCACCTTTAGCTCGGCGGACCAGCTCAAGTGCGCGGCGACCGCCGGCGTCCTTCCGATGCTTTGTTCACCCATCATCAGCAACGTCCAAGTCACCAAGACCCTCATCGATGGCGGCATAGGGCTCAATGTCCTGTCCGTCGACACATTCGATAGCCTCCAAGTGCCGTACGATCAGCTACAGCCTACCAAGCCTTTCGCAAGAGTGACCGACGGCTCCACCACCCCGATAGGTTAGGTCCGCCTCCCTGTCACCTTCGGCTAGCGTAACTACTACCGCACTGAGCTGATAAACTTCGACGTCGCCCACATATGTCTGCCGTACAACGCCATCCTTGGGTACCCAGCATTGGCCAAGTTTATGGCAGTGACCCACCACGGCTACAACGTCCTCAAGATGCCAGGGAGTGGAGGCATCATCGCGGTCCCCTGCAAAGAAAGAGATGCAGTGTGCTCCCTTGAGAGCGCCTTCCGAGCCACTGCGATCAAAGACTCCGACAACGAAGGCAACGCGTACCCTCCTGAGGCCATCCCCAGGAAGAAGAAGCAGCTACTCCTCCCGAGGCCTCGGGAGAGCATCGTCTCCAGCAGCACCACCTCAGGACCTGTGCCCACAGCTGGGGCGCCTCCCTCCCTCACATAGGAAGGTGCACCCGACGCCCTCCTCGGTCAAGGCTCGGGGGCTCTCTTTTGGAGGGCCTCAGACCTAGCCAACATCACGAGGGAGGCGCTCATGTATCATGTGGAGGCGTGCTTCTCCGCATGTTTCCCTCAGGAGGGCACTGGGCGAGGAGCGCCCAGTGCTCAGGAGTTCATCGTCAAGGCGACCCAAGAGCTTCAGGAGGCAAGGGCCATACGTGGCGACCGCCACCCACCACCTGGCGTAGCCCCCCATCCCGGCGAGGATGGCGGGCTGCGCGTCTGCGTCGACATTCCAGGGCTCAACAAGGACGCATCTCAGGAGCGCCTCTGGCCTTCACACGTTGGTCGGTGCGAGGGTCCACCCCACAGCTACGTTCACATGCCGTTTGGCTTGCCGAACGCGGCCGTCACCTTCCAGCGCCACTTGCGGAGCATCCTGGCGGCTCAGGAGGCCAGGCATCACGCTGTCCTAGCGGAGATGGCGAAGGTACTCAATGAACCAGTGTAGCCCCCAGAGCCTCCTGAGGCTCAGGGCCCTGGCGGCTCGTGAGGAATGACCCTTCGGCATGCATCATTGGCTACTCCAACACCACTCCAGTAGCGTTATTAGGTGACTCTGTCGAGTTCATTCAGTTGGGGGCGCCCCTGGGGCTGCATTATCCCGAAGTGGTACGGGTCTGCCACTGCGACGTGTATCCTTTTGCATCTCTATCTTACCCTGCTGGTGGCGCCCCTCGGGCTACATCATCTGCAGGCCGCTCAGGTCCGTCCTGGTGGCATGTACTATTCTTGCATCTATCTGAGCTAACCTGCCTCTTTGCTTGAGTCATTTCATGATTATCACCTGCTCGTCTATTATCCATCATGGCCACCAGCGCTGCCCATCAGCTCCCTGCTCATCCCGTAATGGGGGCTACTCATGCTGGCACGACACTTGTGCTCGGGTCCGTCCCTGCAACGCTGACAAATCTGAGCGGTCGAGCTCTAGCTCACGGCACGCCCCGCGCACGACACCTCACCAGGCCCTCAGTGCCTTCACCTCCTTGCGTAACGACCAGTGGCAGACCGGAGGGCGCGATTACAGCCTGTATTCCTCCTTCGCGCTAACCTGCGAGAACCCTCGGAGGCTGATGGTGGGCGGCACTGCGGGCTCCTCCTTTTTCACACAACTCGCTTGCGAGTTAAAGGGGGGGGGCTCCTGAGCATCGCAACTTGGGAACTCTTACCGGCTCTCCAGCCCTCACCCCCTGGCTTTGACCATGGCATCGCGACCTGGCATACCGGCGGCGGCTGAGCTCGCCCGAGGGTCGGGACCTGAGGACGCAGAGCACATAGAAGGGCGTGAAAGGAGGGGGAGGCTCGCGCGAGTTCGACCCAGTTGACACATGAAGCTGGCGCGGCACAAGGAATCGACTTTGGACCGCTAAGATAAGTCTCACACCTAGATCAACCAAGCGCTGCAACACAAGATTCCCATCTCTTGCAGCCTTGCTACGGCGATGCCGCCTTCCTTTCCTACCTTCAGGTACTTACTTGCACGCTAAAGGGGGCCTCTTGAGCATCACGCCTTAGGAGCTCTCACTGGACCTCGGTCCGCTCACCTCCTGGCCTTGACCACGGCATCGCGACCTGGCATACCAGCGACGGCTGCAGCCTGCCTGGGGGCCGGACCTGTTGGCGTAGAGCACTAGGCTACCGCGAGGATGGAAAGTGGGGACCGAGCCGAAGCAAGATTCGCAGTCATAATCTTAATAATAAGGGAGTATTAACAAAAGAAACTACAGACCCTTTACACACCCCCATGGGGTTCATTTTGACTCCTTGCAGGGAACAAAAGAAAAAGGTTTCTAGGAGCCCTATCTACAGGTGTCACCGCCAACGCCATCATCAACAGTGGGCCACGGGGCCGACGCCAACCCCATCCAGATCAACGGCGGTGGCAAGCCGGGCCCCTCCTGGCAAGCTTTCCCCTTCTCGGCGGCCGAGAACCTCTTCACTAGCGCCATGGGTGTCGCGGAAAGGAAGAAGAAGGAGCGGGAGGAGTGGAGGAAGAGATGGGTGACGGGGGCTCCGCCCCCCTTTCCATTTATTGCCAGGAGAAGGCCAACCGCCGAGCTCCACGATCTAAGGAAATAATGACCTTTTTATGCATGCAACAGGGACTTGTCAAGTTAGGCAGTTGCCGAAGCAGCGTGGGGAAGCGGAGATGCCCATGTCCTGTCAATCGCCATGCGTCAATCAAGGTCGCAGGTTGTTAGGGCCCGCGGTGCTCCGCACTTGACCCTTGGCTTCGCCGCGAAGCCAAGCGCGAGCGCACCTTGGGCCCAGGGGCTACTGTCGGCATCCTGGGAACGGAGGTACCCTAACTTGCCCGCCTGCGGCCCAGGGCGTGGATCCACCAGCGTCCTGGTACAACCCATCTTCATCAACCAACACTCAAGACCCTCACGAGGGGCCAAGCCTCGTGAGGCGGACGACACAAGACCTCCTCAGGGGCAGCCTCACTAGGCTGGCTCACGAGGAGTGGAGAGATCAAGGCGAGGGGCACCTCGTGAGGTTCCCATGATGTGAGCCACGATGATCGAGGCCAAGCGGGCGCCAGCAGGTGCAGAGTGCCAGTTTCCTCTTTGGTGCTAAAGAGGCAGGCGCGGGCGAGGAGTCCCGGGGCGACACACAAAGGTTTCCATATCGGTGCAACGAGACTTTCTTAAGTATTTCAATTGCTTCTACACAATCATCAACAAAAACAAAAAGGAACTTCTTTTTGCAAGAGATTAGTGAGAGGCCTAGAAATTTTAGAGAAGTCTTTAATAAACCTCCTATAGAAACTACCATGACCGAGGAAACTTCTTATACCTTTGATATCTTTAGGACACGACATCTTTTCAATAACATCTACTTTAGCTTTATCAACTTCAATACCTCTTTCATAAATATTATGCCCCAAGACAATACCTTCATTAACCATAAAGTGGCACTTATCCCAATTCAAGACAAGATTAGTTTCTTCACATCTCTGCAAAACTCGATCAAGGTTTCTTAAGCAATCACCAAAAGAAGTTTCTTAAACAGAGAAATAATACATGAAAACCTCAACAATCGTTTCACAAAAGTCGGAGAATATAGTAGTCATACAGCTTTGAAAGGTAGTAGGTACATTGCATAAACCAAAAGGCATACGTGTATAAGCAAAGGTACTGAAAGGGCACGTAAACGTGGTCTTTTCCTGATCATATTTTGACAAAGGTATTTGAGAGAAACCAGAGTAACCATCTAGAAAGCAAAAATGTGTATGTTTGGATAGTCTTTCTAGCATTTGATCAAGAAAAGGTAGAGGGTAATGATCTTTTCTAGTAGCTTTATTTAATTGGCAAAAAATAATTACCATTCTATAACATGTAACAATTCTTTGTGGAATCAATTCATTCTTAACATTAGGAACAACAGTAATACCTCCCGTCTTAGGGACACAATGAACAGGACTTATCCATCTACTATCAGCAATAGGATAAATTATACCTGCCTCCAGAAGCTTTACTATTTCATTTCTTACCACTTCCTTCATTTTGGGATTTAACCGTCGTTGGTGATCAACAACTGGTTTAGCATCATGCTCCAAATTGTTTTTGTGCTAACATAGAGTGGGACTAATGCCCTTAAGATCATCAAGAGTATATCCAATAGCAGCACGATTCTTCTTCAGAGTTTTCAATAATTTCTTTTCTTCATGCTCTGAAAGGTTAGCACTAATAATAACAGGATATATCTTCTTTTAATCAAGATAAGCATATTTCAAAGTATCAGGTAATTGTTTAAGCTCAAACACGGGATCACCCTTGGGTGGAGGAGGATCCCAAAGGATTTCAATAGGAAAATTGTGTAGCAACACAGGCCCTTGATTAAAGAATATTTCATCAATTTCCCTTCTTTCATTCATAAACATATCATTTTCATGATCTAGCAAATATTGTTCTAAAGGATCAGTAGGAGGCATTGCAATAGAAGCAAGACCAATAATTTCATCTTTACTAGGCAATTCTTTATCATGGGGTTGTCTACAAAATTTAGAGAAATTAAAATCATGCGGCATATCCCCTAAACCAATACTAACAATATCTTTCTCGTAGTCTATCTTAGCATTAACAGTATTCAAGAAAGGTCTACCAAATATAATGGGACAAAAGTCATCTTGTGGGGAAGCAAGAACAAGAAAATCAGTAGGATATTTTATTTTCCCACACAATACTTCAACATCTCTATTGATCCCAATTGGTGATATAGTATCTCTATTAGCAAGCTTAATAGTAACATCAATATCTTCTATCTCAGCAGGTGCAATATCATTCATAATTTATTTATATAAAGTAAAAGGAATTGCACTCACACTAGCACCCACATCACATACGCCATGATAACAATGATCTCCTATTTTAACGGGAACAACAGGCATGCCAACAACATGTCTATGTTTATCTTTAATATCGGGTTTAGCAATTCTAGCAGCTTCATCACAGAAATAAATAACATGCCCATCAATATTATCGACCAAGAGATCTTTAACCATAGCAATACTAGGTTCAAATTTAATTTGTTCAGGGGGTGTAGGTGTTCTAGTATAGCTCTTACGAACCACAGTTGAAGCTTTAGCATGATCCTTTATTCTAACAAGAAAATGTGGTTTCTCAATATAAGCAATAAGAACAATAGGATCAACATTATAAATAATAGTTTATTCTTCAACTTTAATATGTTCTACTACTTTAACTTCAATGGGAGGATTATATTTAAACCACTTCTCCTTAGGGAGATCAACATGGGTAGCAAATGATTCACAAAAAGAAACTACTATCTCAGAGTGAAGTCCATATTTAGTGCAAAAATCACGAAAAGCATCCATATGCATAAAAGATTTAACACAATCAAACTTAAGGTTTATACCTAACTCATTACCTTCACCGAGTTCCCAATCTTCAGAGTTGCATTTAATTCTTTCCAATAAATCCCATTTGAACTCAATATCCTTCTTCATAAAAGAACCAGTACAAGAAGTATCGAGCATGAATCGATCGTTATGAGAAAGCCGAGCATAAAAATTCCGAATAATAATTTCTCTTGAGAGCTCATGATTGGGGCATGAATATAACATTGACTTAAGCCTCCCAATATTGAGCAATACTTTCTCATTCACGAGGCCAAAAATTATATATATAATTCCGATCACGATGAACGAGATGCATAGGATAAAACTTTTGATGAAATTCCAATTTCAAACGGTTGTAGTTAGATGATCCAATATCATCATATAGCCTATACCATGTTAATGCCTTTACCTTCAAAGATAAAGGGAAGACCTTATTCTTGACAACATCCTTGGGCATACATGCAAGCTTAAATAGTGCACAAACTTCATCCACATAGATTAGGTGCATATCGGGATGTAATGTTCCATCTCCCGCATAAGGATTAGCTAGCAGTTTCTTTATCATACCCGAAGGAATTTCATAATAAATATTTTCAGTAGGTGCAGTAGGTTGAGGAGCAACTCTTTGCTCTTCCGGTCGAGGTGAAGATACCCCGAACAAGCCCCTCGAAGGATTACTTTCCATAGTAATAAGTGACGGTAAATTTCAGCACATTATATAAATGTTTACCTTACCAAATTCCACTTACAAAAGGAGCTTCACTCCCCGGAAATGGCACCAGAAAAGTGTTGTGTTGACCCACAAGTATAGGGGATGTATCATAGTCCTTTCGATAAGTAAGAGTGTTGAACCCAATGAGGAGCAGAAGGAAATGCCAAGCGGTTTTCAGCAAGGTATTCTCTGCAAGCACTAAAATTATCGGTAATAGATAATTGTGTGATAAGATAATTCATAACGGGTAACAAGTAACAAAAGTAAATAAGGTGCAGAAAGGTGGCCCAATGCTTTTTATAGCAAACGACAAGCCTGAACGAACTCTTATATAAAGCAAATCGCTCCCGAGGACAAATGGGAATTACTGTCAAGCTAGTTTTCATCATGCTCATATGATTTGCGTTCGTTACTTGGATAATTTGATATGTGGGTGTACAAGAGCTTGGGTGATGCCCTTCCTTGGACAAGCCTCCCACTTATGATTAACCCCTCTTGCAAACATCCTCAACTACGAAAGAAGAATTAAGATAAATCTAACCATAGCATGAAACATATGGATCAAAATCAGCAACTTACGAACCAACTCATGAACTAGGGTTTAAGCTTCTGTCAGTCCAGCAGCCCATCATTTGCTTATTACTTCCCAATGCCTTCCCATAAGCACAAAAAATGGTGAAGTGTCATGTAGTCGATGTTCTCGTAACACCACTAGAGGAGAGACAACATACATCTCATCAAAATATCGAACGAATACCAAATTCACATGATTACTTATAACAAGACTTCTCCCATGTCCTCGGGAACAAACATAACTAGTCACAAAGCATATTCATGTACATAATTAGAGGAGTATTAATTATCATTAAGGATATGAACATATGATCTACCACCAAATAAACCAACTAGCATCAAATATAAGGAGTAATCTACACTACTAGCCACCCACAGGTTCCAATCTGAGGTTTTGAGAGAAAGATCGGATACAAGAGATGAATTAGGGTTTGAGAGGAGATGCTGCTGGTGAATATGTTAATGGTGACTGACCCCCTCTCGATTATAGGATCATTGGTGATGACGATGGGTTCGATTTCCACGTCCCGGAGGGAAGTTTCCCCGGCAGAACAACTCCACCGGAGCCCTAGATTGGTTCTGCCCAGGTTCCGCCTCGAGATGGTGGTGCTTCATCCCGAAAGCTTCCTCTGATTTTTTCTAGGTCAAAACACACTGTATAGCATAAGATGGGCATCGGGGGCCTACCAGGTGGCCCATAAGACCGGAGGGCGCGGCCTCCACCCTTGTGGATGGCAGGTGGCCCCCTCTGGTGCTTTCTTCGCCCAATATTTTTTATATATTCCAAAAATATTCTCCGTGAAGTTTCAAGACTTTTGGAGTTGTGCAGAATAGGACTCTAATATTTGCTCCTTTTCCAGTCCGGAATTCCAGCTGCTAGCATTCTCCCTCTTCACGTAAACCTTATAAAATAAGAGAGAAAAGACATAAGTATTGTGATATAATGTGTAATAATAACCCATAATGCAACAAATATCGATATAAAAGAATGATGCAAAATGAACGTATCAAGTAGCATCTTGCAAACACGCAGGTTTAACCAAGTTTCAATGAAGGCGTCTTAATAGCCTTGGTTTATCCTCGCTATCCGTAAGCCGGCCCTCACATGTCAAACCATTGTTTTAACCTTAACGAGTTCAGGGTATTATTTAAAAGATTGATTGTTAAGAGTACGACGGTTCATTCAGGATTAGCTAGTGGAGAAGCATCTTGCATACAGGTAGTATAACCCGGAATTCGGTGTTTTATGCCTGGTCAAAAGGGTATGAAAGCTAAACCTGTTGGGTTTGAAGCCCCCAAGTGAATAATAAAGACTCAGATGCTTTTGAAATGAAATGACAGAGATCCTGAATTATCAGGGTGTGCTGGCTTTATTAAACTGATCATAATATATACATTGATAGATGTATGCTGAAGCACACAAGCCGATGCTTGTGTGTAATAAGGCCGAAGATGAGCGATGTTCCAAGGCCGGTGGGTCTCCTCCTCCGATATATGTGAATCCTTGTGTTCTTGAATATCAATGAGGTAGTATGACCCATTGTTCAGGTTTTTGCTGACCACAAAGGGTCCTTCCCAGGGTGGGGATAGCTTATTCATATCTGTTTGATCTTGGATCAATGAGAGAACCCAATCACCTTTTTGAAAAGTCCGGTTCATAACCCCACGGCTAAGATAGCAATGCAGATCCTGCTGGTATATCACCAAACAACCCACCACAAGGTCACACTCCTCATCCAACACATCAAATGCATCCTGACATGCTTCTTCATTGAGAGCTTCGGCATAAGCCGTCACACGGGGTGAGTCATGACGAATATCGCTTGGAAGAACCGCCTTTGCCCAGTAGACCATGAAGAAGGGCGTATAGCTTGTTGACCTATTGTGAGTAGTATTGGTGCTCCAAATTACTGAGGGTAACTCCTCAACCCAACAACCCAATGTTTGTTGTAATGGAACCATGAGCCGGGGCTTTATACCTCTCAAGATTTCCTGATTGTCCCTCTCAGCTTGACCATTAGACTGTGGGTGAGCCACTGATGATATGTCAAGACGAGTATTCTCTCGTTTACAAAACCCTCTCATAGCACCCTCTGATAGATTAGTGCCATTGTCAGTTATGATACTATGAGGGTAACCAAAACGGAAGATTACTTTCTTTATGAATTGAACCACCATTGCCACATCATACTTACTGACCGGCTCTGCCTCAACCCACTTGGTAAATTTGTCAACCGCCACCAAGAGGTGGGTCTTCTTATCCTTAGATCTCTTGAAAGGTCCAACCATATCAAGCCCCTAGACTACAAATGGCCAAGTAATAGGAATCATCCTCAATTGATGAGCAAGCACGGGAGCCCATCTAGAAAATTTCTGATAGCCATCACATTTGCTAATAATATCTTCTGCATCAGCATGAGCCCTCAACCAATAAAATCCATGGTGGAAAGCTTTAGCCACTAGAGATTTAGATCCGACATGATGACCACAATCACCTTCATGGATTTCCATTAGAATCTCATGGCCCTCTTCAGGAGAAACACAACGATGGAACATTCCTGTGACACTGCATCGGTGTAACTCTCCATTGACAATGGTCATAGACTTAGACCGTCGGGTTATCTGCATGGCCAAAGTTTCATCCTCAGGAACTCGCCTTAGGTCATATAAGCCAACTATGGAACTGTCCAATCAGGAATAGCATGGAGAGCCACCACCAACTGTGCCTCAAGGTCAGGAATAGCAAGATCCTCCTCTGTTGGCAACTTAACTAAAGGATTATTCAATACGTCAAGAAAAACATTAGGGAGCACCGGCTTACGTAGAGACCCCAGCCGGCTTAAAGCATCAGCCGCCTCATTCTTTCTGCTATCAACATGCTCCACCTAATAACCTTTGAAGTGATGATGACCCACAATTATAGGGGATCTATCGTAGTCCTTTCGATAAGTAAGAGTGTCGAACCCGACGAGGAGCAAAAGGAAATGATAAGCAGTTTTCAGTAAGGTATTCTCTGCAAGCACTGAAATTATCGGTAACAGATAGTTTTGTGATAAGGTAATTTGTAATGGGTAACAAGTAACAAAAGTAAATAAGGTGCAGCAAGATGGCCCAATCCTTTTTGTAGCAAAAGAACAACCCTGGAAAAACTCTTATATAAAGGAAAACACTCCCGAGGACACATGGGAATTATCGTCAAGCTAGTTTTCATCACGCTCATATGATTCGTGTTCGGTACTTTGATAATTTGATATGTGGGTGGACCGGTGCTTGGGTACTGCCCCTTACTTGGACAAGCATCCCATTTATGATTAACCCCTCCGCAATGAGAAAAGAAGTATTAAGGTAAACCTAACCATATCATGAAACATATGGATCCAAACCAGCCCCTTACAAAGGAACGCATAAACTAGGGTTTAAGCTTCGGTCACTCTAGCAACCCATCATCTACTTATTACTTCCCAATGCCTTCCCCTAGGCCCAAACAATGGTGAAGTTTCATGTAGTCAACGTTCACATGACACCACTAGAGGAGAGATAACATACATCTCATCAAAATATCGAACGAATACAAAATTCACATGACTACTTATACCAAGACTTCTCCCGTGTCCTCAGGAACAAACGTAACTACTCACAAATCATATTCATGTACATAATCAGAGGGGTATTAATGTGCATAAAGGATCTGATCATATGATCTGCCACCAAATAAACCAACTTGCATCAACTACAAGGAGTAATCAACACTACTAGCAACCCAGAGGTACCAATCTGAGGTTTTGAGACAAAGATTGGATACAAGAGATGAACTAGGGTTTGAGATGAGATGATGCTGGTGAAGATGTTGATGGAGATTGACCCCCTCCCGATGAGAGGATCTATGGTGATGACGATGGTGATGATTTCCCCCTCCGGGAGGGATGCTTCCTCGGCAGAACAGCTCCGCCGGAGCCCTAGATTGGTTCCACCAAGGTTCCGCCTCATGGCGGCGGTGTCTCATCCCGAAAGCTTGCTTATATTTTTTTAGGGCGAAAGACTTCATATAGCCAAAGATGGGCACCGGACGCCTGCCAAGGGGCCCATGAGACAGGGGGCACGCCCAGGTGGTAGGGCGCGTCCCCACCCTCGTGGATGGTGGGTGGCCCCCCTCTAGTGCTCTCTTTGCCCAATATTTTTTATATATTCAAAACTGACTTGCGTGGAGTTTCAGGACTTTTTGAGTTGTGCTGAATAGGTCTGTAATATTTGCTCCTTTTCTAGCCCAGAATTCTAGCTGCCGGCATTCTCCCTCTTCGTGTAAACCTTGTAAAATAAGAGAGAATAGGCATAAGTATTGTGAAATAATGTGTAATAACAGCCCATAATGCAATAAATATCCATATAAAAACATGATGCGAAATGGACGTATCAACTCCCCCAAGCTTAGACCTCGCTTGTTTCATGCGGAAGCCGATAACGAAAAATATGTCCACATGTTTAGAGATAGAGGTGTCGATAAAATAAAATACGGACATGAGGGCATAACGATCATTATATATATATATTGTAGCGACCCGACCTCAGACGGTCAAGCCTATGTGTATCTGTGCCATCCCTGGATCGGTATGCTGGCACACATAGTACATCAATGTATATATCAAAGTGCAATCACATGTATAAATAACGTAAAACTGATATATATACCTCATAAGTCTCAGCGGAAACAAACAATCGGGTGTGGAGTCCCATCAATGCCATTGGCAGGTTGAGTGTAGATCGTAACCCTGTACCGTACTCTTACTTGTCGGAAGGAACATATCTGCAACATGAGACGTTGCAGCCATGTAGGTCAGTACATTGAATGTACCGACAAGATCATAATATGAGAAAGCAGATGATAATACTATTCTATATCTAATATGGCTTTGTTGCTCTGTGTCTGATGTTTTTGCCTAAAAGCTGGTTTTATTTTCCCAACAACAAAGGCATATCAGGAGTCTGTACTACGGAGTTTTCTATCATGATATGGTTCCGCCAACCGATGTCTCATACCCAAATCATCATAAGTTTCCCACAATTATGTTATCAGTCCGGTGTTGAGAGTTCCAAGATAGATCCAAGTCCAGAGGCTCAAATTGTTCGTAACCGGGGACATGGCTAATCGATTAGGTTTTAACCTCTGCAGAGGTTTGCGCACTTTTCCCACAAGATTCGATCCCTCTTTTTATGTTCCCGCACTTCAGGGTGTCTGAGAACAAGATGAGCGAAACATGGTCTTTCGAAGAGTTCATCTGACCACTGTCCGGTGCTCATCCAATCCTACCGTAGATCTACATCTGCTAGCACCGCTGCAGCCAGAGTCACAACTAAGGTCAACCAAGCCAGAGCCCATAGTGACTTGCGGTTGCACAGGTAAGCTCTCGGGCATGAAGTATTCTTCCGTCTCTTTGAGTCTGGGTGAAGCTTTCCGCAAGATGTCATGGCGCTTCTCCATGCATCCCGGCCAACCACTGGTTTCTCTAGGTTTCCCGTCAACCGTCCTTCACCCAGTAGTGTGTATTAAATTCTTGTCTCGGGTCTCGAAATATTGAGGAGTCCTGAAGATGCAGTCCTTGCCGGTGCCATCATGAAGTTGTCGCCATTGATGTAGAGTCCTCCTTCACAACACTCTCATGCGCTCATACCAAACACGTCTACTATAGCGTAGCATTAAAACTATGTAATGTCCCGGGTTTGGTAACAGGGGGATGGGTTTCTACCTCATGCATTCTACTCAACTACAAGATTCAATAACACTACTGGAGGGATTGTTGAAAGGGTGCTACTACATGCAAATAAACATAGGTATGGAAAACATGGTCAAAGTGAACTTGCATGGTATTACTTGATGAATAATAATAACGCTCTCAGAAACTTGATAAGATTATACGCAACTCTCCCATGAAATCTATAATAATAAACATGGCATTCACATAAACAATCATTCTACCACTCAAAATAACAATCAAAACAACAAGGAAACTCAATAATAAAACTCAAACCAATTCCAAAGAAAACTCGAGGAAAACAGAATCAAGGTTTTCATCACTTCAAGCAACAACAAAGAAATAGTTTTATCCTACTAACACTTTTCTTAACAGAACCAAAACAAGGGTTTTGCTAACTAACATAAAGGAAAACATCATATAAACTAGGTGCAAAAATAATCACATCAATATCTATTATAGAACTCCTGTTATGCCTAAAACAAAACTAATAAGAAAATAAAATAAAACTTTTTATTTTGCTGTAAATAAATGTTCACCCTCTGTAACTACATAAACTAATCTAAAATAAATTATAATAGGGGTAAATGAAAATTCTATAATAACTAGAACAACGGGAGGCAGCAGAAGCAAAAAAAACTAGAAAAGCTTGATTTCGACTAAACCTAATTTTAATACAATCTACAAATACCCCAACAGGTTCCTACTGCTAGGCTAGGTCAAAACTAAGCAGTGGCAAAAAGGATCACCTAAAAATATTAATTCTAGCTCAAATTATAGCAGAATTGCTAATCTGCTAAAACTAATATAAAACTATTTTTATAAGCTTAAACATGGCCGAATCTATTTTCTACAGAAACTACAAGAAATTTGTAAACTAACAAAAAAGGAATCAACTAAAAATAATAAATAACCTAAAAGATATAGATTTTACAAAACTGAAACTATTTTATTTTAAAAATAGAAACGAAAAATTCTAAAAGAAACTATCGGGCGCTACTGGGCCGAAAGGTGAGCAATCGGAAACTAAACAGCTCTCAGGCGATATATAAACTAAACCGCACACGCGCTTAATAATAGAAAACCGGCCAGTTTGATCTAACTAAACCAGGTAACTAAACCGGAACAAAACCCAACTAAAACCGGTCTAATAAAAAAACATAACCCTTCACTACTTCTAATCTACACCGTAGACTGTCGATCGAACGGTGGAGAGGAGTTCCGGTGGCTTACAGCGAACTCGACGGCGACGATTAGACGACGGCGACTCGGACGGCGACAGCGCAGTGGCTCCGGTGGTCCGGGGCGACGGCGGTGACGTCGGGGAGATGCAGCGGAGCGAGGCGGAGGTGGTGGTGATCTCGGGGAGGAGTGAGGTGGTCTAGGCGATGCGGTAGACCAATAATGGTGCGGCGGCGGCGCTCGGCTCCGGCGAGCAAGAAACAGCGAGGGAGAGGGGTTCGGGGGTCAGGAAGGGGCGGAACAGGGTGAGGGGAGGGGTATATATATACGGGCGATCGACTTGGAGGAGGGGGCAGATGGGGGATGAGGATCCCGAGGGATCCGGGATACATCGGCGGCATGGGGAGGAAGAAGATCGTGGGCGAGAGCGATCGGGCAGCGGGGCCCTATGGTCAGCGGCACAGGGGTGAACGAGAGGGGTTCGGGCGACCGGGATACCGAGTCTGATCGGAATGTCTGGGGAGAAGGAATATCCTTCGTTGACCGTGAGAGCTTGTGATGGGCTAAGTTGGGACTCCCCTACAGGGATTTGAACTTTCAAAAGCCGTGCCCACGGTTATGGGCAGATGGGAATTTGTTAATGTCCGCTTGTAGATAACATGAACCTTAACTCAATTAAAATGAATCAATCGCGTGTGTTGCCGTGATGGTCTCTTCTTGGTGGAGTCCGGGAAGTGAACACAGTGTTGGAGTAATGTTTGCCGTAGGGTGTTCTATAGTTCTTCGTTCGTGCTTTGCCTTCTCTTCTCGCTCTCTTTTGCGAACAGGTTAGCAACCATATATGCTAGTCACTTGCTGCAGCTCCACATATTACCTTGCCTTAGCTATAAGCTTAAATAGTCTTGATCGTGAGGGTGCCAGATTGCTGAGTCCCCATGACTCACAGATTATTTCCAAACCAGATGCGGGGACCGATGATTCCGTTCCAGATGACGCGCTTGAGCTCAAGTGGAAGTTCGACGAAGACTCACACCGTTACTATGTGTCTTTCCCTGATGATCAGTAGTGGTGCCCTGTTGGGGCGATCGGGGACCATGTCGCAATGTTGGGGTTGATCTTTTATTTTGGTACCGTAGTCGAACCATGAGTGTATTGGATGATTGTAATGTTATTCATGTATTTGTGTGACGTGGCGAGTGTAAGCCAACTATGTACCTTTTTCCCCTATTATCTATTTACATGGGTTGTTGTGAAGATTACCTTACTTGCGACATTGCTTTCAATGCGGTTATGCCTCTAAGTTGTGCTTTGACACGTAGGAGATATAGCCGCATCGAGGGCGTTACAAGTTGGTAATCAGAGCCTTCCCCGACCTTAGGAGCCCCCCTGCTTTATCGAATTAGCTGGCGTTGTTGAGTCTAGAAAAATGTTTTGAGTCATTTAGGAATTATATATCGGAGAGTTTAGGAATTCTTTTTACTCCCCAGTCCCTTCATCGCTCTGGTAAGGCATCCTGACGTAGAGTTTTGACTCTTCTCTTCTCAAATTTCACTAAATTTTTTTTAGGATCACGCGGGTATCTTGGAATCGTTCCGATCGATTTGTGACGAGAACATTGTTCTTGGTGCCTCTTGTCATTTAGGGGTTGTGGAAGTGTCCCGGGGAGTTGAGCTTCGAGGTGTTGTCGTCACAATTTTATCGTTGTAGTGCTGGAATACCTGAGTTTAGTTTCGCCGACATCAAAAATCTCTTTTATGCAGTTGTTGGTGAGATAACCTCGACGCCACCCAGTACTCGGGCGGGAGTTCGGGAGTATTGCCATGACTTGTATAACGAATGCTTTTTGAAGGTTGAGGTAGACGATTTCCGAAGTTTTTCTCGGTTATGTGTTGAAGGATGGATACAGCTGGATGTAGGATTTGCTAGATTTGGGTGAGATATTATGCTTCCCCTGTATCCCCAACACCCGATTGCATAACTGGAAAGGTTCAGGAGTTTCATAGGTGGGAATTCTTGTAGCTCTAGCTCTTCTTCCACGGATATTTGGTTTGAGATTGGGTGATCCTTGCCGAATATTCGTTCTTGTTCCGTACCTTGTTGCTGTTTTTCTTCTATCTCAATTCTAAGTGACTTCTCAATTTATGGATATGTGACCATTTCAATTGGAATGCATTCGTTCATTTTGTTCGGATGTGAAGACTATATGTTGCAATTTCTACCCGTTTGATTCAGCTTCAACATTTATCTGTCAATGTGCTAATGGATGTCAACCTCTTCAGGATGGCTCCTCCAACGCGCACGACTCCGAATCCTGATCCGCCACCACCACCTCCACCTCCGGAGGCATGGCAAGCTGTGATGGCCGCTACCAATGCAAACACGCAGCTGATCATGCAACTTCTTCAAGAGCGCAACCAAGGCAACCAAGGCAACAATCAGAATCACTTTGCTACACTCAACCAGTTCCTTGCTAACCAGCCAAAGACCTTCAGCAATTGCGTTGAGGCAACCGACGCTGATGATTGGCTCGTGGACTTATGCAAGCATTTCGAGTGCAGTAACGTCAGGCCTGAAGACTTTGTCAAGTTTGCTTCCTTCCAACTCAAAGACCAAGCTGAAGAATGGTTTCAACAGTACAAAGATTCCAGAGGAGGCCGTGTGATTACCTGGGATGAATTCCATCAAGACTTCAAAGCTCATCATATTCCTCAGAGCGTGGTTGAAAGCAAGCATGAGGAATTCCGCAGCCTGAAGCAAGGCTCTATGTCTGTCTATGAGTACAACAAGACGTTTTAGAAGCTCGCCCGTTTTACTAAGCAAGACATCCCTGATGAGAAGAGCATGATATACCAGTTCAGGGGTGGTCTCAGAGAAGAAATCCAGCTAGCTCTTGTTCTCTTTGAGCCCATGAGATACGATGAGTTTTACAACATGGCATTGAAGCAAGAGACTGCTCAACTAAAGTGCGATGCTTACAAGAAGCGAGTCAGAGATGCTACTCCTTCTTCCTCAACTCAAGTGGCTAAGCAGCAGAAGTATTGGCTTCCTCCTCCTCCGTTCCGTCAGCCTTATCAGCAGAAGAGCAAAGGTGGCAGTGGATCTTCCTACCCACCCAACCCAGGCTTTCAGAACAAGACTTCGTCTCAAGCTCCAAGATCGAGTGCTCCGTATCACCGTCTACTTTCAGAGGTCATGTGCAACAAGTGCCAACAGAAGGGTCACTATGCCAACAAATGCTTCAATCAGAGGCGTCTCCCTCCTCCTCCTCCTGTGAGATCGGCAAGTACAGTTGTGGTCAAGCATAACCCCAAGCACGCCAAGGTCAACTTGCTGAATGCAGCTCAGGCAGAGGACTCGTCAGATGTCATCATGGGTAACCTTCCTGTTAACGATGTTCCTGCAAAAGTACTTTTTGACACTTGTGCATCGCATTCTTTCTTTTCATTCCCATTTGCATCGAAGCAAAATGTTGATATCGAGGTTATACCCAAAGTCATGCAGGTTGTTTCTCCCGGCAAGCTTTTGACTTCTAGTTTGCCGCTCGTGATGATACAATCCGTTTGTTTTCTCTCAATGAGAAGGGTGAACTGGATGCCATCTCTCAAATTCCAGTCGTTTGCGAATATCAAGACGTTTTTCCAGAAGAGCTTCCAGGAATGCCTCCGCACCGGCCAGTTGAATTCGTCATCAATCTTGAGCCTGGCACGGAACCTGTTTGCAAACGTCCTTACCAGCTCGGACCTGAAGAGTTGAAGGAGCTGAAGAAGCAACTCAATATTCAAGAGCGAATGGGTCTCATCCGACCTAGTTCATCTCCGTGGGGTTTTGGAGTTCTTTTTGTGAAGAAGAAGGATGGAACGGACCGACTTTGTGTTGACTACCGTCCATTGAACAAGAAGACTATCAAGAACAAGTACCCACTTCCCAACATTAATGAGC
Source organism: Triticum aestivum (assembly GCF_018294505.1). Lineage (NCBI taxonomy): Eukaryota > Viridiplantae > Streptophyta > Magnoliopsida > Poales > Poaceae > Triticum > Triticum aestivum. The sequence goes on from NC_057794.1 coordinate 194,330,824, forward strand.
TGTTCGAACAACTCAAAGGTGCCCAAGTATTCTCCAAGCTTGATCTCTGTATGGGCTATCACCAGATTCGAATCCGTGAGCAAGATATTCCCAAGACGGCATTCAGAACAAGCTATGGTTCATATGAATACACTGTCATGTCTTTTGGCCTCGTCAACGCTCCTCCGACTTTCTCTCGCATGATGAACTTCATATTCAACCCCTAGACAAATGACTTCGTTTTGTCTACCTCGACGACATTCTGGTCTTTTCGAAGAACAAGGAAGATCATGCCAAGCACTTGAGTTTGGTGCTCGATAAGCTCAGGGAATATCAGTTCTACGCCAAGTTCTCAAAGTGCGAGTTTTGGCTCGATGAGGTTCTTTATCTTGGACATATCATCTCTGCCAAGGGCATAGTGGTGAATCCTGAGAAGGTGTCTGCAATTGTGAATTAGGAACCACATCAGAACGTGAAGCAACTCCGCAGCTTCCTTGGTCTTGCAAGCTACTGTCGAAGGTTCGTTGAGAACTTTTCAAAGATCGCGAAGCCTCTTTCAAACCTTCTCCAGAAGCACGTCAAGTATGTTTGGTCTCCGGAATGTGACATCGCTTTCAACACTTTGAAAGAGAAATTGGTCACTGCTCCAGCTCTGACTCCTCCTGATGAATCCAAACCATTCGAGGTCTTCTGCAATGCCTCTCTTCAAGGTCTTGGTGCAGTGTTGATGCAAGAGAAGAAAGTTGTTGCTTATACCTCTCGCCAGTTGAAGCCCAACCAGAAGAACTACCCCACTCATGACCTCGAGTTGATGGCAGTTGTGCATGCTCTTCTGACTTGGAGACATCTCTTATTGGGAAGAAAAGTGGACATCTTCACTGACCACAAGAGTCTCAAGTACATCTTCACTCAGCCTAATCTCAACCTCAGGCAGACTCGTTGGGTCGAAATGATTCAAGAGTACAATCCGAGTATTGAGTATACTCCAGGCAAGGCCAATGTGATTGCTGACGCATTGAGCAGGAAGGCTTACTTCAACAGTTTGATTCTCAAGCCTTACCAACCCGAGCTATGTGAAGATTTCCGCAAACTCAATCTGCAAGTTGTTCCTCAAGGTTTCCTCCCTAACCTTCAAGTCTCTCCTACTTTGGAAGATCAGATTCGCGAGGCTCAACTTCTTGATGCTATGGTGAAGAAGGTGAAGATTGGGATTGCCAAGAGTCAACCCAAGTACAAGTGCTATCGCCTTGATGACAAGGATACTCTCTTCTTCGAGGATCGTATTGTTGTGCCTAAAGGTGACCTTCGTAAAGTCATCATGAACGAGGCTCACAATTCACTCCTCTCCATCTACCCTGGGAGTACGAAGATGTATCAGGACCTCAAGCAGGCTTATTGTTGGACTCGAATGAAGCGCGAGATTGCTTAGTTCGTGAATGAATGTGATGTCTGCAGAAGAGTGAAGGCAGAACACCAACGACCAGCTGGTCTCCTCCAACCTCTTGCCATTCTAGAATGGATGTTTAACCACATTGAGATGGAATTCGTGACTGGGTTTCCAAAGTCCAAGCATGGCAATGATGCTATATTCGTTGTCATCGACAAACTCACTAAAGTGGCTCACTTTCTGCCTATCAAAGAGTCTATCACTGCAGCTCAATTGGCGGAGCTGTATACCTCTCGGATTGTCTCTCTGCATGGCATTCCACAGTTGATCTCTTCAGACCGTGGCAGCATCTTTACCTCCAAGTTTTGGGATTCTTTTCAGAAGGCCATGGGCACCAACATCCGCTTCAGCATAGCTTTCCATCCTCAAACTAGCGGTCAAGTCGAGCGTGTCAATCAGATTCTTGAAGATATGCTCAGGGCTTGCGTTATCTCTTTCGGTATGAAGTGGGAGGATTGTCTTCCATATGCCGAATTCTCCTACAACAACAGTTTTCAAGCAAGTTCAGGCAAGGCCCCATTTGAAATTCTCTATGGCAGGAAGTGTCGTACTCCTCTTAACTGGTCAAAGACCGGTGAACGTCAACTTCTTGGAAATGACTTGATCACAAAGGCAGAGGAAATGTGCAAGGTCATTCATGATAACCTCAAAGCAGCGCAATCGTGTCAGAAGAGCTACTATGATAGTAAGCATCATGATTTGGCTTTCGAGATCGGAGACCATGTTTACCTCCACATCTCTCTAATGAAAGGCACTCGTCGCTTCGATATCAAAGGGAAGCTTGACCCTAGATATGTGGGTCCTTTCAAAATCATCAGCAAGAGAGGCAATCTCGCCTATCAACTCGAGCTTCCTTCAAACTTTGCAAATGTGCACAACGTGTTCCATGTCTCTCAGCTCTGCAAGTGCTTCAAGACCCCTGACCGCACCGTCAACTTCGAAGAAATTGATCTCCAAGAAGACCTCTCTTATCGTGAGCACCCAGTTGCTATTCTTGAAGAGACTGAACGCAAGACTCGCAATAAGTCAATCAAATTCCTCAAAGTCAAGTGGTCATACCATTCCGACCGTGAAGCCACCTGGGAACGCGAGGATCACCTCCGTTCTGAGTACCCGACATTTTTCCAGTCCTAGATCTCGGGACGATATCCTTTCGTAGTGGTGGAGTGTTGTAACACCCCATAGGTAATTTGCCTTATATGTATCCCAACTCTTGCCGCTTCCGGCGCTAAGTTGTTTTATTTTTCCTCGGGTTCGGGTTTTTGTCTCTGTGGGTTGTTTCCTGTGTCGTGCATCTCATATCATGTCATGATGTGCATTGCATTTGCATACGTGTCCGTCTCATGCATCCGAGCATTTTCCCCGTTGTCCGTTTTGCATTCCGGCGCTCCTATCTCCTTCAGTGGTCCTTTCTACCTATTTTCGTGTGTGGGGGTTAAACATTTCCGGATTGGACCGAGACTTGCCATGTGGCCTTGGTTTACTACTGGTAGACTGCCTGTCAAGTTTCGTGTCATTTGGACTTCGTTTGATACTCCAACGGTTAACCGAGGGACTGAGAAGGCCTCGTGTGTGTTGCAGCCCAACACCCTTCCAATTTGGCCCAAAACCCACTAAAACCCTCTCCATCATCTAGAGCATTCGATCACGATCGCGTGGCCGCAAACCGCACCTCATTTGGACTCTCCTAGCTTCTCCTATGTATAAATAGGCATCTCCCCCGAAAATCCCGGATCCAATCCAACCCCAAACCCTAGCCCCGCTCCATCCGCGTGCCGGACACGTCCGGTCCGCGCCGCCGCCCCACAGCCACTGGCAAGCCACCACATGGCACTCGTCCCGCCGCCGCCACCAAGGCCCGCCGGGCCCAAGGCCGGCCCTCTCCGCCCCCGCGCCCGGGCCCCGCCTCCTCTTCCCGAGCGCCGCCCGCGCCCGAGAGGACCTCGCCGCGCCGCCGTCGTCGTTCCGTGTGCTGGCCGCCTCCGCCTCGCACCTCGCCAGCTAGAGCCGAGCTCCGCCGCGGCCGGCCCGCGCCTCCCCCGACCTCCGCCGCGCTCCTCCACCACCCGTCCGCTCGAATCCGGTCACCGCTCCTCCCCTCGTCAAGTCCGGCGACACTCCGGCGAACAGGACTTCCCCGGCGAACCTCGGCGACCGTGCAGCTACAGTGATCCAGATCTGGATCTGGAATTCAAAGGGTTGACTTTCCCTGAAACCCTAATTTATTTGCATTTTTCATCATGCCATAACTCCGCATCCGTAGCTCCGTTTTGCTCATGTAGCATATCAAAATGTTCGTCTCAGAGAGTACATCATTTCATCTCATTGCATCATTTGCATTTGAGCTCATCTTGATGCCCGAAATGCTGTTGGAAGGGAGCTATATGAGATATTTGTCAGATCTGCTGCATCAATTAGCTATTTGTCATTTTTGCCATGATTAATGTGTGCATGATATGCTCCTGAGTAATACATGAGTTTTGTGATATTCCATGCCATCTTTACAGAGGTGCTTACCATGTATTTTTTTGATATGTGTGGTGACTAGCACAAGCTTGCAAAGTAGTGCATTCGTTAATGCTGATTTCAGGGACTTAGAATTTCACTAAGTCCTTGATCTGATTTTATCAATATGCCATATGTTCATGTTGTTTCCTAGTGATCCGTGCCTCTTTTGAGGATGATCAGTAGGGATGTTTTGTTAACATTGTGGTGCTCTATCCATCCATGTCTTTGTTTGCAATTATGGAGCACCCTATCTTGAGTCAACCGAGCTCTACTTTTGCTATTTCGTGATTCCTGGCAGATTGTTGACTTGTTAGCGATTTTGCCGAGGATGTTGCTAGTGATCCGTGCATTCTATGTTGTTGTTCTTGACATGTCTACCTTCTATTATATGTATTATTGATGGGTGTATTCTTAGTTTGTCATGCCATGCTCCATAGTGAGTGCATCGAGCTCGTGAACATGACTACTCGTTAACAGATTTGCATGCTCCAGTTTTTCATTAAGTTTGTAATCTGATTATGTTTTTGCCATGTTCACATGCTTGCATTTGTATTTTCTGATCCCCTTTTACTCTAGGTCACTAAGGGACGTTTGTTAAGTTCTTTGAGTAGCTTCATGCCATGCCTTGCTTTGCCATGTTAAGTTCCTGTAGCATATAGTGTTCATACTCCAAAGTATGCTACCTGATGTTAAATTCCAGACTTGTGTTAATTTCACTAGTCTGAAACCTGTTTATCATTTGCATTTTGCCATGCTTGTTTTAACCTGTTAATGGATGAATTGGCCGTAGCTCAGTGTCCATTTTTTGTCAAGCATCACGAGTAGATCCCTGCCATGTATTTTGTTGTGATGTTTGAGTGCTGTAGCATAATTATCTTGATGCATTTAGATGGCTACTTGCTGATTATCGCAGACTGGTGCCATATTTGTTTTGCTTGCCATTTCCAAACCGTGCATCCGATTCCGGTGATCTTTATATCGATTTCAACCGAAATCACCTCACCTTTCCAGTGGCGCTCTTTGATTTCCATGTTGAGGCCAGGTTCAATCATTCCTTGTCAAATCTTGATGCATCACATATCACATCCCGCATAGCATACCATGTTTGCATCATGTTTGTCTGAACTTTGCACGTGGTTGATTGTGGTCCTTCTGCTTGTTTGTCTTGTTTGGGTAGAGCCGGGAGATGAGTTCACTAACGAGGAGCCCGTTGAGTTTGCTTACGAGGATCAAGTCAAATCTGACAACTTTGCAGGCAAGATGATCATACCCTCGAAATCAGTTCTATCTTTGCTTGCTAGATGCTCGCTCTTTTGCTATGCCTATGCTACGATGCCTAACACTTGCTTATCATGCCTCCAAATTGCCATGTCAAACCTCTAACCCACCATGTCCTAGCAAACCGTTGATTGGCTATGTTTCTGCTTTGCTCAGCCCCTCTTATAGCGTTGCTAGTTGCAGGTGAAGATTGGAGATCGTTCCTTGTTGGAATATTGTTTAGTGTTGGGATATCACCATATTATCTTGTTATCTTAATGCACCTATATACTTGGTAAAGGGTGGAAGGCTCGGCCTTTTGCCTAGTGTTTTGTTCCACTCTTGCCGCCCTAGTTTCCGTCATATCGGTGTTATGTTCCCGGATTTTGCGTTCCTTATGCGGTTGGGTGATAATGGGAACCCCTCGACAGTTCGCCTTGAATAAAACTCCTCCAGCAATGCCCAACCTTGGTTTTACCATTTGCCACCTAGCCTCTTTTTCCCTTGGGTTTCCGGAGCCCGAGGGTCATCTTTATTTAAACCCCCCTGGGCCAGTGCCCCTCTGAGTGTTGGTCCGCCCGAGCAGATTGTGGGGCCACCTCGGGGCAACTTGAGGGTTGGTTTTACTCGTAGGATGTCTCATCTGAGTGTGCCCTGAGAATGAGATATGTGCAACTCCTATCGGGATTTATCGACACATTCGGGTAGTGCTGCTGGACTTGTTTTACCATTTGTAAGTGCATCTAGTGCCACCCCTAGTTGGTTTTGGAGTATTGACGACAAACCTACTTGAGGGAGTAATGTGTTTGTGAGAATTGTAGGATAACACAAGTAGAAGTCCCTCATTGATTTGGTTTCACTACCAGAGATGACCCCTAAAAATGTATGAAAACATTGAAGCCAAAGGTGGTATATGAAGATATTCACATTGAAGACTATGACAAAAGAAGACACGTTATGAAGCCTATGGAGCTCGAAGACTTAGATCTGTCATAGTTCTTTTTCTTTTTGTCTGAGTCATAGGAACCACCGTACTGTTAAGTGGGGTCCAGGAGAACCAGTCAGAATGACTGAAGTGATGCCTAAACCAAAAACCTATGTCTTCGAGTGAAGACAATGAGAGCGAATCTTGTCCAGAGCCGGACAAGTCATCTTTGCTAGCCCAAGTAAAGTTGCCATGAGAGTTTGAAATCTGACCTTTTGAGACACGTGTCAGTTCCTTAGTGACCCAGGGTCATTTCGGACAAATCAGGTCAGGTTGCCAAGTGGCTATAAATAGCCCACCCCCTACAACCATAAACGGTTGGCTGCTCAGATTTCAGTGCACGGCTTTTGTCGTTTGAGAGCAACCGACCTCGAATCCTTTGAGAGAAAATTCCTAGCGAGGAGAAAAGCCCTAACCACCCAGAGCCAGAGAACATTGGGCATCACTTAAGTCTTCTTGTCTGTGTGATCTGAAGACTTATTACACTTGAGGACTGTGCATCCCCAGACGGTTAGGCGTCGCGTTCAGAGCATCCAAGAGACATTGTGGATTGCCAGTGAACGAAGTTTGTGAAGGTTTGGGAGTCCACCTTGAAGACTTACCAGAGTGAGTGGGCGAGGACTATGTGACCTTAGCTCAAGGAGAATACGGTGAGGACTTGGTGTCTTGAGCTGCGTGTTCAGGACTGGGTGTCCGGGATTGTGTGTCCGAAGGTTTAAATACCTAGCCGCTCCAACCAAATGTACAGTTGTCACAGCAACTGGAACTGGTCCAACACATCATTGTCTTCAACGAGTCACTGGTTTCATCTTCACTTCCTTTTACTTACTGATCACTCATTGTGAAGTCATTGCATGTCTGTTCTATCTTTTGTCTTCACAACGTGAGTGTATGATCTGTTTGGCTTCATAGTATCTTCCTACCTGATCCTAATTACACTACAGCTATTTGTCACTGTGCTTTCACTCTGTTGATACTTGACCATGGCTTGCCTAGTGTAGTCTAACTTCCGCTGCATAGTAATAGGCATATCGCTACTGTTTGTCTTCATAACTTCCATGTTTTGAAGACTTTCATAAAAATCGCCTATTCACCCCCCCTCTAGTCGATATAACGCACTTTCAATTGGTATCAGAGCAAGGTGCTCCCTTGTTCTGTGTGATTCGGTTTAACCACCTGGAGTTTTAGCTATGTCGACTGCAGGGATAATCAAAGTCTCCGATGCGTGCCCCGTCTTCGATGGAACTGAATATCCCTACTAGAAGAATAAGATTCGCATGCATCTTGAAGCTATTGATGTCGACCTATGGTATGTCATCGAGAACAGCGTTCCCAAGGCTGGAGAAGGTGTCACTGCTGCTGATGTCAAGAAATTCGTTCAACTGGACTCTACTGCCAAGAACATCATCTGTGGTCATCTGACCAAAGGACAGTAGGGCCGTGTGAATGCTTTGAAGACATCCAAGCTGGTCTGAAACTGGCTCTCCAAGGTCAATGAAGGCATCTCAACACAGAGAGATCAAAGAATCAGTGTACTTCGCAATCTCTTCAACCGCTTCAAGCGAAATGACAATGAGAATGTCCAGCACAAATTTGATCGACTCACTGACATGACAAATGAGCTTCAAGCCCTCGGCGCCACTGAGATCACCAAGCATGAAATCGTCAAGACGCTGCTGAGATCACTTGATAGTTCGTTTGACATTCTAGCCCTGATGATTCAAGAACGTCCTAATTTCAAGACACTCGATCCGTCTGACATACTCGAGAGGCTCAACACACATGAGTTTCAGCTTTCTGAGAAAAGAGATATCTATGGTTCAAACTATGGGCGAACTCGTGCCTTGAAGGCAAAAGCTGTTTCCGCATCTGAAGAAGAATCTGACAGCAGTCCTGATGATCCTGAAGACATTGGAAGGGAACTTGCAATGCTTGTGAAGAAGTTCCAAAAGTTCACCAAGAAGAAAGGCTTCAGAAAGTCTTCACGATCAAGCTCAAGGAATGATGAAGCTTCTGCTCATGACTACAAGAAGAAAACATGCCACAAGTGCAAGAAAACTGGACACTTCATCTCTGAGTGTCCACAGTGGGACAATGAGAACAGAAGGAAGAAGAAGAGCAAGGAATATGACTCTGACGACAAGAAGAAGAAGAAATACTCAAAGTCTTCTTCCAAGTCTTCCTCAAAGTCTTCATCACACAAGAAGAGCTCATCTGGCAAGGCACGTGCGTTTGTTGGCAAGGAAATGGATTCTGAGGAGGAGTCCGCTTCTGAGGAGGCAGAGGTGGAGTCTGAGGAGGAGTCTGATTCTGGCATTGCAAGTCTGGCTACAGCATACGTCGCCAAGTCCATCTTCAACAATGAAGACAATGACTTCATCACCGACACCAATGCAAATGACAAGGACGACTCCACTCCTACCTACTGCTTCATGGCACGCGGTGCCAAGGTAAACACACGCACTACTCGCTACCAAACATCCAGTGACGATGACTCTGATTGTGATTCAAAACCCAGCTACAAAACACTTGCTAAAATTGCAACTGAACAACAAAAGGCCATGGAACATATTCAAAAACTGTTAGACAGAAGCGATGATCTGTTGGGTGCTGAAATGACTCGATCTGAATCCTTAATTGAAGACATAAAAAATCTTCACGTTAAGTATCAGGAACTTGAAGATCGTCTTGATACTCTCTCAACAACTCATGAAAAGCTTTCCTATGATTATCTTCAAAGGAAGCAAGAACTTGAGAAATTGAGAGCGGCTCATGAAGATCTTCAAAAGGAAAACGAGTCACTTCGCACCGAACAGATCAGTTCCGCTCGGGAAGGATTTGAACCACCATGTCTACTTCTGTTGCTGAATGTTCCACTGCTACTGCTGTTGCAATATCTTCAACTTTGATGTGGTAACTAACCCCTCTGCTGAGGATACCACTGCTATTGCTGATGAGAATGCTAGGTTGAAGACATTGCTTGAAACAGGAATGTACAAAAGTCTTAAAGGACATCAGACATTATGTGATGTCCTCAAGAAGCAGATTCTGAACTGAAACCCTAGGAAAGAGGGTGTTGGGTTCGTAAGGAAAATAAATGCAGATGGCTCTTACTGGAAACCTAAGCAGTACCACAAAACCAAGTGGGTTGCTGCAAAGGAACCTTCAGCAGATCCATCCAATTTATCTGGCTTCACTTGTGCTAACCCCATTATCATTGATGAATCCTTTGATGCAAACTATAGACTGTTTAAGAATCAGAATGGTGAAGTGTTTGCCAGGTATATTGGTACTAACTGCAGGAATGGACCGCCTATGAAGAAGATCTGGGTTCCGAAAAAGTGTTTGGAAAATCTTCCTGTGAATGTCTTCATGACACCTCACTTGAAGAAGACAAACCTCATACCAAAGGCTTCATAGGGTCCAAAGGCTTCATACAAACAGAGGACTCACTTGAGTCACACTAACGCAAATGTTTTGCAGGGAAACCATACTCAGGCATATGAATATGAGAGCGGTTCATCAAACCGTCATGTTCATATGACCAAAAATTATTCTGCTTATTCTTATGAGTACTATTGTCCACCTGCAAGACTGTTTGCTAAGGCTTCAAAGCCAAAATTCTCAGATGCTGCACTTAGACTTATTGCTTCTAAGCCACCCTTGAAGATGTGGGTGGTTAAGAAGGCTTAACTCTCTTTTGCAGGGAAAGGTCTCCAGCAGAAAACCAAAATCTTTTGACGCTATTGCTGGGGACCTTAAAAATCTTGTAGGGCGCAAGATAAAATGCCTGAATGGCATCATTATGTACTTCGTTCCGGAATCGCATGCTACTCTCCCTATTAGTCCTAATCTGGATCTAAGTTTTCATAACCCACTGGTTCGTCAAATGTTTTTGCTTCACAATTCTCTTCGTGAAGCCTATCCCCCTAACTGCACTGTAGGGTATGACACCACCGTCTTCAAAGTCTTCAGAATGGATTATTGACAGTGGGTGTACAAATCACATGACTGGCAAAAGAAGTCTTCTTATGGACTCAACCTTACGTCCATCTGACAAGAGCCACATCACATTTTCTGACACTGGTAAAAGTAAGGTATTGGGTCTAGGTAGAGTTGCAATCTCAAAGGATCAACACATGGATAAAGTCATTCTTGTTGAATCCCTTGGTTTCAACTTAATGTCTGTCTCAATGCTTTGCAATTTGAACATGATCATAATGTTTGGAAAATATCGTTGCCTAGTACTAATGGAATCTGACAAGTCTCTAGTGTTTGAAGGGTATCGAAAAGATGATCTGTCCGTGGTAGATTTCTCAGTAGGGCCACAACTTGCAATATGTCTTATTGCAAAAGCTTCAGAATACTGGCTTTGGCATCGGAGGCTTGGGCATGCTGGCATGAGGAATCTCCACACCCTTGCGAAGAAGAAGCATGTCATAGGCATCGAGGGCATCAAGTTCAAGAAAGATCACTTGTGCGGTGCCTGTGAAGCAGGGAAGATGACGAGGGCAAAACATCCTTCGAAGACAATCATGACTACTACTCAACCCTTCGAACTGCTCCACATGGATCTTTTTGGTCCCACTCACTACTCAACTTTTACTACTACTGCTTGCCTTTATGCCTTCGTCATTGTTGATGATTACTCTAGATATACTTGGGTGCACATAATCCTTTACAAGATTGAAGTGCAGGATGTCTTCAGACGCTTCACCAATCGAGCTATGAACAATTTTGGCGCCAAGATAAAGCACATCAGAAGTGACAATGGCACTGAATTCAAGAACACTGGCCTTGATACATATCTTGATACCTTGGGCATCACACATGAATTCTCAGCTCCGTACACGCCACAGCAGAATGGCGTCGTCGAACGCAAGAACAGAACACTAATTGAGATGGCCAGAACAATGCTAGATGAATACAAGACTCCAAGAAAATTATGGACTGAACCCATTGACACTGCAGGACATACAATCAATCGTGTTTATCTTCACAAACTTCTGAACAAGACATCTTATGAACTCCTAACTGGCAAGAAGCCAAATGTCAGTTACTTCAGAGTATTTGGCGCAAGGTGCTGGATCAAGGACCCACACCACACTTCAAAGTTTGCACCAAAAGCACATGAGGGCTTTATGCTTGGATATGGAAAGGATTTGCACTCCTACAGAGCCTTCAATCTCTTTCATTACAAAGTGGTTGAAACAGTGGATGTGCGGTTCGATGAGACAAATGGTTCACAAAGAGAGCAACTGCAAAATGTGCTAGATGAAGTTCCAGCTAGTGAATCAATCAAGCTTATGGGAACTGGAGAGATTATACCTTCTGAAGCTCATCCTGAAGAAGAACTTATCATCTCAGCACTTGAACAACATGAAGACAATGCTCAGCCTGAAGACATTCCTCGTGTTGCCAATGAAGTGCAGATTGACAGAGTAATTGACAGCATCAATGCACCTGGTCCACTCACTCGTTCAAGGGCAACTCAGCTAGCAAATTTCTGTGGGCACTTCGCATTCATATCAATATCAGAACCCAAGAAAGTTGAAGAAGCCTTCATGGAACCTGAATGGATTCAAGCTATGCAAGAAGAGCTTCAACAGTTTGAGCTGAATAATGTATGGGAACTGGTCAAGCGTCCTAATCCACGGAAGCACAACATAATAGGCACCAAATGGATATACCGCAACAAGCAAGATGAGCATGGTCAAGTTGTTAGAAACAAAGCTCGTCTCGTTGCTCAAGGATATACTCAAGTGGAGGGCATTGACTTCGATGAAAAATTTGCTCCTGTGGCTAGGCTTGAAGCCATACGCATACTGCTGGCCTATGCAAATCATCATAACATACTTCTATATCAAATGGATGTCAAAAGTTCCTTTCTCAATGGCAAGATTGAAGAAGAAGTGTATGTTGCACAACCGCCTGGCTTTGAAAATCCAAAACATCCTGACATGGTATACAAGCTCAACAAGGCACTGTATGGCCTCAAACAAGCCCCTAGGGCCTGGTATGACACACTCGAATACTTCCTGAAGAGCAAAGGCTTCATACCTGGTTCCCTGATCCCACTCTTTTCACGAAGACATATGATGGTGAACTGTTTGTGTGCCAAATATATGTGGATGACATTATCTTTGGCTGCACCAATCAGAAGTACAGTGAAGAGTTTGGATATATGATGCAAGAGCAATATCAGATGTCCATGATGGGGGAACTGAAGTTCTTCCTTGGTCTTCAAATACGACAACAACGCAATGGCATCTTCATATCTCAAGAGAAGTATCTCAAAGATTGCCTGAAGAAGTTCGGTATGCAAGACTGCAAAGGCTTCACAACACCAATGCCAGCCAAACATCATCTAGGCCCTGATGACAATGGTAAAGAGTTCGATCAAAAGGTATACCGCTCCATGATTGGTTCTTTGCTTTATTTATGTGCATCTAGGCCAGATATTATGCTTAGTGTTTGCATGTGTGCTCGATTTCAAGCGGCACCAAAGGAGTCGCATCACTTAGCTGTGAAGCGAATTCTTCGATATTTGGCTCACACCCCAACTCTAGGATTATGGTATCCAAAGGGCTCAGAGTTTGATTTGGTTGGATTCTCGGATGCTGATTATGCTGGTGACAAAGTTGATCGCAAGTCTACATCAGGCACATGTCACTTTCTGGGACGATCACTTGTATGTTGGTCTTCAAAGAAGCAGAACTGTGTATCTCTCTCCACTGCTGAATCTGAATACATTGCTGCTGGATCTTGCTGCGCTCAGCTTCTGTGGATGAAGCAAACACTCAAGGACTATGGCATTCATCTGAAGCAAGTGCCACTTTACTGCGACAACGAAAGCGCCATCAAGATTGCCAACAACCCAGTTCAGCACTCGAAGACAAAGCACATTGAAATTCGTCATCACTTTCTCAGAGATCATGTTGTGAAGGAAGACATTGATATCATACACGTCAACACTGAAGAGCAATTGGCAGATATCTTCACCAAGCCTTTGGATGAGAAGAGGTTTTGCAAGTTACGGTGTGAGCTAAATATCCTGGAATCCTCAAATGTCCTGTGATCAGGCACACATCCTAACCCTTATGCATATTGATGACTTAGATGTGCAACACACGAAGTGAAGTATATCTTCAATCAATGAAGACATACATTCTAAGTGTGAATACATTAATGTGGAATTTGACTTCGGAGCGCCACGATAATTGTGCGCCGTGTCTGGGTCTAATACTTCCTATACGGTGGGTAACGCCACCACCAAACGTTCTATTTTGAAGTATTTCACTCATGGCGTTACCTTGCAATGTCTTCACATTTGGTTTGGCTTCAATCTCAACATGTCTTCATGATTATCTTCACTATGTTGATTATATATATATATATATATATATATATATATATATATACTAGTGTTCTGTCCTCTACAGCATTCACTTATAGCTATGTCTTCTTGTTGAATCTTTTGAACTAAGTGAATGTGATCGGACCCTAACCTCTCTATGCTCTCTATCTCAAAATTCTATCTCTCCAAGTCATATGCATTCTATTGAAACTGTCGAATGTCTTCTCTGCATCCTTGTCAGCAGAAGACACAGAGACAACATTTAAGTCCGTTTTCAATGCTCATTTATCCACATGAAATCCGGAGAAGTAGGAACGACCACCCAACAATCCAGGCGTGCGTGGGATGTGGAACTGCCCCCAAAATACCGCATGATGGCCACGTACTACTCAGATGCGAATCGCCAGGGGCACCTGAGTAATAGCGCAGTGCCGCCCCTGCGCCTATAAATTCACACTTACCGCGGTCATTATCTCCTTCTTCCACCCTCGCACGAACCCTAGCGCCACCGCTAGCTCTCGACGACGCCGGCGACGAAGCGCTTCACTGCCGCAACCTCTCCGACGCCGTCTTCACGCCGATCGCGGACATCGTCCTCTCCGCCGTCGCCGTAGGTGTCTTCCGTCGCCAAGTTAGGGCACGGAGGATTGAACTGCTCGGCATCATCTCCCACTCCGTCTAGCAGTTCCAAGTGTGGTAAATAAAACTTCTTTTTACAGCCCCGGTTGATCTCATGGTTCTGTCACTTTCTACCATAAGAAGTTTCTCTTCACACAAGTTAGATCTTTCAATCTGCATCTCATAACATGCCTAGTATATTCACTTGTGCTTCATGAAGTAGTTAGATTCCTCACTTGTACTGATCTGTGGGTTCGTACAAATCTGGAACCAACTTCTTTTCTATGAGTGAATGTCTTCGCACGATGAGGTCAATGTCTTCTAAACTGATTTATCTTCAAAATCTTCTGAGAATGCATATGACCTCTTCCCCTTCCCTCGCACCTTAATGCTGTCACAGGTACATGTCCGTGGGAGAATCCTTTGGTTCTCATAGTCTGCATTCATTTGCAGAATTCTTACAGCATCACATAAATTCTCCTGAAGCCAGTTCCTGTTGGTCCAGCAAAGAAAAGCCTTTGAAGCCTTTGAACGTCTTGAAGCCTTTCAAGTTAAAGTTTATGGCTTCAGAAAGCAGCAGCAAGGAAGGGGGGCAGACAGAGACGTGGAGGAACTTCCAAAGATCTGCCTGAAGACCTGGCAGAAATGTATAAAACAGATCCTGAAGAGAATTATGGTCAGCGCAAGACCCGAATCCAATGGATTCGACGCTATTGGGCAGAACAATGGTTCAAGTACCGCTTCACAACCCAAGAGTATGCTGAGAAGAATGCCATCAAAAGACCGTGGGGAGACATCTTATTCAAGAACCTTGTACCCAGGACCAGAGATGAAGCTATTGCCCAAAGCTTCTATCCATGCATGGTCCGTGGACCACAGCCTGATGATGCACATCCGTCGTCACTCCTCTGGTGTCGTGACGACAATCTGTTCAAGCGCAACTTCCAGTTTGCCCAACAATCAGCGAAGCAGAACAAGAAGAAATTTGGGTTAGACTTCAACCCTGGTCCCTCAGCACCAAGGGCAGATGGCACACGCGACGCAGAACCCAATATCATCGGTCCGTATGCCAACCTTGAGGGCCTCATCACCCGCATCTTAGTCCAAGGGACTGCCGTGAATGACCCTCCAGCTGACTCTGAGTCTGATGAAGCTCCTGCTGTACCGAAGCCAAAGCAGTCGAAGAAGCCAAAAGCTTCAAAGCCGGCCCCTTCACCAAAAATCTCAAGGGCGAAGCCATTGGCAACTGCACCTCCTGAAGACAGTGTGCAGTCTGAAGACGTATCCCGCGTCTCCAAGCCCCAGAAGGCCAAGATGCCTCAGCCACACACCGGCAAAGAGCTCACAGCTGCTGCCATTCTGCGCAGCGAAGCCATTGATCTGTCAAGTGATGAAGATCTTGGAGATGACGCTCTCGAGCAGCTCATCAAGAGCAAAGAAGAAGCTGAAATCTTCAACAATTTGCCTCTCTTTGATGTCGCCATCATCCACAACTTCATCGACGAATGGTTTGCCACACCAAACATCAGCTTCGAAGATCTGCAGCTGCCCGTTGGCCTCAGCGTCGCCTTCCAAGGCGCTATTGCTTCAGAACTTGCAATTGCCCAGCGCATTGTTGAACTGAAGCAGAAAATTGATCATGAAAAGGCTCAGTTCAAGAAGAATATGGCCAAGCTCAGCGTGCAAGAAGTAAAGAGCTTCAAGATCATGTTGCATGAGCTTAAGGAAAACTTTCTGAAGAAGCGTGCAGAAGCTCAGGGTTCACGTGAGCGAATGAAGTCTCTGGCTGAAAGATGTGTGCAAGCCTACAATGAGGCTGAGAAGCGCAAGGCACTTGGGCGTCCTGGCATCGACCCCAAGATGGCCGCAAAGAAAAAGAAGAAGACTGTTCCAGCTGAACCAGAGGCACCAAGGCAGGAAGCAGTTCCGATTGTCTTCCCAACTGCAACGACTGGCTCGAAGCCAAAGAGCCGGTCAACAGCTTCAGAGCTCAAGAAGACAAGAACTGCTGAGGCTGAAGCCAGGAAAAGGAAAAGCTCTGAAGCCTCTCCTACTGCCCCCAGCAAGAAAAGAGAAAGACCAAGAAATCTCGGGCTGCTCCCACAGAGCCCTTGATAGTTGAACCTATTTCTGTGGTTCACCCTAACGCAGAACGTCAACTGACGGTTCATGAGCCTGCTTCCACAGAGGCTCCTGAAGCTGAAGACATACCAGCAGCCGACCCCATCGCTGCTGAAGACATTGGTCATCAGGACAATGTACAAGATGATGCAGCCCTTCCTCAGTATGAACAAAGCGAACTCATCAGCATTGGTCGTCCTCTGACGCCAATTGCACAAGATGCGTCATGGGCGGATCGCCCTCAAGAGGAAGAAGACAATGAGGCCCAGCCCACTCCAACCCCACAGGCGTCGTCTGCATTCCGCAGGCTTCGCAAAGGTCCAAGGCCTCAAGTCTATGCTGAAGACATTCCGGTTGCATCAGCCGCAGAAGAAGCACCACAAGAGCCCACTCCTATGTTCCACCAAGAAGCAGTTCTCCAGGAGAACGTGCTTGTGACTGACCCTCCAGCTAGTCAAGCGGAGGCTGAAATTATTGAGGCTGCCACAACCAACACTGAAGCCAATGTGGAGCCCTCCCCACCAAAAGCTTCAGAAGACAGCGAAGCTACTGATCCAGACACTTCTGTTCCTGAGTCTGCTGCAGGTCCTCAATTTGATTACCATGTTGAGCACAGGCCTCATGTCCAGAAGCCAGTCCCAAGGCTGCCGAGGTTCCCAGGTCCTGCATCAGCACCTGGCTCCTTTAACATCAATAGCTTCAAGGCAGATAATACGTTCTTCAACAGCTCCAAGAACCCCTATTCAAGGGAAAGGATTTCATCAGATAGGTTCTGGAGCTATCCTCAGCGCAGCTACTATTCATGCATCCTATACAACCAAGGTCGCATCTTCCCGCACAAGCGCCTTGATGTTGAAGCCATTGCTGGTCTGCCCTGTTTAGAGGAAGCGTTGGATTGCTTCAAGCAAGTGGGTCTGCTGCAGTTTGTAACTGATGAAGAGCACTGGAATGAAGAGCTTCTGCTGCAATTCTATGCCACCCTCCACATCAAAGGATACAACAGAGATCCGAAGACTTGGGCCCTGGAGTGGATGACCGGCAATGTCCATCATGAAGCCAATGCATTCGATATCATTGAGCTCACCGGCCTGCCCACTCCTGGCGAACTCTTCGAGGAAGGCTGTCCACTACACACTGAAGCTCTTGAGAGCATATTCCAGAGGCCTGAACCAAATATGAGTCAGATGCTCTCCATGATGAAGCCATTGCCCCACGATGCTCCTTATCCAACAGAGTTCTTCGTTGAAGACTTTGAGTACCTGCCCAGAACCATCTATCACATTATCCGGCGGACTCTCTGGCCTATTAAAGGGCACTCTCCAAATGCCAAGATCGAGGGTGCAATGAAGACTCTGATATTCTGTATCCTTCATGGCAAATGCTTCAACGCACAGGATTTCTTCATACGCCAACTAGCTGCATCAGGCTCAGATCTGTTTGGTTTAAAGTACTATGCTCCTTGGGTAATGAGACTGATCAAGCTTCACTCTGCGATCTCATATCAGCCCTCAGCCCGCAACCATCGGATCTTCTTGCCAGATGTGGATACCTCTGCTGAAGCTATATATCCTGAGCCTGCCAAGCAACCTTTGAGTCTTCAGAATGCAGAACACCAGAGCTTCACTCAGAACGATGAAGGTGTTGAAGCCATCTCCAGGGTGTATCCTTTGGCTGGCACTACACGTGCGCCGCACCCTGCTTCAACTGAAGCCACTGATAGTGCAACTGCTTCAAGACCCAAGAAGCGCGCTCGTGTTCTCAATAACCGAGAGCTTCTTGTGGCCCTTCATCAAAAACAAGATAGGCATCATGACTGGCTAAAGCGTCAGATGAAAAGCCTCTTGGTGGATGTTAATCGTCTTCGAAATCTTGCCACCAAGAATGCTTTCGTCACTCATGAAACCTGTCGTCGTACATGGAAAGGGCTATCAATGATGTGTACTGAAGCTGAACTTGAAGAGGATGGCTTCACTGAGCGATTCAAGTTTGACACCACACCTCCTAGAAGGGCTGTGATGCGAAACACACCATCACTTGAAGACTCTGAGTTTTCTTCATCTGCTGCCACAGTCACTGCCAGAATCATTGATGAAGAAGACGATGCTACATCACCGCCACCTGCTTCAGCACCTCCAAGCTCTTCTGCACCGCCAAACACCTCCAACGACCCTGCTGCTTCTGGGAACGAATAGACACTCTATGTCTTCAAACCTTTTTGGTCCTTGCTGACAAAAGGGGGAGAAGCATATGGGTTGATAGTCTTCAAGCGGGTCCATATGGGCGGGTGCTTTATGTTTTGCTATATTTTGCTTCGTGCTTACAACTCTCGTTTTTGCTTCATTTGGTTCTTTGAGTTGTAACACTAAAACTCGATGGTCGTCTGCTACTTGTTTGCCACCCTGTTTTGCGAAGATAAATTCCGCACTTATCTCATTCTGCAGACGTCCATTTTCCATTATGCATGTCATTATCTTCATATACTTTCACATGCATAGTGGATTGTCATCATAAGCTGAAGTGGATCTCCACAAGTACAACCTGCCATGTGCATTTGCATTCCAAAAGCAAATTAACTTATATGCACATCTTCAGGGGGAGCCCTTGCAACTTATGAAGACAATTCCTTATCCTTTACAATTTCACAGACTATATTCCCCGTTGAAAACTTCAACTAGTTTGTCATCAATCACCAAAAAGGGGGAGATTGTAAGTGCATCTAGTGCCACCCCTAGTTGGTTTTGGAGTATTGACGACAAACCTAGTTGAGGGACTAATGTGTTTGTGAGAATTGCAGGATAACACAAGTAGAAGTCCCTCATTGATTCGGTTTCACTACCAGAGATGACCCCTAAAAATGTATGAAGACATTGAAGCCAAAGGTGGTATATGAAGATATTCACATTGAAGACTATGACAAAAGAAGACACGTTATGAAGCCTATGGAGCTCGAAGACTTAGATCTTTCGTAGTTCTTTTTCTTTTTGTGTTGAGTCATAGGAACCACCGTACTGTTAAGTGGGGTCCAGGAGAACCAGTCAGAATGACTGAAGTGATGCCTAAACCAAAAACCTATGTCTTCGAGTGAAGACAATGAGAGCGAATCTTGTCCAGAGCCGGACAAGTCAGCTTTGCTTGTAGCCCAAGTAAAGTTGCCATGAGAGTTTGAAATCTGACCGTTGAGACACGTGTCAGTTCCTTAGTGACCCAGGGTCATTTCGGACAAATCAGGTCGGGTTGCCAAGTGGCTATAAATAGCCCACCCCCTACAACCATAAACGGTTGGCTGCTCAGATTTCAGTGCACGGCTTTTGTCGTTTGAGAGCAACCCACCTCGAAGCCTTTGAGAGAAAATTCCTAGCGAGGAGAAAAGCCCTAACCACCCAGAGCCAGAGAACATTGGGCATCACTTAAGTCTTCTTGTCTGTGTGATCTGAAGACTTATTACACTTGAGGACTGTGCATCCCCAGACGGTTAGGCGTCGCGTTCAGAGCATCCAAGAGACATTGTGGATTGCCAGTGAACGAAGTCTGTGAAGGTTTGGGAGTCTACCTTGAAGACTTACCAGAGTGATTGGGCGAGGACTATGTGACCTTAGCTCAAGGAGAATACGGTGAGGACTTGGTGTCCTGAGCTGCGTGTTCAGGACTGGGTGTCCGGGACTGTGTGTCCTAAGGTTTAAATACCTAGCTGCTCCAACCAGACATACAGTTGTCACAGCAACTGGAACTGGTCCAACACATCATTGTCTTCAACGAGTCACTGGTTTCATATTCACTTCCTTTTACTTACTGATCACTCATTGTGAAGTCATTGCATGTCTGTTCTATCTTTTGTCTTCACAACGTGAGTGTATCATCTGTTTGGCTTCATAGTATCTTCCTACCTGATCCTAATTACACTACAGCTATTTGTCACTGTGCTTTCACTCTGTTGATACTTGACCATGGCTTGCCTAGTGTAGTCTAACTTCCGCTGCATAGTAATAGGCATATCTCTACTGTTTGTCTTCATAACTTCCACGTTTCGAAGACTTTCATAAAAAACGCCTATTCACCCCCCCTCTAGTCGATATAACGCACTTTCACCATTGTCCAAGTTGTCTTGTAGAACCGGGATACCGAGTCTGATCGGAATGTCTCCGGAGAAGGAATATCCTTCGTTGACCGTGAGAGCTTGTGATGGGCTAAGTTGGGACTCCCCTGTAGGGATTTGAACTTTCGAAAGTTGTGCCCACGGTTATGGGTAGATGGGAATTTGTTAATGTCCGGTTGTAGATAACATGAACCTTAACTCAATTAAAATGAATCAATCGCGTGTGTTGCCGTGATGGTCTCTTCTCGGCGGAGTCCGGGAAGTGAACACGGTGTTGGAGTAATGTTTGCCATAGGGTGTTCTATAGTTCTTCGTTCGTGCTTTGCCTTCTCTTCTCGCTCTCTTTTGCGAACAGGTTAGCCACCATATATGCTAGTTGCTTGCTGCAGCTCCACATATTACCTTGCCTTACCTATAAGCTTAAATAGTCTTGATCGTGAGGGTGCCAGATTGCTGAGTCCCCGTGACTCACAGATTATTTCCAAACCAGACGCAGGGACCAATGATTCCGTCCCAGGTGACACGCCTGAGCTCAAGTGGGAGTTCGACGAAGACTCACGCCGTTACTATGTGTCTTTCCCTGATGATCAGTAGTGGTGCCTAGTTGGGGCGATCGGGGACCATGTCGCAATGTTGGGGTTGATCTTTTATTTTGGTACCGTAGTCGGACCATGAGTGTATGGATGATTGTAATGTTATTCATGTATTTGTGTGATGTGGTGAGTGTAAGCTAACTATGTACCGTTTTCCCCTATTATCTATTTACATGGGTTGTTGTGAAGATTACCTTACTTGCGACATTGCTTTCAATGCGGTTATGCCTCTAAGTCGTGCTTCGACACGTAGGAGATATAGCCGCATCGAGGGCGTTACAATTTCTCATCATCAGATTCAGGATCTATGGTATTGTCCGAATCAACATATTTAATGAGAGCCGCCATGAGCTCTCCCATGTCATTGCAGTGACATTTGAGCCACCCTAACTTCTGCTTGAGGGGGATGAAATGGCAATTTTTCTCTGGAATTGGAACAGCGGAACCAACATTGATGCTATCCAATGACTGGATAATGGCTGAAACCCGGCGGACCCAGTGGTGGGCTGACTCATCTTCTCACTACACGCAAGCATCTAGATCAATAATCAATAGGGGCTGCTTACATATGTCTTTAAAATTCTGAATGAAACACATCTTTAACTCGGCCCATGAATTGATAGAATTGGGGGGTAGCCCCTTTAACAAGGTTCGAGCCGGCCCATCCAACATCATAGTGAAGTACTTGGCGCTTACAGCATCGTTCACGTCTAGCATCTCCATAGCCAGCTCGTAGCTCTCGATCCAAGCCTCGGGCGGAAGATCAGCTGTGTAATTAGGTACCATGCTACGACCTTTAAAATCTTTAGGTAGACGCTCGTTACACAGAGCAGGCACTAGGCATGGCACACCCACTGTCCTGGAAGTCATCCTGTCCTCCACAGACGCTGAAACGTTAAGCTAGAGCTGCTGATGAGCCGCTAATTGAGCCGCCAGTTCTGCCTCTTGACATGCTCTCACCTGATCCCTGATGGCTTGAACATTATTATCATCACGGGGCGGGTCATGCCCATTCATGGGGCAGGTTACGACGTCGTTCGCTACTGGAAACCGGCGGTGACTCAATACACTGGTTGTAGCTTTGACTATGGCACGAAGTCGAATGAATTTTCTCTCGGCTGTAAGAGTACGCTGCCTGTTGAGCCACAGCTGTCTGAAGAAGTTGCACGACATTCCGGGTCTCTATCGCAACTGGGGACTCGCCTTCAACTGGAAGAGCCGCTAGTCACGAGGCTGCAGCAATCATGTTATCCAGCGGGTTGGAGTAATGACCCGGTGGTGTAGGCACTCGCTAAGGCGGGGTCAAATTCAAACGAGGTGGGTCTGTTATGCGGGGCTAAGCTGTCGCCCCAGTCGCGGGTGCTTCTGCGGCCCAGGTCACACCGAACGGGTTACTTGGCCATGCTCCAGAAGTAATAAAAAGGTTTCGCCCCTCAAACTACGGAGGTAGGCGGTTTTGATGCCTCCTTCCAAGAACAACATTTGACGCATTCTGATCCAAGTTTAACCAGAAAGCATCTTCCTGAATCCGTTGTGACTCGGCCTCCAACGCGGCTCGCTCCGTTTCCATCCTGATGTTTTCCGCGGTAAGCTCCACTCTAGCTTGGGCTATCTCATCATGCAGTTTTGCAACCTCTACATTATGATGTGCTTGAGTCGTCGGGGTTACCTCTGTGGCCAACAGAGTTGCCAAGGCATCCAAAAGCTCGGATAAGACCTGAGCCGGCGGGCGTGCAGAGCTGCTCGCCCTGGCCGTCGCAGCAGCCATTGAACCGGAGGTCATAGTCGTGATAGTCGATGAGTTCACCATCTGTTGTGTAACGGCCATTAAGATAGCATCCCTGCTCGGCGGCTCATAGGAGTCTGGAATAATGTCGCCGTCGGAGTAGCCGCCAAGCCCGCCGTCTTGTAGTTCATTGATTGACTCGGTTTCGCCGGTTGAAGAATCATCCCCTGAATAGATGGCAGTCTCTCCACCAGACACATAGCCTTCCTCAAGATCCGCTCCATGAACAAAACCAACAAAGGCACGCTTCCGAGCAGGTTGGACCTTGGCGGGTTGCGCGTGCCGAGTCGTCTCAATGGTGTCGGTGCAGGAGTCTGGCTCAGGCTCCGACTGCCAATCTTGCTGAAGAAAACATGAATTTTCACGAAGGGGACCTGGTACCCGTACTCGATTGAATCGGCCTCGGGACCCCAGCCAACGTCGTCGATGTAGATCTTGCCGCAGCGGCTCTTAGTTATCAGGCCCATGACATATCCCTTGATCCCTGAGAAGCTGCCCTTCAAGAACCCGAAACCACCATGCGAGGGACCCACGTTGGGCGCCAACTATCATGGATTTGTCACGGAAGCTGTCCTAGCAAAAGGACTTAGGTGTGGAGCCATTGCAACGTAGTTAGCTTGAAGGGGTTGATCGGGAACAAAGGACACAAAGGGTTTACCCAGGTTCGTCCCCTCTCAGTGAGGTGAAAGCCTACTCCTACTTCTAGTATTATTGCTTGAATTTTGATTACAAGGGAGCGAATACGCTTGACCTAGTTCTCGATTGATTGTCTCTTTACCTAATCCGCCACCGGGTCTCACCTTTGTATACACAAGTCGAGACCCGGAGGCTTACAAAGTCCCGGCCGGCTCACACAACGTGACCGGTTCGGTTTCTAACTAGTCGTGCCTTACAGGGCAAGTCATCATATGGCGGTTCATAGGCTCAGGTCTTGGGCTTTCACCAGGCATGCCTCCATAATTCATCGCCTTCACACTTCTACTTGGGACTCCTTGGACCTTCTTCATATTAAACTACCAATGGGTCACACCTTAGAGCTATTCCCCAACACCTTGTGTGCTATCAAATGTCACAACGTAACTAGGAGATCAAAAAGATGCTCTACAGGTATCTCTGAAGGTGTTTGTTGAGTTGGCATAGATCAATATTAGGATTTGTCACTCCGAGTATCGGAGAGGTATCTCTAGGCCCTCTCGGTAATACACATCATAAGCTTGCAAGCAAATTACTAAGGAGTTAGTAATAAGATGATGTATTACGGAATGAGTAAAGAGACTTTCTGGTAACGAGATTGAACTAGTTATGAAGATACCTACGATCGAATCTCGGGCAAGTAACATACCGATGGACAAAGGGAATTACGTATGTTGTCATAACAGTTCGACCAATAAAGATCTTCATAGAATATGTAGGAGCCAATTGCCTAGCTGTGTGCGGCGCCCCCTCCACCGTTTACACCCCCGGTTATATTTTTGTAGTGCTTAGGCAAAGCCATGCGGATATCACTTCACCATCACCTTCACCATGTCGTCGTGCTGTCGGAACTCATCTACTACCTCCCCATCTTGCTAAATCAAGAAGGTAGAGGATGTCACTCAGCTGAACGTGTGCAGAATGCAGAGGTGGCATACGTTCGGTACTTGATCGGTTGAAGCTCGAAGAAGTTTGACTACATCAACCGCGTTGTTAAATGCTTCCGCTTACGGTCTATGAGGGTACATAGACATACTCTTCCCCTCGCTGTTATGCATCTCCATGGATAGATCATTGCGTGTGCATAGAAATTTTTTGTTTTCCATGCAACGTTTCCCAACACCAAAACATTGGAACCAAATATGCATTTGTCCCAACACCCATGCAAGCTAATATCTCTGTTTAATTATAATGAGTTTTCTGTGTAAAAATTCTTATAAAACAATCAAATTTCACGTACAATTATAAAATAATCTTCCCATGTCAATAGATTGGAAATATTATCAAGGTTCCTAATGCAGCATTCTTTGTATTTTGAAAGAAGACAAATTCATTATTCTATGAACTGGGTAACTCAGGCCAACGCCTAGTTACATTGATATCGAGTTAGCCAACTCACCGAGAACTACCTGTGTGCAACATACCCCAATGTTTGATTAAATGAAGGAAATCATTCAATTCTTCATTGTGTCTTACCATGTAAAGTAACTCAATCTCATGTTCAACTACCAGGTAATGGTACACAAACTGAATATTACGGCAAACATCCCTGATCAGCCAATTCATGTTGCTGGTCAATAATACCTTGGGACATTCAGGTTTAGAGAGGTGATATGTCTCCAACGTATCTATAATTTTTGATTGTTCCATGCTGTTATATAATCAATCTTGGATGTTATATAATCATTTTATATCATTTTTGGTACTAACATATTGACATAGTGCAAAGTGCCAGCTGCTTTGTTTGCATGTTTTTTAAATCGCAGGTAATCAATATCAAACGGAGTCCAAACGCAGAGAAACTTTTCGTAGATTTTTTGGACCAGAAGACAACCAATGGGCCGAGGAAGCACCTGGGGGCTGCTCCAAGGGGAGCACAACCCACTAGGGCATGCCCTGGTGGGTTGTGCCCACCTCGGGTGCCCCCCGGACCGCCTCTTTACTCTATAAATACCCCAATATTCCAGAAACCCTTGGGGAGTCGACAAAAATCAATTACAGCCGCCGCAGAGTTCAGAACCACAAGATCCAATGTAGACACCATCACGGAGGGGTTCACCACTTCCATTGGTGCCTCTCCAATGATGCGTGAGTAGTTCTTTGTAGACCTTCGGGTCTGTAGTTAGTAGCTAGATGGCTTCCTCTCTCTCATTTGATTCTCAATACAATGGTCTCTTGGAGATCCATATGATGTAACTCTTTTGTGGTGTGTTTGTTGGGATGCGATGAACTTTGAGTTTATGATCAGATCTATCTCTTTTTATCCATGAAAGTTATTTGAGTTTCTTTGACCTCTTATATGCATGATTTCTTATAGCCTCATATTTATTCTTTGATATTTGGGTTTTGTTTGGCCAACTTGATCTATTTATCATGCAATGGGAAGAGGTGGTTTGTAGTGGGTTCGATCTTACGGTGCTTGATCCCAGTGACAAAAGGGGAACTAACATGTATATATGGTTTCTACTAAGGATAAAACGATGTGGTCTATTTCTACACCAATAGAACTTGTCTACATCATGTCATCGTTCTTATTGGATTACTCCATTTCTCCATTGTCGGGGGAAATGACACCCATGGGATCCCGGAGAACCCCTTTCTATGGTTGGCGGGGCGCGGGGCTGTGCGAAGAGCAGGTCTGAAAGATCAGCGCGGGGGCATTTTTACCTAGGTTCGGGCCGCAAACGATGCGTAAAACCCTAGTCCTGCTTGTTTGTGTATATTTGGAGTTCTTGAGTTCTTAAACTAGCTGCGGTGCATGCCTAGTTCAAAAAAGTTCGAATCCTTCCACAGTCCGCCTCGGGCCTCCTTTTATATGTCAAAGGGGTCACCACATTGGCACACAAGAGGTGGAAAGTATCTACAGTGTACAAGTTTTTCACCAGGCACCATAGGACAAACACATTTAATGCGCTGCCAACATGCCCTCTTGCTTTATCGGGGACGACAATGAAGCTTGTTCCATCCCTCGCCACCTCGCCTGGCTTCGATGCATGTCCAAGCTGACGAGGCATGCGGCGCCATGCTGGCTGGCTGGTGCTGGGCTGGTGCGGTGACAGGGTCTTCACGAAGATCTGCATGCCACCACGCAGGTGCTTGCCTAGATGGCCTAGAAATTGCATGCTGCCACACAGGAGCTTGCCTAGTTGGCAGGTTGGTTGCCGCGTCGGCACGGTCGTGGGGTAGCGAAACGTTGGTGGGTGCGGGCCTAGCCGTGGCCCCGCAAATTCCCCCAGCAGGGGTCTTGCCGGGGCTTCGTGGCCGTCCCCGTCAAGCATCTTGCCGAGGGTTTTCATCTGTCCCCGGCAAGGATCTTGCCGGGGGGCCCGACAACGATCTTGTCAGGGGTCTTCTTCTTCTGGTCCCCTGCAAGACTGCGTGCCCCCACGCAGGCGCCTCCAAGCCTTGGTATTGATGTTGTCAATGGTGTCAAAACTCTCAGGCTCAAGGGCGGCGGCCTTGCTGTTATTGGGCAAATCTCCCCGACAAGGCTCTTTCCGGGGCTATGTAGGCCGCCCCGACAAGGTCCTTGCCGGGGGAAGTCTACCTTGTCCTTTTGCTCCTCGCGCCTCTGGCTTGAGTACTGCCTTGGCAATCTTGTATCTTTCCTTCCTCTGCCCCGCCAAGCATGGTCGCAAGTGTGGCTACAACTGCCCGTGCACAAGTAAAGGGGTACAGAAAGGCCCCTACTTTTGTACACCGACAGGAGCCTCCGGTCCTGGGCCACACATAAGTGTGAAGCATTGTTGGGCCAGGCCCAAAATGGTGCGCGGGAACGCGTGGCAGAGTTTTAACTGCGATAACTCCTTTGCCAGTTGTGCTTCCCGACGACCCGCATTGAGTGTGTGACATGGGGGTCGTGCATGGAACGGTCGTAGCACGCTTGCGTCACCTCGTGGTGAATAGTAAATAGGCGGCCCGCAGCTTCCCTATAAAAAAGAGGAAACCGCAAGGGTGTTGCTCATTTACCCTCTGCGCCCTTTCCAATCTTCGAACTGTTGTTCCCCTCTTCTTCTCCAAGCACGAACCGAAGCCTTCGCCTCTGCCCGCCGCCACCGCGCCCCCATTGCTCTTGATCCCTCACCCCCTCTCATCCGCCATGGCGCCCAAGACAGGCAAGGGCAAGGGAGCGGGCAAGGACGTCGGGGGGAAGGAGGCGCCGGAGAGCGAGTTGGTGGAGATGCGGACGCACTGTGCCCTCTTCACCTCGATGGTCGACGCGCTCATCCTCAAGGAGAAGTTCCGGCCGCTGTGGGGGAGGGAGACGTCTAGGCATCCCACCACGTGCATCATCCCGGCCTCCTTTGCCAAGGACGGTCCAAACCGATATCCTTTCTTTGTCGACTATTTCTCCTGCGGGCTCTGCCCCCTTTCTCAGATTTCTTCAACGACATCATGCACACTTACAGCTTCCATCTTCTGGACTTCATGCCAAAGGCCATGCGTGCATGGCCTTCTTTGCCCACCTTTGTGAGGGCTTTGCCGAAGTGCATCCCAGCACGACGCTCTTTCGCCACTACTTCACCCCTCACATCCAGCCAGGGGGTGCCATATCTGGCTGCATCATCTGGATCCCGAGGACCCAGAGCAGGGGCACGTACCTGGAGGGTGCCCAAAAGGAGAGGTGGGACGAGTGGCGGGGGCGGTGGTGCTGGATCGAGGAGGCAGATCCGTAGGAGTTCTGCTGAGTCCGTCGGAGGCCGCCGGTCCACAGCAAGGACTGGGGCGTTCTCGACGCCGACAATGAGAAGCTCACGGTTGCCATCACCAGGATCCACTGCCTCACCTCCGTCGGGCTCACTCTCGAGATGATCGATGCTGATTTCATCCGTCGCCGGATTGCCCTGCTGCCCAATAAGGGGAGGCCGACCTGGGATTTCAGGAATGCGGCCGATATCATGAGGCTCCGCCCCGGCCTAAACCACAACTTCACGGTGCTGCAGCATGCTCATCTTTGCCAGAGGCTTTTTCAGCTCAAGGTCAACGAGGTCGACAAGGTCGAGAGGACCGGCAAGGCCGAGAAGACCGGCAATGCTGCCAGGGCTGGCAAGTCTCTATTCGGGTTGCCAACGGGGGTGGTCCCGTTGATAAACAACTCCAGGCAGACCGCAACCATCGCGATGAGGCCGGTTTTCAATGCACATGGCCTCGATCTGACTTGGGCTGAGCCAACGGCGGAGCTGGCGTAGGCATTCTTCGACAACTTGTCAGAGAGATATGTCCATGATGAGCCGCAGCTCATCCGTGACACCACTGAGGAGGAGCTAGCATACATTACCACTAGATCAGAGGAGGCAACACTCGCCGAGGAGGCTAGCAGCCTCGGCACCATGGAGGATGAGGCCGATGCGGCCGCGGAAGAGAGGGAGTTCGCCGTGTGGGCGGGATCTACCGGGGAACCCAACGGAGCCGGCGTTGGGGTCCCCCTTGTTGAAGAAGTAGTCGAGGAGTCAGCCAAAGAGGAGACCGGTGCGGATGACACCCCGGCCCCACGGAGGAAACGCGTCCCGCGGCGGGCTGGCTCCGGCAAGCTAGTCCGCCCAGCAAGACTACACAGGGGCAACAGGCCCAGGCGTAGCCCGCGCACCCGACAAGGGCTGCGGCAGCGAAGAAAGCAGCGGCCGCCGCCTCTTCCTCATCCACGTGGCGCAGGACCCCATCCCCTTCTCCCCCTCTTACGGAGGCCTCCCCGGAGGCCGACTTTGACCTTAGGTCCTTTAGCCCGAAGAGGAAGAGGAGGCCAATGGATGAGGATGAGTAGGCATTGTTGGGGAACATAGTAATTTCAAAAAATTTCCTACACACATGCAAGATCATGGTGATGCACAACAACGAGAAGGAAGAGTATCGTCTACATACCCTCGTAGACCGTAAGCGGAAGCGTTATGACAACGCGGTTGATGTAGTCGTATGTCTTCACGATCGACCGATCTAGTACCGAAGAGACGGCACCTCCATTTTCTGCACACATTCGGCTCGGCGACGTCCAACGAACTCACGATCCAGTAGAGCTTCAAGGGAGAGCTTCGTCGGCACGACGGTGTGATGACGGTGGTGATGTTACTAATGGAACAGGGCTTCACCTAAGCACCACTATGATATTACCGAGGTGGATTGTGGTGGAGGGGGGCACCGCACACGGCTAAAGATCAATGGGGTGCCCCCTCCCATTTATATAAAGGAGTGGAGGAGGGGGAGGGGCCGGCCTCTCTAAGCGCGCCCCAAGGGAGTCCTACTCCCACCGGGAGTAGGATTTCCCCCTTCCCTTTGTTGGTTCTAGGAGAGAAGGAAGGAAGAAGAAGAAGGAAGGAAAGGGGGCCGGCCCCCCTCCCAATTCGGATTGGGCTTGGGGAGCGCCCCCCCTCCTTAGCTTCTTTTCCCTCTCTTCCACTAAGGCCCATATACCACCCGGGGGGTTCCGGTAACCTCCCGGTGCTCTGGTATACTTCCGATTTCACACAAAACCATTCCGATGTCCAAACATAGGCTTCCAATATATCGATCGTTACGTCTCGACCATTTCGAGACTCCTTGTCATGTACGTGATCAAATACGGAACTCCGAACTACCTTCGGTACATCAAAACACATAAACTCATAATACCGATTGTCACCGAACGTTAAGCGTGCGTTCCCTACGGGTTCGAGAACAATGTAGACATGACCGAGACATGTCTTCGGTCAATAACCTATAGCGGAACATGGATGCTCATATTGGTTCCTACATATTCTCCGAAGATCTTTATTGGTCAAATGCATAACGATATACGTTGTTCCCTTTGTCATCGGTATGTTACTTGTCCGAGATTCGATTGTCGGTATCTCAATACCTAGTTCAATCTCGTTATCGGCAAGTCTCTTTACTCATTCCGTAATGCTACATCCCGTAACTAACACATTAGCTACATTGCTTGCAAGGCTTGTAGTGATGTACATTACCGAGAGGGCCCAGAGATACCTCTCCAAGAATCGGAGTGACAAATCCTAATCTTGATCCATGCCAACTC
Source organism: Triticum aestivum (assembly GCF_018294505.1). Lineage (NCBI taxonomy): Eukaryota > Viridiplantae > Streptophyta > Magnoliopsida > Poales > Poaceae > Triticum > Triticum aestivum. The sequence goes on from NC_057794.1 coordinate 194,361,267, forward strand.
AACAAACACCATCGGAGACACCTGTAGAGCACCTTTATAATCACGCAATTACGTTGTGACGTTTGGTAGCGCACAAAGTGTTCCTCTGGTATTCGGGAGTTGCATGATCTCATAGTCATCGGAACATGTATAGTTATGGAGAAAGCAATAGCAACAAACTAAACGATCATCGTGCTAAGCTAACGGATGGGTCAAGTCAATCACATCATTCTCTAATGATGTGATCCCGTTAATCAAATGAAAACTCATGTCTATGGTTAGGAAACATAACGATCATTGATTCAACGAGCTAGTCAACTAGAGGCAAACTAGTGACACTCTGTTTGTCTAGTTATTCACACATGTACTAAGTTTCCGGTTAATACAATTCTAGCATGAATAATGAACATTTATCATGATATAAAGAAATATAAATAACAACTTTATTATTGCCTCTAGGGCATATTTCCTTCAGCCTCCCACTTGCACTAGAGTCAATAATCTAGATTACATTGTAATGATTCTAACACCCATGGGGTCTTGGTGTTGATCATGTTTTGCTCGTTGATGTCTACTACACAACCTTTTTCTTGTAGACGTTGTTGGTCCTCCAAGTGCAGAGGTTTGTAGGACAGTAGCAAATTACCCTCAACTGGATGGCCTAAGGTTTATCAATCCGTAGGAGGCGTTAGATGAAGATGGTCTCTCTCAAGCAACCCTGCAACCAAATAACAAAGAGTCTCTTGTGTCCCCAACACACTCAATACAATGGTAAATTGTATAGGTGCACTAGTTCGGCGAAGAGATGGTGATACAAGTGGTATATGGATGGTATATAAAGGTATTTGTAATCTAAAAATATAAAAATAGTAATGCAATGCGTTGAAACAAGACCTAGGGTTCATACTTTCACTAGTGCAAGTTCTCTCAACAATAATAACATAGTATGATCATATAACTATCCCACAACATGCAACAAAGAGTCACTCCAAAGTCACTAATAGCAGAGAACAAACGAAGAGATTATTGTAGGGTACGAAACCACTTCAAAGTTATCCTTTCTGATCGATCTATTCAAGAGTCCGTAGTAAAATAACACAAAGTTATTCTTTCCGTTCAATCTATCCTAGAGTTCGTACTAGAATAACACCTTAAGACACAAATCAACCAAAACCCTAATGTCACCTAGATACTCCAATGTCACCTCAACTATCCGTGGGTATGATTATGCGATATGCATCACACAATATCAGATTCATCTATTCAAACCAACCCAAAGAACTTCCAAGAGTTCCCCAAAGATTCTACCGGAGAGTCAAGACGAAGACATGTGCCAATCCCTATGCATAGGTTCATGCCGGAACCCGCAAGTTGATCACCAAAACATACATCAAGTGGATCAATAGAATACCCCATTATCACCACAGGTATCCCATGCAAGACATACATCAAGTGTTCTCAAATCCTTAAAGACTCAGTCTGATAAGATAACTTCAAAGGGAAAACTCAATCCATTACAAGAGAGTAGAGGGGGAGAAACATCATAAGATCCAACTATAATAGCAAAGCTCACGATACATCAAGATCGTACCACCTCAAGAACAAGAGAGAGAGAGAGAGAGATCAAACACATAGCTACTGGTACATACCCTCAGCCCTGAGGGAGAACTACTCCCTCCTCGTCATGGAGAGCGCCTGGATGATGAAGATGGCCACCGGTGAGGAGTTCCCCCTCCAGCAGGGTGCCGGAACGGGTCTAGATTGGTTTTCGGTGGCTACGGAGGCTTATGGCGGCGGAACTCCCGATCTATTATGCTCCTCAAAGTTTTTAGGGTATATGGGTATATATAGGAGGAAGAAGTACGTCGGTGGATCTCCGGGCTGTCCACGAGGCAGGGGGGCGCGCCCAGGGGGTGGGCGCGCCCCCACCCTCGTGGGAAGCCCGGGCCTCTCCTGGTCCATCTCCGATACTCCGTGGGCTTCTTCTAGTCCAAAAATAAGTTCCGTGAAGTTTCAGGTCAATTGGACTCCGTTTGATTTTCCTTTTCTGCGATACTCTAAAACAAGGAAAAAATAGAAACTGGCATTGGGCTCTAGGTTAATAGGTTAGTCCCAAAAATCATATAAAATAGCATATAAAACATCCAAGTTTGATAATATAATAGCTTGGAACAATCAAAAATTATAGATACATTGGAGTCGTATCAGCATCCCCAAGCTTAATTCTTGCTCGTTCTCGAGTAGGTAAATGATAAAAACAAAATTTTTGATGTGGAATGCTACCTAACATTTTATCCATGTAGTTCTATTTATTGCGGCAAGAATATTCAGATCCATAAGATTCAAGACAAAAGTTGAATATTGACATAAAAATAATAATACTTCAAGCATACTAACCAAGCAATTATGTCTGGCTATGCTCTATCTTCACCACACAAAATATTTAAATCATTCACAACCCCGATGACAAGCCAAGCAATTGTTTCATACTTTTGGTGTTCTCAAACTTTTTCAATCTTCACGTAATACATGAGCGTGAGCCATGGACATAGCACTATATGTGGAATAGAATGGTGGTTGTGGAGAAGACAAAAAGGAGAAGATAGTCTCACATCAACTAGGCGTATGAACGGGCTATGGAGATGCCGATCAATAGATATATATGTGAGTGAGTTGGGATTGCCATGCAACGGATGCACTAGAGCTATAAGTCTATGAAAGCTCAAAAAGAAACTAAGTGGGTGTGCATCCAACTTCTGCTCACGAAGACCTAGGGCATTTTGAGGAAGCCCATCATTGGAATATACAAGCTAAGTTCTATAATATTAAATTCCCACTAGTATATGAGAGTGACAACATAGGAGACTCTCTCTCATGAAGATCATGGTGCTACTTTGAAGCACAAGTGTGGTAAAAGGATAGTAGCATTGTCCCTTCTCTCTTTTTCTCTTCTTTTTTTATTTGGCCTTTTCTCTTATTTTTTATGGCCTCTCTTTTTTTAGTCTGGAGTATCATCCCGACTTGTGGGGGAATCATAGTCTCCATCATCCTTTCCTCGCTGGGACAATGCTCTAATAATGATGATCATCACACTTTTATTTACTTACAACTCAAGAATTACGACTCGATACTTAGAACAAAATATGACTCTATATGAATGCCTCTGGTAGTGTACCGGGATGTGCAATGACTCATGATTGACATGTATGAAATAATTATGAACGGTGGCTTTGCCACAAATACAATGTCAACTACATGATCATGCATAGCAATATGAAAATGATGGAGAGTGTCATAATAAATGGAATGGTGGTAAGTTGCATGGCAATATATCTCAGAATGGCTATGCAAATGCCATGATAGGTAGGTATGGTGGCTGTTATGAGGAAGGTATATGGTGGGTTTAAGGTACCGGTGAAAGTTGCGCGGTACTAGAGAAGCTAGCAATGGTGGAAGGGTGAGAGTGCGTGTAATCCATGGACTCAACATTAGTCATAAAGAACTCACATACTTATTGAAAAAATCTATTAGTTATCGAAACAAAGTACTACGTGCATGCTCCTAGGGGGATAGATTGGTAGGAAAAGACCATCGCTCGTCCCCGACCGCCACTCATAAGGAAGATAATCAATAAATAAATCATGCTCCGACTTCATCACATAATGGTTCACCATACGTGCATGCTATGGGAATCACAAACTTCAACACAAGTATCTCTCAAATTCACAACTACTCAACTAGCATGACTCTAATATCACCATCTTCATATCTCAAAACAATCATCAAGTATCAAACTTCTCATAGTATTCAATGCACTTTATATGAAAGTTTGTATTATATCTCTCTTGGATGCCTATCATATTAGGACTAAATTCATAACCAAAGCAAACTTCCATGCTGTTCTAAAAGACTCTCAAAATAATATAAGTGAAAGATAAGAGTTCAAAATTTTCTTCAAAATAAAACCACCGCCGTGCTCTAAAACAATATAAGTGAAGCACTAGAGGAAATGACAAACTACTCCAAAAGATATAAGTGAAGCTCAATGAGTAAACGAATAATTACGCAACTATGTGAAGACTCTCTAACATTTAATAATTTGAGATCTTGGTATTTTATTCGAACAGCAAGCAAAACAAAAGAAAATAGAATGACGCTCCAAGCAAAACACATATCATGTGGCGAATAAAACTTTAGCTCCAAGTAATTTACCGATGAACGAAGAAGAAAGAGGGGATGCCTTCCGGGGCATCCCCAAGCTCAGGCTCTTGCCACTCCTTGTTCCATAATCCATCAAAACTTAACCCAAAACTTGAAAACTTCACAACACAAAACTTAACAGAAAACTCGTAAGCTCCGTTAGTATAAGAAAATAAATCACCACTTTGGTACTGTAATGAACTCATTCTTGATTTATACGGCTGTTAAACCTACTGCATTCCAACTTCTCTATGGTTCATACCCTCCGATACTACTCATAGATTCATCAAAATAAGCAAACACCACATAGAAAACTGAATCTGTCAAAAAACAGAACAGTCTATAGTAATCTGGATCAAACGTATACTTTTGGAACCCCAAAAATTCTAAAATAAATTGCTGGACGTGAGTAATTTATCTATTAATCATATTCAAAAATAATTAACTAAATATCACTTTCCCAATACAAATGGCAGCAATTCTCGTGAGCGCTAAAGTTTCTGTTTTTTACAGCAACATCAAAAAGACTTTCCGCAAGTCTTCCCAACGGTTCTACTTGGCACAAACACTAATTAAAAGCATAAAACCACATATAAACAGAGTCTAGATGAATTATTTATTACTAAACAGGAACAAAAAGCAAGGAACAAAAATAAAATTGGGTTTCCTCCCAACAAGCGCTAATGTTTAATGCCCCTAGCTAGGCATGATGATTTCAATGATGCTCACATAAAGGATAAGAATTGAAACATAAAGAGAGCATCATGAATAATATGACTAGCACATTTATGTCTAAACCACTTCCTATGTATATTGATTTTGTCAGCAAACAACTTGTGGGAACAAGAATCCACTTGCATAGGAAGGTAAAACAAGCAAAACTTCAAAACATTAAGCTCATAGAGAGGAAACTTGATATTATTGCAACTCCTACAAGCATATATTCCTCCCTCATAATAATTTTCAGTAGCATCATGAATGAATTTAACAATATAACCATCACATAAAGCATTCTTTTCATGATCTACAAGCATCGAATTTTTATTACTCCACATAAGCAAATTTCTTCTAATGAATAGTAGTGGGAGCAAACTCAACAAAATAACTATCATGTGACGCATAATCCAATTGAAAACTAAAATCACGATGACAAGTTTCATGGTTATAATTATTATTTATAGCATACATGTCATCACAATAATCATCATAGATAGCAACTTTGTTCTCATAATCAATTGGAACCTCTTCTGAAATAGTGGAATCATTACTAAATAATGTGATGACCTCTCCACATCCAGTTTCATCAATATAATCATCGTAAAGAGGATGCATGCTATCATCAAAATAATTTTGCTCATCAAGACTAGGGGGACAAAAAATATCATCTTCATGAAACATAGAACCCCCAAGCTTGTGTTTTTGCATATCATTAGCATCATGGATGTTCAAAGAATTCATACTAACAACATTGCAATCATGCTCGTCATACAAGGATTTAGTGCCAAATATTCTAATGCATTATTCTTCTAACACTTTGGCACAATTATTGGAATCCTTATTTCCATGAAAGACATTAAAAAGATGAAGCATATGAGGTATCCTCATTTCCATTTTTTTACAATTTCCTTTTATAAACTAAACTAGTGATAAAACAAGAGACAAAAAGATTTGATTGCAAGATCTAAAGATATACCTTCAAGCACTAACCTCCCCGACAATGGCGCCAGAAAAGAGCTTGATGTCTACTACACAACCTTCTTGTAGACGTTGTTGGGCCTCCAAGTGCAGAGGTTTGTAGGATAGTAGAAAATTTCCCTCAAGTGCATGACCTAAGGTTTATCAATCCGTAGGAGATGTAGGATGAAGATGGTCTCTCTCAAGCAACCTTGCAACCAAATAACAAAGAGTCTCTTGTGTCCCTAACACACCCAATACAATGGTAAATTGTATAGGTGCACTAGTTCGGCGAAGAGATGGTGATACAAGTGGTATATGGATGGTAGATAAAGGTATTTGTAATCTAAAAATATAAAAATAGCAAGGTAACTAATGATAAAAGTGAGCACAAACGGTAATGCAATGCGTTGAAACAAGGCCTAGGGTTCGTACTTTCACCAGTGCAAATTCTCTCAACAATAATAACATAGTTGGATCATATAACTATCCCTCAACATGCAACCAAGAGTCACTCCAAAGTCACTAATAGCGGAAAACAAACGAAGAGATTATGGTAGGGTACGAAACCACCTCAAAGTTATCCTTCCTGATCGATCTATTCAAGAGTCCGTTGTAAAATAACACAAAGCTATTCTTTTCGTTCAATCTATCCTAGAGTTCGTACTAGAATAACACCTTAAGACACAAATCAACCAAAACCCTAATGTCACCTAGATACTCCAATGTCACCTCAAGTATCCATGGGTATGATTATACGATATGCATCACACAATATCAGATTCATCTATTAAAACCAACACAAATAACTTCAAAGAGTGGCCCAAAGATTCTTCCGGAGGGTCAAGACGAAAACGTGTGCCAACCCATATGCATAGGTTCATGGGAAGAACCCGCAAGTTGATCACCAAAACATACATCAAGTGGATCAATAGAATACCCAATTGTCACCACAAGTATCTCACGCAAGACATACATCAAGTGTTCTCAAATCCTGAAAGACTCAATCTGATAAGATAACTTCAAAGGGAAAACTCAATACATTACAAGAGAGTAGAGGGGGAGAAACATCATAGGATCCAACTATAATAGCAAAGCTCGCGATACATGAAGATAGTACCACCTCAAGAACACGAGAGAGAGAGAGAGATAGCAAACACATAGCTACTAGTACATATCTTCAGCCCCGAGGGAGAACTACTCCCTCCTTGTCATGGAGAGCGCTAGGATGATGAAGATGGCCACCGGTGAGGGGTTCCCCCTCCGGAAGGTTGCCGGAACGGGTCTAGATTGGTTTAAGGTGGCTACGAAGGCTTATGGCAGCGGAACTCCCGATCCATTGTGCTCCTCAAAGTGTTTAGGGTATACGGGTATATATAGGAGGAAGAAGTACGTCGGTGGATCTCCGGGCTGTCCACGAGGTAGGGGGGCGCGCCTAGGTGGGTGGGCGCGCCCCCACCCTCGTGGGCAGCCCGGGACTCTCCTGGTCCATCTCTGATACTCCGTGGGCTTCTTCTGGTCCAAAAATAAGTTCCGTGAAGTTTCAGGTCAATTGGACTCCGTCTGATTTTCCTTTCCTGCAATACTCTAAAACAAGGAAAAAACAGAAACTGGCACTGGGCTCTAGGTTAATAGGTTAGTCCCGAAATCATATAAAATAGCATATAAAACATCCAAGGTTGATAATATAATAGCATGGGACAATCAAAAATTATAGATACGTTGGAGCCGTATCACTCGTGAGAGAGGCTAAGTCAACGGGTCTGCAACATATAGATCCGTATGTATCTTGCAAATCTCTATGTCTCCCTCCTTGACTTGATCATGGATGGAATTGAAGCGTCTCTTGATGTGCTTGGTTCTCTTGTGAAATCTAGATTCCTTTGCCAAGGCAATTGCACCAGTATTGTCACAAAAGATTTTCATTGGACCCGATGCACTAGGTATGACACCTAGATTGGATATGAACTCCTTCATCCGGACTCCTTCATTTACTGCTTCTGAAGCAGCTATGTATTCCACTTCACACGTAGATCCCACCATGACAATCTGCTTGGAACTACACCAACTGACAGCTCCACCATTCAATAAAAACACATATCCGGTTTGTGACTTAGATTCATCCGGATCAGTGTCAAAGCTTGCATCGACGTAACCGTTTACGATGAGCTCTTTGTCACCTCCATATACGAGAAACATATCCTTAGTCCTTTTCAGGTATTTTAGGATGTTCTTGACCGCTGTCCAGTGATCCACTCCTGGATTACTTTGGTACCTCCCTACTAAACTTATAGAAAGGCACACATTAGGTCTGGTACACAACATTGCATACATGATAGACCTTATGGTTGATGCATAGGGAACGCCTTTCATTTTCTCTCTATCTTCTGAAGTGATCGGGCATTGAGTCTGACTCAACTTCACACCTTATAATACAGGCAAGAACCCTTTCTTTGCCTAATCCATTTTGAACTTCATCAATACTTTATCAAGGTATGTGCTTTGTGAAAGTCCAATCAAGCGTCTTGATCTATCTCTATAGATCTTGATGCCCAATATATAAGCAACTTCACCTTGGTCTTTCATTGAAAAATTCTTATTCAAGTATCCTTTTATGCTATTCATAAATTCAGTATCATTTCTGATCAACAATATGTCATATACATATAATATCAGAAATGCTATGGAACTCCCACTCACTTTCTTGTAATTACAGGCTTCTCCAGAAGTCTGTACAAAACCATATGCTTTGATCTTGCTATCAAAGCGTATATTCCAACTCCGAGAGGATTGCACTAGTCCATAAATGATCGATGGATCTTGCACACTTTGTTAGCACCTTTTGGATTGACAAAACATTCTGTTTGCATCATATACAACTCTTCTTTAAGGTATCCATTAAGGAATGCAGTTTTGACATCCATTTGCCAAATTTCATAATCATAAAATGCGGCAATTGCTAACATGATTCGGACGGACTTAAGCATCGCTACGGGTGAGAAGGTCTCATCTTAGTCAACTCCTTGAACTTGTTGAAAACCTTTTGCAACAAGTCGAGCTTTGTAGACAGTAACATTACCGCCAGCGTCAGTCTTCTTCTTGAATATCCATTTATTCTCTATGGCCTACCGATCATTGGGCAAGTCAACCCAGAGTCCATACTTTATTCTCATACATGGATCCCATCTCAGATTTCATGGCCTCAAGCCATTTTGCGGAATCTGGGCTCCTCATCGCTTCCTCATAGTTCGTAGGTTCGTCATGGTCATGTAACATGACTTCCAGAACAGGATTACTGTACCACTCTGGTGCGGATCTTACTCTGATTGACCTACGAGGTTCGGTAGTAACTTGATTAGAAGTTTCATGATCATCATCATTAGCTTCCTCACTTGCTGGTGTAGGAATCATTGGAACTGATTTCAATGATGAACTACTTTCCAATAAGGGAGAAGGTACAATTGCCTCGTCAAGTTCTACTTTCCTCCCACTCACTTCTTTCGAGAGAAATTCCTTCTCTAGAAAGGATCCATTCTTAGCAATGAATATCTTGCCTTCAGATCTATGATAGACGGTGTACCCAACAGTCTCCTTTGGGTATCCTATGAAGACACATTTCTCTGATTTGGGTTCGAGCTTATCAGGTTGAAGCTTTTTCACATAAGCATCGTAGCCCCAAACTTTAAGAAACGACAACTTTGGGTTTCTTGCCAAACCACAGTTCATAAGGCGTCGTCTCAACGGATTTAGATGGTGCCCTATTTAACATGAATGCAACCGTCTCTAAATAAGTTGCACTATCATTATCAACTCTGCATCTTTTGGCTTCAATACTATGAACATGTGTATCACTACTATCAAGATTTAGTAAAAATAGACCACTCATCAAGGGTGCATGAAAATAAAATATATTACTCATATAAATAGAACAACCATTATTCTCTGATTTAAATGAGTAACTGTCTCGCATTAAACAAGATCCATGTATAATGTTCATGCTCAACGCTGGCACCAAATAACAATTATTCAGGTCTAAAACTAATCCCAAAGGTAGATGTAGAGGTAGCGTGCCGACGGCGATCACATCGACTTTGGAACCATTTCCCACGTGCATCGTCACCTCGTCCTTAGCCAATCTTCGCTTAATCCGTAGCCCCTGTTTCGAGTTGCAAATGTTAGCAACTGAACCAGTATCAAATACCCAGTGACTACTGCAATCATTAGTAAGGTACACATCAATAATATGTATATCAAATATACCTTTCACTTTTCCATCCTTCTTCTCCGCCAAATCCTTCGGGCAGTTCCGCTTCTAGTGACCAGTTCCTTTGCAGTAGAAGCACTCAGTCTCAAGCTTAGGTCCAGACTTGGGTTTCTTCCCTTGAGCAGCAATTGGCTTGCTGTTCTTTTTGAAGTTCCCCTTCTTCCCTTTACCCTTTTTCCTAAAACTGGTGGTCTTGTTGACCATCAACACTTGATGCTCTTTCTTGATTTCTACCTCCGCAGCCTTTAGCATTGCGAGGAGCTCAGGAATTGTCTTATCCATCCCTTGCATAATATAGTTCATCACGAAGCTCTTGTAGCTTGGTGGCAGTGATTGAAGAACTCTGTCAATGACACTATCATCAGGAAGATTAACTCCCAGTTGAGTCAAGTGGTTGTGGTACCCATACATTCTGAGTATATGTTCACTGACAGAACTATTCTCCTCCATCTTGCAGCTTTAGAACTTATTGGAGACTTCATATCTCTCAATCTGGGCATTTGATTGAAGTATTAACTTCAACTCCTGAAACATCTCATATGCTCCATGAAGTTTAAAACGTCGTTCAAGTCCCGGTTCTAAGTTGTAAAGCATGGCACACTGAACTATCGAGTAGTCATCAAATTTGCTCTGCCAGGTGTTCATAACATCTGGCATTGCTCCTGCAGTGGGTTTGTCACCTAGCGGTGCTTCGAGGACGTAATTCTTTTGTGCAGCAATGAGGATAATCCTCAAGTTACGGACCCAGTCCGTGTAGTTGCTACCATCATCTTTCAACATAGTTTTCTCTAGGAACGCATTAAAATTCAGCGGAACAACAGCACGGGCCATCTATCTACAACAACATAGACATGCAAAATACTATCAGGTACTAAGTTCACGATAAATTAAAGTTCAATTAATCAAATTACTTAAGAACTACCACTTAGATAGACATATATTTAATCATCTAAGTGATCACGTGATCCATATCAACTAAACCATGTCCGATCGTCACGTGAGATGGAGTAGTCTTCAATGGTGAACATCACTATGTTGATGATATCTACTATATGATTCACGCTCGACCTTTCGGTCGCCAGTGTTTCGAGGTCATATCTGCATATGCTAGGCTCATGTAGTTTAACCCGAGTATTCTATGTGTGCAAAAGTGGCTTGCACCCGTTGTATGTGAACGTAGAGCTTATCACACCTATTCATCACGTGGTGTCTCGGCACGACGAACTGTAGCAATGGTGCATACTCAGGGAGAACACTTATACCTTTAAATTTAGTGAGAGATCATCTTATAATGCTACTACCGAACTAAGCAAAGTAAGATGCATAAAGGATAAACATCACATGCAATCAATATAAGTGATATGATATGGCCATCATCATCTTGTGCCTTTGATCTCCATCTCCAAAGCACCGTCATGATCACCATCGTCACCGGCTTGACACCTCAGTCTCCATCGAAGCATCATTGTTGTCTCGCCAACTATTTCTTGTACGACTATCGCTACTGCTTAGTGATAAAGTAAAGCCATTACATGGCGATTGCATTTCATACAATAAAGCGACAACCATATGGCTCCTGCCAGTTGTCGATAACTGTGTTACAAAACATGATCATCTCATACAATAAAATTTAGTATCATGTCTTGACCATATCACATCACAACATGCCCTGCAAAAACAAGTTAGACGTCCTCTACTTTGTTGTTGCAAGTTTTACGTGGCTGCTACGGGCTAAGCAAGAACCGTTCTTACCTACGCATCAAAAACCACAACGCGGTATAGTGATTGCTTTTTAATCTCTAGAACGAACCATGTTCGTTGAATCCGATTCAACTAAAGCTGGAGAAACAGACACCCACTAACCACCTGTGTGCGAAGCACGTTGGTAGAACCAGTCTCGCATAAGAGTACGTGTAATGTCGGTCTGGGCCGCTTCATCCAATAATCCCGCTGAATCAAGAATCAACTAGTGATGACAAGCAATATGTATATACCCACACCCACAAGTCCTTTGTGTTCTACTCGTGCATATAACATCTACGCATAAACCTAGCTCTGATGCCACTGTTGGGGAACGCAGTAATTTCAAAAAATTCCTACACACACGCAATATCATGGTGATGCACAGCAACGAGAGGGGAGAGTATCGTCTATGTACCCTCATAGACCGTAAGTGGAAGCGTTATGACAATGCGGTTGATGTAGTCATATGTATTCACGATCAACCGATCTAGTACCGATGATATGGCACCTCCGCGATCTGCACACGTTCGGCTCGGTGACGTCCCGCGAACTCATGATCCAGTAGAGCTTCGGGGTAGACCTTCGTCAGCACGACGCTGTAATGATGATGATGATGTTGCTACCAGAACAGGGCTTCTCCTAAGCACTACTACGACATTACCGAGGTGGATTATGGTTGAGGGGGGCACCGCACACGACTAAAAATCAATGATCAACTTGTGTGTCCATGGGGTACCCCCCTCCCTCGTATATAAAGGAGTGGAGGAGGGGGAGGGGGCCAACCTCTCTAGGCGCGCCCCAAGGGATTCCTACTCCCACCGGGAGTAGGATTCCCCCCTTCCCTTTGTTGGTTCTAGGAGAGAAGGAAGGAGGAGGAAGAAGGAAGGAAAGGGGGGGCCCGTCCCCCCTCCGAATTTGGATTGGGCTTGGGGTGCGCGCCCCTCCTTTGCTTCTTTTCCCTCTCTTCCACTAAGGCCCAATAAGGCCCATATACCTCCTGGGGGGTTCCGGTAACCTCCTAGTGCTCCAGTATACTCCTGATTTTACCCAGAACCATTCCAATGTCCAAACATAGGCTTTCAATATATCGATCTTTATGTCTCGACCATTTCGAGACTCCTCGTCATGTCTGTGATCAAATCCGGAACTCCGAACTACCTTCGGTACATCAAAACACATAAACCCGTAATACCGATTGTCACCGAAAGTTAAGCGTGTGGACCCTATGGGTTCGAGAACTATGTAGACATGACCGAGACATGTCTCCGGTCAATAACCAATAGCCGAACCTGGATGCTCATATTGGTTCCTACGTATTCTACATAGATCTTTATCGGTTAAATAGCATAACGATATACGTTGTTCCCTTTGTCATCGGTATGTTACTTGTCCGAGATTCAATCATCGGTATCTCAATACCTAGTTCAATTTCATTACCGGCAAGTCTCTTTGCTTGTTCCGTAATGCTACATCCCATAACTAACTCACTAGCTACATTTCTTGCAAGGCTTATAGTGATGTACATTACCGAGAGGGCCCAGAGATACCTCTCCGACAATAGGAGTGATAAATCCTAATCTTGATCCATGCCAACTCAACAAACACCATCGGAGACACCTGTAGAGCACCTTTATAATCACCCAGTTACATTGTGACGTTTGGTAGCACACAAAGTGTTCCTCCGGTATTCGGGAGTTGCATGATCTCATAGTCATAGGAACATGTATAGTTATGGAGAAAGCAATAGCAACAAACTAAACGATCATCGTGCTAAGCTAACGGATGGGTCAAGTCAATCACATCATTCTCTAATGATGTGATCCTCAAATGACAACTCATGTCTATGGTTAGGAAACATAACCATCCTTGATTCAACGCACTAGTCAAGTAGAAGCAAACTAGTGACACTCTGTTTGTCTATGTATTCACAAATGTACTAAGTTTCCGGTTAATACAATTCTAGCATGAAAAATAAACATTTATCATGATATAAAGAAATATAAATAACAATTTTATTATTGCATATAGGGCATATTTCCTTCAAGCATCTTATCCCTCATCATTTCCTGGCCCTCTTGCTATGTCATCTTTCCCTGACTTGATCTTATCTTTGTAGCGACACGAAGACGCTGGCCCAGAGGGCGGCAAAGAGAGCCAAGGCTTCGACGGGTGTCTAGCCCCCGCGTTGGTGGTGATCAACCCGGACAGTAGCCCTCGACATAGCCCCCGCTTCAGCCCCCCGGTGTGAGTTCATCATTCAGTCCCCACCAGCGGGCGTTGGGGCATGAATCCTTGGTGCTGACCTTGCCGGTTTTGCAGGAGGAGAGAGGGAACAGGAGGAGCCACTGAGGGCCACTCCCAGCATGTCGCCCCCGTCAACCACGCCACCCAGAGTGGCGTCACTGGCTAGGGCACCTTCCGCCGAGCCCACGCGCATGGAGGAGGAGGAGGAGGAGGCAAGCATGGGCACCGGTGGCTCTGTCCTGACAATGAATGTTGGCGGGGAGGGAACCACTTCTTCTTAGCTCGGCACAGGTAAGGAGCGTGCCTCCCGTCCCTTGCTATCTCTGCCATGCAATGTACTCACTTTTCTTTATTCTGAACTTTGATTTTGGCCCCGCTTCATTCTCCTTTCTGGTTTCCAGACCCTCCTTCGACAGACCAGGTGGACGTCGACACCGTCAACGAGGGGGTCGCCAAGGATGCCGAAGCTGAGGCCACCAGGATCATGGCTGACCAAGCCGCCAAGTCTGCAAGGGGCCTGCCGGGGAGGCCGGCGAGGCTGCTACCGGGATTCCGACAAGGGTGCCGCCGAGGAGGCCGCCAAGGAGCCTGTCGGGGAGGGGATGGCCAACGACACACCTTCTTCCCCTGAAGCCCCCGCCTCAGGAAAATACTTGAAGGTGGGTGATGATATGTTCGTAAGCCTCCCGGTGACGGCAAGCACCAGAGGGCCAGCCAAAGGGGGGGGGTTCAACAATGAGGCCCTCGCCGCCGCCGGGCTCCAGGTCGTTGACAAACCGAGCACCAGCAGCGGTGGTTCCCAAGAGGAGTAGCTCCTCCGGGCCATGAGCGCCAACTTTTAGAAGCTTTAGGCGATCCACCGTGCCCGCCAGGATAAGGTGAACATTGGGATGGTGACTATGGACAAGGCGGAAGTGGATTTTCAGGAGCGCGTCGCTCAGACGCAAGTATGGTTCGACGAGGCCCGGGAGGAACTGAGGACCACCCTGGGTGAGCTGGATGAGTGCAAGTGAGAGTCTTGAAGCAGGCCTACATCGAGAAGGCCCAAGAGGCGGTGAAGGAACATAACGCCAAGGAAGTAGCTACCCGAAAGCAGCAACAAGCTCTGCTGGACACCCATGCGGGACACCTCATTGCGCGTGAGCAGGTGCTTGCCGCCACGCTCCATGGTAAGGAAGAGGAGATCGGGAAGATCGTCGCGCAGCGGACCCGGGAGCTAGAGCAGAAGCATAAGGACGCACTTGATGCTCTAGCCCTAGACCAAGCCGGCAAGGTGGAGAAGCTGGAGGTAGAGCCAGAGGGGATGAAGAAGGAGATCCCGGGGCTGACGGAGGAGAGGGACACAGTCAGTTGCACTCTGGTGGAGTTGGAGGTCGCCATCTCCAACAAGACCAAGCTGCTCTCTGAGGCAAACGGCTTCATCAACGATCTGAAGCTGAAACTAGACGGCTTTGAAAGGACGCTTTCGGAGGTACGCCTGTGAGGAGTGATACGTCTCCAATGTATCTATAATTTTTTATTGTTCCATGCTGTTATATTATCTGTTTTGGATGTCTAATGGGATTTACTATGCACTTTTATATTATTTTTGGGACTAACCTATTAACCGAAGGCCCACTGCAAATCGCTGTTTTTTTTGCCTATTTCGGTGTTTCGCAGAAAAGGAATATCAAACGGAATCCAAATGGAATAAAACCTTCGCGAGGATCATTTTTGGAAGAAACGCAATCCGGGAGACTTGGAGTGGATGTCAAGGAAGCAGCGAGAAAGCCACGAGGTAGGAGGGCGCGCCTTCGGGGATAGCCATGAAACACCTTTTCCACCGTTGCAACCTTCTGTACCCATGAGATCCCATCTTGGGGCCTTTTTCCGGCGCTCCGCCGGAGGGGGGTTCGATCACGGAGGGCTTCTACATCAACACCATAGCCTCTCTAATGATGTGTGAGTAGTTTACCACAGACCTTCGGGTCCAACGTTATTAGCTAGATGGATTCTTGTCTCTCTTTGGATCTCTATACAAAGGTCTCCTCGATCTTCTTGGAGATCTATTCAACGTAACTCTTTTTGCGGTGTGTTTGCCGAGATCCGATGAATTGTGGGTTTATGAACTTGATTATCTATGAATATTATTTGATTATTCTCTGAATTCTTATATGCATGATTTGATATCTTTGCAAGTCTCTTCAAATTTTTGGTTTGGTGGCCTACTAGACTGATCTTTCTTGCAATGGGAGAACTGCTTAGCTTTGGGTTCAATCTTGCAATGTCCTTTCCCAATAACAGCAGGGGTAGCAAGGCACGTATTGTATTGTTGCCATCAAGGATAAAAAGATGCGGTTTATATCATATTGATTGAGTTTATCCCTCAACATCATGTCATCTTGCCTAATATGTTACTCCGTTCTTATGAACTTAATACTCTAGATGCATGCTGGATAGCGGTCTATGTGTGGAGTAATAGTAGTAGACACAGAATCGTTTCGTTCTACTTGTCACGGACATACCCGTTGCCCTTGTATGCTCACGCCGATGAGTCTGGAGGGAGGAGCGATGAGCGCCGCTGCCCGCGCCTGGGCCGTGGCCGCCGCGCTGTGAAGGCGCACGCCGTCGCCCCAGGGGTCCACGCTGTGCACTCCTTGCGCGAGTTCGTGTTGTGGGTGGCGATGCCCCCGAGCACTTGGATTCGCCTTCCTTCCTTCTTCTCTGCAGAGATGCCGCCAAGGGGACCCCTCGAGCTTTGGCTGCAGCACGCCGACTGCGACGCCCCGGCGATGGGAGCGGAGATTGGAGCCGTTGCCTCCGGGAGGATCTTCATGAACGGCTGGGGCGAGATTGCCCGAGTCTGCCGCGCGGAGGGCGCCCTCGTGATCCACTTCGAGTACGACGGCGCCTCCATGCTGCTCTTCAAGGTCTTTGACAAGGAAGGCCACCGCCTGGAGTGCTGCCCTAAAGGAGGTCGCCAGGACGGCACAACTGAAAGTGCGTTATATCGACTAGAGGGGGGTGAATAGGCGATTTTTATGAAAGTCTTCAAAACATGGAAGTTTCGAAGACAAACGATAGAAATAAACCTATTACCATGCAGCGGAAGGTAGACTACACTAGGAAAACCATAGTCAAGTATTCAATGAAGTGAAAGCACAATGACTAATAGCAGCTAGGTAGTAAGGATCTGGTAGGAAGATATTATGAAGCCAATCAGAACAAGCAGTCACTCAGTGAAGACAAAAGATAACGCAATCATACGATGACTTCACAAGGACCAACAATAGGTAAAGGGAAGGGAAGGATGAAACCTGTGACTCCTTGAAGACAATGATTTGTTGGACCAGTTCCAGTTGTTGTGACAACTGTACGTCTGGTTAGGGGGGCTAGGTATTTAAACCTGAGGACACACAGTCCCGGACACCTAGTCCTGAACACGCAGCTCAGGACACCCAGTCCTCACCGTATTCCCCTTGAACTAAGGTCACACAGACCTCGCCCAATCACTCTGGTAAGTCTTCAAGGTAGACTCCCAAACCTTCACAGACTTCGTTCACCGGCGATCCACAATGGCTCTTGGATGCTCAGAACGCGACGCCTAACCGGCTAGAGGATTCACAGTCCTCAAGTGTAATAAGTCTTCAGATCACACAGACAGGAAGACTTAAGTGATGCCTAACACTCTTTGGCTCTGGATGGTTAGGGCTTTATCCTCGCAAGGAATTCTCTCTCAAAGGCTTCGAGGTGGGTTGCTCTCAAACGACAAATGTCGTACTCTAACTCTGAGTGGCCAACCGTTTATGGTTGTACGGGTGGGCTATTTATAGCCACTAGGCAACCCGACCTAATTTGTCTGAAATGACCCTGGGTCACTGTAACACCCTCGACGCGACTATAGCTCCCACGTGTCGAGGCATGACTGAGAGACATAATCGCATTGAAGGCATATGTCGCAAGTTAGGCAATCTTCACAACATCCCATGTAATGATAACAAAAGGGGAGATAACATAGTTGGCTTACACTCGCCACGTCAATCAAGTACATAAATAACATTACATCATCCAAACACTCATGGCCCGACTACGGCGCCAAAATAAAAGAGAACCCAACATGCGACAACGGTCCCGTTCACCCCCAACGGGGCACCACTACTGATCATCGGGGAAGGAAACATAGTATCGTTGAGAGTCTTCGCCAAACTCCCACTCGAGCTCATACGCGTCTCTTGGAGCGGAATCATCAGGCCCTGCATCTGGTGTAATAGTAATCTGTGAGCCACAGGGACTCAGCAATCTCGCACCCTCGCGATCAAGACTATTTAAGCTTATAGGTAAGGCAAGGTAAAATATGAGTGGAGCTGCAGCAAGCGACTAGAAAGTATGGTGGCTAACTTATTCGCAAAGGAGAGCGAGAAGAGGAGGCAAGGCGCGAGCGAGAAACTAGAGAGCAACCTGCGCAGACATTACTCCAACACCGTGTCCACTTCCCGGACTCCGCCGAGAAGAGGCCATCACGGTAACACACTTAGTTGATTCATTTTAATTAAGTTAAGGTTCAAGTTATCTACAACCGGACATTAACAAATTCCCATCTGCCCATAACCGCGGGCATGGCTTTCGAAAGTTCAATCCCTGCAGGGGAGTCCCAACTTAGCCCATGACAAGCTCTCACGGTCAACGAAGGAATAGACCTCCTCCCAAGACGTTCCGATCAGACTCGGTATCTCGGTACTTCAAGACAACTCCAACAGTGGTAAAACAAGTCTAGCAACACCACCCGCTGTGCCGACAAATCCAGATAGGAGCTGCACATATCTCGTTCTCAGGGCACACCTGTCAGGTCCCCGACTCGATGTCACATCGATCTAGCTGGTAACACCTCATATCACTTTGCGGCCTCACGCACGGTATCCCCACGGGTGTCGTCTTACCTTTTTCCCGGGACCGTTTGCGCCTTTTGGCTCACGTATATGATAGTGTCGCTAGCATCCATATGATAAAGAGCCCGGGCTGACATGACTAGTCGTAAACCCAAAGTGGCACAGACTTACAGGGACAGGCATCCATGACCCAGCTTCGAACGTGTCGGTCATCAGCAAGTGGGTCCGGGCTGTAGCACTGGGCTAGCAGGACTCCGGTAAACCGGGCTGTAGCGGGCTAACAGGACTCCGGTACTCAAAGCGTGACATTTCCCCGAAGGGACAGACACAGGAACGAAGAAGGACACATGCCGGCCAGCCTAAGTGTTCCAGAGCAGTAGCAAGCTACCATGGCTCAGCGGTAACACTAGGAGAGATTTCCCGGTAAGAGAGGCTACTAAAGATAAACAACTAGATAGTCAGATCCCACACATACCAAGCATTTCAATCATACACACAATATGCTCGATATGTGCAAATACAACGAAGCATCACAACATGACTCTACGACACAAGTACTTTATTTAAGGCTCAGTGAGCCATACATAACATACACACAAAGGTACGGGTCTCACGACCCAACATACAAGTCATACAGTCATACAAGCCAACAGCGGAAGTAACTTGTCTGAGTACAGACAACTAGTAAAATAAAAGAGGCTTGGAAAGCCTGGCTATACTATGTGGTCCTTCACAAGCTCAGGGTCACCACCTGGGTCTTTAGCCTACTCGTTGATGTCAACGTCTACATAGAACCCATTAGAAGGGGTTGCAGCGTCTTCTGTAAAAATGTAGATTATAGCAACATGAGTACAAAGGTACTCAGCAAGACTTACATCAGATCCTACATACATGCATAGTATCAAGAAGGGTTGGTGGAGTTATTGCA
Organism: Triticum aestivum; assembly: GCF_018294505.1. NCBI lineage: Eukaryota > Viridiplantae > Streptophyta > Magnoliopsida > Poales > Poaceae > Triticum > Triticum aestivum. The sequence continues at coordinate 194,381,164 of NC_057794.1, forward strand.
GCAAGCCAGCTTTGACTCTTGGCTAGACTATCCTACGATACTCCATTTGAAACAGTTTTGCGCACACGAGTCCACTATTCACCACTTCAATACACTACCGAGGATCCACCTCCGTCTTCCTACGGAAGAGCCATCCTCGGCACTCACACTTATCTTGAGGCTTTTATCAGTTTCCATTTACTTGTCTATGAACTGTATAGGCAACCAAGTAGTCCTTTACCGCGGACGCGGCTATTCGAATAGATCATGTTAACCCTGCAGGGGGTACTTCTTCATACACGCTCTCACCACTTACCGTCGTTTACACGACATGTACTCGGCAACCTTCAAGCGGAAGCCCAACGTGGGTGTCGGCCACGACCTACCTAATCACCTAAGCCTCCAGTCCAGGTTTATCGCCTATTCAGGTTCCATCCGCAGGGAGTCCGGCCGAGGTTTCCCATACGGCCCCGAACGATGTGAACAGGGTTCCCGAGATACCTAACGGGTATTTGGTACACCATGCCACGTACCTACCGCATCACAGCCCACCCCTACGGTCAGCGCTGTCCACGGCCTCCAGTAGGCTACAAACACCAGAAACTACTTGCAACTCCTGGACGGAGAACTAGGGTGAATAAGAAGTCGAGAGGGTCCATTGGTTTCGGGCCCAATGCATGGTAGTAGCTGATTCTTAAATCACACATACAGATCTCAGTGCTTAAGGTCGGCTTCAATGAAACAACCCACCATGTACTCCTACATGGCCTCTCATCGATACCTTTACCAAATCGTGTTCACCACACCACTCTCATTACCGACATAATCATTTCACTCTAGCCCATCACCCAGATGAACCAGACCTGACACGACTCTAAGCATAGCAGGCATAGCAAGGTAGGAACAACACATACATATGGCTCAATCAACTCCTACACATGCTAGTGGGTTTCATCTAGTTACTGTGGCAATGACAGGTCATGCAGAGGAAATGGGTTCAACTACCGTAGCACACATCAGTTTGAATCGCGTTGTCTTAATGCAGTAAAAGAGAGCAGGAGCGAGAACATGGGATTGTATCGATATGATCAAATGGTTGGTTGCTTGCCTGATGGTTCGTTGCACGGATACGATTCTTCATTAGGGTAATCACGGTACTCCTCGGGAACAGATCCTGTCGCAAAGGATACCGATACACAACATTACCAAACAATATGCAACAATATGATGCATGCATGGAACATGGCAATATGAGTGTGTTGGGCTAATGCAACTAAAACCAGAAGTGTTTGAGCAAATTTGAATCAAAGATTCAAATTTCAAATTCAAATATGGCCTTTTAAAGTGCCTTTTCTTGTTCTGTTTAAAACATCAATTTAACTTGTTTGGTCATGCATGAAAATAGTACAGATGGATAGATTGGATTTTTCTGATCATTTTTCATATATAACTTGTCCAATTTGGAGTTACAGATTAAAAGTTATGAATTTTTGAAGTTTAAATAATATTCTGGAATTTCCTGATTTAATTTAAATCCAGAAATATCATTTACTGCGTCAGCCTGACATCACAGTGACATCAGCAGGTCAACAGAGCTGGCTCGGGTCAAACCTAACGTGTGGGGTCCACACGTCAGTGTCACAGGGGCTAATCCCGCGTTGACCCCGGGCTGGTTAGCTTTGACTAAGCCCTGGGCCCACTTGTCAGCGTCAGTAGGTGGTGGATTAGTGGTTAATCAACTAGGCCACGTCAGCTCGCCGGAGTTCTGGCCGGCGGCGACCATCAGTGCGGCGGCGATAGTGGTTTTGGTCGTTTCGGCCACCAAATGGACCGCGGAGATCACCGGAGTGAAGCTGAGGACGACCCGCGGCTCTTGGCGGAGTCCGTTGGGGTCGGGGTGGCCGGAGTCGACGCCGGCGACGACTTTGGCGGCCACCGAGGTTCGGTCGGAGGTGAACTTGGTGCTAGAGGGTTCGGTGAGGCTCGTGGAGTGGCTAGCTAGGTGCTGTGGAACGCGGTGAGCAAGATGGACACCATCTTGTGGCCGGAGGATGACCGGGAGCACGTCGGCGACAAGGTCCACGGCGGTGGGTGCGGTTAAGCTCCGGGAGGTTGCTACACGGCTCGGGAGCAAGAACGGAAGGAAGGGGAAGATGGCTAAGCTCACAGTGAGTGCGACGGAGTCCCTGGTGCGGTCGGAGATGGACCGGAGCGACGTCGGCGTTGAAGGGGATCTCCGGCGACGGTGAGCTCGGGCGAGGTCGGTGCGGTGGTCTCGGGCGTTGCGAGCGCTCGGGGCTCGGCTGCTCGATGAAGTGGACAGCGGCGAAGCTCCTGGACACGGTGAGACGGCGTGGAGACGACGGGGAGCACGGCTACGACGGTGGTGCGGCGATGGTGGCGTCGGCCATGGCTGGGGCGTGCGAGGGGGAGGAGCTGGAGAGGAGAGGGGGTGTCTGGGGGGTTCGGGGGAGAGAGGGAGGACGATCCACGTCGTCACCTGGCGAGGGGAGCGGCGAGGCGGCGAGCAGGTGCGTGGCGCACGCCGCGGTCGCCGTCGGGCACCTGCCTGCCTGCCTGGCCGAAGCAGCTCGCTATAGCGGTGCTGGGCTGGGCCGGCAGGTGGGCTGGCTAGTGGGCTGCGGTGGCGCCAGGTAGGGTTTTCCCCTTTTTTTTCTATTTCTGTTTTTATTTAATATATCTGCAACTTTGTTGATTTAAATAAAATACCTGGACAATTCCAAAAATCACCAAACTACTCCTGGCTCATAGTTGGATTATTTCCAACATGAAACATTTTAGTTTGGAGATATTTGAGCATTTAAATATTTTATATTATTTTAAATGCCCAAATTCAAATAGTTATGATTTAACTCAAGAACCCTAGGATGGCCTAGAAAAGTGTGCACCATTTTTGGCAGAGGTTCTGAACCAAGGCAAAAATGATGGGCATTTTAGAAGGGCATTTCAGGTTCATTGAAAATTTATTTTAGTAACCCTAGTTGGTTTCAGAGGGGACTGGGGGTTCTGTCATCCCCATTTCAAGTTTCTGATGAAAGAGTAAACATGATGCAACACTCTAATGCATGACTAGCTAGGGTGTGACAACTCACCCCCACTCAAAAGAATCTCGTCCCGAGATTTGGGTTCCTCCGAGAAGAAGGCGGGATACTCGAGTCGAAGACGATCCTCCCTTTCCCAAGTTGCTTCATCTTCAGAATGGTGCGACCATTGAACTTTGAGGAACTTGATATTATGACGTCGCGTGGTACGCTCGGCCTGATCGAGGATACAGATGGGTACTCTCGATATGTAAGATTATCTTGGAGATCAAGCGTTTCGTGGTCCACTTCACGGATAGGATCCGAGAAACAACGCCTGAGTTGAGAAACGTGGAAGACATCGTGAACTCTGGAGAGGTGCGGAGGTAGTTCCAATTGGTAGGCAACTTCCCCTCGTTTGGCAAGAATGCGAAAAGGTCCAATGTAACGAGGAGCCAATTTGCCTTTGATACCGAAACGATGGGTTCCCTTCAGAGGGGTGACCCGAAGATAAGCCTTCTCGTCAACCTCGAAAGTCATAGCCTTATGTTTTCGGTCATATTGACTCTTTTGACGAGATTGGGCTGTTTTCAACTTTTCACGAACGATACGAACTTGTTCTTCTGCTTCCTGAATCATATCCGGGCCAAAGAATTGTCTTTCCCCGGTCTCTGACCAGTTAAGGGGTGTTCGACATCGTCGTCCATAAAGAACTTCAAAAGGGGCTTTACCCAAGCTAGATTGATAGCTGTTGTTGTAAGCGAATTCGGCAAATGGAAGGCACTTCTCCCAGTCCATTCCGAAAGAGATAACAGAGGCTCGAAGCATGTCTTCTAGAATTTGGTTGACGCTTTCCACTTGACCACTTGACTGAGGGTGGAAAGCGGTGCTAAAGGAGAGACGGGTTCCCATAGCATTTTGGAAACTTTCCCAAAATCGAGAGGTGAAAAGACTTCCTCGATCCGAATTGATTTCCAAAGGAACACCATGGAGGGACACTATTCGGGAGATGTATAAATCTGCCAGTTGACTAGCGGTTATACTCTCACGAACAGGTAAGAAATGAGCTACTTTGGAAAGACGATCGACCACGACGAAAATAGCATTATTCCCTCTCTTGGTCCTGGGAAAACCGGTAATGAAATCCATACCAATTTTATCCCATTTCCATTCAGGAATAGCTAAGGGTTGAAGGGTGCCAGCAGGCCGTTGATGCTCTGCTTTTACACGACGACAGACGTCGCAATTAGCAATATACTGAGCGATTTCTCTCTTCATCCTAGTCCACCAGAACCTCTGGCGTAGGTCCTGATACATCTTAGTACTACCGGGATGAATGGTGAGAGGAGACTCATGAGCTTCCTTAAGGATTAATCGCTTTAGGTTGCGCACCTTGGGAACCACTAGTCGATCCCCGAAGTATACGACTCCTTGATCATTAACGGAGAAACAATTCGCAACTCCTTTCTGAATGTTCCTCTTGATGCGGGAGATTCCCGGATCTACCTTCTGTGCTTTGATAATTTGATCCGTAAGGGTAGGTTTTGCCACCAAGGTGGAGAGAAAACCTTGAGGAACAATGTGAAGGTTAAGCTTTCGAAATTCCTCATGGAGAAGCGGTTGACTTTGTTGTAACATCAGGTTGTTACAATAAGATTTACGACTTAGCGCATCAGCCATGACGTTGGCTTTCCCTGGGGTATAGGTTATTCCTAGGTCGAAGTCAGTGATCAATTCAACCCAACGTCTTTGTCTGAGATTCAAATCCGGTTGGGTGAAAATGTACTTCAGACTTTGGTGATCAGTGAATATTTCGCAACGATTACCGAGGAGGTAATGTCGCCAGGTCTTAAGTGCATAGACTACGGCTGCAAGTTCTAGATCATGAGTAGTATAATTCTCCTCATGTGGGTGCAATTGCCGTGAAGCGTAAGCAATTACGTGTCGATCTTGCATGAGAATGCAACCTAGTCCTTGTCGCGAGGCGTCGCAGTAGATAACAAAGTCCTTGGAGAAGTCTGGCGGTACCAGCACAGGAGCAGAAGTCAGGCGTCTTTTCAGTTCCTGAAAGCTGTGCTCACATTGTGGAGTCCATTCGAACTTTTTATCTTTCTTGAGGAGTTCGGTTAGAGGTTTAGCAACTTTGGAGAAGTTCTCGACAAAGCGACGGCAATAGCTCGCTAAGCCTAGAAAACTCCGAACTTGCTTGACCGATTCAGGTGGAGTCCAATCAAGGACGGCTTGAACTCGCTCAGGGTTAACCGCAATACCTTTACCAGATATTACATGACCCAGATAGGTCACTTCTGGCAACCAGAATTCACATTTAGAAAATTTGGCATAAAGGCGATGCTCTCGAAGTTTCTGCAACACTAGTCTTAGATGTTCGGCATGTTCTTCCTCGTTCTTGGAGTATATGAGTATATCATCGAGATAAACTACGACGAATTTATCCAAATACTCCATGAAGATTGAGTTCATTAACCGAGAAAAGGTGGCTGGAGCGTTGGTTAAACCGAAGGACATGACGGTGTACTCGTATTGCCCCGTTTTAGGGATGTCCCCGTTTCTGATTTTGATTTGGTGGTAGCCCAACCTCAAATCCATCTTGGAGAAGACCGAGGATCCAGCGAGCTGATCATACAGATCGTTGATCCTGGGAAGCGGGTATTTGTTCTTGATTGTGACCAAATTGACAGGTCGGTAATCTACAACCATCCGGTCCGTACCATCCTTCTTCTTAACGAATAGGACGGGGCAAGCCCACGGAGATGAACTGGGGCGGATGAAACCCTTTTTCAAGGATTCATCGAGTTGTTTCTTAAGCTCGGCTAGTTCTAGGGGTGCCATCTTATAATGCCTTCTAGCAATTGGAACGGTTCCGGGGATGAGGTCTATTACGAACTCAACATCCCTGTCAGGTGGAACACCTGGCAATTCCTCTGGAAAGACATCCGGAAAGTCACGGACTACCGGAACGTCCTCAAGGTCTGGTAAAGGGCTGGCGTTAAGAGAATATAATTGTCGCTTGGCTATTCGAGTCAAAACATTGACTATCTTCCCCGAAGGATGGGTGAGTTGAACGGTCCTAGAGAAGCAATCAATTTTGGCTTGATGAGCTGACATCCAGTCCATACCCAAAATGATATTAATATCTGAAGATTTAAGGGCTATCAAAGATGCGAGAAAAACAAGTCTGTCGACTTGGATTTCATTCCCATGGCTTACTCTAGAAGTTTGCCATTTGGATCCCGGAGTTTGAATTACCATAGAGGATGGCAAGTCACAGAATGCAACGTTATGCAAACGAGCATAATTTTCAGATATAAAAGAATGAGAGGCTCCTGTATCGAAAAGAACAGATGCCGGGTGGCAATTAACAAGAAGCGTACCGAGAACGACGTTGGGATCTTCTTGAGCTTCTTCGGCAGAGATACAGTTGACATGGCCACATGAAGCGGTGACCGGTTTAGCATGAAACACTTTTCCTGTCGGCTTGCCACGGCCAACAGCTTTAGCAGATTGATTGGGGTTGGTCTGGGGACACTCACGCATATAATGACCAGATTCCCCACACTTGAAACAAGTCACGGAACTGGTACGTGGAGGAGCATTATTGGTTGGACCCCCATAGGGCTTAGCTGGAGCAGACTGTTGAGCGGGGCGAGGCGCCTGGAAAGATGGCCTCGGTGTGAACCTGGGTGGCAAGGCGGTGTTGGGTACCCACACGCGGCGCTTCTGAGGACCAGCACCGGATGAGGAACCCATGTCACGTCCATGCTTGCGTGTTGCGTCGTAGTCAGTCTGACCAGTTTCAGCACTGATGGCTTTGTTGACAAGTTTCGGAAAAGATGTGCACTCATGCAGACGAAGGTCGCGGCGAAGCTCAGGACTAAGGCCCTTGCGGAACCTTGCTTGCTTCTTGGCGTCAGTAGACACTTCCTCAGTTGCATATCGGGCGAGCTTACCAAACTCTCTGCTATAGGCATCCACAGAAAGTCGGCCTTGGGTGAAATTGCAAAATTCTTCACGCTTACGGTCCATGAGACCCTCCGGAATATGATGTTCACGGAAAGACTCGCTGAATTCAGCCCAAGTTGTGACATGGCCCGCTGGGCGCATAGCTCCATAATTCTCCCACCAAAGACTGGCGGGGCCTTCAAGATGATATGCGGCAAAGGTGACCTTGTCAGCCTCAGCTACCAGCGCGGAACGCAGCTTGTGAGAAATACTGCGAAGCCAGTCATCAGCGTCGAGAGGTTCGACGGAGTGGTGGAACGTGGGTGGATGCAATTTGATAAAATCGCTGAGTGACACCACGTTAGCCCTCTGATGGTGTGCTGTATTCTGTTCAATACGCTCCAACAAACGGTTTGTCTCCCGCTTGTTTCTCTCAGCTTCCATCATCACCTCGGCTAGTGAAGGAGGATGAGGCAGATTTTCATTCCTGGCTTCACTGCCTTCGGCCTGCTCTTGAGAAGCAGGGTTGGCGCGCGTGTTGACCATCCTAGGTAACAAGACAATGATTTAGTCAGAATGATAAAATTCCGACATAGGATACATAATGCAAGGAATAACTCGGAATGCAAGATGATCATCCGTATGACATGGTAGATACAGAAACTGCTTCTTTTATTCCATCGTCATACACACCATACAAGGTTTAGTACAAGACCAAACAAAGTACTATTACGGTGAAAAGGGATTACATCTCATCGGAGGCATTCCAAACTCCTATACATTATTTTTCTACAGCTCCGGAAAGAGTACAAACTAGGTCATATCCCACGAGTCACGCGGGACGACAGACGACACAGCTAGTGCGAACTAGGGATACTATCACTAACTCAGACCGATCCGTAGTAGTCCTCATAGAAGTCACCTCCATAGCCTGGAAGCTCAACATGTTCATCCGGAAACAGACGATCTCGCGGAGCTTGTGGACCATAGGGGCTAGGATGAGGCCTTGGACCAACAAACGGTGGCCTGCGTGGACCGCGAGGTGGGGTGATGCCTCCTACATCACGCCAAACCATCACGTCTGGCAGAGCAGATCTCACAGGATAGAGATCACGCATATCTGAATATCCAGCTTGCACCGCCGGTGCGAACCGAGTCAAAGTGGCCCAGTGGTCAGCACGGGTATTGAAGAGCTCTAACCTTAAGGCCCGATTTTCACGGTCCTTATCCTCGAGCATCTCAGCAGTGGTGCGAGTTCGTGAATCCTCCTGAGTGGAATTAGCATAAATAGCTTGGAGATATCCTTGTGCTCCCGGAAGTGATCCTGGCATATACCGGAAGTCAGAGTCCCGAAATAGACCAGATCTGACTCGCATAATGGTCATCATAGAGTAGGCGGCATCCTGCACAGCCATCTCGATAGTAACCCCGAGTCCATAGGAGCAGTGAAGAGGCTCAGTGGATCCAGGATAAGATGGAAATATCCTGACAGTGCAGAGATACTGGCTTTGATTAAAATCTCGGAATTGCTCTTCGACCGTGTACTCAGGATACCAGCGGTATCCAGCCTCAGTCATTACCCTGACCAACTTAGCAGTATGGCCGGGTACATCTAGGCATCGAGTCAGGCGAACCACTTGATTGAGGTCGCGAGTGGCCATCTGAAAGCACAGTTATAATGCAAAGGCATTAGAATTTCTAGCAAAATTTCGGCAGCATAACAGCTGTAAATGCTCAAAAAGGATATTGAGACATTTGACAAAGGATTTCGTACACACCCAACATCATCATATCAAGTTCTGAATCCATTCTAACAACATAATGTGGTAGTAGAACTGAACTAGGCTTGTATCCATCAAACTTATAAGGTACTACTGATTAGTAACACGTGATCCTGATAGAGAGAACAGATCCTAATTCCTTAACCCCCGTGGAAGAATGGACTGACTCAGATCAGAATGTCATAAGGTATAAGGAGTAAAAAGAGCCTTACGTTCCATCCCACAAGCAATTCCCCTACATATAACTAAGAATTTCTAGACTCAACATCGACCAGTTTGGCTTGGAGAACCTACAGGCAGTCCGGCTCTGATGCCAACGCTGTCAGGTCCCCGACTCGATGTCACATCGATCTAGCTGGTAACACCTCATATCACTTTGCGGCCTCACGCACGGTATCCCCACGGGTGTCATCTTACCTTTTTCCCGGGACCGTTTGCGCCTTTTGGCTCACGTATATGATAGTGTCGCTAGCATCCATATGATAAAGAGCCCGGGCTGACATGACTAGTCGTAAACCCAAAGTGGCACAGACTTACAGGGACAGGCATCCATGACCCAGCTTCGAACGTGTCGGTCATCAGCAAGTGGGTCCGGGCTGTAGCACTTGGCTAGCAGGACTCTGGTAAACCGGGCTGTAGCGGGCTAACAGGACTCCGGTACTCAAAGCGTGACATTTCCCCGAAGGGACAGACACAGGAACGAAGAAGGACACATGCCGGCCAGCCTAAGTGTTCCAGAGCAGTAGCAAGCTACCATGGCTCAGCGGTAACACTAGGAGACATTTCCCGGTAAGAGAGGCTACTAAAGATAAACAACTAGATAGTCAGATCCCACACATACCAAGCATTTCAATCATACACACAATATGCTCGATATGTGCAAATACAACGAAGCATCACAACATGACTCTACGACACAAGTACTTTATTTAAGGCTCAGTGAGCCATACATAACATACACACAAGGAACGGGTCTCACGACCCAACATACAATTCATACAGTCATACAAGCCAACAGCGGAAGTAACTTGTCTGAGTACAGACAACTAGTAAAATAAAAAGGGGCTTGGAAAGCCTGGCTATACTATGTGGTCCTTCACAAGCTCAGGGTCACCACCTGGGTCTTTAGCCTACTCGTTGATGTCAACGTCTACATAGAACCCATCAGAAGGGGTTGCAGCGTCTTCTGTAAAATGTAGATTATAGCAACATGAGTACAAAGGTACTCAGCAAGACTTACATCAGATCCTACATACATGCATAGTATCAAGAAGGGTCGGTGGAGTTATTGCAGCAAGCCAGCTTTGACTCTTGGCTAGACTATCCTACGATACTCCATTTGAAATAGTTTTGCGCACACGAGTCCACTATTCACCACTTCAATACACTACCGAGGATCCACCTCCGTCTTCCTACGGAAGAGCCATCCTCGGCACTCACACTTATTTTGAGGCTTTTAACAGTTTCCATTTACTTGTCTATGAACTATATAGGCAACCAAGTAGTCCTTTACCGCGGACGCGGCTATTCGAATAGATCATGTTAACCCTGCAGGGGTGTACCTCTTCATACACGCTCTCACCACTTACCGTCGTCTACACGACATGTACTCGGCAACCTTCAAGCGGAAGCCCAACGTGGGTGTCGGCCACGACCTACCTAATCACCTAAGCTTCCAGTCCAGGTTTATCGCCTATTCAGGTTCCATCCGCAGGGAGTCCGGCCGAGGTTTCCCATACGGCCCCGAACGATGTGAACAGGGTTCCCGAGATACCTAACGGGTATTCGGTACACCATGCCACGTACCTACCGCATCACAGCCCACCCCTACGGTCAGCGCTGTCCACGGCCTCCAGTAGGCTACAAACACCAGAAACTACTTGCAACTCCTGGACGGAGAACTAGGGTGAATAAGAAGTCGAGAGGGTCCATTGGTTTCGGGCCCAATGCATGGTAGTAGCTGATTCTTAAATCACACATACAGATCTCAGTGCTTAAGGTCGGCTTCAATGAAACAACCCACCATGTACTCCTACATGGCCTCTCATCGATACCTTTACCAAATCGTGTTCACCACACCACTCTCATTACCGACATAAACATTTCACTCTAGCCCATCACCCAGATGAACCAGACCTGACACGACTCTAAGCATAGCAGGCATAGCAAGGTAGGAACAACACATACATAGGGCTCAATCAACTCCTATACATGCTAGTGGGTTTCATCTAGTTACTGTGGCAATGACAGGTCATGCAGAGGAAATGGGTTCAACTACCGTAGCACACAGCAGTTTGAATCGCGTTGTCTTAATGCAGTAAAAGAGAGCAGGAGCGAGAACATGGGATTGTATCGATATGATCAAATGGTTGGTTGCTTGCCTGATGGTTCGTTGCACGGATACGGTTCTTCGTTAGGGTAGTCACGGTACTCCTCGGGGACAGATCCTGTCGCAAAGGATAACGATACACAGGCATCACCAAACAATGTGCAACAATATGATGCATGCATGAAACATGGCAATATGAGTGTGTTGGGCTAATGCAACTAAAGCCAGAAGTGTTTGAGCAAATTTGAATCAAAGATTCAAATTCCAAATTCAAATATGGCCTTTTAAAGTGCCTTTTCTTGTTCTGTTTAAAACATCAATTTAACTTGTTTGATCATGCATGAAAATAGTACAGATGGATAGATTGGATTTTTCTGATCATTTTTCATATATAATTTGTCCAATTTGGAGTTACAGAATAAAAGTTATGAATTTTTGAAGTTTAATTAATATTCTGGAATTTCCTGATTAAATTTAAATCCAGAAATATCATTTACTGCGTCAGCCTGACATCACAGTGACATCAGCAGGTCAACAGGGCTGGCTCGGGTCAAACCTGACGTGTGGGGTCCACACGTCAGTGACCAGGTGCTAATCCCGCGTTGACCCCGGGCTGGTTAGCTTTGACTAACCCCTGGGGCCCACTTGTCAGCGTCAGTAGGTGATGGATTAGTGGTTAATCAACTAGGCCACGTCAGCTCGCCGGAGTTCTGGCCGGCGGCGACCAACAGTGCGGCGGCGATAGTGGTTTTGGTCGTTTCGGCCACCAAATGGAACGTGGCGACCACCGGAGTGAAGCTGAGGACGACCCGCGGCTCTTGGCGGAGTCCGTTGGGGTCGGGGTGGCCGGAGTCGACGCCGGCGACGACTTTGGTGGCCACCGAGGTTCGGTCGGAGGTGAACTTGGTGCTAGGGGGTTCGGTGAGGCTCGTGGAGTGGCTAGCTAGGTGCTGTGGAACGCGGTGAGCAAGATGGACACCATCTTGTGGCCGGAGGATGACCGGGAGCACGTCGGCGACGAGGTCCACGGCGGTGGGTGCGGTTGAGCTCCGGGAGGTTGCTACACGGCTCGGGAGCAAGAACGGAAGGGAGGGGAAGATGGCTGAGCTCACAGTGAGTGCGACGGAGTCCTTGGTGCGGTCGGAGATGGACCGGAGCGACGTCGGCGTTGAAGGGGATCTCCGGCGACGGTGAGCTCGGGCGAGGTCGGTGCGGTGGTCTCGGGCGTTGCGAGCGCTCGGGGCTCGGCTGCTCGATGAAGTGGACAGCGGCGAAGCTCCTGGACACGGTGAGACGGCGTGGAGACGACGGGGAGCACGGCTACGACGGTGGTGCGGCGATGGTGGCGTCGGCCATGGCTGGGGCGTGCGAGGGGGAGGAGCTGGAGAGGAGAGGGGGTGTCTGGGGGGTTCGGGGGAGAGAGGGAGGACGATCCACGTCGTCACCTGGCGAGGGGAGCGGCGAGGCGGCGAGCAGGTGCGTGGCGCACGCCGCGGTCGCCGTCGGGCACCTGCCTGCCTGCCTGGCCGAAGCAGCTCGCTATAGCGGTGCTGGGCTGGGCCGGCAGGTGGGCTGGCTAGTGGGCTGCGGTGGCGCCAGGTAGGGTTTTCCCCTTTTTTTTCTATTTCTGTTTTTATTTAATATATCTGCAACTTTGTTGATTTAAATAAAATACCTGGACAATTCCAAAAATCACCAAACTACTCCTGGCTCATAGTTGGATTATTTCCAACATGAAACATTTTAGTTTGGAGATATTTGAGCATTTAAATATTTTATATTATTTTAAATGCCCAAATTCAAATAGTTATGATTTAACTCAAGAACCCTAGGATGGCCTAGAAAAGTGTGCACCATTTTTGGCAGAGGTTCTGAACCAAGGCAAAAATGATGGGCATTTTAGAAGGGCATTTCAGGTTCATTGAAAATTTATTTTAGTAACCCTAGTTGGTTTCAGAGGGGACTGGGGGTTCTGTCATCCCCATTTCAAGTTTCTGATGAAAGAGTAAACATGATGCAACACTCTAATGCATGACTAGCTAGGGTGTGACAACACCGGATAAGCTAAGCATACGGGAGCCAACGTAACCCAAGTTGCCAAGGGACGGCCCCGCACGGTGCTCTAGGTTGGACCAACACTCAGAGGAGCACTGGCCCAGGGGGGCTTATTATAAGATGACCCTTGAGTCCGCAAAACCCAAGGGAAAAGGCTAGGTGGCAAATGGTAAAACCAAGGTTGGGCATTGCTGGAGAAGTTTTATTCAAGGCGGACTGTCAAGGGGTTCCCATTATAACCCAACCGCGTAAGGAACGCAAAATCCGGGAACATAACACTGATAGGACGGAAACTAGGGCGGCAAGAGTGGAACAAAACACTAGGCGAGAGGCCAAGCCTTCCACCCTTTACCAAGTATATAGATGCATTAAGATAACAAGGCAATATAATGATATCCCAACAAGTAAATAAAAGATGTTCCAACAAGGAACGACCTCCAATCTTCACCTGCAAATAGCAACGCTATAAGAGGGGCTGAGCAAAGCGGTAACATAGCCAATCAATGGTTTGCTAGGACATGGTGGGTTAGAGGTTTGACATGGCAATTTGGGAGGCTTGCAAGCAAGTGGTAGGCATCATAGCATTGGCAAAGCAAAAGAGCGAGCAAACTAGCATAGCAAAGATAGTAGTGATTTCGAGGGTATGATCATCTTGCCTGCACAGTTGTCAGAGTTGACTGGATCCTCAAAAGCAAACTCAATGGGATCCTCGTGAGCGAACTCGTCTCCCGGCTCTACCCAAACAAGACAAACAAGAAACAAGGATACAATCAACCACGTGCAAGACCAAGCAATATGATGAAATGAAGATATGCTATGCGGGATGCGATGCGGGATGCAAAATGCAAGATATGACAGGAAATGCATGAACCTGGACTCAACTTGGAAAACCAAGTGTGCCACTGGAAAGATGAGATGAAATCGCTTGAAAACAATATAAAGAACGCCGGAATCGGAGTTACGGTTTGGAAATGGCAAGCGATTCAAAAATGACACCGGTCTGCGATTTACAGCAAGTAGGCATCTAAATGCATCAATATCGGAGGAGCGTTGGCGAGGCCAAAAGACATGACAGTGTATTCATAAGAACCAAAGCTTGTCCTGAAATCCGTCTTGGGAATATCTTCTTCACGAATGCGAATCTGGTGATAACCCATACGGAGATCAAGCTTGGAGAATACTTGGGCACCTTTGAGTTGTTCGAACAACTCATTGATGTTGGGAAGTGGGTATTTGTTCTTGATGGTCTTCTTGTTCACTGGATGGTAATCAACACAAAGTCGGTCCGTTCCATCCTTCTTCTTTACAAAAAGAACACCACAACCCCACGGAGAAGAACTAGGCCGGATGAGACCCATTTTCTCTTGCATATCGACTTGCTTCTTCAGCTTCTTCAACTCTTCAGGTCCGAGCTTGTAAGGACGTTTGCACACCGGTTCCATACCAGGCTCAAGATCAGTAACGAATTCAACTGGCCGGTGTGGAGGCATTCCTGGGAGCTCTTCTGGAAAGACGTCTTGATATTCGCAAACGACTGGAATTTGAGAGATGGCATCCGATTCACCCTTCTCATTGAGAGAAAACAGACGGATAGTATCATCACGAGCGGCAAAGACAATTACATCCTCAGATGAATGAGTCAATTGAATCTGCCTGGCTGCACAATCAAGCTGAGCCTTGTGCTTAGAAAGCCAATCCATTCCGAGAATAAGATCAATATCCGAGTTACCAAGAACCATTGGAGAAGCCAGAAACTTGAAATCACCCATCATGATAGAAACATCTGGGACTATTGAAGTAGCCCTCGTAGACTTAGCCGGAGAAACCATTACCATAGGTTTAACCAACATTTGTGAAACGAAGTCATGCTTGGAAACAAATGATCTTGACATGAAACAATGCGATGCACTAGTGTCAAAAAGAACTTTTGCTGGAAAAGAGTTAACTGGAAAGTTACCCATGATCACATCTGACGAGTCCTCTGCCTGAGCTGCATTCATCAAATTGACCTTGGCATGCTTGGGGTTATGCTTGACCACAGATGTACTTGCCGATCTGACAGGAGGAGGAGGAGGAAGACGCCTCTGGTTGAAACACTTGTTGGCATAGTGACCCTTCTGTTGGCACTTGTTGCACGTGACCTCTAAAAGAGGACGGTGATACGGAGCACTCGATTTTGGAGCTTGAGACGAAGTCTTGTTCTGAAATCCAGGGTTGGGTGGGTGGGAAGAACCACTGCCACCTTTGCTCTTCTGCTGATACGGCTGACAGAACGAAGGAGGAGGAAGCCAAAACTTCTGCTGCTTGGCCACTTGAGTAGAGGAAGAAGGAGTAACATCTCTGACTCGCTTCTTGGAAGCATCACACCTCAACTGAGCAGCCTCTTGCTTCAGTGCCATGTTGTAGAACTCATCGTATCTCAAAGGCTCGAAGAGGACAAGAGCGAGCTGAATTTCTTCTCTGAGACCACCCCTGAACTGATATATCATGCTCTTCTCATCCGGGACGTCCTGCTTGGCAAAGCGAGCGAGCTTCTGAAACAACTTGTTGTAGTCATAGACAGACAAAGAGCCTTGCTTCAGATTGCGGAATTCCTCACGCTTGCTTTCAACCACGCTCGGGGGAATATGATGAGCTCGGAAATCTCGACGGAAATCATCCCAAGTGATAACACGTCCACCTCTAGAGTCCTTGTACTGCTGGAACCATTCTGCAGCTTGATCTTTGAGTTGGAAGGAAGTGAACTTTACAAAGTCCTCAGGCCTGACGTTACTGCACTCGAAATGCTTGCACAGATCCACAAGCCAATCGTCAGCATCGGTTGCCTCAACACAATTGCTGAAAGTCTTTGGCCTGTTAGCAAGGAACTGGTTGAGTGTAGCAAAGTGACTCTGATTGCTGCCTTGATTCCCCTGACTGCCTTGATTGCGCTCTTGAAGAATTTGCATGATCAGCTGTGTGTTTGCATTGGTTGCGGCCATCACAGCTTGCCATGCCTCCGGAGGAGGTGGAGGTGGTGGCGGATCAGGATTAGGAGTCGTGCGCGTTGGAGGAGCCATCCTGAAGAGGTTGACAACCATTAGCACATTGATAGACAAATAATGAAGCTGAATCCAACGGAATGAAAAATTGCAACATATAGTCTTCACATCCGAACAAAATGAACGAATGCATTCCTCTTGAAATGGTCACATATCCATAAATTGACAAGCCACGTAGAATTAAGGTAGAGAAATAAATCAACAAGGTACGGATCAAGAATGAATAATCGGTAAGAAATCCCAATCTCAAACCAATATCCGTGGAAGAAAAACTAGAGCTACTAGAATTCCCACCTATGAAACTTCCGAACCTTTCCGGTTATGCAATCAGGTGTTGGGGATACAGGGGAAGCATAATATCTCACCCAAACTAGCAAATCCTACATCCAGTTGTATCCATCCTTCAACACATAACCAAGAAACCTTCGGAAACCATCTACCTCAACCTTCGAAAAGCATCCGTTATACAAGTTATGGTGATACTCTCGAACTCCTTCCCCAGTACTGGGTGGCGTCGAGGTTATCTCACCAACGAACTGCATAAAAGAGATTTTCGATGTCGGCGTACTAAACTCAGGTATTCCAGAACTGCAATGATAAAATTATGATTACAACACCTCAGAGCTCAACTCCCCGGGGCACTTCCACTAAACCCCTGACAGGAGGCACCAAGACAATGTTCTCATCATAAAACTATCAGAATGATTCCAAGATACCCGCGTGATCCTAAATTTTTTTTTAGTGAAATTTGAGAAGAGAAGAGTCAAAACTCTACGCCAGGATGCCTTACCAGAGCGATGAGGAGACTGGGAAGTAAAAAGAATTCCTAATCTCTCCGATATATAATTCCTAAATGACTCAAAACATTTTTCTAGACACAACTCGGCCGCTAAAAACGATCAAGCAATGGGGCTCCTAAGGTCGGGGAAGGCTCTGATACCAACTTGTAACACCCTCGATGCGACTATAGCTCCCACGTGTCGAGGCATGACTTAGAGACATAATCGCATTGAAGGCATATGTCGCAAGTTAGGCAATCTTCACAACATCCCATGTAATGATAACAAAAGGGGAGATAACATAGTTGGCTTACACTCGCCACGTCAATCAAGTACATAAATAACATTACATCATCCAAACACTCATGGCCCGACTACGGCGCCAAAATAAAAGAGAACCCAACATGCAACAACGGTCCCGTTCACCCCCAACTGGGCACCACTACTGATCATCGGGGAAGGAAACATAGTATCGTTGAGAGTCTTCGTCGAACTCCCACTTGTGCTCATACGCGTCTCCTGGAGCGGAATCATCAGGCCCTGCATCTGGTGTAATAGTAATCTGTGAGCCACAGGGACTCAGCAATCTCGCACCCTCGCGATGAAGACTATTTAAGCTTATAGGTAAGGCAAGGTAAAATATGAGTGGAGCTGCAGCAAGCGACTAGAAAGTATGGTGGCTAACTTATTCGCAAAGGAGAGCGAGAAGAGGAGGCAAGGCGCGAGCGAGAAACTAGAGAGCAACCTGCGCAGACATTACTCCAACACCGTGTCCACTTCCCGGACTCCGCCGAGAAGAGGCCATCACGGTAACACACTTAGTTGATTCATTTTAATTAAGTTAAGGTTCAAGTTATCTACAACCGGACATTAACAAATTCCCATCTGCCCATAACCGCGGGCATGGCTTTCGAAAGTTCAATCCCTGCAGGGGAGTCCCAACTTAGCCCATGACAAGCTCTCACGGTCAACGAAGGAATAGACCTCCTCCCAAGACGTTCCGATCAGACTCGGTATCTCGGTACTTCAAGACAACTCCGACAGTGGTAAAACAAGTCTAGCAACACCACCCGCTGTGCCGACAAATCCAGATAGGAGCTGCACATATCTCGTTCTCAGGGCACACCGGATAAGCTAAGCATACGGGAGCCAACGTAACCCAAGTTGCCAAGGGACGGCCCCGCACGGTGCTCTAGGTTGGACCAACACTCAGAGGAGCACTGGCCCAGGGGGGCTTATTATAAGATGACCCTTGAGTCCGCAAAACCCAAGGGAAAAGGCTAGGTGGCAAATGGTAAAACCAAGGTTGGGCATTGCTGGAGAAGTTTTATTCAAGGCGGACTGTCAAGGGGTTCCCATTATAACCCAACCGCGTAAGGAACGCAAAATCCGGGAACATAACACCGATATGACGGAAACTAGGGCGGCAAGAGTGGAACAAAACACTAGGCGAGAGGCCGAGCCTTCCACCCTTTACCAAGTATATAGATGCATTAAGATAACAAGGCAATATAATGATATCCCAACAAGTAAATAAAAGATATTCCAACAAGGAACGACCTCCAATCTTCACCTGCAACTAGCAACGCTATAAGAGGGGCTGAGCAAAGTGGTAACATAGCCAATCAACGGTTTGCTAGGACATGGTGGGTTAGAGGTTTGACATGGCAATTTGGGAGGCTTGCAAGCAAGTGGTAGGCATCGTAGCATTGGCAAAGCAAAAGAGCGAGCAATCTAGCATAGCAAAGATAGTAGTGATTTCAAGGGTATGATCATCTTGCCTGCACAGTTGTCAGAGTTGACTGGATCCTCAAAAGAAAACTCAACGGGCTCCTCGTTAGAGAACTCGTCTCCCGGCTCTACCCAAACAAGACAAACAAGCAACAAGGATACAATCAACCACGTGCAAGACCAAGCAATATGATGAAATGAAGATATGCTATGCGGGATGCGATGCGGGATGCAAAATGCAAGATATGACAAGAAATGCATGAACCTGGCCTCAACTTGGAAAACCAAGTGTGCCACTGGAAAGATGAGATGAAATCTCTTGAAAACAATATAAAGAACACCGGAATCGGAGTTACGGTTTGAAAATGGCAAGCGATCCAAAAATGACACCGGTCTGCGATTTACAGCAAGTAGGCATCTAAATGCAATGAGATCAACATGCTACAGCACCCAAAAATGACAACAAAATAAATGGCAGGGAAGCATTCAAGATGCTTAACAAAAGTCTAGCACTGAGCTACGGCCAAATCATCCATTAGGAGGTTCGAACAAGCATGGCAAAAACGCAAATGGTAAAACTGATCTCAGACTTAGTGAAATTAACACTTTTCTGGAATTTCAGGTCATATAGCCCTTTTTGGAGCAACAAAACAACATGCTACAGGACCTGAACATGACAAGGAAAGACAAGGCATGGAGCGACTCAACAAGCTTAACAAAAGTCCCTTAGTGACCTTGAGCCAAAAGGGATCACAAAATATACTAACAAGCACACGAACATAGCAAAAACATAATCAGTTTTCAGACTTAGTGAAAACTGGGACATGCTGAAACATAACTCACGAAGGCATGTTTACGAGCTCGATGCACTCACCACGGTGCAAGTCATGGAAATACAAGCATACATCCCTTAAGAAGGCACAAAATGCAAGCTAGACATGGCAAGAACAATGGCATAGCATGCACGGATCAACCACAATAACATCGGCAAAATCGCAAACAAGTTGACGATCTGCCCAGATTCGCAACGAAGCAAAAGTAGAGCTCGATTGACTCAAGCTAGGGTGCTCCATAATTGCAAACAAAGACATGGATGGATAGAGCACTACAATTTTAACAAAACTCCCTTACTGATCATCCTCAAAAGAGGCACGGATCACTAGGAAACAACACGAATATATGGCATCATTAGATAAACAATCCCAGGACTTAGTGAAATCACTAAGTCCCTGAAAACAGAATTACCGGGTGCCTCACTTTGCAAGCTTGCACAAGTCACTACACACATCCTAAAAATACATGGGTTGCACCTCTGGAAAGATGACAAAACCCTTAACAAAACATATGAAGAACTCACGGGCATATCATGCACACAAAAATCATGGCAAAAATGACAAAAGTGCTAAACGGAGTAACAGATCTGACAATTAACTCAAGTAGCCCTCTTCTAACAGCATTTCGGGCATCAAGATGAACTCAAATGAAAATGATGCAATGGAATGAAATGATGTACTCTCTGAGATGAACATTTCGATATGCTAAATGCCCAAATTGGAGCTACCGATGCAAAGTTACGGGGCCTCGAATAGGAGCATATGGACTGAAAATTCCTGGGACTTAGAGAAAAAAAATGACCTAGGGTTTCCAGATCTGGATCTCGCGCACGCAAACCGAGGCGATTCCGGCGAGCACTGTTCGCCGACGGCGGGGATGATGCCGGAGGATGTCGCCGGGGGAGAGGGAGACGTGGAGGAGGCCGGCCGGGGCGAGGTCGTCGGCGGGGCGGCTCCCACGGCGTAGGGCGCCGGCGG